>NC_059218.1:5392974-6097109 GCF_020615455.1 Coregonus clupeaformis | reverse complement strand
AAATTCTTATTTACAATGACGGCCTACCAAAAGGCATCCTGCGGGGATGGGGGCTGGGATATTTAAAAAAATTAAATATATATATATATATATATAGGACCAAACACACATCACAGCGAGAGACAACACAACACTACATAAAGAGAGACCTAAGACAACAACATAGCATGGCAGCAACACACGACAACACAGCAAGGTAGCAACCCAACATGAAAACAACATGGTAGCAACACAACATGGCAGCAGCACAACATGGTAGCAGCACAAAACATGGTACAAACATTATTGGGCACAGACAACAGCACAAAGGCATGAAGGTAGAGACAACAATACATCACGCGAAGCAGCCACAGTTGTCAGTAAGAGTGTCCATGATTGAGTCTTTGAATGAAGAGCTGGAGATAAAACTGTCCAGTTTGAGTGTTTTTTTGCAGCTCGTTCCAGTCGCTAGCTGCAGCGAACTGGAAAGAGGAGAAACCCAGGGATGTGTGTGCTTTGGGGACCTTTTACAGAATGTGACTGGCAGAATGGGTGTTGTATGTGGAGGATGAGGGCTGCAGTAGGTATCTCAGATAGGGGGGAGTGAGGCTTAAGAGGGTTGTATAAATAAGCATCAACCAGTGGGTCTTGCGACGGGTATACAGAGATGACCACTTTACAGAGGAGTATAGAGTGCAGTGATGTGTCCTATAAGGAGCATTGGTGGCAAATCTGATGGCCGAAGGGTAAAGAACATCTAGCCGCTCGAGAGCACCCTTACCTGCTCGATCTATAAATTAAGTCTCCGTAATCTAGCACGGGTAGGATGGTCATCTGAATCAGGGATAGTTTGGCAGCTGGGGTGAAAGAGGAGCGAATACGTTGGCCTTCCGAGAGCAGCTGGTGTTGGAAATGGCTGAATTGGGGGGCCCAAAGCAACCATTACAAGACCCCCCACTCAAGGTGAGCGCCACTATCCAACACACATGCCATAAGACAAAAGATAGAACTGCAAGCATTAAACAAAACACAGGGGGGGAAAAGGGTCAAATGCCAGATCTTCTGTCCTAAATGCCAGTTCGCTTTTTGTTTCTTGGCAGAGAGGGACTGCTTCAAAAGACTTTCATGACATGCAAAAGCTACGGTGAAAGTGAAATGTAATCATCTACACCTGGGATATAAAATGAACACGAATGCAATTTTTAAATAGTTCAGCTTCTTTCTATTTTTGAACCTTTTTTGGTGAAGGACACGTGTGTAACCAAGTTTCTGTTTGATAAGACATTTGTATATTTTTTTATGTATATCTGCTGCTTTTTATATTGTTTTTGTAAACAGTTCATTTGTATGTGGGATCAATACATTGCATATGCCTAGGCTAAACGTTCAGGCACTTTGGAGAGGTTGAAAAAAAAACAACAACACTTGGATATCACCTGTATGTCCCCCGACACCACCACAATGTTTGAGAGAGGTTGGTGAAATTTCGTTTTTATAGTGAACAATAACTTTCAGGAATATCCGGTGTACAAAAAAAACAGTGCAACTACCACAGTCGGAAACTTGAATGTACCCTGGATACCCCATAACACCACCACAATGTTTGAGTGAGGTTGATATGGTAGAAATTTTGTTTTTATACTGAACAAATAGCATTTAGGGATTGCAAATATGTAATAGCACTGGAATTATCTAATTTACCGACATATGGCACTCTGGAGAGGTTTAGGGGCACTTGGAAACGTCCTGTGACCACACCTGACACCACTTACTAAAACATCTGCCCATTTCTAGTTGTTAGGTCCATCAATCCCATTTTTATTTCTGATATTGTTCACATGTTGTGGAAGCCATCTGATGTGTTTCCAGCTCTGGGAATCAATAATTCACTTATAGCTTGTCAATGAAAGAGGACTTCCAAAATAGAAAATACATTATTTTGTGTGTACTTGATCTTGTGTATTCTTAACTATGTAACTCCTATCAATCTTCTGATCATTTCCTCATAATCTCCCAGATGTCTTCTTTCCAAATATACCAAGTTTTGGCATGTCAGAATCATGTAATTACACATGAATAGCAGTTACTTTTGGGTATGTCTATTTAGGACAGAAACCTACATTTTGCCATTACTTTTAAGAGGTTAAATCACATCAGGAGACCACTTGAGGTCTGAATGAAAGAAATAATAATAAAATCGTAGAAAGTTAGATTTTTTAGTGTAGTTACCCTTTAATTCAAGCGCACTAGCCAGAGACCGTTGTTTGGTTAGCAATGTTTCTGTAGCGCTCAATGTTTCTGTAGCGCTCAAAAAAAAAAATGTGATTGCAAAGCTCGCAAAACAAATGGCCACTGGATTGATAAAAAAAATTATGATATCGTTCTGCCAGGTAGGCTACTTTATAGTTAACATTTAAATTGCACAGGTTTTTGGGAACCTTTCCATCTACCTGAAGAATGTTGGCATTACAGACAAACGCGCACACACAGGAGGGGCATTCCTGTGCCGTTGCTTCTTCAGAAAGTTGAAGGAAAATACAAATCACTGATGCATTTAGTCCTAATAATAGATTTTATATAGCGCTTTTCATTAAAACAATTTTGTCGCTTTAAAAAACAAAAACAGATGGCAGATTGAGTGATTGGCTTCCACAGCTTCAGATAAGGCTATGATCATTATTATGATTATGAATAATTATGATAATCTTGAGCAAATTAATTGTTTTAATAGGTTCAATACATTTAGTTGATTTCCTAAGTAGTTCAATACATTTTAATATATTGTTGAATTCTGTTTTAAAATGTCTGGATTCTGTGATTCCGCCCGCAACATGGATTTTATAGGCTGGCAACTTCTAGTTTCAGAGAGATAACTCATCGGTAGTAGCAGCTTGAGCATGCCCAAATGTTCATACACAAGCTAAAAATTATAAAAAATACACAGGGTTAAAAAAAACGATGAACGCATTAATAAACATACTGAGAAAACAGACACAGAAACCAAACACTTACAGATACAATAGCCGTTCAGTGGGATGTAGCCTGCCTATCTCTCTCAGCTTTGGGTACTGGACCATGATGATGGATGGCTGAGGAGATATCTTGACCTCAGGTATCTGGCACAGCAAACTTACCCTAGATGTATTACCAAGTGTAATCAAATCTGTTTGTTTACATTAAAAGGTGTACAGTCATGGTCAAAGGTTTTGAGAATGACAAGTATTAGTCTTCACAAAGTTTGCTGCTTCAGTGTTATGAGATATTTTTGTCAGATGTTACACTGAAGTATAATTACAAGCATTCCATAACATTTACATTTACGTCATTTAGCAGACGCTCTTATCCAGAGCGACTTACAAATAGGTACAAAAAGGACTTTATTGACAATTACATTAAGTTTATGCAAAGAGTCAATATTTGCAGTGTTGACCCTTCTTTTTCAAGACCTCTGCAATCCGCCCTGGCATGCTGTCAATTAACTTCTGGGCCACATCCTGAATGATGGCAGCCCATTCTTGCACAATCAATGCTTGGAGTTTGTCCGAATTTGTGGGGTTTTCTTTGTCCACCCGCCTCTTGAGGATCGACCACAAGTTCTCAATGGGATTAAGGTCTGGGGAGTTTCCTGGCCATGGACCCAAAATGTCAATGTTTTGTTCTCCGAGCCACTTAGTTATCACTGTTGCCTTATGGCAAGGTACTCCATCATGCTGGAAAAGGCATTGGTCGTCACCAAACTGTTCTTGGATGGTTGGGAGAAGTTGCTCTCTGAGGATGTGTTGGTACCATTCTTTATTCATGGCTGTGTTCTTAGGCAAAATTGAGTGAGCCCACTCCCTTGGCTGAGAAGCAACCCCACGCATGAATGGTCTCAGGATGCTTTACTGCTGGCATAACACAGGACTGATGGTAGCGCTCACCTTGTCTTCTCCGGACAAGCTTTTTTCCAGATGCCCCAAACTATCGGAAAGGGGATTCATCAGAGAAAATGACTTTACCCCAGTCCTCAGCAGTCCAATCCTTGTACCTTTTGCAGAATATCAGTCTGTCCCTGATGTTTTTCCTGGAGAGAAGTGGCTTCTTTGCTGCCCTTCTTGACACCAGGTCATCCTCCAAAAGTCTTTGCCTCACTGTGCGTGCAGATGCACTCACACCTGCCTGCTGCCATTCCTGAGCAAGCTCTGCACTGGTGGTGCCCCGATTCCGCAGCTGAATCAACTTTAGGAGACGGTCCTGGCACTTGCTGGACTTTCTTGGGCGCCCTGATGCCTTCTTCACAACAATTGAACCTCTCTCCTTGAAGTTCTTGATGATCCGATAAATGGTTGATTTAGGTGCAATCTTACTAGCAGCAATATCCTTGCCCGTGAAGCCCTTTTTGTGCAAAGCAATGAAGACAGCACGTGTTTCCTTGCAGGTAACCATGGTTAACAGAGGAAGAACAATGATTTCAAGCACCACCCTCCTTTTAAAGCTTCCAGTCTGTTATTCTAACTCAATCAGCATGACAGAGTGATCTGCAGCCTTGTCCTTGTCAACACTCTCACCTCTCCTTTTGTGGCAGGGCAAAGAGGGTCTTTGCAATTAATTGCAATTCATCTGATCACTCATTACATTCTGGAGTATATGCAATTGCCATCATCAAAACTGAGGCAGCAGACTGTGAAAATGTGTGTGTGTCATTCTACACACAATACCCCATGATGACAAAGCAAAAACAGGTTTTTAGACATTATAGCAAATGTATGAAAAATAAACTGAAATATCACATTTACATAAGTATTCAGACCCTTTACTCAGTACTTTGTTGAAGCATCTTTGGCAGTGATTACAGCCTCGAGTCCTCTTGGGTATGATGCTACAAGCTTGGCACAACTGTATTTGGGGAGTTTCTCCCATTGTTCTCTGCAGATCCTCTCAAGCTCTGTCAGGTTGGATGGGGAGTGTCTATTTTCACGTCTCTCCAGAGATGTTCGATTGGGTTCAAGTCCGGGCTCTGGCTGGGCCACTCAAGGATATTCAGAGACTTGTACCTTTGCCTCTCCTGCGTTGTCTTGGCTGCGTGCTTAGGGTCATTGTCCTGTTGGAAGGTGAACCTTCGCCCCCAGTCGGAGGTCCTGAGCAGGTTTTCATCAAGGATCTCTCTGTACTTAGCTCCGTTCATCTTTGCCTCGATCCTGACTAATCTCCCAGTCCCTGCCGCTGAAAAACATCCCCACAGCATGATGCTGCCACAACGTTTCATCGTAAGGATGGTGCCAGGTTTCCTCCAGACGTGACGCTTGGCATTCAGGCCAAAGAGTTCAATCTTGGTTTCCCATTAGCTGTTGCTGCTTTTGCAACAGCAAATGGGGATCCTAATGAAATAACCAAAATCAGACCAGAGAATCTTGTTTCTCATTGTCTGAGAGTCCTTTAGGTGCCTTTTGGCAAACTCCAATCAGGCTGTCATGTGCAATTTACTGAGAAGAGGTTTCCGTCTGGCCACTCTACCATAAAGGCCTGCAGAGATGGTTGTCCTTCTGGAAGGTTCTCCCATCTCCACAGAGGAACTCTGGAGCTCTGTCAGGGTGACCATCGGGTTCTTGGTCACCTCCCTGATAAAGGCCCTTCTCCGATTGCTCAGTTTGGCCGGGCAGCCAGCTCTAGGAAGAGTCTTGGTAGTTCCAAACTTCCTCCATTTAAGAATGATGGAGGCCAGTGTTCTTGGGGACCTTCAATGCTGCAGACACTTCTTGGTACCCTTCCCCAGATCTGTGCCTTGACACAATCCTGTCTCGGAGCTCTACGGACAATTCCTTCGACCTCATGGCTTGGTTTCTCCTCTGACATGCACTTATATAGACAAGTGTGTGCCTTTCCAAATCATGGCCAATCAATTGAATTTACCACAGGTGGACTCCTATGAAGTTGTAGAAACATCTCAAGGATGATCAATGGAAACAGGATGCACCTGAGCTCAATGTCGAGTCTTATAGCAAAGGGTTTTCAAACATTTCAGCTTTGTCATTATGGGGTAGTGTGTGTAAATTGATGAGGAAAAAAATTAATTGAATCCATTTTAGAATAAGGCTGTAACGTAACAAAATGTGAAGGGGTCTGAACACTTTCCGAATGCACTTTACACAAACATTTCAAAAGTATGTGGACACCTGCTTGTCAAACATCTCATTCCAAAATTATGGGCATTAATATGGAGGTGGTTCCCCCTTTGCTGCTATAACAGCCTCCACTCTTCTGGGAAGGCTTTCCACTAGATGTTGGAACATTGCTGTGGGGACTTGCTTCTATTCAGCCACAAGAGCATTAGTGAGGTCGGGGACTGATGTTGGGCAATTAGGCCTGGCTCGCTGTCGCCGTTCCAATTCATCCCAAAGGTGTCCGATGGGGTTGAGGTCAGGGCTCTATGCAGGCCAGTAAAGTTCTTCCACAACGATCTCAACAAACCATTTCTGCATGGACCTCGCTTTGGGCACGGGGGCATTGTCATGCTGAAACAGGAAAGGGCCTTCCCCAAACTGTTGCCACAAAGTTGGAAGCAGAGAATCGTCTAGAATGTCATTGTATGCTGTAGCATTAAGATTTCCCTTCACTGGAACTAAGGGGCCTAGCCAGAACCATGAAAAACAGCCCCAGACAATTATTTCTCCACCACCAAACTTTACAGTTGGCACTACGCATTGGGGCAGGTAGCATTCTCCTGGCATCCGCCAAACCCAGATTAGTTCTGTCTGCCAGATGGTGAAGCGTGATTCATCACTCTAGAGAACGCATTTCCACTGCTCCAGAGTCCAATGGAGACTAGTTTTACACCACTCCAGCTGACACTTGGCATTGCGCATGGTGATCTTAGGCTTGTGTGCGGCTGCTCGGCAATGGAAACCAATTTCATGAAGCTACCGACGAACAGCTCGTGCTGACGTTGCTTCCAGGGGAAGTTTGGAACTCGGTAGTGAGTGTTGCAACCGAGGACAGATGATTTTTACGCGCTACAGCACTAGGCGGTCCCATTCAGTATGAAAATGTATGCACTCACTAACTGTAAGTCGCTCTGGATAAGAGCTAAATGACTAAAATGTAAAATTCTGTGAGCTTGTGTGGCCTAGCACTTTGCGCCTGAGCCGTTGTTGCTCCTAGACGTTTCCACTTCACAATAACAGCACTAACAGTTGACCGGGGCAGCTCTAGCAGGGCAGAAATTTGACAAACTGACTTGTTGGAAAGGTGGCTTCCTATGACGGTGCCACGTTGATAGTCACTGAGCTCTTCAGTACGGGCTATTCTACTGCCAATGTGTGTCTATGGAGATTGCATGGCTGTGTGCTTGATTTTATACGCCTGTCAGCAACGGGTGTGGCTGAAATAGCCAAATCCACTAATTTAAAGGGGTGTCCACATACATTTGTATATATAGTGTATTAGTCTTGGCAAGCTCTTTTGGTAGCACGCTTGTTATAATATTTAGCTACCTAGCTAGCTTTGCAAACATTAGCTTAACTAGCCATGACAGGTGAAATGAAGAACGCAATCTGCTTTATCTCCTAAGGTATTGCACAAGTTGACTGCAGGTATTGACTTAAAAAGTAGCTACAAATATTCAAATGTATTGAAAAACTTCTAAAAACTAGTTTTGACAGTATTGAAAAACCATCCTGTGGCTTTTTCCAAATACCCTGGTATACAGTCTACCACCTCCGCAATTTAAAAAGACTTTTATTCAGTCTACTCAAAACAGTTGCGATTGAATTAAGTGATACGTTTTTATTATAAAAAAACTTATCATGACAAATACAGTGCCTTCAGAACGTAATCACACCCCTCTACTTTCTCAACATTTTGTAGTGTTACAAAGTGGGATTCAAATGGATTTGATCTACACAAAACACTCCAATGTCAAAGTAGAATCTTTTTAACAATTGTTAGAATTTATGAACAATAAAACACTTAACATATTGATTAGATAAGTATTCAACTCTGAGTCAATACATGTAAGAGTCACCTTTGGCAGCAATTACAGTTGTGAGTCTTTCTGGGTAAGTCTCTAAGAGCGTTCTACACCAGGATTGTTCAACATTTGCACATTATTTTCAAGATTCTTCAAGCTCTGTCAAATTGGTTGTTGATCATTGGTAGACAACTATTTTCAAGTCTTGACATAGATTTTCAAGTAGATTTAAGTCAAAACTGTAAAATCGGGCCACTCAGGAACATTCACTGTATTCTTGGTAAGTAACTCCAGTGTAGATTTGGCCTTGTGTTTTAGGTTATTGTCCTGCTGAAAGGTCTATTCATTTACATTTACATTTTAGTCATTTAGCAGACGCTCTTATCCAGAGTGACTTACAGGAGCAATTAGGGTTAAGTGCCTTGCTTAAGGGCACATCGACAGATTTTTCACCTAGTCGGCTCGGGGATTAGAACCAGCAACCTTTCGGTTACTGACACAACGCTCTTACCCACTAAGCTACCTGCCGCCCACCTCATCTCCCAGTGTCTGGTGGAAAGCAGACTAAACCAGGTTTTCCTTTAGGATTTTGCCTGTACTTAGCTCCATTACGTTTCTTTTTTTATCATGAAAATCTCCACATTCCTTAACGATTACAAGCATACCCATAACATGATGCAGCCAATCCTATGCTTTAGCAGACACTCCCATCCAGAGCAACCCACAGGAGCAACCAGGGTCAAGCGCCCCGCCCAAGGGCACATCAACAGATCTCCCACCAAGTCAAATCGGGCACCCAAACCAGCGACCTCTCGGCCACCGGCCCAAGCTCCCAACCACAAGGCCACCAACCATCCGAGACCCCCCCACCCCGAAAAATCTCACCAACCCAACCTTCCCGCCAACAACCAACAAAAAGAACAAAAGAGAAAAAAGGGAACAAAAGAAACAAAACAATGAAAAAAAACTAAAGACATCAACGACAACAAAAATCAAAACAGCAAGGCCAACTGTATGTGTTTGAGTGCTTGTGTGTCCGTTTGAACTACTATGCTTGAAAATATGGAGAGTGATACTCAGTAATGTGTTGTATTGGATTTGCCCCAAATATAATACTTTGTATTCAGGACAAAAAGTGAATTGCTTTGACACATTTTTTGGAGTATTACTTTTAGTGCCTTGTTGCAAACAGGATGAATGTTTAAGAAATAAAAAAATATCCCTGCACAGGCTTCCTTCTTTTCACTCTGTCATTTAGGTTAATATTGTGGAGTAACTACAATGTTGTTGATCCATCCTCAGTTATCTCCTATCACTGCCATTAAATGCTAACTGTTTTAAAGTCACCATTGGCCTCAATGTGAAATCCCTGAGTGGTGTCCTTCCTCTCTGGCAACTGAGTTAGGAACAAAGCCTGTATCTTTGTAGTGTCTAGGTGTATTGATACACCATCCAAAGTGTAATTAATAACTTCACCATGCTCAAAAGGATATTCAATGTCTGCTATTTATTTTATTACCCATCTACCAATAGGTATTGGAAAACCTCCCTGGTCTTTGTGGTGGAATCTGTGTTTGTAATTCACTACTCGACTGAGGGACCTTACAGATAATTGTATGTGTGGGGTACAGAGATGAGGTAGTCTTTCAAAAAACATATTATGTGAGGGCGGCAGGTAGCTTAGTGGGTAAGAGCGTTGTGCCAGTAACCGAAAGGTCGCTGGTTCTAATCCCCGAGCCGACTAGGTGAAAAATCTGTCGATGTGCCCTTGAGCAAGGCACTTAACCCTAATTGCTCCTGTAAGTCGCTCTGGATAAGAACGTCTGCTAAATGACCAAAAATATATATATATAAAAAAAAATGTTTTTTATATATATAATATTTAAGCTTGCCATAAAGGGGTTGAATACTTATTGACTCAAGACATTTCAGCTTTTATTAATTTGTAAACATTTATAAAAATATAATTCCGATTTGACATTATGGGGTATTGTGTGTAGGCCAGTGACAAATAAAATACATTTAATCCATTTTAAATGCAGGCTGTAACAACTAAATGTGGAAAATGTCAAGGGGTGTGAATACTTTCTGAAGGCATATGTGACCTAATCCAGTGTATAAATAAACAGCGTAACAAAATGCAATGTCCAGTAGTAGATATATTAGAATGAGCTATGTAAAGAACACAGTATATGAATACAGTGTGAAAAACAGTATAAAAGACATGGTCCAGTGTTTACAGGGATACTTTGGGATTTTGGCAATGAGGTCCTTTATCTACTTCCCAATAGTCAGATGAATTTGTGGATATAATTTTTATGTTTCTGTGTCCAGTATGAAGAAAGTTAGAGGTAGTTTTGCGAGCATATGCTAACTGGCATTAGTCCATGGATATCTAATAACATGCCAGCAGATACCCATAGACTTCTAGTGATTGCGCTATTTTCCCAAACATTGGTGACCAAGAGGGGCATTCTTATTCAAAATACACCTGGTCTTAATGGCGTAATCTAAAGCATTGAACACATAGATAATCTCACTGCCGATAGGTACTTATCATAGTGGGTGGCCGTTCCTTCTCTTGCTAAAACAAAAGCAGTACCTGCTGCGTGCCGACCTGTTTACGACGAACCTGCCATTTCTACTTGTAGAATCGCAATGTGTGTCAGTGGCCAACAACTTGACTTTGAGCCAATCAGAGAGCACAAACCCCCATGTGGCGGAGCCAACAGAGGGCATTTTCTCCGTACATCCACGGTGTAAGTCGCTGCGAAATGGCATATTATTATATTATTAAATGTCATGAGCCAGTCATACTTCATATGCAATGTAGGCTATGAGATGGCAGCTAGCTAAGTGCACAGACGCAATGCACACAACACTAAATACTTCCCCCAAGATAGCTAAACACTGTAGCTATTATAGACATTATAATTAAATCACAATGGATTAGTTTCCATGAAACAGCTGCCTGTGTTAGCTGCCGACTTAGCTAGCTAGCTATGGACACTGCACTGTTGTGCTAGGTAGCGAATATGCTAACGTTACATAGCTAGCTAAACATTTGGCTATGGGCTGGCACTGACAGTATGCGATAATGGAGAGTGAATTAAATTGTTTCTTTGTCATCTTGCTAGGTAGTTATCTAGCTGTGGCCATCCAGCTAGTATTAACAAGGGCTTTCTTCAAAATAGCAACATTAGCGCAGCTAGCTAGTTAACGTTGGAATCTACACCAAACCTAAGCAACACACACGAACATGCATTGCCAAAACAATGCTACTGCCGCCTTCTGGTTTGGAGTATTTTAACAAGGCTGAGTTGCTGACGACTTCAAGGTCTTTGCTGTGTGAACACAAAAGAGATCGGCTGCCAACAAAGGCAAACGTTTGACAATCATACTGGTGTGTGAGCTATAAATGGTTGCCTCCACATCAATACTTAAAGACAATACTAGCCATTTAGATGGCACATAATTTGCCTTTAATAATGCCATGATCTGCAGCATAGGCCTTCAATTAAAAACATCGAATTTACAGCTAAAGTGGACAGACAAATGACCCCATTTCCAATTGCGAAAAATAGATAAATGACATGGATGGACATGTTATTTATCTGTCTACCTAATATTGGTCTGACTGGCACCACATGTTATCATACATAAAAAACAATGACTTAACTAGCTAATGTACAAAATTTGAAAACTTATTCTGGCACATATAAGTAGGGATTGCTAGCAGTTAGTTATAGCTGACAATGTGGGAAGATAAACCCTGATTTACAAAGGCCTTATTTAGCCAGCTAGCTAACGTTACTCTTAGGAAGCAGGTTATTATGATGGACAATCAAGATAACCTAACAAGCTAGCTAGGTAGCTAGCTAAACTATCTAGGTGTGTTGACTAGCTAGCTAGCTAGCTAGCTAGCTAGCAAGCCAGCTACGCACGTCATTACTAACAAAATAAAGATTGATGACTCAATAACATAGTTATTTCTCTCTTACTTGATAAAACACCGGGCGTGTCATAAATAGATCACAATGACAATAACAGTTGTCTGAAAAATATGACATTTTATGAATAAAGCCGGTGAGCTTTTCTGCTAACGTAGTCTGCCTAGCAAGTGTAAACTGGCTAGGTATGCTAACTAGTTACGCTCATAGGCTCCCTTTGTGTGCAACTGGCTAACGATATCTTTTTTTTTAAATACATAAATATGAATTTGACGAGGGGCTTACACGCTAGATAGCTAACTAAATAATATTATTTGGGTAGGAGTTGGCGAACTAACGTTAATTATATACAACCTTACACATTCGTCTACCTTGAATAACCATTTCCGTATGACCAATGAAATGCCAACAGACGAAAGGCTAAGTTATGTACCGTTAGCTAACTGACAGATAGCGAGCTAGCCCTGTTGACGCTACTGTACTTGGACCGTAGTTAGCTAGCTCACGAACACAATTTGAAAACAGGGCCATCTAATTCTAGCTAAGCAAAATAGTTTTATTTAGGAACGAAGTAGGTTGTTAACTATATCTATGTTTAAAAAAAAGTACATACAGCAATCAAGTCAGGCTGGTTAGCCAGCTCGCGCTATGCCTATGCGCACTCACCAAGAAGAGTAGCCTTGCTCCGCCATGTCACCGACGACAACAGTCAGTGGTGGGTTCCGCGACTGTAGAGATTCGGTTCCCTGTGGCCAAAAGGTAGGACCTTGTGGACAAAATTTCCGCCTTTACTTCAAGATGTATTTTTTAACAGTTACTATTTGATAACAACATGGCGATGTACCCCAGCCCCCATCTAGCGAACAGCTTCCAATCGAATGCCAATGATGGTTTGCTAGGTGGCCAAGACAAAGCGCCCCGAGAAAAACTGTATATTTCGTCAGTTTCGCGAGTGTCCTGCAGTCTCACTGCCCTTACAGGCCCGAGTATCAACTAATCCTATACTCGCTGTAAATCCATATTTAGGAGTGTTTTCTAGCGTCTATATTCATATATTCCCGAAGTCTGCACACTCGGCTGTAATGGATGCCGCGCGGACAGCTTTGTTTTCTATGGCAAGAGAGTCACGGGTACGCGCAATATCGCCCTTGCTAGAGAGGTTTTACGAGTAATTTGTGTGCAATGGAAACACTTGAACTGTGGTTGTATTCATTCCGCCAATTCTGTTGCGAAACGTTTCTTAAACGGAACGAAACTGGGAGGGACCTACCTGAATTTGTCCAATAGAAACAGCTAATTCTACACATTTTGCCATGGGACAAAGAGAAAAATGTGCAGCATACCTAATATCATGCTATTCTACACATTTTGCAATGAGGCTGAGAAAATGTTGCGTTTTTAAAGCTAATTTCCTGCTATTCTAAACCTTCTGCTACGAAAAGTCACTTCTGACAGCTGCATCCCATCTAATCTAGTCAAAACCCACTAGTTAGTTGGCAGTGACCACGTTTACATGCACACCAATATCCCGTTATTATTCGGGATACTCAAGTAGGCTATTCTGTTTTTGAGTTGACACATATAAACATCATATCCCATTTACAATAACCCGAAAAAAGCTTGTATCGCGGTTATGTGAAACCAGGATAGCATGCCTGGGATATGCTGATGTTAGACGGGATACTGTGGCATATAAAAATCTTATCCCGTTTACTGTTGTTTTTCGAGGTCTGCGCAGGCTCAGTTGTGCGTAGCTTTCTGTATAGCACTTTGTGACATCTGCTGATGTAAAAAGGGCTTTATAAATACATTTGACTGATTGATTGATTGATATCATGGGTGTTGTGCAGTCTATGGTGTTGTGTCATGGTGTTTTCATCTGATAAATCACTTCAAAAAGTAGGCTACCTGCGCAGTTCGATCCACCATAATAATTCAAAAATAATGTATTTTGCTGATACGCCAGTAAAGTTGTCTGTTTCGTTAAGGGACAGGGAGAAAACGCAATAACTTCAAAACAGTGGAAAGATGTGTCCTGTGCAAAATTTACAATGTCATCAGTTTGACCAGTTTTAGAAAATTAAAGCTAAGAAAACGATAAAACACGTTTCTGATAAGACTTCAGTTCATCTTGGGCGCATATTTTCTGTGGTTGAAATACTGTCTGCTTGCATAACAGAGTCAAATATGACACATTACACAAGCCTTTGCATTTTTTCAAGAGATGCTGAAAGAAATAAATCATATTTCTCCACTCCTGTTCCCGAGACAAAATTAACATTTGTTGTATCATTTTACTACAAGAAATGCATAATTCTGCAGGAGTTCATATTATATTGGCTACATGTGAGAGGTTATAGGACTACATCCATTGTCCATAGTTCAGTTACTATTCCATTGACCCATATGAACTTCAATTAGGAATATTTTGTTATTCACGGATTCAGGGATACTCGTGAAGGGGATATCAAAGCTGCACGTAAACAGTTTATCCTGAATACATTCTTAATCGGGATATAAACGACTATCTGGAGTACTGTGCGCATGTAAACGTGGTCACTGTTGCAGCAGCAGAGATACCACGTGATGGAATGCGCCTCAATAACGCTTGAACCATTTGATGTGACATTTTACTCTTCGTTAGTCAATTGCATTAACAAATACAATTTTAATGAATGCACACAACTATATACCTAGTATTGAGATTTTTTTTCAGTGGTGGTACCTCCAACTCCTGAGTGGCGCAGTGGTCTAAGGCACTGCATCGCAGTGCTAACTGTGCCACTAGAGATCCTGGTTCGAATCCAGGCTCTGTCGCAGCCGGCCGCGACCGGGAGACTCATGGGCGGCGCACAATTGGCCCAGCGTCGTCCAGGGTAGGGGAGGGAATGGCCGGCAGGGATGTAGCTCAGTTGATAGAGCATGGCGTTTGCAACGCCAGGGTTGTGGGTTTGATTCCCACGGGGGCCCAGTATAAAATATATATATATATATATATATCCCAAAAAAAAAAAAAATTACTAACTGTAAGTCGCTCTGGATAAGAGCGTCTGCTAAATGACTAAAATGTAATGTAAATGAGACAGTCATCTTTCTCTTCAAAGTAAGTGCACCATTCCAATGTAGTCAATTGAGTGAAAGTGAGACCGTAGAGAGCGCGACCCTACCAATGATGTGATAAGCATATTATGCTTTAGCTAATCCTTAATAAATAAGTATTTTCTATGATGATTAATGATCAATAGATGTTCAGATTATTGAAGAGGAAATTTAGCCTTGAACTAACTATTGAACTGCGGTAGGCAGCCCTTAATCATGACTCTCAGTTCCATTACATTACACATAAGAGAGTCAATCATTGGAGAAGTCAGTCATTGGACGAGAGTCAGTCATTGGAAATGAATGTACTTCTGGTATACCAAAATGCATTAGGTACTCCATAAGTACATTCATTTCCAATGGAACGCTGAATAAGTTTGCAGCATTGCGTTGCAGAGGCAGTTGTAGTGCGTTCTGTGTGGTGCATATGTTGGATGTATCAAACTGACGCTTTGAACACGCCGACTGTGTCATTGCGCAAAATAGTATGCAGCATCATCTAGATATGTGTGCAACAAAAGTTCAACATTCACCTTCTGTTCAACACTCACCTTCTGCTACCATTTCTGTCAACCCGTTACGCCTACAGTTTGACGCATATGTTCGATAAATCCAACGTATGCACCACACAGAACGCACTGCAACTGCCTCTGCAACGCAATGCTGCAAGGAAAACGCAGCGTTCCATTGGAAATGAATGTACTTCTGGTGTGCTAAAACGCAAAGCACAGTCGGTGTGTTTGAAGCGTCAGTGTATAGACGGCTTGACAGAAATGGTAGCAGAACGCGAATGTTGAACTTTTGTTGCACACATGTTCAGATGATGCTGCGTACCATTTTGCGCAAATACACAGTCGGTGTGTTCAAAGCGTCAGTTTGATACATCCAACATATGCACCACACAGAACGCACTACAACTGCCTCTGCAACGCAATGCTGCAAACTTATGCAGCGTTCCATTGGAAATGAATGTACTTATGGAGTACCAAATGCATTGGTGTGATCAAGGCATAACATGCATCGCTTGCGGTAGCCTACGGTTTTGGAAGCATAAGAAGTTAACATTTACATTTACATTTTAGTCAGTTAAGAACCTTATCTTTCATATCAACAATAAATCATTTTCAAAGAGAGACAACCATAACAGTAGCTTGCAAACACGCGCGGAACATTTGATGAGGATTATGGAAGACGATGGGTAACAAAGCTGTATCTTTGGTATTTGTCGGATTTGGCACAACTGTACTATGACTGCACAGTAAAAACAGAAGTGTTAATTTAACTCCTATCGAGTTGAATTTAACTCTGTTTCAGATAACATTTGGTCCCACTCAAAATCAGTGTAAAATGTACTCTTTGGTCAGTGTAAAACTTTTAGAGTTAATTCTACTCCATATTGTGTAAAAAATAACAATGAAATGTGTCAAAATATTTAACACTGTAGTTTAATCACACTGTTGAGAGTAATATGATTACACTGTATAGAGTTAAGTCAACTACAATTTTACTTTAAAAAATGACACTTTAAAGTGTAATGATATTTACTTTTCATTTCTCTACAGTGTTTTTTTTTTTTATTTAAATCATATGATGTAGTGTTACTGAATTATAGAAATATCAATACTATCAAATAAAACAAAGCACAATAATACAAGATGAGAGCACCCACATTTATTGAAAAAAAAAAGTATAATTTCAATGTCCGTGAATTTACATTGTACACCCATTGCCTTGTCTATGACAGAAGTATAACATCATAAAAATGTTCACCAGAGAAAGCAATATGGCACAACAAGGAGAGCTGTGTCATTTCCTCCATATGACCTTTGTATGTCAAAAGGTCTAGGGTAGTGCAGGTTGTCGACATGAAAAAAACTAAATCATGCTTTGATCTGATCACCTCATATGCATGGAAATGTTCTTGAAAAGTTACTGTAACTAAAGGCACTGTGAGTAGTAACAGTTTTTCACACATTATCAGAACTGACTCAATCTGATAAAACAAGGGCACTTCAGAGTCAACTTCGCCACAGATAACCAAGTGTGGGCGATAAACATACCCATTATGTTTAGCCCAATTAACCTTCATAACCTGAATGCTACTGGGCACTTGCATTGCCAAAGCAATTTCAGAACCTCCTTTTACCATATTTAAAGCCACCATTTTTCCTGGACCAATATCTAACCGACTAAAAGTTGTTGATCTTCGCCAACTATATGCCATATGATTCTGATGCTTTTTTGCCAGCGTTTTGGTAATATTTTTAAACGATTTAAGCTGTTTTTTGAAAAATTATGTTTGCCTTCATACCTCATACACCAACTATGAAGTACAGGCCCTATTTTCTGGATGCAGCGGGGATAGTGGATAAGAAAATGGTGCTTTGGTAAAAGTTTTTTCTGAGGATACAACTTCTTAAACAGTGTATGGTGATCAACAATCAAATGTTTTAAATATACACATAGACCTTGAGATAACATGGGCGAGAATATAATGTTAATTATTTGCAATAATAAAAGAAGCAGGCCCCAGTGTTGGTCAGTAGAAGTTACCAAATCTCCAAAGATAAGAGGAACATTCCTAAGTAAGCACCAGGACTGAATTGCATTCAGTCCCAGATCATTAGATCCTTCACTTAAATTAACAGTCACAGGCCTGTTATTTCTCTCTGTGAAACCATAATCAAAACTTTGTATTCTTGAATGTATTTCTCCTGATGTAACATGTTTTTCATTCAAATACAGAAATAATAACTTCAATTCGTACTGGCCAACCCCTTCTAACACATCATGCATCACATCAACTGAGAAGTTCTCAGTTGTGTGAAAATACCTCAATGAATTAATATGCATGACCTTTTCACACCAAAAACATACGGAAGGGATGGATTACAAGCCATTTCTTGACAGTGAGCAGTATGCATATCTTTGGTGCGTAAAACTATTTTGGAAGAATCTTCAGAGAATTCTGTTTGAAAGTCCTCCTTTTCTGCTAAACAGAACCTGCAACAGTACCTTGCACTGAAAGACTCCACCAGACCAAACAAACTATGCAAACCCAAATTATCACCTGTTACCTGTACTACAGTGCCACGTACATAACCACTGTATAATGGAATCTCAATACCATCGCTCTCTAACACTTTAATGTCTCGAACAATGGGAGCAAAAATTTCACTAAAACCATATCGTTTAACATCTTGAGTATGAAATAAGGCGCACAGGTGTATGTTAGCCAAAAAAGAATTTCATTTTGGAGAGAAGTTTCTTAAAGTAAAATATACTCCACCCAATTTATGAATACCTCGCTTGGAACCCAATGGGTTGGCGACCTCAAAATCATCATAGAACATCTGGACCTGTATTGTCTGCTTCTCAGTTGAGAACAGGGGGTGACTTTTAAAAAAAGATCCATCACAAATATCTCTCAGTCTAGAGTTGCTGGTAGCTGAGCTTTGCAACATTTCTGCAAAATACTGACTTTTAAATATTGACTGCAGTGTAGATAAAATTGGAATATACATGAATTTATCTTGAACTACTACCTGATCATATGTTCCAGTCTTTTTATTTCGTCTTGTGTCAAATCTTGAACCAATCACACATTCAACTGGTTCTACTATTTCCCACTTGGCAGTCATAAATTTTGATCGCTTGTATTCCGAATTTAGAACTGTGAAAGGATTCTCTAACCCCTCAAAACACGCCTCAACTTTCTTGCACATTTCTGTTTCTCTTTCATTACTAAATACATGCTTTATCACTGTTTCTTTAGCATGCTGATGAATATCTTGAACAATCTCTTCCATGGAAATCACTACAGTATTTACTGTACTTTGACCAACACCTGCTGCCTTTAGATCAGAAATAACAGCTGCACAACTATTTACAATGTATGGCGAAGATAACTCTGACTCAGCCTCTAAACATTCAGTCGACACTTCAACATGAGAAATATTACTGGTGTTGACGGTACTTTGAGGGTCTGAAAGATCATCTTCTATAGAATCTACTAAACTTTCTCCGTGGCACTTGTTAAGATGTTTTCTAAAACCAGAAAAGCTACCAAAAGAACGTGAGCATCCTTCTTGACCACATTTCAGAAAAAGAGTCCTGCCTGTACATAGCCCATGAATTATCTTAAGGTGCTTAACAAGGTTGTTTGGACTTCCATGGTCACTTTTGCAAAGAAAACACTTCATAGTTTTATCTCAACTAACGCACCATTCTTGCTCGCAACTCAGCAACTCTAGGAGTCTCCTTTGTTTCCCCCATGTCGATGTTATAGATGGTTGTTTGCACAAAAGTGAAAAAGCTGCTCAAGGAAGAACTGTATGACGTACCAAATACGTAATGGGCTTTAAAGACTTCGTCAAAAGCTCCTACTGAACCTGTTGCCTTGCATGGAAGAGCATGCTTGTCAACCACAATGAAGTAGGAGTGAATGCTGCTCTGTGTGGATCCCTGGGCGAGAAGGTAGGGCTGACTGCTTTGGGTGATGTTGTCAAGATGCTGCTGCACACTGGTTCCAACCTACAAAAAAACCACATTCAACAGAATTGTTTTGGTGACTAACCTCTGACAATAGATAAGATCACCTCAAACTGTGCACAAGATTGAGATGATGGAATATATATTTTAAACAACTGTTAAGCATACCTTTTGAAATCTGATGAGCTGATCTACAGCTTGATATGCAGACATCTTTCCCGGCCTCTTTCTACCTTGTGCAGATGGTGGTAGCAAATGTAGCAGCAGCAAGATGGCAGACATGTCACTGTCCCAGCCTACAAATAAGTAAATAAAAACCTGGTTAACATTGTGCCGTAGCATAACATTCTTATTCACAACTTGCACCATTATGGACATATAATGCACACCTACATTATCCACATAAAAAGTAAAACAGTTCATTCATACCATTCTCAACTTCAGCAGCTGACTCAGCATTGCGCATCAAATCCAAGAGTTCTGTGGTGGATACAAGTCCATGGCTTTCCTTTATTACTTTTGCTTTGAAAGTGGTTGGCCACTTCTCCAAGAATTTGTTGGCTGTGGCCTCACCAAACAGAAGTCTGAAATCTTGTTCTATCTGCAATGTAACACACAAAGACAGAAATAATGAGTGTTACCTTATTCTTCATTGGATATTTTTGGTGATGCAGTGAATTAAGTTGTCATACCAGTCCTGGTGTGTCCAGAAATCTTGGGAAGACCGAGAAGACATCTGATGATTTGGCTTCATCGTTGACCATTGCTTGCCGATATATGAAGGTCATTTTCATCTTCTCACGGACAGTGTTTTCATCAGCAGAGTGTCTCAAAACAGCAATAGCTGCTTCCACATCCTCATCAGATGGCTCTCTGTCATAGGTGAAGGGCTGACGATCACGGCCTGGCCCACCAACTTAAGACAAAATACAGTGTTAAGAAATCCTTTCTGTACAATTCACAGGTCACCATTATAATTACATGTCACTGATCAGAAAACATACCTTTAGGAGATTTGCTGACTGAGGCACCTCTTTCCTCTGCTGTTTTTCTTTGTATGGTCTTCAATCGCCATGCAAGGTATCCGGAACCACTCTCCGGATCGTAGTAATGATCCTATATTATTATAAATAAATTATAAAGGAGTACTATTCCCATTTCATAGAGTGAATATGTGCATAATGTTGCAATAACCCATTTACTTACATATCCATGTTGTGAGTATGGGTCTTCTAGATAGGGAAACAAAGCTACTATCCCCTGTGCATACATCACTCTGACACTTTTGGGGGGATGTCCTAGCATATGAATTCAAAGTTAACATCACACTGAATTGATATTGCACAACACATTTTACATAATTAATAACCGGAAAATAATAACAATGTTTCTTTACAGCCCATCTATATGCTTAATGCTTACCCATGTGTTTCTGTCATCTCAGCAGCAAGTATGTTGATCATCTGTCTTCTGGTGGCATCTGTCAGAGATTTGGTTTTTCCATACTCTTGCATAATGCGTTCACCACCAGGCTTTGATGTTAGGATTTTTTCAATCAGCTATAGGTGGAAAGAAATGTGCTTTCCGTAATTGTAAAACAATATGTAATGCTGTCACATGATGAAACAACATTCAGATTGGACTTAACAGCAATGTTCACCACTTACTGCTTTTGCCTCATAGTTTATGTGGCATGGCCTTTTAGGCTGGCTTCCTTCGCCAGCCGCTACTTCTTCAACATCGTCACACACAGTGAAATTCAGAATGATGGTGTCATCAGATGTACCCGAGCATGATGATGAATGAGAGGTATCTGTTCATTATGAAATTTGTGCAAAACATAGAAACATATTACAATAAACTGTTATTTTTAAGACAATAAAGGTTCTCATTCTGGCCTTTAAACTAAAAAACTAATTGAATGAATGAATACCAAGTCCATTGCCCAGCATGATTCTGAAAGTTCCAGGTGACTCCTTTACTAATTCTTCAAAAACATCTGAGTCAACTTCTGTGTCAGACTGGTCATACACCTTAATGTCTGGCTTTCTGCTTTCTGGTATGTTGAATTTTAGACACACTGTTAAAAAAAGAAGAAAAAAAGAAAAACATGCATTCCCTTCTCACAAGAATCCAAGTTCATACTTAAGGTTGCCTCATGTGTTCACAAAATGATGAAAGACAAGGATCTGCACCTGATTTTATGTTACTGAAAATATAAAGCACAGCAGAAATGACTATAGACCTAAATAGATATCATAAGATAATAGCTTAATGCTGTATTATTTTGTCATTAGGGTGATATGTATTGCTTTAACCTATTATACCTACCTTCTTTCAAGAAAGCATTGAATGTCAGCTCAGACAGCTTGACGTATTTCTGCTCTTCCCGAGCTGAACACGCAACAGCATTTTGCCTCTGTTAACAAAGAAAATATATATTCAAAATCATCATTTAGTGCTGGTTCAACTAAGCGTTAGCTAACTATCCATTTATCTCAGTAGTACTAGCTACGCAATGCACTATGCATTACTTAGACGTTACACTGCAATTACAAAGGCTGAAGTAGACAAAGTTGTGCTGGTTGAATATAACGTTAAGCTGCCATTTTCTGCAGCAAATGGGTGTAGGCTAGTTCAAGTTTAGAGGCACATTGTCCCATTAGCTACCAAATAACTAGCTATGTGTCAAAGTTAGCTAGCTCATTAGCCATTTTAGTTCGAACAGTAGCTAACCATTAAAATGGTTAAGCAATGTTAAACAAACCCGTCATGCAAATCAGTGATCTAAGTTATCGTTTTATAACACCAACATTAGCTGGCTAACTATCAGAAGCATGCTAACATTACCGTTATATATAGCTTTATAAAAAACAGTTAACGTTAGTGTAAGGAAGCCTGGGAAGCTATACAATAACGTTAGCTAACAATACTATCTGTATAAATGTTTTGTTGTTAGCGAACGTTATTTTACGTATTTACCATTCTGACAAACTTCATTCGTGAAAATATTGCAACACAAAGAAAGACAGTTACCGATACTGATTGCAAGCTAGCTAACCGCATGACAAGCACAGTCTGCGCTCATGCCAAACGGTGGTGTCCTTCAAACGAACTGATTAGCTAAGTTAACGTTACCTATTTTTAGCCATATGAAACAGCAAGCCATTCACAAAAATATCAAACATATTCCATGGGTATATCATATAACAGTTATTACTGTCAACCATCTGAACTTACAAGCTAATTTAGCTGGCTGATGACGAGCTCACTGCAAGGGGGACCGCCGCATGGAACTCGTAACTTAAAATATGACCTTGACATCAGCACAACTCTAAAATTATGTAAAGTTAAAAAATACCGGTTTGGTGTTGAAAAAACGGGGATGTAACTTACCTAGCAATATCTGTGGCCTAGCTACTCCTTCGCAATCTTCCTCCACCAACGTACGTGCCAAACTTCAGCAAAGCAGAGTGGCGGGTATTCATCACTGCTGTAGAGTTGAAATTGTCACTGCGTATCTGCAGATTTTTACACTCACTTTTAACTCCACTGATAGAGCAACTTTACTCTCAAAAATGTTGAAAATACTCTATCTGGGTTAAAATAACTTTACTCTGAAATATTAACACCCCATTTTTTACTGTGTGGGGTTGGCATGGCGGCTAGTTCAGATGGTAGCGTTAGGGCAATGTATATTGATAATGATGATAAAACCAGCAGTGGCTTGTTTTCATGGATGCCAAGGGAAGCCAGGCTAGCCCCAAAAATGGACCCCCCCAAAATAATACATAAAATAATGTATATTTCGTCACTCTGTGGTTCATAATTTTTCTTCAATTCACAAGAGGTTGAATGTATCTCACCAGAGAAAGCATCGGAGCAAGCGAAACAGAGCCTCTGTCTCTATATGTGTATGCCATCTATCGTGTGCTGTCTGGTCCAAAAGAGTAGGCCTATGACATTGTTGCCGCCATAGCATTGAATGCAAGAGAAGCCAGCAAGCATTTGGCCTCCCTTGATAAAAAAGTCTAAAATAATAGCCATTCAGCCTTGAGCTAAACTGAGTGAGCTCAATTGTGAATGGTCCTGGCGCAACAAAAAAAAGTGTAAAGGGAAGCCAGTTTGGATTTGGCATCACTCCTATCAAATCTCACCGAGAGCATATGTCATTGACAAAAACAACTTGAATTGTTGCATCTGGTTGTGGTTGTGTTGTTGTCCTCCGGTGGCTATCTAGCTAGCTAAAATTGGCCCTTTCCTAAATTAGCCATGGATGAAGATAGGGATTTGGACTTAATTCTCCGTACTGGCCAATGATTATAATGGCGATTCTGATCCAACCATTAATTCATACATTGTGCCCCTGGCCTGAGAGATGGAAGTTCAATATGTAGCTAGATTTACATTTACATTTTAGTCATTTAGCAGACGCTCTTATCCAGAGCGATTTACAGGAGCAATTAGGGTTAAGTGCCTTGCTCAAGGGCACATTTACGTCATTTAGCAGATGCTCTTATCCAGAGCGACTTACAAATTGGTGCATTCACCCTATAGCCAGTGGGATAACCACTTGACCATTTTTTTTTTTTAATAGTTAAAAAAAAAAAAAAATGTTTTTTATTTTTATTATTATTATTATTATTATTAATTTTTTTTTTTTGGGGGGGGGGGGTAGAAGGATTACTTTATCCTATCCCAGGTATTCCTTAAAGAGGTGGGGTTTCAAATGTCTCCGGAAGGTGGTGAGTGACTCCGCTGTCCTGGCGTCGTGAGGGAGCTTGTTCCACCATTGGGGTGCCAGAGCAGCGAACAGTTTTGACTGGGCTGAGCGGGAACTATGCTTCCGCAGAGGAAGGGGAGCCAGCAGGCCAGAGGTGGATGTAGAAGGCTAATGTTAACTAGCTAACGTTGCCCATTAAAGGAAGTTAGGCTAGCAAGCAAGCATTTTAGCCAGGTAGCCGAGGATAACAAAAAATAGTGATAGACCATTTCGTCAACATGAAAGAGAGGAGGATGGCATTGCCATTTCTCTACAAGTGGGGTGAGTCAACATGTTTTTTTAACTTACAGAACCATGGACAGCCACATCATATTTAGCTTACGTTGATTGGACTAAAATATTTTTGGTATCTTTTAGTTGCCACTGTATTTGACTAAGCATAGGTGATTTGATGATGTTGAAGTTGAAATCGTGCTGGAATAGTGGAGGCAGCTCCTGTTTTCTTTGCGACTTGCGGTAACTCTCGTGGTTCTAAATCAATAGTTTTTTAGTGGTCCAAAAATGTCGGAAACATTAACTTGCTTGAGCATGCTGTAGGTCATGTAACTGTTTGTTACATGCAATATGGTTTGTGGACTTTACCGAACAGATTAAACAAAGGTGTGGCTGAATTTATTCTGCCACTGTGTCTTCTTATTGTCTCGGCCTTTAGGCCTATATATCTTGGTTGGAAGGCATATGAACTAACAGGTTATAGAGCAAACAACGCAATTATCACAACACATAGGTGTAATGAATACTCAGGGAGAAAAAAGGTGTAGATTCACGCACAGAGCGCAGCAGGTGTTTATTTAGCCTTCGCAGAGGGCAGGAATCATGGTCACAGGCAGGCAATGGTCAAACACAGGTAGGCAAACAGGCAGGAGAATCAAAAACTAGGACTGAAGGCTATAACTGGTTCTCACAAACAAGCTAGGAAAAGGCTTAGTAGAGTCAAAACGAACAATACCTCACAAGGTACAAACAGAATGAACTGAACTAAATAAGGAGCTGATGAGACCAGGTGAGTAACTAACACAGGTGAAATCAATGAACAAAAATGAAAGACAGGGCTATGTTCAAGAACCGCTATGCTATCACTGGTTTTCAGTAGCGGTGTGTGGGTAAAATCACTGGGGAAGCCAGAAAAAAAGCCATATTACAACCGATTGAAAGGTTCTGTATTTCTTTTTCTTAGTCATCCTTTTGTTCTTGAACATAGCCCTGTCGATCGTAAATAGGAGGAACAGGAGTAAGATAAATCGCAATGAGGGTGATGGAGGGATGAATACTGCTGGGGAAACATTGAGTAGTATTGAGAGTAGACCTGTAAAGGACCACTCTAGACAAAGAGGTTGGAGTAGGTTATAAAGTTATGGTAGTGTTCGCAGAACCGGCAAGTAAGTACTTCCATCCGTTGCATTTGACAAAAGCAATTAAGAAAGAGATTGGGGTGATTAAGGATGCCAAACCGCTGGGTTATGGGAAGGTTCTGATCATTGCAAATAGTAAAATTCAGTAGGAGAACGTTTTGAAATTTTACTCACTAAATGGGGGTCAGGTGAACTGTCACATTCCTGGTGCTATGTCTAAACTGAGCGGAGTAATTGCTGGGATGCCATTTGAAATTACCATAGAAGAAGTTAAGACTTCCCGGAAAGGAGGAAAAGTTATTGAAGATGAAAAGCAAAACAAGTGACAGTCGAGTGGACACTACAACTGTACTGTTACAATTTGAAGGGAACCTGCCGAATAGGGTGCAGCTAGGATCACTCAGTTAGAGAGTATGTGACGCCTCCACTTTGGTGCTTTAGTTCCAACGGATGGGTCATGTTGCTAATGTGTGCAAAGGTAAAATAAGATGTGCAAATTGTGGTGGGGATCACGAGAATGGGAAATGATTGCCTGATTCTAAAGTTAAATGTTGCAACCAATGTTCCCTCTAAGCTACGTGCGTGCGCGGCCGCGCACTTTCTCGAAGACTGCTGTGCAGGAGAAATGCCATGTCGCGCAGAGACGCAAGAGATTGAACTTGACTGAGTTCAACCCATTAGTTTGCACTATATAGATCAACGTTTTTTCCTGTGATCGAATCAAAATTATATCAGCCCCTTTTCATGCAACAAACCAAAACAAATCTAACTTTGCAAAACTGAGTCTGTGATTTTGTTGTAGGCAAAGCGCAACGGAGTAGAATTCTATTGGTGGGGGTAGCCAACGAGCGGTCTTTCAATCACTGGCGAGTGAATGGGCTTTTCAGATCAGTTCAGAGCGCAGAGTCGCGCGTGTGCACATGTGTTGATATTCTTTGCTAATTAGCGATTTATTAGCCCAGTTATAGATAAGTATAGGTCAGCAATTGGGAGTTACTGCTT
The DNA here is from genome assembly GCF_020615455.1 of Coregonus clupeaformis. Taxonomy (NCBI): domain Eukaryota; kingdom Metazoa; phylum Chordata; class Actinopteri; order Salmoniformes; family Salmonidae; genus Coregonus; species Coregonus clupeaformis. The sequence goes on along the minus strand of NC_059218.1, from coordinate 6,070,508 downwards.
CCTACAAGAGATCAAAACGTGTAGGCTACTGTCGTATATGATGAATGATGGTCATCATTGCTGTCAACAAAAAGTCCGCTATGCTGCATCGTGTTAGAGGCTTTTATTAAAATCACGAGTTTACAGCATAGATACAGACTCGCGATGTCCGGAGAACGGCTCCCCAGATTGCTATGGCCGTTCTGGGGTTTATTGTCTAAAACCCTTCTTATATAGACAATACCAAAATAAGGGTTACCCCCTCTTCTGGCCAATCACCAGTCTCCCCTCGGGCGTCACCCTCCAAGCGGCACATTTCAAATAACATCATAAAACATCCCCCCTCTGGCCTGAACAACCAACATTCCATTTCGTCATGAAAAACATTTAACAAAGGCATAATCTTCAGATACGATACTACATTTCAAGCTGTCTTTGAAAAGCCAGTCAGGTAAAAAGCTTATGTCTTAATAAAGGGGCAGTGTTGTATTTTGAGACAGGCGTCAATATGCAAATAAGCCAATAGGCAGAGGGGTAGGCTACATTGTCTAATTCTCTGTATGGTAATAATAATTAATATTATTTTGTAAAGTGGTTTCTTGCATCATACAACACAATACAATGCAATTTACAGTCAGATATTTGGCCCATGGTGTTACAGACCAAGTAAAAAAATAATGAATGAATGTCAAGCCCTTCATAATGTGAAAACGTTTTTAAAAGTCTCATGCAATGTAGGCCTGCATTGAACACCATATATAGGCTACTGTAGGCTATATAATAGAAATCAAAAGCTATTTCCGAAAACGTTATGGGATTAGCTCCATTGGTTTTGTTGGTAGGCCTACATTATGCTCAAATAGCCACAATAGCCTATTGGCTACTGTCTAAAACTGTAAGGGTAGGTACAGCCTCAGTGTTCACTGTAAAAGCGCACTGGAAGTTGCACAAAATTCTCACACTGTTCAAGTGTCCGCTCACAAGACCTAAAATTTGCTCAGTGCCCCAAAACATTTGAGGGAACATTGGTTGTAACTGATGGAGATGCAGCATATGGAGGATGTTAAGTACAACAGAAAGCCATGGAAGCGCAGAGGTACAACATTACAAACAATGTATCGTATGCTGAGGCTGTTCGGAAAGTGAATAACAAACCGATTGTTCAAAATGCTCCAGATACAACATATCGGCAGATAGTGGCTTCTCCGAGGAGGCCAGTGGAACCTCAGCTGATACTTAATGTGACATGCAAGCATACATGCTCGATTATAAAGAAAACCATGGTAGTACATCATGTAGACTTGGCCTTCATGTGTAGGGCAATCAATATGACAGCTCCACATGAGCAGGACTGCACAAATAAAATAATAAGTGAAGGCAGCCAAAGACATTCTGGGGATTTCTGAAGTTACGGTAGAAATGATAGGCCTACATCAGATGCTGAATCAAAATTCAAATGATGACCAGGATAATAAGTAGCCTACTATTATGCTGTTCCTTGATGTACAATGGAATGCTAGGAGTTTGATAGCCAATGGACACTTTTTTTTAAATACATGATTTAGATGTTTTACCGGATGTGATGTGTATACAAGAAACATGGTTTAAACCTGAATTGGATTATATTATACCTGGGTTTATCTCTGTGAGAAGTGATAGAATAGAGGGCTTGGGTGGTTGGTGTGCTACATTTTATCAAAGAAGGTGTAGCACATAGAGTGATTAATGGTTTCGAAGAACATGAATGTGTGGCGGTGGAGATTTGTAGATAATCGAGTAATATCACGTTGTTTAACTACTATAATCCTTGTAAACCCATTTCTCTATCTGAATTAGACATAGTTGCGAAATCCAGTTCAGGTGATAAGGAGATATGGTGTGGAGATTTCAATGCGCATAACAGTTTCTGGGCGAGCAATACCACAGATGCCAATGGTTTAGCGGTTGAAGATTTTATGGAGCGGAGGGGACTAGTTTGTATAAATGATGTTTAGATCTTACATTGGTGTCGTTCTCCATTGCTGGTACTATTATGTGAGTGGGATGTGAAGATAGAATCCACAATAGGCTGTGCTCATTTCCCAGTCATGTGCAACATGGATCGTGACGTACAGTATGTTTTCAGGAAAGGGAACTGGTTTCAAATTGGTGCTTTGACAAAGCAAACTGGGGACTTTACACACTTTGTGTGAAAATGAGGGTCATAAATGACTGTGCTGCATCTGTAAATTCTGTCATATTGGATGCTGCCTTATTGGCTATTCCAATAAGAGGGGGAGGGGGGGGGGGGGGGTGGTGGTAGACGAAAGATAGTTCCTTGGTGGACTGAAGCATGTAATAAGGCCATCAATGATCGTGATAATGCTTTTAAACTTTGAAGAATAATTTGACATTTGATAGCATGATAGTCATTCAGAGAAAGAGAGCGTTGGCTAGGAAAGTCATTAAGAATGCAAAGAAAGGTGCTGTTGTATTTTCTTGTCTAAGAAATACTAATGAAAACAATTGTTCTTTAAAACATAAGTTCTTCTTTATTCAAGTTAACCGAAGCCGTACCAGTATAGTGCGTTGAGCTGGAATCTCCCGCTTTCCAACACTATGCCACATCCCCCTTATCAATATATGCCTTTTCCCGTATAAGAAAAAACAAAAACAATTCTCTATTAATCCTGCTTACAATTCTTTGCATAGTGAACACTGCATTTCAATAACACATTTACACTTCCTCAATCAGCATCAGAAATGCTTTTACTTCTCTACCTGACCGTCTCATTTCAACAGGCTGCCCTGGTGAGTCTGACACAGGAGTGTCTGGGCTTGATGTTGTCTGACTTCTAATGTCACTCTCTTGCCTGTCTGTTAGCTAATGCTCAGGTACATGTAACAAATGTATCCTATTTCTTCTCTATTTAACTCATCAGGTGTCATTAAATTCTCTTGGGAGATAATACGGTTGGCATTTGATTGTGAGGTATTCTAGGTCGGGTGAACAAAACGACTTGAGTTCCTTTAGGTTACTACAATTACACCATGAGTCGTTAATCATGAAACACAGTGCCACCAACGCGGCCCACTACCAAGGATTGTGGGCTCTCCTTCTCCGTGGCCGACATGAGTAAGACATTTAAGCGTATTATCCCTCGCAAGGCTGCCGGTCCAGACGACATCCCTAGCTGCGTGCTCAGAGCATGCGCAGAACAGCTGGCTGGTGTGTTTACGGACATATTCAATCTCTCCCTATCTCAGTCTGCTGTCCCCACATGCTTCAAGATGGCCACCATTGTTCCTGTACCCAAGAAAGCAAAGGTAACTGAACTAAATGACTATTGCCCCGTAGCACTCACTTCTGTCATCATGAAGTGCTTTGAGAGACAAGTCAAGGATCATAACACCTCTACCTTACCTGTCACCCTAGACCCACTTCAATTTACTTACCACCACAATGGATCCACAGACAATGCAATCGCCATCACACTGCACACTGCCCTATCCCATCTGGACAAGAGGAATACCTATGTAAGAATGCTGTTCATTGACCCTGTGTAACTGGGTCCTGGACTTCCTGACGGGCCGCCCCCCAGGCGGTGAAGGTAGGAAACAACACCTCCACTTCGCTGATCCTCAACACTGGGGCCCCACAAGGGTGCGTGCTCAGCCCACTCCTGTACTCCCTGTTCACCCATGACTACGTGACCAAGCACGTCTCCAACTCAATTATCAAGTTTGTAGACGACACAACAGTAGTAGGCTTGATTACCAACAATGACGAGACAGCCTACAGGGAGGAGGTGAGGGCTCTGGGAGTGTGGTGCCAGGAAAATAACCTCTCACTCAACGTCAACAAAACAAAGGAGATGATCGTGGACTTCAGGAAACAGCAGAGGGTCCACCCCCCTATCCACATCGACAGGACCGCAGTGGAGAAGGTGGAAATCTTCAAGTTCCTTGGTGTACACATCACTGACAAACTGAAATGGTCCACGCACACAGACAGTGTGGTGAAGAAGGTGCAACAAAGCCTCTTCAACCTCAGGAGGCTGAAGAAATGTGTCTTGGCACCTAAAACCCTCACAAACCTTTACAGATGCACAATTGAGAGCATCCTGTCGGGCTGTATCACCGCCTGGTAAGGCAACTGCACCGCCCACAACTGCAGGGCTCTCCAGAGGGTGGTGCGGTCTGCCCAACGCATTACCGGGGGCAAACTTCCTGCCCTCCAGGACACCTAAAGCACCCGATGTCACAGGAAAGCCAACTAGATCATCAAGGACATCAACCACCTGAGCCACTGCCTGTTCACCCCACTATCATCCAGAAGGCGAGGTCAGTACAGGTGCATCAAAGCTGGGACCGAGAGACTGAAAAACAGCTTATATCTCAAGGCCATCAGACTGTTAAATAGCCATCACTAGCACATTAGAGGCTGCTGCCTATAGACATAGACTAGAAATCACTGGCCACTTTAAGAAATTGAACACTAGTCACTTTAATAATGTTTACATATCTTGCATTACTCATCTCATATGTATATACTGTATTCTATAATATTCTACTGTATCTTAGTCCATGCCGCTCTGTCATTGTTCGTCCATATATGTATATATTCTTAATTCCATTCCTTACTTAGATTTGTGTGTATTGGGTATATGTTGTGAAATTGTTAGATAAATAATAATAAATAATATGCCATTTAGCAGACGCTTTTATCCAAAGCGACTTACAGTCATGTGTGCATACATTTTGTTAACGTATGGGTGGTCCCGGGGATCGAACCCACTACCCTGGCGTTACAAGTGCCATGCTCTACCAATTGAGCTACAGCAGACCATTATATTACTTGATAGATATTACTGCACTGTTGGAGCTAGAAGCACAAGCATTTCGCTACACCCGCAATAACATCTGCTAAACACGTGTATGTGACAAATAACATTTTATTTTATTTGACCTGGTTGCCACTGTTTTCACCACATGAGCCTCGATGTTCCATGTTTTACCATTATGCATTTTTACTCTATCATTTGGACTAAGCGCACTGAGCACCTTGGACCCTTTGACATAGTACCTTTTCTGTTCACTCTTTTCTCTCCGTTTGTTAAGAATTACCATGTCATCCTTCTCTGTTTCTAGGAGTACTGGCAACCTAGTTTTGAGTTTTCTGTTGAACAACAGCTCTGCAGGAGCTTTTAGTGGAGTAGCCCTGTAGTTTTTCTGTAACACACTTGGTATCACAATTCTTGAACCGTTAAATGAATTTATTCACAGGTAAATAGTAATATGCTCTAAACCGCTCTGGTGACAAACTTTGCTGCCCTGTTTCCAATCGTCCACATGGCTTGGAGAACCTATTCAAGTAAGTAAATACATTTCTAAAATGTAAAAAGACAAACAATGTATTATTAGCTAACTAGCTACAGGGCAGGCCAACTTTACATACGGTATCACTAGCTAGATAAGTATAATAATAATATGCCATTTAGCAGACGCTTTTATCCAAAGCGACTTACAGTCATGCGTGCATACATTTTTTGTGTATGGGTGGTACCGGGGATCGAACCCACTACCTTGGCTTTATAAGCGCCATGCTCTACCAGCTGAGCTACAGAGGACCAGTGAATTAAATATCACCAGCAACCTAACTTCATATTAGCTAGCTGTCTTTATGTACACTACCAGTCAAAAGTTTTGGAACATCTACTCATTCAAGGGTTTTTCTTTATTTTTACTATTTTCTACATTGTAGAATAATAGTGAAGACATCCAAACTATGAAATAACACATATGGAATCATGTAGTAACCAAAAAAGTGTTAAACAAATCAAAATATTCATTTTATATTTGAGATTCTTCAAATAGACACCCTTTGCCTTGATGACAGCTTTGCACACTCTTGGCATTCTCTCAACCAGCTTCATGAGGTAGTCACCTGGAATGCATTTCAATTAACAGGTGTGCCTTCTTAAAAGTTAATTTGTGGAATTTCTTTCCTTCTTAATGCGTTTGAGCCAATCAGTTGTGTTGTGAGAAGGTAGGGGTGGTATACAGAAGATAGCCCTATTTGGTAAAAGACCAAGTCCATATTATGTCAAGAACAGCGCAAATAAGCAAAGAGAAACGACAGTCCATCATTACTTGAAGACATGGTCAGTCAATAATGAAGATTAAGAACTTTGAAAGTTTCTTCAAGTGCAGTCGCAAAAACCATCAAGTGCTATGATGAAACTGGCTCTCATGAGGACCGCCACAGGAATGGAAGACCCAGAGTTACCTCTGCTGCAGAGGATAAGTTCATTAGAGTTACCAGCCTCAGAAATTGCAGCCCAAATAAATGCTTCACAGAGCTCAAGTAACAGACACATCTCAACATCAACTGTTCAGAGCAGACTGTGTGAATCAGGCCTTCATGGTCGAATTGCTGCAAAGAAACCACTACTAAAGGACACCATTAAGAAGAAGAGACCTGATTGGGCCAAGAAACACAAGCAATGGGCATTAGACCAGTGGAAATGTGTCCTTTGGTCTGGAGTCCAAATTGAAGATCTTTGGTTCGAACCGCCGTGTCTTTGTGAGACACGGTGTGGGTGAACGGATGATCTCCGCATGTGTATTTCCCACCGTAAAGCATGGAGGAGGAGGTGTTATGGTGTGGGGGTGCTTTTCTGGTGACACTGTCTGTGATTTATTTAGAATTCAAGGCACACTTAACCAGCATGGCTACCACAGCATTCTGCAGCGATACGCCATCCCATCTGGTTTGGGCTTAGTGGGACTATCCATTTGTTTTTCAACAGGACAATGACCCAACACACCTCCAGGCTGTGTAAGGGCTATTTTACCAAGAAGGAGAGTGATGGAGTGACCTGGCCTCCACAATCCCCCGACCTCAACCAAATTTAGATGGTTTGGGATGAGTCGGACCGCAGAGTGAAGGAAAAGCAGCCAACAAGTGCTCAGCATATGTGGGAACTCCTTCAAGACTGTTGGACAAGCATTCCAGGTGAAGCTGGTTGAAAGAATGCAGAGCTATCATCAAGGCAAAGGGTGTCTATTTGAAGAATCTCAAATATATAATATGTTTTGATTTGTTTAACACTTTTTTGGTTACTACATGATTCCATATGTGTAATTTCATAGTTTTGATGTCTTCACTATTATTCTACAATGTAGAAAATAGTAAAAATAAAGAAAAACCCTTGAATGAGTAGGTGTTCTAAAACTTTTGACCGGTAGTGTATTTATCATTGTAAAAAACAAATTCCAAATGCATTTGTAGGTAGCTAGCTAACAGCCATGGAGGAGGGTGAAAGGATAAAGCCCAACTGTCAAAGTGAGAGAGTAGGCTATTCTGGATAGGGCAGGTACTTTTGTGTAGTTCTAGTCCCTAGAAGTGAGGACAGAGATAATAGTAACAATGTTCAGTGCTGTATAATTTGAGTATAATGAAGTTTGTTTCTTCTGATGTTTTCCGTCCTCAGATACAGAGAACTGTGAAAGCCTGTCTGCAGATGAAGAGGTTCCAATGAAGAGCAGTGGTTCTCAGTCCTGGTCCTGGGGACTCAAAGGGGGGCACATTTTTGTTTTTGCCTTAGCACTACACAGCTGGTTCAAATGATCAACTCATCATCAATCTTCAAGTGGTATTTATGTATTCATTTGTGATGCTATCCTTGATATGATCCTGCTGTTGTCACACGCTGCACATGTGTGTGCACATGCATCTATCCAATGTTATCATGATTTGTTATAAGAGATATTATACTTTAGTAATCCACAATGACCTGGTAAAAGTCTAATAATGACATGATCTTCCATATTCCTACAGATACCTTGCAATTGGAGATTCCTTCAAAACGATTGCCTATAGTTACAAGGTTGGGTGACAAGGGCCATCTGGGACTGCCTCCTGAGGGAATTCAGGTGTGTGAAGGCTACCTGTGTCCTGCATAGCTTCATGAGAATGGACACGAGGACCAGGAGGGGATCTGCAGCTCGCCACCGTGTGCCAGAGGAGAGGTCTGCTCCTCTGCAGGATGTTTTAAGGATGGGGTCCAACAACGCAGCAAGAGAGGCAATCCGTGTGCGGGAGATCTTTACCTCCTACTTCTTCGAAGAGGGTGCTGTTCCCTGGCAACACCATAGACTACACTATGCACAACAAAGGCTCTTTTAAGAGCCATCCACATTGCAATAAGAGTATTCTTCCATTTATTTAGCTATGTCAACTGCAGTTAGTCAATTCCCAGTTTCTCTCCCCTTTGATTTCTACTTCTCAGGTGAGGGTTCTGTTTAGGTAAGGGTGATGTCTGTACAAAAACAAAACAGGCTATTTTAAGTCACCCATCTTGAAAAAATTTAGAACAATTACACACCCTAAAACCCACACCTACACACTCATGTGTCAATCTGATTGATGGATTGTGTTGTAAGCAGGCTCAGGTGTATAGCTGTGGCTCCTTCCACCTTCGAAGAATAGGCAAGAGGACCAACCATGGAGAATAGTTATACAACTACGCTATATTGTTTGTCCTCGTGTGTCTGTGCATGTTTTTCAGTATAAAGTACTCTGCAGCCACTTAGTGTGGACACCAGGTGAGGCCACACACATTTTCCTGTTGAACACTGTCTCTTTAACTACCTTATTTTCTCAATAAGTCTCTCTCCTTCACTTCATCCCTCTCCCCCCTTCTCCCTAAATCCTCTAGGTTATATCAGCTGTGTCGGTGAACCCCTCCTGCATCTGAACTGGCTACATAGAGGGAACAACATGATCAGAGGTGAGAGGTCACTTGGTCAGGTCAACAGGAAGTATTATTAAAGAGATGCTTTACATTGAAATACAGATAGAGATGTAGTAGTCCCAGAGTTAATGATCCAAGGTCAGTTTTGCATTTCACCTCCTGATGATTATGATGACTGACAGTGTTTGCATGATTAAGCCTTGTTTTTTTTATTATATCTCTCTCTCTCAATCTGTGTTTTGATGTGAGAGAGGATGCCAACCCCCAGTCCCGTCATCGCCACCTCACCCGTTCTTAAGATAACCTTCAGGCCAACTGGGAGCCCAAGTCTGGTTAGGAGACACCGCTAGAGAAACTATTATGTAATTGTGATGAACTGAGATAATATTAAGTTTAGTAGCACTGTAATTCATTAATCATATGCTGTCTTCCATGCTCCTCTGTTCTTTTCTCTTTCCCTTTCTGTCTTTTACACTCTCACACCTCTCTCCCCACCTCCTCTTTCTTCCTCTGTTTTTATAATGCACACCAGATGTGCGTTGAAGTACAGATTGAACTTGTATTTATAATATAATATTACAATTATAATATTTAGAATCCATGTATTATGTATATATAACACTTGGATAATCAACTTCTTTCAATAAAGCGTTTCACATTCTCTACTGGTTGAAGTTAAGTCTCTCTTTTGATGAAATACTACACCTATCCTGTGTCCTCAGATCAATGCAGATGAAGGAAATTAGATATTGAGATGAACCGGTTTTATAGTATTTACATGATGCATAGGAAGTGTAGTGTACTGTTTTTTAAAATTCTGTTTCTGTATATATGAATTACAGATCCGTCTTTAACTAGTTAAATCATGTTTCTAATCTATTGCATAGTTACAATGTGTAACCATTGATGTCCCAGGACCAGGATTGGTAAACACTGTTGAAGTGTATAATTGTAATACATACAGTACCAGTCAAAGGTTTGGACATTTTTACTATTTTCTACATTGTTGAATAATAGTGAAGACATCAAAACTATGAAATAACACATATGGAATCATGTAGTAACCAAAAAATACTTAAACAAATCAAAATATATTTTATATTTGAGATTCTTCAAAGTAGCCACCCTTTGCCTTGATGACAGCTTTGCACACTTTTGGCATTCTCTCAACCAGCTTCATGAGGTAGTCACCTGGAATGCATTTCAATTAACAGGTGTGCCTTGTTAAAAGTTATTTGTGGAATTTCTTTCCTTAATGCGTTTGAGCCAATCAGTTGTGTTGTGAGAAGGTAGGGGTGGTATACAGAAGATAGACCTATTTGGTAAAAGACCAAGTCCATATTATGTCAAGAACAGCGCAAATAAGCAAAGAGAAACGACAGTCCATCATTACTTGAAGACATGGTCAGTCAATAATGAAGATTTCAAGAACTTTGAAAGTTTCTTCAAGTGCAGTCGCAAAAACCATCAAGTGCTATGATGAAACTGGCTCTCATGAGGACCGCCACAGGAATGGAAGACCCAGAGTTACCTCTGCTGCAGAGGATAAGTTCATTAGAGTTACCAGCCTCAGATTGCAGCCCAAATAAATGCTTCACAGAGTTCAAGTAACCGACACATCTCAACATCAACTGTTCAGAGGAGACTGCGTGAATCAGGCCTTCATGGTTGAATTGCTGCAAAGAAACTACTACCAAAGGACACCAATAAGAAGAAGAGACTTGCTTAGGCCAAGAAACATGAACAATGAACATTATATTAGTGGAAATCTGTCCTTTGGTCTGATGAGTCCAAATTTGAGATTTTTGGTTCCAACCGCCATGTCTTTGTGAGACGCAGAGTAGGTGAACGGATGATCTCTGCATGTGTGGTTCCCACCGTGAAGCATGGAGGAGGTGTGATGGTGTGGAGGTGCTTTGCTGGTGACACTGTCTGTGATTTATTTAGAATTCAAGGCATACTTAACCAGCATGGCTACCACATCATTCTTCAGTGAAACGCCACATCAAATCAAACTTTGTTTGTCACATGCGCCGAATACAACAGGTGTAGAACTTACCGTGGAATGCTTACTTACAAGCCCTTAACCAACAATGCAGTTAAAGAAAAATATTTACCAAATAAACTAAAATAAAAAATAATAAAAAGTAACACAATAAAATAACAGTAACGAGGCTATATACAGGGGGTACCGGTACCGAGTCAATGTGCGGGAGTACAGGTTAGTCGAGGTAATTTGTACATGTAGGTAGGGGTAAAGTGACTATGCATAGATAATAGACAGTGGGTAGCAGCAGTGTAAAAACAAATGGAGGGGGGTGGAGGGTGTCAATGTGAATAGTCCGGCTTGGGTAGAAGCTGTTAAGGAGCTTTTTGGTCCTAGTCTTGGCGCTCCGGTACCACTTTCCGTGCAGTAGCAGAGAGAACAGTCTATGACTTGGGTGACTGAAGTCTTTGACAATTTTTTGGGCTTTCCTCTGACACCGCCTAGTATATTGGTCCTGGATGGCAGGAAGCTTGGCCCCGGTGATGTACAGGGCCGTACACACTACTCTCTGTAGCGCCTTACGGTCAGATGCCGAGCAGTTGCCATACCAGGCGGTGATGCAACCGGTCAAGATCCTCTCGATTGTGCAACTGTATAACTTTTTGAGGATCTGGGGACACATGCCACATCTTTTCAGTCTCCTGAGGGGGAAAAGGTGTTGTCGTGCCCTCTTCACGACTGTCTTGGTGTGTTTGGACCATGATAGTTTGTTGGTGATGTGGACACCAAGGAACTTGAAACTCTCGACCTGCTCCACTACTGCCAGGTCTCTGACCTCCTCCCTATAGCCTGTCTCATCGTTGTCGGTGATCAGGCCTACCACTGTTGTGTTGTCAGAAAACTTAAGGATGGTGTTGGAGGCGTGTTTGGCCACGCAGTCGTGGGAGTATAGGAGGGGACTAAGCACGCACCCCTGAGGGATCCCAGTGTTGAGGATCAGTGTGGCAGACGTGTTGTTGCCTACCCTTACCACCTGGGGGCGGCTCATCAGGAAGTCCATGACCCAGTTGCAGAGGGAGGTGTTTAGTCCCAGGGTCCTTAGCTTAGTGATGAGCTTTGTGGGCACTATGGTGTTGAACGCTGAGCTGTAGTCAATTAACAGCATTCTCACATAGGTGTTCCTTTTGTCCAGGTGGGAAAGGGCAGTGTGGAGTGCGATTAAGATTGCGTCATCTGTGGATCTGTTGGGGCGATATGCGAATTGGAGTGGGTCTAGGGTATCTGGGATGATGCTGTTGATGTGAGCCATGACCAGCCTTTCAAAGCACTTCATGGCTACCGACGAGAGTGCTACGGGGTGGTAATCATTTAGGCAGGTTACCTTCGCTTCCTTGGGCACAGGGACTATGGTGGTCTGATTGAAACATGTAGGTATTACAGACTCGGTCAGGGAGAGGTTGAAAATGTCAGTGAAGACACTTGCCAGTTGGTCCGCGCATGCTTTGAGGACACGTCCTGGTAATCCGTCTGGCCCCGCCGCTTTGTGAATGTTGACCTGTTTAAAGGTCTTGCTCACATCGGCTACCGAAAGCGTTAGCACACAGTCGTCTGCAACAGCTGGTGCTCTCATGCATGCTTCAGTGTTGCTTGCCTCGAAGCGAGCATAAAATACATTTAGCTCTTCTGGTAGGCTTGCATTACTGGCCAGCTCGCGGCTGGGTTTCCCTTTGTAGTCTAATAGTTTTCAAGCCCTGCCACATCTGACGAGCATCAGAGCCGGTGTAGTAGGATTCAATCTTAATCCTGTATTGACGCTTTGCCTGTTTGATGGTTCGTCTGAGGGCGTAGCGGGATTTCTTATAAGTGTCCGGATTAGTGTCCTGCTCCTTGAAAGCGGCAGCTCTAGCCTTTAGCACGATGCGGATGTTGCCTGTAATCCATGGCTTCTGGTTGTGATATGTACGTATGGTCACTGTGGGGATGACGTCATCGATGCACTTATTGATGAAGCCAACGACTGAGGTGGTATACTCCTCAATGCCATTGGATGAATCCCAGAATATATTCCAGTCTGTGCTAGCAAAACAGTCCTGTAGCGTAGCATCCGCGTCATCTGACCACTTCCGTATTGAGCGAGTCACTGGTACTTCCTGCTTTAGTTTTTGCTTGTAAGCAGGAATCAGGAGGATAGAATTATGTTCAGATTTGCCAAATTGAGGGCGAGGGAGAGCTTTGTATGCGTCTCTGTGTGTGGAGTAAAGGTGGTCTAGAGTGTTATTTCCTATGGTTGCACATGTGACATGCTGGTAGAAATGAGGTAAAACATATTTAAGTTTGACTGCATTAAATTCCCCGGCCACTAGGAGTGCCGCTCCTGGATGAGCATTTTCTTGTTTGCTTATGGCCTTATACAGCTTGTTGAGTGCGGTCTTAGTGCCAGCATCGGTTTGTAGTGGTAAATAGACGGCTATGAATAATATAGATGAGAACTGTCTTGGTAGATAGTGTGGTCTACAGCTTATCATAAGGTACTCTACCTCAGGCGAGCAATACCTCGAGACTATTGACAAATAGACACACACCCGCGCCCCTCGTCTTACCAGACGTAGCTTCTCTGTCTTGCCGATGCATGGAAAATCCCGCCAGCTCTATATTATCCATGTCGTCGTTCTGCCATGACTCAGTGTAACATAAGATATTACAGTTTTTAATGTCCCGTTGATAGGATATTCTTGATCATCCATTTTGTTTTCCAATGATTGCACGTTGGCCAATAGAATGGATGAACCACACCTTTATTTGCCAAGGTAGAGTACATGATCTGTGAATATATTCCATGTACAGGTGTCACGATCGTTGACACATGATGAAGCGGACCAAGGCGCAGCGTTGAAGGTGAACATATTATTTATTTAGAATGATCACACGATCAAAACAACAACGATAACGTGACGTCTATGGTATAACACAAACCAAATCAGAACAAGATCCCACAAAGAATAGCTGAAAACAGCCTACCTAAGTATGGCTCCCAATCAGAGACAACGAGCAACAGCTGCCTCTGATTGGGAACCACCCTGACCAACATAGATCTATATGATCTAGAACAAAACCCAAAACATAGAAAACACAACATAGAAGCTACCCCGAGAAACTAAACATAGAAAATCCACACCCTGGCTCAACATTTCAGAGTCCCCAGAGCCAGGGCGTGACAGTACCCCCAAAGGCGCGGACTCCGACCGCGCCAACAGAACACCACAGGGGAGGGACCGGGTGGGCACTCCGCCTTGGCGGCGGATCCGGCTCTGGGCATGATCCCCACTCCTCTCTAACCCCCCACAGTACCCCTGGTCCGGTCTGGCCCTGCTGGCCGGAGCTGGACTGACCACTGGTGGAGCGGATTGCTCTAGCTCCGACGTGAAGCATCTGACCGGTGCCGGACCAGCCACCGGTGGAACAGGCACGGCCGTGCCGGACTGACGCACGCACACCACTGGCTTGGTGTGGGGAGCAGGAGCGGGCCGAGCCGGGCTGTCGAAGCGCACCCCTGACTTGGTGCGGGGAACAGGCACGGGCCGTGCCGGACTGACAACGCACACCACTGGCTTGGTGTGGGGAGCAGGAGCGGGCCGAGCCGGGCTGTCGATGCGCACCCCTGACTTGGTGCGGGGAACAGGCACGGGCCGTGCCGGACTGACGACGCACACCACTGGCTTGGTGTGGGGAGCAGGAGCGGGCCGAGCCGGGCTGTCGAAGCGCACCCCTGACTTGGTTCGGGGAACAGGCACGGGCCGTGCCGGACTGACGACGCACACCACTGGCTTGGTGTGGGGAGCAGGAGCGGGCCGAGCCGGGCTGTCGAAGCGCACCCCTGACTTGGTGCGGGGAGCAGGAACGGGCCGAGCCGGACTGACGACGCACACCACTGGCTTGGTGTGAGTGGCAGGAACAGGCCGGACCGTACTGGGAACACACACCACTGGCCCTACGTGGGGATCAGGAACAGGCCGGACCGGACTGGCAACACACGCAGTACCTCTCGCCGTGCCTCTACAACCTCCTTCCCCCTGGTGACCAGTGACTCCCGTAACCTGGCGTCCTCCTGCTGCCCCGCCGTCCACGGCGTTAGCCCCCCCCTAAAAAATTTATGGGCTTCACTCCTACCCGTGGCCAAGGCCTCCATCCCTCTTGCCAGACTCGCACTCATCTCCTCCCACGTCCATCCTCTCTCCTCGTCACGCTGCTTGATCCAGTCGAGGTGGGATCTTCTGTCACGATCGTTGACACATGATGAAGCGGACCAAGGCGCAGCGTTGAAGGTGAACATATTATTTATTTAGAATGATCACACGATCAAAACAACAACGATAACGTGACGTCTACGGTATAACACAAACCAAATCAGAACAAGATCCCACAAAGAATAGCTGAAAACAGCCTACCTAAGTATGGCTCCCAATCAGAGACAACGAGCAACAGCTGCCTCTGATTGGGAACCACCCTGACCAACATAGATCTATATGATCTAGAACAAAACCCAAAACATAGAAAACACAACATAGAAGCTACCCCGAGAAACTAAACATAGAAAATCCACACCCTGGCTCAACATTTCAGAGTCCCCAGAGCCAGGGCGTGACAACAGGCTGCAATGTGGGGATCTCATGCTTGGTAAGAACTACATGTATATAGGACTTGCAACCTTGGCACAAAGTTATTATATTCTACTCAATCCATAGGCTTCATTAATGCCATTCAGACTGTTTTGAAGTCAATACAACAGGCTATGATAGCCAAGGCTCATAGCTAGGTTCTGAACTAATATTTATTCCAAAGGTTTTAGGGTCCATACACAGATCGGCTACATAGCTAGATACACATCTATAGGCATACAGGTATTTTTATCCTCCACTGCACAATAAGCAAGAAAATAGTTAGCTAGCTTTGTTACTTCAGCTGCATTGCATGGCAAATATGAGCAAGGCAAGCTTACAAAATTGTACATTCACTTTGCAGTAAATGATTCGTTATGACAAACTTTTTCACTTCCCCCCACGCCAGGTTCGTGCCGCCCAACGGTCCCCTGCACTCTCCGCTTCTCACCGCTTTCCTTCCATTGAACGTGGCTTTTCACCCTGCGGCGGCGCATGCTAGTGTACACGGGGCATGAAACGCTGCTTGAACCGCTTCCATTGCTCTTCAACGTTGCCATTAAGTTTCAGTTCTCTTGGAGGCTTTAGCTGCTCCATGTCGTTAGCCAGCTAGCACTGCAAAACGACTAGCTACATGCACTGCATGCACTGCTACTCGTTAGCCCAGTGGCTAGTTAGCTAACATTAGCTAGTTGACGTAAAGCCTCTCGGCGTCGTTCAGCATTTTTGACCAAAACTTGAGTCAAAGGCGAGTTCTGTCACTCCTGGTACCATGTTGTATTTTCTTGTCTAAGAAATACTAAATAAAACAATTGTTCTTTAAAACATAAGTTATTCTTTATTCAAGTTAACCAGAGCCGTACAAGTATAGTGCATTGAGCTGTAATCTCCCACTCTCCAACTCCTGTGCACAGGCTGTGCGTCCGCTAAGTGGTCACGTGGCCTCCGATGCACTATACCACAGGTGTATGGCGGGAATTCTGTTCTTCTATAGGAAGGGAAACAACTGGGGGATATGTGGAAAATGTTCAGGAGGATGATGAAGACAGTACAGATACCTGTGTTAGCTGAGGAAGATGTTATGACTGTTTCAAACAAAGAAAGAGTTTGGGTAAGAAGAGCTATCCAACAGTAGTAGGACTTCCGGTTGACAAGATGGCGTATTGAATACACAGTGGTACGAATCACCTCAAGATAAAAACATAATATTCAATATCAGTAAGTTAGACTAAATATTAGCACTTCATATATTCACGGGTAATAACATTCAATCTGGATAATAACACAAAACAAATCATAAGGCTAGAGTAATGTATCGACAAATATTACAACAACAAGCAACACTCAAACATGACTGAGGATAAACAAGGAGAATCAATCTCCAAGAGAAAACGCGACTCCTCGACTGATACAGATGATTTATGCTTTTCACCACTGGGACTGGTAAGTGTGGAAAGCGATCTGTTGAAGTCGATAAATGACAAACTAGGCATACTAGAGTTGGTCAGTAATGATGTAAAAGAGTTGAAGGCGAGTCTTGAAATGAGTGATGGAAAAGCTGCAATAATGGAAAACGATACAAAAAAACTAAAAGGGACAGTCACTAGGATGGAAACGGACGTTAAGGAACTTAAAAAGGAGAACAACTTTCTGAGAGAAGTCTTACTAGACATACAAACTAGATCGATGAGAGAAAATCTAGTACTTACGGGTATCCAAGAAAAAGAAGGAGAGGTTACCGTTACTTTCTTACAGTGCTTCAAATCCCACTCGAGGCTGTCGATAAAATCCAACTCGAAAGTGTACACCGTTTCGGACAGAGATATGAGCATCCAATCGTTGCCAAATTTGCTTTTTTAAAGGATAAAGTAATGGTTAAAAGCCTAGGTAAAAGACTTGCTGGCACAAAAATAGGCATGAATGATCAGTTCCCGAGGGAGAATGCAGAACTGCGCAAAGTTCTGTACCCAATCTTCAAGGAAAATAGATTAAAAGGGAAGCGTGTTGCTCTCGTTGTCGATAAATTGTATATTGACAACAAAATGTTCCGCGACACAAAGTACTCCATGGCTATTCTGAAAGTTCTAATAGAGGAGTCGAATAATGGAACACCCAATACTAGCCATGGTAGGGATTGTAATAATAAAGCACATTTATAATATTTATAGTATTTTATAAAGGGATGAGACGGTATTACAAGAAAAGATAACAAGCAAAATAATACATCTTCAAATACAACTAATTAGAACACAAGTACTCAATCAACATAGTGGAGATAAAAACATAGCAAACAGAAGACATAGAAGGCACAGTCTGTGGGTATGTGTGGATGTATTGTGATGGAAGGTGTGGTATGCGTTTTTGTGTTTGAAAAAGTGTGGCAATAAGTGAGTGAGAAAGGAAATGGTTGCATATCCCAGAACCAACGTGTGTCTGTGAGCAGGGGTTGTGAGAGAGAGCTTTCAATTCTGTGCAGATGAGGGATATACATTTTCAAATAAAGTATACATCTAATCTATTTTTTTATTGTCCTATCATGATGGAATGATCCCCAACCCTATATCCTAGACACCCACCTGAGCGACCCATACACCAAAGAGAAGTCCCCATCTGTTTTATGGCCCTGCTGTGAGTTGCCTATATGCAGCCAAAACAGAAAAATAAATGCGGTCAGAGACCTACTTGAGCAGCACCGCTCCCTCAAGATTCTGAGCCTGCCTGGCAGGGTTGGTCCTACAAAGCCAGAGCCCCCTGATGGGAGAGCATAATATTCTAATAAATTCTCAAAGCTGCTAATGAGAACCTTGACGACCTTGTACCTAGCCGGTAAGGGATTCCAGTGGGGTACCCCCACCCAGGTAGTGGCAGTGCTGGCAACACTGGCTGCAGTAACCCATGGGGAGAGGGTCACACTCGAACAAGCAGAGAGGGGGCATATTATTGTGGCCCTGGTGGCACAAAATAATCAAAGGTCTGAGTGCACAGAGATGCTTGGGAAAAATGGTTACAACGGGGGACCAGAGTGTTTGTGTCTCAGGGGAAGAGGGTCGATCTGATCTCCATCACCTAGGACTTGACATAGATTAATCAAATCTCACATTGTTGTCAATTTTTGCTAAATCTTGCATGCTTTCTCAAACAGCTGTAACTGTATATGCATTCGGAAATCAGGTCCTTTCTTGAGTTGGGCTCTGGGATGTAACAACCGTTGAGCATCTGATCTTATGGTTGATTGTGGAGGAAAGGGGTTGAGTGTGTTAGAGTATGTGCGTGTGTGTTTATCCCACATCTGTTGCAAGGGGGTAAGGATGTTAGGGAGAATATAGGATGAACCACAATAATTGTTTGCTAAAATAATATTTGCTTTACAAAAATGTAATGTAATACAATGGCAATCCGGGTTATAGGTAACAATCCTACGCATGAACTGCCGACATTATTACGCATATTAATTGTTAATGATGGAAATTAAGATATGCAAGATATTTGAATAGCTATATATCTTAAAAAAATAAAAAATAATAATATATATATATATATATATATATATATATATATATATTGAGGTGAGAGTATTGGAAATGCTTTTGGCGGTTGACCTGCTTTTGTTTTGTGGGTGGCACTGTGTGCTGTTTTCGATGGATGGGTCCTGGCCTCTCAGGGGCCGAATGTGCAAATTTTGATCCGAATGTGCAAATTGTCCAAACAGATCCGCAAGGTAGATGTATTAATTGAAATATGTTATTGGACCATAAACAGATATGGCTCATTAACCTTTACGGACCAAATAATGATGATCCACACTTCTTTGACAATATATATAATAAATGATCAAC
The DNA here is from genome assembly GCF_020615455.1 of Coregonus clupeaformis. Classification (NCBI taxonomy): domain Eukaryota; kingdom Metazoa; phylum Chordata; class Actinopteri; order Salmoniformes; family Salmonidae; genus Coregonus; species Coregonus clupeaformis. Next base: position 6,051,313 of record NC_059218.1, on the reverse strand, counting down.
CCTGCAAGCAATACAAGACTCTATTATTATGGTGGGAGATTATAATATCGTTTAAATAGCTCAATGGACCGTAAAGGAAATCACATTACAAACTATCACCCTCACGCTCTTAAGGAAATCGTGAATGTCATGGATACATTAGAACTAGTAGATATATGGCTTAAATATCCTGATCTAGTGAGATATACATGGCAGAGACTCAATCAAGCTAATCATCTTGACTTCTTTCTTATGTCATTCTCGTTGGCACCAAAAGTTAAGAAAGTGTTGATAGGGGACAGAATGCGGTCGGACCATCATATAATTGGCATATACATTACTCTTACTGAATTTCCACGTGGGTGAGGATATTGGAAATTTTATTAAAGCCTATTGGATGATAACTTGTTTTTAACTAGGACAGAGGGATTTATAACTGATTTTTTCCGACATAACATAGGTACAGCAAATCCCCTTATTGTATGGGACACTTTTGTATGTGCCTTTAGAGGCCATGTAATTCAGTACTCATCTGGAAAACAAAAGCAATTTAGGTCAAAAGAGTCCATACTAACAAAGGAAATAGAAGGTCTAACAGAACAGATAGATAGCAATAAAAAGTGTAACATAGAGGCTCAGAATAAATTAGAGGAAAAACAAAAAGAAATGGAGAAACTTATTCAAGAAAGATCAAGTGTAATATATTATAAAAATAAAGCAAACTGGATGGAATATGGGGAAAAATGCACCAAATTATTTTTTAATCTTCAACATAGAAATGCTACCATAAATAATTTACTGAAACTGGTTACAAATGACGGAGTCACCCATTATTCACCAGGAGGAAACAAAGTACTTTAAGCATATGTTTTCGTTTCAGTCGCCTCCATCTCCTCTAACTGAAGCTAATTGTAGAGATGTTTTTCTATTGATAATGTAAAATTAACAGCCATACAGAAATACTAATGTGAAGGTGAAACTACAGAGGAGGAACTTCTGGATGCAATTAAAGACTTTACAGTGAGGGAAAAAAGTATTTGATCCCCTGCTGATTTTGTACGTTTGCCCACTGACAAAGAAATGATCAGTCTATAATTTTAATGGTAGGTTTATTTGAACAGTGAGGGACAGAATAACAACAAAAAAATCCAGAAAAAAACGCATGTCAAAAATGTTATAAATTGATTTGCATTTTAATGAGGGAAACAAGTATTTGACCCCCTCTCAATCAGAAAGATTTCTGGCTCCCAGGTGTCTTTTATACAGGTAACGAGCTGAGATTAGGAGCACACTCTTAAAGGGAGTGCTCCTAATCTCAGTTTGTTACCTGTATAAAAGACACCTGTCCACAGAAGCAATCAATCAATCAGATTCCAAACTCTCCACCATGGCCAAGACCAAAGAGCTCTCCAAGAATGTCAGGGACAAGATTGTAGACCTACACAAGGCTGGAATGGGCTACAAGACCATCGCCAAGCAGCTTGGTGAGAAGGTGACAACAGTTGGTGCGATTATTCGTAAATGGAAGAAACACAAAATAACTGTCAATCTCCCTCTGCCTGGGGCTCCATGCAAGATCTCACCTCGTGGAGTTGCAATGATCATGAGAACGGTGAGGAATCAGCCCAGAACTACACGGGAGGATCTTGTCAATGATCTCAAGGCAGCTGGGACCATAGTAACCAAGAAAACAATTGGTAACACACTACGCCGTGAAGGACTGAAATCCTGCAGCGCCCGCAAGGTCCCCCTGCTCAAGAAAGCACATATACAGGGCCGTTTGAAGTTTGCCAATGAACATCTGAATGATTCTGAGGAGAACTGGGTGAAAGTGTTGTGGTCAGATGAGACCAAAATCGAGCTCTTTGGCATCAACTCAACTCGCCGTGTTTGGAGGAGGAGGAATGCTACCTATGACCCCAAGAACACCATCCCCACCGTCAAACATGGAGGTGGAAACATTATGCTTTGGGGGTGTTTTTCTGCTAAGGGGACAGGACAACTTCACCGCATCAAAGGGACGATGGACGGGGCCATGTACCGTCAAACCTTGGGTGAGAACCTCCTTCCTTCAGCCAGGGCATTGAAAATGGGTAGTGGATGGGTATTCCAGCATGACAATGACCCAAAACACACGGCCAAGGCAACAAAGGAGTGGCTCAAGAAGAAGCACATTAAGGTCCTGGAGTGGCCTAGCCAGTCTCCAGACCTTAATCCCATAGAAAATCTGTGGAGGGAGCTGAAGGTTCGAGTTGCCAAACGTCAGCCTCAAAACCTTAATGACTTGGAGAAGATCTGCAAAGAGGAGTGGGACAAAATCCCCCCTGAGATGTGTGCAAACCTGGTGGCAAACTACAAGAAATGTCTGACCTCTGTGATTGCCAACAATGGTTTTGCCACCAAATACTAAGTCATGGTTTGCAGAGGGGTCAAATACTTATTTCCCTCATTAAAATGCAAATCAATTTATAACATTTTTGACATGCGTTTTTCTAATTTTTGTTGTTGTTATTCTGTCTCTCACTGTTCAAATAAACCTACCATTAAAATTATAGACTGATCATGTCTTTGTCAGTGGGCAAACGTACAAAATCAGCAGGGGATCAAATCCTTTTTTCCCTCACTATAAGTCCGGGAAAACTCCAGGGTTGGATGGCATACCAGTCGAGGTATACCAAACCTTTTTTTGATATACTCAGAGGACCGTTATTAGCATGTTTTAACCACTCCTATGTAAATGGTAGATTATCAGACACTCAAGAAGAAGGTCTGATTTCATTATTACTGAAACAGGATACAAGTGGAAAATATAAAGATCCAGTCCATTAAAAAAATTGGAGGCCCCTTACACTTCAGTGTTGTGATGCAAAAATTCTAGCACAATGTATAGCGCATAGAATTAAAAAGGTATTGTCGAACATTATTCATTATAACCAGACAGGTTTTTTACATGGACGATACATTGGAGATAATATAAGGCAAGTACTGGAAACAATAGAACACTGAAAAATCTGGGAAACCAGGCCTGCTATTCATAGCAGACAATACTTATGTCATGCAATAAAATGCAAATTAATTACTTACAAATCATACAATGTGATTTTCTGGATTTTTTTGTTGAAGTGTACCTATGATAAAAATTACAGACCTCTACATGCTTTGTAAGTAGGAAAACCTGCAAAATCGGCAGTGTATCAAATACTTGTTCTCCCCACTGTATATATGGCAAATAGAAATCCAATATGGATGGTTTTAAGAGATAGATGGGTGGTGTTGAATGGAGTTGAAGGATGGGACTAATAAGAACTAACAACAATATCAACAAGATAACTAATGTAAAGCATACTTTGTCCATAATAAGTATATAGGTTATAGGTTGAGAGCTTTTGTGAAAGAGCACAGTTAGAAAGATATGGCATATCAAACCGGATGGGCATCATGAAAATGATCGGAGAGGTTGAGGGTAGAGCAAGTTCAGGAGTAAAAACACACAAAATAGAATTATTGTAAAATTGACTGTGTCCATAAAATGTATATAGTATGTACAGTGGGGAGAACAAGTATTTGATACACTGCCGATTTTGCAGATTTTCCTACTTACAAAGCATGTAGAGGTCTGTAATTTTTATCATAGGTACACTTCAACTGTGAGAGACGGAATCTAAAACAAAAATCCAGAAAATCACATTGTATGATTTTTAAGTAATTCATTTACATTTTATTGCATGACATAAGTATTTGATACATCAGAAAAGCAGAATTTAATATTTGGTAAAGAAACCTTTGTTTGCAATTACAGAGATCATACGTTTCCTGTAGGTCTTGAACAGGTTTGCACATACTGCAGCAGGGATTTTGGCCCACTCCTCCATACAGACCTTCAGGTTTCGGGGCTGTCGCTGGGCAATACGGACTTTCAGCTCCCTCCAAAGATTTTCTATTGGGTTCAGGTCTGGAGACTGGCTAGGCCACTCCAGGACCTTGAGATGCTTCTTACGGAGCCACTCCTTAGTTGCCCTGGCTGTGTGTTTCGGGTCGTTGTCATGCTGGAAGACCCAGCCACGACCCATCTTCAATGCTCTTACTGAGGGAAGGAGGTTGTTGGCCAAGATCTCGCGATACATGGCCCCATCCATCCTCCCCTCAATACGGTGCAGTCGTCCGTTCTGACCGTTTGAGCAGACACATGCACATTTGTGGCCTGCTGGAGGTCATTTTGCAGGGCTCTGGCAGTGCTCCTCCTGCTCCTCCTTGCACAAAGGCGGAGGTAGCAGTCCTGCTGCTGGGTTGTTGCCCTCCTACGGCCTCCTCCATGTCTCCTGATGTACTGGCCTGTCTCCAGACACCTTTATTGGGGGTGTCTTGCTAATTGCCTATAATTTCCACCTGTTGTCTATTCCATTTGCACAACAGCATGTGAAATTTATTGTCAATCAGTGTTGCTTTCTAAGTGGACAGTTTGATTTCACAGAAGTATGATTGACTTGGAGTTACATTGTGTTGTTTAAGTGTTCCCTTTATTTTTTTTGAGCAGTGTATATATATATTTTGTTTTTGTCATTTAGCAGACGCTCTTATCCAGAGCGACTTACAAGGAGCAATTAGGGTTAAGTGCCTTGCTCAAGGGCACATGGACAGACTTTTCACCTAGTCGGCTCGGGATTAGAACCAGCGACCTTTCCGTTACTGGCACAACGCTCTTAACCACTAAGCTACCTGCCGCCCCATATATATATATACATACATACATACATACAGTGGGGGAAAAAAGTGTTTAATCAGCCACCAATTGTGCAAGTTCTCCCACTTAAAAAGATGAGAGAGGCCTGTAATTTTCATCATAGGTACACGTCAACTATGACAGACAAATGAGGGAAAAAAATCCAGAAAATGACATTGTAGGATTTTTAATGAATTTATTTGCAAATTATGGTGGAAAATAAGTATTTGGTCAATAACAAAAGTTTCTCAATACTTAGTTATATACCCTTTGTTGGCAATGACACAGGTCAAACGTTTTCTGTAAGTCTTCACAAGGTTTTCACACACTGTTGCTGGTATTTTGGCCCATTCCTCCATGCAGATCTCCTCTAGAGCAGTGATGTTTTGGGGCTGTCTCTGGGCAACACGGACTTTCAACTCCCTCCAAAGATTTTCTATGGGGTTGAGATCTGGAGACTGGCTAGGCCACTCCAGGACCTTGAAATGCTTCTTACAAAGCCACTCCTTTGTTGCCCGGGCGGTGTGCTTGGGATCATTGTCATGCTGAAAGACCCAGCCACGTTTCATCTTCAATGCCCTTGCTGGAGGTTTTCACTCAAAATCTCACGATACATGGCCCCATTCATTCTTTCCTTTACACGGATCAGTCGTCCTGGTCCCTTTGCAGAAAAACAGCCCCAAAGCATGATGTTTCCACCCCCATGCTTCACAGTAGGTATGGTGTTCTTTGGATGCAACTCAGCATTCTTTGTCCTCCAAACACGACGAGTTGAGTTTTTACCAAAAAGTTCTATTTTGGTTTCATCTGACCATATGACATTCTCCCAATCCTCTTCTGGATCATCCAAATGCACTCTAGCAAACTTCAGACGGGCCTGGACATGTACTGGCTTAAGCAGGGGGACACGTCTGGCACTGCAGGATTTGAGTCCCTGGCGGCGTAGTGTGTTACTGATGGTAGGCTTTGTTACTTTGGTCCCAGCTCTCTGCAGGTCATTCACTAGGTCCCCCCGTGTGGTTCTGGGATTTTTGCTCACCGTTCTTGTGATCATTTTGACCCCACGGGGTGAGATCTTGCGTGGAGCCCCAGATCGAGGGATATTATCAGTGGTCTTGTATGTCTTCCATTTCCTAATAATTGCTCCCACAGTTGATTTCTTCAAACCAAGCTGCTTACCTATTGCAGATTCAGTCTTCCCAGCCTGGTGTAGGTCTACAATTTTGTTTCTGGTGTCCTTTGACAGCTCTTTGGTCTTGGCCATAGTGGAGTTTGGAGTGTGACTGTTTGAGGTTGTGGACAGGTGTCTTTTATACTGATAACAAGTTCAAACAGGTGCCATTAATACTGGTAACGAGTGGAGGACAGAGGAGCCAGTTACAGGTTACAGGTCTGTGAGAGCCAGATATCTTGCTTGTTTGTAGGTGACCAAATATTTATTTTCCACCATAATTTGCAAATAAATTCATTAAAAATCCTACTACGTGATTTTCTGGATTTTTTTTTCTCAATTTGTCTGTCATAGTTGACGTGTACCTATGATGAAAATTACAGGCCTCTCTCATATTTTTAAGTGGGAGAACTTGCACAATTGGTGGCTGACTAAATACTTTTTTCCCCCACTGTATATATATATATATATATATATACAGTTCCTTCATTCATATATATATATTTGCGAAAAAAACAACATATGGGGGATTGGAAATGATGCAGACAATTACATTGATGGACGTTACATTCTATCTGCAATATTAAAGCTGATCTACCCCCTAAAAAAAGAAACAAAGAAAAAGCAGATGCTCTAGGAAGAGCTTTTGCAGCAGTGCATTAAGTTGACAATCTAAGTGATGAAAATAAAAGACGTAAGGAATAAAAGCTAACAATGCATGAAGATATATATACCATAAGAACTGTGAATCTGAAGAATCACTGGATGCTGAATTCACCATGTTTGAAATAAAGAGTGCTTTGGAGGGGTGTGGTTGCACAGCTCCAGGTGAGGATCGATTATGCTACATTATGTTTAAACATCTGCCTACAGAATTTTTGGGAAAGATTTTGAGTTTATTTAACAAAATTTTGAGGACAGGAGTGCTACCATCAGGATGGAAACGTGCTATGGTGACTTTTGTGTAGCCTGTTAAAGATCAAGGACTACCCTTGATGCATTAGTTAAAGTTAGTACTGAGGTAACCAAAGCTTTGACAATGAAGGAAGTGATGTCAATAGTATATTTTGACATTGAAAAAGCATATGGTAAAATGTGGCGGGAAGGTCTACTGATTAAGTTGAATGGAATGGGTATTAGTGGGAGAATGTACAACTGGATTGTGGATTTCTTGTTTGACCGAACCTTCCAGGTCAGGGTGGGTTTGGAGTTATCAAGAGAATATGAGGTGGAAAATGGAACTCCACTGGGTAGTGCTATTAATCCTATCTTAGTCACGTTGATGATTGATGGTATCTTTGGGGATATCGGACATTGTATAGGGGAGGCCTTATATGCAGATGATGGTGCCATTTGGAAAAAAATATTTATGCAAGGTGCTGTTGTATCAGTAGAGGAATGGACCTTATCATGGGGTTTCAAGTTATCTGTATCTAAAAATGTCAGTGTTCAATTATATGGAGAACGAATGGAAAGGGTAACAGAATGGAAGTATTTGGGGCTATGGTTTGATGAACAGCTTACATGGAGACATCATATTACATGTATTGAGACTAAATGTAAGAAAATATTAAATCTTATGAGGACAATAGTTGGGCATGATTGGGGGGCAGATAGGCAATTTTGACTGAATATTTATCGTACTTTGATGAGATCGTCCATAGATTATGCGTGCTTTGTATATGGTTCTGCAGCTTTTACATCACTGTTGTGTCTTGATAGGATGCAAGCGAGGGCACTCAGAATGTGTGATGGTGCATTTAAAACTACACCGGTTGACGCTTTACAAGTAGATACTGGGGAAATACCACTATCCCTTAGACGAGTTAAGCTAGCCCTGGCATACTGGGCAAGACTGAAGGGTAGTACAGTAGATAAGGGTTGATGAATATCAAATCAAATCAAATCAAATTTTATTGGTCACATGCGCCGAATACAACAGGTGCAGACATTACAGTGAAATGCTTACTTACAGCCCTTAACCAACAGTGCATTTATTTTAAACAAAAAAAGTAAAAATAAAACAACAACAAAAAATAAGTGTTGAGAAAAAAAAGAGCAGAAGTAAAATAAAGTGACAGTAGGGAGGCTATATATACAGGGGGGTACCGTTGCAGAGTCAATGTGCGGGGGCACCGGCTAGTTGAGGTAGTTGAGGTAATATGTACATGTGGGTAGAGTTAAAGTGACTATGCATAAATACTTAACAGAGTAGCAGCAGCGTAAAAGGATGGGGTGGGGGGCAGTGCAAATAGTCCGGGTAGCCATGATTAGCTGTTCAGGAGTCTTATGGCTTGGGGGTAGAAGCTGTTGAGAAGTCTTTTGGACCTAGACTTGGCACTCCGGGTACCGCTTGTCGTGCGGTAGCAGAGAGAACAGTCTATGACTAGGGTGGCTGGAGTCTTTGACAATTTTGAGGGCCTTCCTCTGACACCGCCTGGTATAGAGGTCCTGGATGGCAGGAAGCTTTGCCCCAGTGATGTACTGGGCCGTACGCACTACCCTCTGTAGTGCCTTGCGGTCGGAGGCCAAGCAGTTGCCATACCAGGCGGTGATGCAACCAGTCAGGATGCTCTCGATGGTGCAGCTGTAGAATTTTTTTGAGGATCTGAGGACCCATGCCAAATCTTTTTAGTCTCCTGAGGGGGAATAGGCTTTGTCGTGCCCTCTTCACGACTGTCTTGGTGTGTTTGGACCATGATAGTTCGTTGGTGATGTGGACACCAAGGAACTTGAAGCTCTCAACATGTTCCACTACAGCCCCGTCGATGAGAATGGGGGCGTGCTCAGTCCTCTTTTTTTTCCTGTAGTCCACAATCATCTCCTTTGTCTTGGTCACGTTGAGGGAGAGGTTGTTGTCCTGGCACCACACGGCCAGATCTCTGACCTCCTCCCTATAGGCTGTCTCATCGTTGTTGGTGATCAGGCCTACCACTGTTGTGTCGTCGGCAAACTTAATGATGGTGTTGGAGTCGTGCCTGGCCATGCCGTCATGGGTGAACAGAGAGTACAGGAGGGGGACTGAGCACGCACCCCTGAGGGGGCCCCGTGTTGAGGATCAGTGTGGCAGATGTGTTGTTACCTACCCTTACCACCTGGGGGCGGCCCGTCAGGAAGTCCAGGATCCAGTTGCAGAGGGAGGTGTTTAGTCCCAGGATCCTTAGCTTAGTGATGAGCTTAGAGGGCACTATGGTGTTGAATGCTGAGCTGTAGTCAATGAATAGCATTCTCACGTAGGTGTTCCTCTTGTCCAGGTGGGAAAGGGCAGTGTGGAGTGCAATAGAGATTGCATCATCTGTGGATCTGTTGGGGCGGTATGCAAATTGGAGTGGGTCTAGGGTTTCTGGGATAATGCTGTTGATGTGAGCCATGACCAGCCTTTCAGGGACCTTGGACTCAGGGACCTTGTTATAGGGCCATATGTGGCAATAGGACACGTGTCACCGTGGTTTTATACATAAGGTGAGGAATTATGGTTAGAAATAATGATGCTGTTGTTGTGTTTACAAATAAATGGTATTGAAATTCAGTTCTGTTGGATTCCGGCTCATACAGGAGTTTATGGAAATTATATAGTAGCTATAATAGCAAGGAAGTTATGTTGTGTAGGATGAGATTAGGGCATATGGGATTGAATTCCTCTTTGAAGTTGATAGGGAAACATGGTACTGGAATGTGTAATGGCTGTATGGTAGAGGAAACGGTTGAACATGTATTATTATTTTGTGAAACGTATGATGTAGAAAGGGAGAGGTTGGACGGGAATGGGGAGGGGGTGGTATTTTGGGTGGGGGTGATGGGAGTAGTGAGGTTCGTAGAGAATATATTTTTCAGGGTTAGTTAAGAGAATATAGTGGTATAGATAGGTCATGACCAGCCTCGCGCTCCAGTACAGTAGGTGGCGATGAATGCAACTGTCAGTTGGTTGTGATTCACCAATAAACACTTGAAGAATTTTCAAAAAACAAAAGGTTAAATTGATACACGCCATGTTAGGGTTAGTGTTCCCACATGGCCAGAGTTCCATGTTACAGCGTTTGTTTACGGAAAACAGATGGAAGACAAGAGGCGACCACCTGTACTAATTAGCTATCTCCGAACACCTGTGTGTAGGTGCAACTCGGGAAGTGTAGAAGAATTAAGTGTATCTATTTTATTTGAAGGATTCTTTCTCACTGATGAAAGATAAGGGCCATATGTTTCGAAAGCCATATCGCAAGCGATGATTGCTGATGTTTGTAAACGTTAAAATACAGCGTCGGGATTGTAGGTCAAATGAGGCAGTCATGGGCGAAGCTAATGGCTGAGAACTGTAGGGAGAAGGTAGAATGCCGCCTAGCGTTTGAGAGCTAGCCATAACCAATGCATATTATGGCATTTTTGAGCAGAAGAGTGTAACAGTTAAGCTTGTGGTACAACCGGTTAGTTTCACGTCTAGTCAACTCTAAGGAAATGGATGCAATAGCCATAGTTGACCACAGTGAACATGGGGACAGGATATTAGGTATGGTGCCTTTGCTGGGATGGACGAAGAGGCGATACATAGGGTCAGGGATTCCCCCTCCCCACGATTAATCGAATTCAGATCGAAATTGCGATATTGACGTGCAATATCCATATCACAAGACGCTGCGATTTTCTCCTTTCTTTGACACTACAACAACAACTAGACTACGGTGCATCCTCCAATTAGATGCACTTGACTCTGTTCATTCACTCTCTACATGCACAGAGGATGCTGACCAATCATAAGTGGGCTCTAGCACTCTGCATGGCATGCACATGCTGGCCAATCACAAGTGTCCCTGCTTAGAGCGCGCAGTTAGGTGCTGGAGAGAAAGGGCTTCACCTACACTACATTGCCAAAAGTATGTGGACACATGCTCGCTGAACATCTCATTCCAAAATCATAGACATTAATATGGAGTTGGTCCCCCCTTTGCTGCTATATAGCTTTCCATTATATGTTGGAACATTGCTGCGGGGACTTGCTTCCATTCAGTCACAAGAGCATTAGTGAGGTTAAGCACTGATGTTGGGCGATTAGGCCTGGCTCGCAGTCGGCGTACCAATTCATCCCAAAGGTGTTCGATGGGGTTGAGGTCAGGGCTCTGTGCAAGCCAGTCATGTTCTTCCGCACCGATCTCGACAAACCATTTCTGTATGGACCTCGCTTTGTGCACGGGGACATTGTCATGCTGAAAGAGGAAAGGGCCTTCCCCAAACTGTTGCCACAAAGTTGGAGGCACAGAATTGTCTAGAATGTCATTGTATGCTGTAGCGTTAAGATTTCCCTTCACTGGAACTAAGGGGTCTAGACCGAAACATGAAAAACAGCCCCAGACCATTATTCCTCCTCCACCAAACTTTACAGTTGGCACTATGCATTCGGGCAGTCAGCGTTCTCCTGGCATCCACCAAACCCAGATTCCTCCGTTGGACTGCCAGATGGTGAAACGTGATTCATCACTCCAGAGAACGCATTTCCACTGCTCCAGAGTCCAATGGTGGCGAGCTCTACACCACTCTAGCCGACGCTTGGCATTGCGCATAGTGATCTCAGGCTTGTGTGCAGCTGCTCGGCCATGGAAACCCATTTCATGAAGCTCCCGACGAACAATTATTGTGCTGACGTTGCTTCCAGAGGCAGTCTGGAACTCGGTAGTGAGTGTTGCAACCGAGGACAGATGATTTTTACACGTTACACGCTTCAGCACTTGGCGGTCCCGTTCTGTGAGCTTGTGTGGCCTACCACTTCGTGGCTGAGCCGTTGTTGCTCGTAGACATTTCCACTTCACAACAAAAGCACTTACAGTTGACCAGGGCAGCTCTAGCAGGGCAGAAATTTGACGAACTGACTTGTTGGAAAGGTGACATCTTGTGATGGTGCCACGTTGAAAGTCACTGACACCTGTCAGCAACGGGTGTGGCTAAAATAACCAAATCCACTAATTTGAAGGGGTGTCCACATACCTTTGGCCATGTAGTGTATCCATCACATAGCCAAAGCCATGAGTTCTATTTACACAGTAAGCAAAGTGTCACGGTTTCGGCCGAGGCTGCTCCTCCTCCTGGTTCGGGCAGGCTTCGGCGGTCGTCGTCCCCGGAGTACTAGATGCCACCGATCTATGTTTCATGTTCGTTTGGTTTTGTCTTGATGTTGTACACCTGTGTCTTGTTAGTCTTCGTTAGTGTCCTATTTAGTTCTCGTTGTGTGTGTTTGTCTTTGTGTGTGATTGCTCTTCTGTTTCGTGTTGGAGCTACGTACTTCCCTCCAGTGTTTTGGAGAGGTTTTTCGCACATGTTAGTGCGCCGTTTGATTGACGCCTGTGTGCGCCGTTATTTCGCCTTCGGGCTTATTGTGCTTATTTTCTACGTGACTATTGCACTAAAGTCTTTTGGACTGAGCTTCTGCGTCCTGCGCTTGATTCATGCACCACACCCACCTTCAGCACCCCTTGACAGAATCACACACCAAAATGGAATCAGCAGGATCTGCAGCTACGCCTGAGTCGCTCGAGGAGCATGTTCGCGGCCAAGATGACCAGATACGACAACTGGGGACCGCTCTACAGGAAGTCATCAACACCCTGCACCGATGGGAGTCCAGCGGGGTACCCACACCTCCACCTACCCTGCCAACCCCATCGGCCGGTCCACCAGTCCCAGGTCCGGAACCCAGGGGGATTCGGCTCTCGCTCCCGAGGGCGTATGACGGAACAGCTGCCGGGTGTCAGGGGTTCCTCCTACAGGTGGAGCTCTACCTGGCCACTGTACACCCGGTGCCCTCGGGACACGAGAGCGTTTCCGCCCTCATCTCCTGTCTCACGGGCAAGGCGTTGGAGTGGGCTAACGCCGAGTGGACATAGATGATGGACGCCAACACCATCTCCTACGCCGAGTTCTCCCGCCGCTTCAAGGCCGTGTTCGACCATCCACCTGAGGGCAAAGCGGCGGGGGAGCGTCTAGTCCACCTGAGACAGGGGAGGAGGAGCGCACAGGCGTTTGCTCTAGAGTTCCGGACTCTAGCGGCGGACGCAGGGTGGAATGAACGGGCCCTCATCGACCATTTTCGATGTAGCCTACGGGAGGACGTTCAACGTGAGTTGGCCTGCAGGGATACCCATCTCACCTTCGACCAGTTGGTCGATATGTCCATCCGTCTGGACACCCTGCTGGCCACCCGTGGACGCCCCGAGGGGGTCCGTCCATTCCGCCCTCCGGCACCTCCGAGCCGAGCCCTATGGAGCTCGGGGTGCCGGCGCTAGAGAAAGGAGGAGGAGGAGCCCGAGGGGGGCCTGTCTCCTGCACCAAGTGCGGTCGTGGAGGGCACACTGCGGCCAGGTGCTGGGGAGGGTTCTCCGGGGGAGAAGGCAACAGGCCACGCACTGGGGGGGCCTCCCAGGTGAGTAGACGTCCCACTTACCCAGAGCTTTCTGTTGCGCACTTTTGTATACCTGTGTGTTTTCCACAGGTTGCACCTCATTCCCAGCATAAGGCGCTAGTAGATTCAGGCGCAGCTGGGAATTTTGTTGATCAGAAGTTTTGTTTAGATTTAGGGATCCCTCTCCTACCTGTTGACAAACCTTTTCCCGTTCATGCCTTAGATAGCCGCCCGTTTGGGTCGGGGTTGATTAGGGAGATCACAGCACCACTTAGGATGTGTGCGCAGGGGGGTCATGAAGAGACTATACAGCTGTATCTGATCGACTCTCCTGCGTACCCAGTGGTGCTGGGAATTCCCTGGTTAAGCACCCATAACCGTGCTATTTCGTGGCAACAGAGGGCTCTCGATGGGTGGTCTGCTCAGTGCGAGGGGCGATGTCTGGGTGTTTCCGTGGGGGCGACTTCGGTGGAAAGTCCAAACCAAGTGCCCGCACTGCACATTCCGCCTGAATATGGGGATTTAGCTCTCGTGTTTAGTAAAACTAGGGCGACGCAGTTGCCTCCTCATAGACAGGGGGATTGTGCGATTGATCTCCAGGCAGGAGCAGCGCTCCCACGGAGCCACGTGTATCCTTTGTCTCAAGAGGAGAGAAAAGCTATGGAGACTTACATAGCTTTTATCTTTGAGACAGGGATACATTCGGCCCTCCACTTCTCCCGCCTCCTCGAGTTTCTTTTTTGTGAAGAAGAAAGATGGAGGGTTGCGCCCGTGCATTGATTACCGTGGTCTCAATCAGATTACTGTGAAATACAGTTATCCACTCCCTCTGATTGCGACCATGACAGAGTCATTGCATGGAGCGTGGTTTTTCACAAAATTGGATCTCAGGAGCGCGTATAACTTGGTGCACATTAGGGAGGGCGACGAATGGAAGACAGCGTTTAGTACCACGTCAGGTCATTTAGAATATCTCGTCATGCCATATGGGTTGATGAATGCTCCATCAGTCTTCCAATCCTTCATAGATGACATTTTCCGGGATATGCAGGGACAAGGGGTGGTCGTGTACATTGATGACATTCTGGTGTACTCGTCTACCCGAGGCCGAGCATATAACCCTGGTGCGTCGTGGTATTGAGGAGGCTGTTGGAGCACGACCTATATGTCAAGGCAGAGAAATGTCTGTTTTTCCAGGAGTCGGTCTCCTTTTGGGTTATCGGTTGTCCGCGTCAGGGGTGAGAATGGAGGTGGATCGTGTGTCCGCTGTGCGTAATTGGCAAACTCCAACCACTGTAAAAGAGGTGCAGCAGTTCTTGGGCTTTGCGAATTACTACCGGAGGTTTATCCGGGGTTTTGGACAGGTGGCAGCTCCCATCACGTCCCTTCTGAAAGGGGGTCCGTGCGCCTGCAGTGGTCAGCTGATGCGGACAGGGCCTTTAGAAGACTGAAGGACCTGTTTCGTCGGCTCGGTGCTGGCGCATCCGGATCCCGCATTACCCTTTCAGGTTGAGGTAGACGCGTCTGAGGCTGGTATAGGGGCCGTTCTCTCTCAACGGTCCGGCACGCCACCTAAACTCCGCCCCTGTGCTTTTTACTCAAAAAAGCTCAGCCCGGCGGAGCGTAACTATGACGTTGGGGACAGGGAGCTGTTAGCTGTAGTTCAAGCCCTTAAGGTGTGGAGGCATTGGCTAGAGGGGGCTCAACACCCTTTCCTCATTTTGACTGACCATCGGAACCTGGAGTACATCCGGGCAGCGAGGAGACTGAACCCTCGCCAGGCTCGATGGAGTATGTTTCTCACCAGGTTCGTATTTAAAATCACGTACATCCCTGGGTCCCAGAATGGTAAGGCAGATGCGCTGTCCCGGCGGTATGACACGGAGGAGAGGTCCGTTGAGCCTACTCCCATACTACCGGAGTCTTGCCTTGTGGCACCGGTGGTGTGGGAGGTCGATGCCGAAATCGAGCGAGCATTGCGCATCGACCCCAGCCCTCCACAGTGTCCTGAGGGTCGGAAGTACGTTCCGCTCGAGATTCGGGATCGACTCATTTACTGGGCTCACACGTCACCCTCCTCTGGACATCCGGGTATTGGCCGGACAGTGCATTGCCTTAGCACTAAATACTGGTGGCCCACTTTGGCTAGGGATGTGAGGGTTTATGTCTCCTCCTGCTCGGTGTGCGCCCAGTGTAAGGAGCCCCGACATCTGCCCAGGGGTAAGTTACAACCCCTGCCCGTTCCACAACGACCATGGTCCCACCTCTCGGTGGATTTTGTGACAGACCTTCCCCTCTCTCAGGGGAATACCACCATCCTGGTCGTTGTGGACCGGTTCTCTAAGGCCTGTCGTCTTCTCCCTATGTCGGGTCTTCCTACTGCCCTACAGACCGCTGAGGCCCTATTTACCCACGTCTTCCGGCATTACGGGGTACCCGAGGATATAGTGTCTGATCGAGGCCCCCAGTTTACCTCCCGTGTTTGGAGAGCGTTCATGGAGCGTTTGGGGGTCTCGGTTAGCCTTACCTCAGGGTACCACCCGGAGAGTAACGGGCAGGTAGAACGTGTCAACCAGGATGTGGGTAGGTTTCTGAGGTCTTATTGCCAGGGCCGGCCGGAGGAGTGGGCACGGTACATTCCTGGGCCGAGATGGCCCAGAACTCTCTCCGCCACTCCTCTACCAACCTAACCCCCTTCCAATGTGTGTTAGGTTACCAGCCGGTTCTGGCACCTTGGCAGCAGAGCCAGATCGAGGCCCCTGCGGTGGATGATTGGATGAGGCGCTCGGAAGAGACGTGGAACGCTGCCCACGTCCACCTGCAGCGGGCCGTCCCTTCGTCACAAGGCGAGCGCCGATCTCCACCGCAGTGAGGGGCCGGTGTACGCACCCGGAGATCGAGTCTGGCTCTCTACCAGAAACCTATCCCTCCGCCTGCCCTGCCGGAAGCTGGGTCGGCGGTTTGTGGGGGCCCTTTAAAGTCCTGAGAAGATTGAACGAGGTGTGTTATAGGTTACATCTACCTGTTGAGTATAAGAATATTAACCCCTCGTTCCATGTGTCTCTTCTCAGGCCGGTGGTAGCTGGTCCACTCCAGGACAATGAGATAGGGGAGACTCCTCCGCCCCCACTGGACATCGAGGGGGCTCCGGCGTACACCGTTCGGTCCATCTTGGACTCAAGACGCCGGATGGGGGTCTCCAGTATCTCGTGGAGTGGGAGGGGTACGCCCGGAGGAGCGGTGCTGGGTGCCGCGGAGGGACATCCTAGACCCATCTCTCCTGTCGGAGTTCCACCGGGACCATCCCGCGCGCCCTGCTCCGCGTCCTCCTGGTCGCCCGAGGCCGGGGTCGGCGCACGGCTGGAGCCGCGCGTCAAGGGGGGGTACTGTCACGGTTTCGGCCGAGGCTGCTCCTCCTCCTGGTTCGGGCAGGCTTCGCGGTCGTCGTCCCCCCGAGTACTAGCTGCCACCGATCTATGTTTCATGTTCGTTTGGTTTTGTCTTGATGTTGTACACCTGTGTCTTGTTAGTCCTTGTTAGTGTCCTATTTAGTTCTCGTTGTGTGTGTTTGTCTTTGTGTGTGATTGCTCTTCTGTTTCGTGTTGGAGCTACGTACTTCCCTCCAGTGTTTTGGAGAGGTTTTTCGCACATGTTAGTGCGCCGTTTGATTGACGCCTGTGTGCGCCGTTATTTCGCCTTCGGGCTTATTGTGCTTATTTTCTACGTGACTATTGCACTAAAGTCTTTTGGACTGAGCTTCTGCGTCCTGCGCTTGATTCATGCACCACACCCACCTTCAGCACCCCTTGACACAAAGACGGCTTCAAGATGATAAACAAGCTGGACAGGAGATACAAGATTCCATCTCGCACATATTTCTCAAAAGTCACCTTCCCCAAAATGTAGTAGAACAAGAACAACCTAGCCCTAGCTTCATTCGTTTGACAATACACTTGCTGATGAGTTTCAACTGAAAGCCCGGTGCTTGCAAACATCATAGGCTACCTCCCCGGAGATCACACGGGAGAAAACATCGCTCTGGGGTTGCGAGATGCTTTAGCCGCCTGGGTCCTGAATGAGGAGCAGCAAGTATGCATAATGATAACGGTGCAAACGTGTTGAATGAATGGACACAATGTTTTGGACACAGGCTGCACCTTGCAGTTGGTAGACTACGTGTTACATGTTTTTAAGGCACTTTGACTTACCATTTAAATGTTTATAATGATCCTACTTATACATAATTACACAATTATAAGCTTCCTATTCCATCTGCAGCCTATGGCTGCCTGAATAAATAATTAACTTAGGTTATTTAAGAACTCATAATTGTGAAGTAGGAACTCAATGTTATTAATTAATGAATAAGTGTTGTGGTTATAGCACACTATCTTTTGATGATCATGTTCAAAATGAATGTTTGTTAATATGTAGGTGTAATAATCCTATCTATTATCATAAGTATAACAATATTTCATTTGGTTTTGTATTCAGTTAACACAGTATGTATTGATTCATATGATCTAATTTTTGAAGAGATGTTCTTTACCCTGACTCTTGTCTGATGGAATTCAAACAGAATTGGAATTCAAACTTGCAATTGCAATATATTGCAACAAAAAAAATACTATTTGATATTTTATCCAAATCGTGCAGCCCTAGCCTAGGATTGCCAAAATATGCAAGGAGCTGCTGTTCTTTTTAGATAGTATGTACAATCTGTTCCTACCAACACAACCACAGATTTAGGGGGCAGGAGAGGCAATACTTCAGTATTTGCCACAAGCTTACTTTAATTCACTTCCTTAAAGGCTCAACCATGTCAATAATTAACTGTTCTAATATATCCCATCATGTCCTGCATTGTGTCATTTGTGGCCTCAGCCTGGTCTCATAGACTATAATTAAAAACATCGTAAAAGTAAATCCGGGACACTCAAATTACACTGAACAAAAATATAAACTCAACATGCAACATTTTATTTTATTTTACTTTGTTACAGTTCATATAAGGAAATCAGTTAATTGAAATAAATTCATTAGGCCCTAATCTATGGATTTCACATGACTGGGAATACAAATATGCATCTGTTGGTCACAGATACCTTTTTAAAAAAGTAGGGGCGTGGCTCAGAAAACCAGTCAGTATCTGGTGTGACCACTATTTGCCTCATGCAGCACAACACATCACCTTCGCATAGAGTTGATCAGGCTGTTGATTGTGGCCTGTGGAATGTTGTCCCACTCCTCTTCAATGGCTGTGCGAAGTTGCTGATATTGGTGGGTACTGGAAAATGCTGTCGTACACGTTGATCCAGAGCATCCCAAACATGCTCTATGTGTGACATGTCTGGTGAGTATGCAGGTTATGGAAGAACTGGAACATTTTCAGCTTCCAGGAATTGTGTACAGATCCTTGCGACATGGGGCTGTGCATTATCATGCTTAAACATGAGGTGACGGCAGTGGATGAATGGCATGACAATGGGCCTCAGGATCTTGTCATGGTATCTCTGTGCATTCAAATTGCCACCAATAAAATGCAATTGTGTTCATTGTCCGTAGCTTATGCCTGCCTGCCCATACCATAACTCCACCACCGTGGGGCACTCTATTCACAACATTGACATCAGCAAACCGCTTGTCCGCACAACGCTATACACACAGTCTGCAGTGGCGATTTTAGCATGTCAATCTTGGTGGGGCAAAAAAACAAGAAAGTGGGATGCATGCCAGCAAAGCCACTACACAACACTAAACAATACATTAATTGCACTATAATGGTGACAAACGGTGCCAACAAACTGTTAAGGCCAACATAAAGCTGTCCCAACAGCAGTCCCAACATCTTACCACTGCTACACCTGTAGTATATTATCAGCGGAGCCTTGTCTGGCAGCGAAACAGTTCATTCAGCCTCATTTACTGCCTTTAAAAAAACATAGCTGATATGGCTGACTTGCTTAAACAAATGTGGTTTCTAATGACAATTGAGATGTACAAACTATGGCATAAGGGGACGACAAGCAGATAAGAGGCAATCTGTACTTTTGATTAAGACATTAATGAGCGAGTTAGGACGGACGTAGACAATATAACTATTTGTTTAGCACTTTTGAAATGTACAGCGACACAATTTAGAACATGGGCCGTTCTTACAGTGTTCTCCCTGTACACCAAGTCAGAACCATAGGATAAATAAAGGGGGCATATAAGCAGACAATGATAGCGCTTACAATATTTGATGATTACATTTCTCTAAAACAGGTTATAAGCTAGATGTGCACCACCATGTCAGAACAGTAGGCAAAATTAAGAGGGGTAAATATACCAAATTATTAGGGTGAGGCACATGGGCTACTAACATCTTACTACACAACACACACTTAGTATTACTTTCTTAGCTACAGTATACATATCTCTCTGGCATATTACATAATTTATGCAGCAGCATACAATACATTTTTGGACTCACCTTGTTGTCCTGTGCTCACTTGAACAGGAAGATGGCGCGGCGGTCCTTCGTGGGCAAATTATGTCATCAAATAGAGAGAAAGAGACCAGATTTACAATTCCGATTTGGATGACCGTTCAAAACGTATTTTCCCAGTCGGAGCTCGTTTATTCCTAACTTCCCAGTTGTCTTGAACTCACTGAAGTTCAGTTTTCGCAGTTCCGAGTTAACAGTTGTTTTGAGCGTGGCACAAATCATGCTTCATTGACAGCATGGCCAATGTTGAATGTTTATCATTTAAACTTGGAAAAGAGCCCCATAATCCCAGATTTGGGACCACACAGCCACTCCACTGAATAGCAGGCTGGTGGCTGCTTTGCAATGCTTGCAGTTAGCCACTGTCACCAATTCCTTCCAAACACTCACTGTTGAATTTGTGATTTCCAACTTGTTGTGTAATGTTTATGTCCAATGGCCGATGAGCACCGATACATTTTATCTATAATTTCTCTTCATTATTTCTCTTCATATGAAAAGGATTAAAAAGAATTTGCCAGTAGATTGTTGACTTGATTCATGATGATGACTGCTAGCTAAGATTTTGAAAGTATGATGTTGACATGATCAGTCCAATCAAAGCTACTGTACATATAATGTGATTTGACGTCATTTTATCTGTGGCCAATGACCTTGAGCCTTCTTGGATGGGCACTTCTAATGTAACTCTATGGCAGCACCCAAGGGGCTTGAATTTTCTAGCTCTACCCTTAGACTTGGCGGTGAGGAAGTGTCCCCATGAGTGACAGAACACTGAGCCAATCACGGCGCAACGCTCTGTATTTTTTGCTGGCTTGCCCCACCACCACAGAAAGCACTGAGCTAGGCTGAAACACCTGCATTTTGGAGCTGCGTTACTCAAGAAAACAAAAAAGAGACCATGTTTGTATGCGGCTTTATTAACTCAATGATATACAGTACCAATCAAAAGTTTGGACACACCTACTCATTCAAGGGTTTTGTGAAGACATCAAAACTATGAAAGAACACATATGGAATCATGTAGTAACCAAAAAGGTGTTAACAAATCAAAATATATTTATATTCAAATAGCCACTTTGCCTTGATGACAGCTTTCCACACTCTTGGCATTCTCTCAACCAGCTTTACCTGGAATGCTTTTCCAACAGTCTTGAAGGAGTTCCCACATATGCTGAGCACTTGTTGGCTGCTTTTCCTTCACTCTGCCGTCCGACTCATCCCAAACCATCTCAATTGGGTTGAGGTCGGGGGTTTGTGGAGGCCAGGTCATCTGATGCAGCACTCCATCACTCTCCTTCTTGGTCAAATAGTCCTTACATAGCCTGGAGGTGTGTTGGGTCATTGTCCTGTTGAAAAACAAATGATAGTCCCACTAAGCCCAAACCAGATGGGATAGCATATCGCTGCAGAATGCTGTGGTAGCCGTGCTGGTTAAGTGTGCCTTGAATTCTAAATACAGTGGGGAGAACAAGTATTTGATACACTGCCGATTTTGCAGGTTTTCCTACTTACAAAGCATGTAGAGGTCTGTAATTTCTATCATAGGTACACTTCAACTGTGAGAGACGGAATCTAAAACAAAAATCCAGAAAATCACATTGTATGATTTTTAAGTAATTAATTTGCATTTTATTGCATGACATAAGTATTTGATCACATACCAACCAGTAAGAATTCCGGCTCTCACAGACCTGTTAGTTTTTCTTTAAGAAGCCCTCCTGTTCTCCACTCATTACCTGTATTAACTGCACCTGTTTGAACTCATTACCTGTATAAAAGACACCTGTCCACACACTCAATCAAACAGACTCCAATCTCTCCACAATGGCCAAGACCAGAGAGCTGTGTAAGGACATCAGGGATAAAATTGTAGACCTGCACAAGGCTGGGATGGGCTACAGGACAATAGGCAAGCAGCTTGGTGAGAAGGCAACAACTGTTGGCGCAATTATTAGAAAATGGAAGAAGTTCAAGATGACGGTCAATCACCCTCGGTCTGGGGCTCCATCAATGATCATGAGGAAGGTGAGGGATCAGCCCAGAACTACACGGCAGGACCTGGTCAATGACCTGAAGAGAGCTGGGACCACAGTCTCAAAGAAAACCATTAGTAACACACTACGCCGTCATGGATTAAAATCCTGCAGCACACGCAAAGTCCCCCTGCTTAAGCCAGCGCATGTCCAGGCCCGTCTGAGTTTGCCAATGACCATCTGGATGATCCAGAGGAGGAATGGGAGAAGGTCATGTGGTCTGATGAGACAAAAATAGAGCTTTTTGGTCTAAACTCCACTCGCCGTGTTTGGAGGAAGAAGAAGGATGAGTACAACCCCAAGAACACCATCCCAACCGTGAAGCATGGAGGTGGAAACATCATTCTTTGGGGATGCTTTTCTGCAAAGGGGACAGGATGACTGCACCGTATTAAGGGGAGGATGGATGGGGCCATGTATCGTGAGATCTTGGCCAACAACCTCCTTCCCTCAGTAAGAGCATTGAAGATGGGTTGTGGCTAAGTCTTCCAGCATGACAACGACCCGAAACACACAGCCAGGGCAACTAAGGAATGGCTCCGTAAGAAGCATCTCAAGGTCCTTGAGGGGCCTAGCCAGTCTCCAGACCTGAACCCAATAGAAAATCTTTGGAGGGAGCTGAAAGTCCGAATTGCCAGCGACAGCCCCGAAACCTGAAGGATCTGGAGAAGGTCTGTATGGAGGAGTGGGCCAAAATCCCTGCTGCAGTGTGTGCAAACCTGATCAAGACCTACAGGAAACGTATGATCTCTGTAATTGCAAACAAAGGTTTCTGTACCAAATATTAAGTTCTGTTTTTCTGATGTATCAAATACTTATGTCATGCAATAAAATGCAAATTAATTACTTAAAAATCATACAATGTGATTTTCTGGATTTTTGTTTTAGATTCCGCCTCTCACAGTTGAAGTGTACCTATGATAAAAATTACAGACCTCTACATGCTTTGTAAGTAAGAAAACCTGCAAAATCGGCAGTGTATCAAATACTTGTTCTCCCCACTGTAAATCACAGACAGTTTCACCAGCAAAGCACCCCACACCATAACACCTCCTCCTCCATGCTTTACAGTGGGAACTACACATGCAGAGATAATCCGTTCACCCACACCGCGTCTCACAAAGACACGGTGGTTGGAACCAAAAATCTCAAATTTGGACTCCAGACCAAAGGACACATTTCCACCGGTCTAATGTTCATTGCTCGTGTTTCTTGGCCCAAGCAGGTCTCTTCTTCTTATTGGTGTCCTTTAGTAGTGGTTTCTTTGCAGCAATTCGACCATGAAGGCCTGATTCACACAGTCCCCTTTGAACAGTTGATGGTGAGATGTGTATGTTACTTGAACTCTGTGAAGCATTTATTTGGGCTGCAATTTCTGAGGCTGGTAACTCTAATGAACTTATCCTCTGCAGCAGAGGTAACTCTGGGTCTTCCATTCCTGTGGCGGTCCTCATGAGAGCCAGTTTCATCATAGCGCTTGATGGTTTTTGCGACTGCACTTGAAGAAGCTTTCAAAGTTCTTGAAATGTTCCGTATTGACTGACCTTCATGTCTTAACGTAATGATGGACTGTCGTTTCTCTTTGCTTATTTGAGCTGCTCTTGCCATAATATGGACTTAGTCTTTTACCAAATAGGGCTATCTTTTGTATACCACCCCTACTTTCTCACAACACAACTGATTGGCTCAAACGCATTAAGGAAAGAAATTCCACAAATTAACTTTTAAGAAGGCACACCTGTTAATTGAAATGCATTCCAGGTGACTACACCATGAAGCTGGTTGAGAGAATGCCAAGAGTGTGCAAAGCTGTCAAGGCAAAGGGTGGCTATTTGAAGAATCTCAAATATAAAATATATTTTGATTTGTTTAACACTTCTTTGGTTACTACATGATTCCATATGTGTTATTTCATAGTTTTGATATCTTCACTATTATTCTATTATGTAAAATAAAATAAAATAAGAAAACCCTTGAATGAGTAGGTGTGTCCAAACTTTTGACTGGTAGTGTATATATTTTGTTTACATTGTTTGCAAACTGATATCTGCCCGGTACAGTTGAAACCGGGATTCATCCATGAAGAGCACACTTCTCCAGCGTGCCAGTGGCCATCGAAGGTGAGCATTTGCCCACTGAAGTCGGTTACGACTCCGAACTGCAGTCAGGTCAAGACCCTGGTGAGGACGACGAGCACGCAGATGAGCTTCCCTGAGACGGTTTCTGACTATTTGTACAGAAATTCTTCAGTTGTGTAAACCCACAGTTTCATCAGCTGTCTGGGTGGCTAGTCTCAGACAACCCCGCAGGTGAAGGCACCGGATGTGGTGGTCCTGGGCTGGCGTGGTTACATGTGGTTGGACGTACTGCCAAATTCTCTAAAACGATGTTGGTATGGTAGAGAAATAAATATATATTTTTTAGCAACAGCTCTGGTGGACATTCTTGCAGTCAGCATGCCAATTGCACACTCCCTCAAAACTTGAGACATCTGTGGCATTGTGTTGTGTGACAAAACTGAACATTTTAGAGTGGCCTTTTATTGTCCCCAGCACAAGGTGCACCTGTGTAATGATCATGCTGTTTAATCAGCTTCTTGATATGCCACACCTGGATGGATTATCTTGGCAAAGGAGAAAGGCTCACTTACAGGGATGTAACCAAATTTGTGCATAACATTTGAGAGAAATAAGCATTTTGTTCACATGGAACATTTCTGGGATATTTCATTTCAGCTCATGAAACATGGGACCAACACTTTACATGTTGCGTTTATATTTTTGTTCAGTTTAGTATGATATGGTTACATAAGACAGAAGGTTACTTAAGGCAAAAGCAAAAAGAGGGTGGTTGATCTTGGTGGATGGGTTGGCGTTAAACTCGAACATCTAGCAACCCAAAGGTTACTTGTTCAAACCTCATCACGGACAACTTTAGCATTTTAGCTAATTAGTGACTTTGCAACTACTTACTACTTTTTTGCTACTTAGCATGTTAGCTAACCCTTTCCCTAACCCTAACCTTAACCCTTTTTTTTTAGCTAACCCTTCCCCTAACTCTAACCCTTTAACCTCTAACCCTAACCCCTAGCCTAGCTAACGTTAGCCAGCTAGCTAACATTAGCAACAACACATTGGAATTCGTAACATATTGTAGATTTTGCAAATTTGTAACATATCATAAAAAATGGATGATGGACATCCACAAATACATTCCATACGAAACGTAACATATCATACTAAATGGAGTAGGTACAGAATAATATGAAATGCTTTGAGACAAGGTGGGGCCTTTAGATGTCCGCCCTCTACTCTTTGATGGAGGTCCATTGTATCTTACAGAGTGATGGGATGGGGGTGGAGGTGGACAGGGGCAATGTATTCCTAAATCTATTGGGAGTCTGGAAAGGACTGAAGCCTGAGCCTCTTTTTCTCCACCCTCCTCTCTGGTAGGAAGTCCGGGGGCCAGGAGGGGGACAGGTGGAGCAGGTAGCTGACTAGTGGTGGCTATTCAGCAGCCTGATTGTCTGGGGGTAGAAGCTATTGTCCAGTCTGTTAGTTTAAGCCATGATGCTCCTGTACTGCCCGCATCTGAGTGATGGAAGCGGGGATAACAGTTTGTAGCTCAGGTGGCTGAGGTCCCTGATGTAACTGATTGTTACAAGGTTGTAAACTTTTCATATAACCCATTTACAATTTCTGTGACCTTGATGCTGGGGTCACCAATTGTAACATTGACATGAAGCACTAGCTGTAGTACGCAGAAAAGGGATGTGGTTATAGGTGTGTTTTTGCACTCTGAAGTTGTGTGTGTGAAAGAGATGAGCTCAAAGTTCTGCTTGTTTGCACAAGGCTTTGGCCATTTGGAAGACATATAAGCACCACATGCATTTGGCACAGAGAGTCAAACGCATGGCAGCTGTTATTTATAGTAGACGTATAATACTGTCCTATTTTTGTTGTTGCAATATTTGAAATATACTATATATTTTTGCCAAACTGTAGAACTGTAATACTGTTGTAATTTAAGTTAGATACATGTGTTACAGGCGGCCCTCATGTACTTACCACAATTGCCTAATTTGCTAAGTTCGCAGTATTATACAGTGCTCTCCATTACCATTTATTTGTATCTGCATTAGCACTGTAAACTTGATCCTAATTCCAGCTCCAAGACAACGGCAATGTGAAAAAGTAGATTGTCCTGATTTATTGGCACATTGAACCGTGTGGCGCACTGTAGTTTGAAAACTCTGTGTGTAGTGCTAAAACAATGTGTCCCTTTGATATTTTAAGTAGAAATCGTGCACCAATATTTAATTTTAAAAGCCTGTTATATCAAATTAAGTGCCTGTTCATATAGACCAAATGGAGAATTCAATAAATCTGATTTACGAATAAAGGCTTGCTGAAGTGGCAAAATTCATGTCCTTCAGTCAACTCTGTGTCACTTCTAGGAAGATTTTAACCAACTTAATAAACAAATGTCTCCAAGTTTCTCCATCATTGCAAGGCCCTAGTTATTTTGTTGCTTTGACAGTCATTCCTAAAGATGATAATTTATTTCATGTGATTAGTGAGTAATTTACGTCTGTCCCTCATTTTAAGGTCAACCCTGTTACGTGAACTGTACTCTCATTTTAATGGTGAAACTATTCATTTAGAATGATATTTTTTAGAAAGAAGCATTGAACATCTAATAGTCAAATCATAGAGTAAAAGCAGGTAAGCTGTTTCTACTCTTTTTGGCAATTTTCTGGTGTTTTGCGGTGGAAAACTGAGCTGGTCGAGCATAACATGTTAACGCTGTTACCCATAGATAGACAGGCTAAAAATGGATTTTTTTTTTGTAAAACTTGCATTCAATTGACCGTACGTGTTACACACAACAAGCTTCCATTCCCCCTGTCACAAGGGGATTTATGGCTGATTTAATAAATAATCATCAATCCTGTTACGGTCAACCCTGTTACGGTCAACCCTACTTTATTTGGCACTTAAAATGCACTTACTATAGTATTACATCTTTTTTTTTACCTCTTGAGATGGGAGGACATGTTTTTTCTGAAGTTGAACATGTGAACTTTATGACAGAATGTTAAAATGAGGTGAAATCAAAAACATTTGTTTATTTACACACAAAAAAATGTATGCACGCATGACTGTAAGTCGCTTTGGATAAAAGCGTCTGCTAAATGGCATATTATATTATATTATATTATTATTTACTAAGTTCCACTTCTCAAAAGGCACTGAATTGATGGAACGACCCATATCTGAATTCCTCTATCTTTACTCACCTTATTCTCATATTTGGCCACTAGATGTCGGGCTAGACATTCAAACCATTGTGGAGCAGGTCTTAACGCAGAGGAGGATAGCACATCAATGATAGAGAACCAGATCCATCCAGTGAATGATTGTTACCTGAAATGCTGCCATTGATCATCTCATCAACCTCATCTACACAAACACAATGCTATCTCATGGACTTGGAGGAGAGGC
The DNA here is from genome assembly GCF_020615455.1 of Coregonus clupeaformis. Taxonomy (NCBI): domain Eukaryota; kingdom Metazoa; phylum Chordata; class Actinopteri; order Salmoniformes; family Salmonidae; genus Coregonus; species Coregonus clupeaformis. Next base: position 6,024,029 of record NC_059218.1, on the reverse strand, counting down.
ACACATGTGTTGCTGTATCATCTGCTTGTTTGTCTACTAATTAGAGGAGTCTGAATATTATTCTCCTTTTTATGCATATATAAATGTTTTTCAGTGAGGAAGTGAGTGAGATGGAGGGACAAACAGAGCGATAGAACAGAGAAGATTGAGAGCGCAAGAGATAGAGATAGAGATAGAGATGGAGATGCCTGTTGTTAGATTTTATCTAGGTCAACAGGGGGAGTGCGCATTCTTTGATGCACGCCTGCGTACCAAATCTGTGATTGAACATTTTCTGTTACTCAGGCCTGCCACCCACTGCCTCTGCTCTCATTGTATCATGTGTCATCCCTGCTCATTAAATACTCATACATCACCACTACATTTGTCCTAGCTGCCATGATGTAGTGCCTCCAAGCTCTGGTAGGGGATGTGAAAAACTATTTTATTCTCTCTCTCTCTGTTTAATGAAAGCCAAGGGCACAGGGATGAACTGGCGGGTGATCAAATGTGTTAGTCAAATGTGTAATCATCTCACCAACTGCACTGTGCTCATTTCAGGGGTTTGAAAATGAGATACCGATCGCGTTCTGCAATGCTTCACTAGAGGAGAGAGAAAGAGAGCGAGAGAGATGGGTTTTATATCAGGTGTTGCACATCCTGTACACAGCTGGGCCACGGTAATGCTCAGTCTTTCAGGATGATTCAAAGCGCTTGATTACATATCTGAACTGATTAAAATGGGGTCTGAGCACAGTGTCAGTATTGTTGTGGATGCAGGGAGAGAGCTCCAGCCCACCCGCCAGTCACATGGAGTAAGGGGAAGACATTGTGTGTGTTGGAGTCATCCCTGTTAAAGAGATTCTCCAGTACTTTTGTATACTTTTTAGCCAGTAGCTTTGAAAGCAGTGCTCACAAGCCAAAAGTGGTCCCTGAAAATTGCATACTACATATATGCAGATGCACCACATCATTGATCTCTCTCTCGCGCTGCAGTGTGTGCCTCTTGCTAGCTGTCACTCAAATGGTGAGGGGCTGAAGCTCATTGGCTAGAACTCTAATTGCTAGGGGCTGGCCCACGTGGGGGGAAATGTAGGGAAAATGACTCATCACAGCTTCCAGAAAAACAGTCAGCTTTCAAACTAGGGATTTTGAGGCTAATTGAGGTAAAACAGTAAATCTGCTCATAGATTATGTTTGTATGAACTACACATTGACACATCCAGCCCAAAGGGGGAGGTTTAAAAAAGACTTACAAGTCACCAAAGTGCATGTCTTTAACACATATAGGCCCTATGTTCCTCTGTCTGATAGCATTGTGCCTGCTTGTTTACATCCCAGATCCCAGACTGTTAACCTTTTGCGTCATCGCATCACAAGACATGCTTTACCCATTTACGACAGCCTAAACTCCATGTTTGGGTGCCTGAAAAAATTGCAGCGATTGAGAGATTAGTTTTATTTTCCATAGTAATGGTATGTGGTTATGATAAGGACTGGAGTCTGAGACAGGGTGGGTGTCAGGGGGGAAGCCGTGTCTGGAACTTTCTCTGGTGGATGTCCTTAGCAAACCTGTCCTTTAAAGGAGTCTAGCTTTCCTGTTCATGTCACATTTGTGCCACCTTACCGAGCAGGTGTTGAGTGACATCCCTGCCACGGGGCGGGCAGCAGGTATTATCCTTGGCTGTACCACACAATGTCAGACACCAGTGCCGAGATACGAAATACATTGGACGTTTTACGAGACCCATAAAAAATGTTAGTCACATTGTCTGTTGACAGAAGATCATGTTCCAAAACGAAAGCCCCTGCTTGCCTTAAGTCTGACAACTTGGATGGACAATTACAGAGGATAATAGTGGATGATATTGCCACTCCTATTTGCCATATCTTCAATTTAAGCCTACTAGAAAGTGTGTACCCTCAGGCCTGAAGGGAAGCAAAAGTTATTCCCCTACCTAAGAATAGTAATGCCCCCTTTACTGGCTCAAATAGCTGACCAATCAGCCTGTTACCAACCCTTAGTAAACTTTTGGAAAAAATAGTGTTTGACCAGATACAATGCTATTTTACAGTAAACAAATTGACAACAGACTTTCAGCACGCTTATAGGGAAGGACATTCAACAAGCACAGCACTTACACAAATGACTGATGATTGGCTGAGAAAAATTTATGAAAAAAAGATTGGGGGGGCTGTTTTGTTAGACTTCAGTGTGACTTTTGACATTATCGATCATAGTCTGTTGCTGGAAAAACGTATGTGTTATGGCTTTACACCCCCTGCTATATTGTTGATAAAGAGTTACTTGTCTAACAGAACACAGAGGGTGTTCTTTAATGGAAGCCTCTCCAACAAATCCAGGTAGAATCAGGGATTTGAGTAAAGCCAGTGTGTCTATGTATGCGGATGACTCAACACTATACACGTCAGCTACCACAGTGACTGAAATGACTGCAACATTTAACAAAGAGCTGCAGTTAGTTTCAGAATGGGTGGCAAGGAATAAGTTAGTTCTAGATATATATAAAAAAAAACTAAAAGCATTGTATTTGGGACAAATCATTCACTAAACCGTGTCGTGTGGTAAGGTGCCACAAAGAGGAACTTACGAAAATTGCAATTGGCTCAGAACAGGGCAACACGGCTGGCCCTTGGATGTACACAGAGAGCTAACATTAATAATATGCATGTCAATCTCTCCTGGCTCAAAGTGGAGGAGAGACTGACTTCATCACTACTTGTATTTGTGAAAGGTATTGACATGTTGAATGCACCAAGCTGTCTGTTTGAACTACTGGCACACAGCTCGGACACCCATGCATACCCCACAAGACATGCCACCAGAGGTCTCTTCACAGTCCTCAAGTCCAGAACAGACTATGGGAGGCGCACAGTACTACATATACTACATAGAGCCATGACTACATGGAACTCTATTCCACATCAGGTAACTCATGCAAGCAGTAAAATTAGATTTTAAAAAACAGATAAAAATACACTGTATGGAACAGCGGGGACTGTGAAGCAACACAAACATAGACACATGCATACAAACACAAGCACTTTACATTCAGCAAACATTCTTAACCAGAGCAACTTACAGTTAGTGAATGCATACATGGTTATTCTTTTTTTTCTTATACTGGCCCCCCGTGGGAAACGAACCCACATCCCTGCCGACCAAACCCTCCCCTACCTTGGACCAACTGTGCGCCACCCATGGGTCTCCCGGTCGTGGCCGGCTGCGACAGAGCCTGGACTTGAACCAGGATCTCTAGTGGCACAGCTAGCACTGCAATACAGTGCCTTAGACCACTGCGCCACACGTACAAATTGATTTTGTGTTGTAGATATGTGGTAGTAGAGTAGGGGGATGAGGGCACACACTTAATATGTTGTGAAATCTGTTGTGAATGTATTGTAATGTTTTTTAAAAATGTTTAACTGTCTTAATTTAGCTGGACCCCAGGAAGAGTAGCTGCTGCCTTGGCAGCAGCGAATGGGGATCCATAATAAATACAAAAAGTGGAACAACAATGCAGATATCGCATAGCGAAATGATACAGCATGGTTACTTAGTTATCACTGATGCTACTTCCGTTGTGATGATGCAATGTTTGGAAATGGAGAGGCTGGTGACCTGATGCTGAGGTGGAGGGGGCAGGCGGGCGGGGAGCCTGTCTGTCTCCCTGTCTCCCAGGGCAGGCTGGGTGTGTCCTCCTGCTTGGAGCTCCACAGCTCCGCTTCGTACTACTGGGCTCCAGGGTTCTCTGGGATCCGGGGGAGCCGACACTGTTACCACGTCTGATATGAAAGCCTGATCAAAGCTGCCCCGTTCTGCCTGACCGATTTCCACAGGATTAAGGATTAGGGAGACAGGAAGCTGGGAGAGAAGCGCAGAGACCATCTGAGAAAGAAGGGGAGAAACAGAGGGAGGGTGAGACAGAGTCAGAGGGATGGAGAGAGAAAGAGAGACAGAGCAATAGTATTAGAGAGATTAGAGAGAGAAGGGGGGATGGGTAATGATGGGCAATAACTATTATCTCCCGAGTGGCGCAGTGGTCTAAGGCACTGCATCGCAGTGCTAGCTGTGCCACTAGAGATCCTGGTTCGAATCCAGGCTCTGTCGTAGCGGCTGTGACTGGAAGACTCATGGGGCGGTGCACAATTGGTCCAGGGTAGGGGAGGGAATGGCCGGCAGGGATGTAGCTCAGTTGGTAGAGCATGGCGTTTGCAACGCCAGGGTTGTGTGTTTGATTCCCACAGGGGGCCAGTATAAAAAAAATATGTATGCACTCACTAACTGTAAGTTGATCTGGATAAGAGTGTCTGCTGAAAAAAAAATGACTAAACTTATGAATGAGTGGTGCTTTATGCAGCCATTGGACTGGCACTTGCATCTGTCACTAAATTAAAGTAGTGGTGCACAGCAGGGCCACTGAGGATGGAGTCATAGTGACAAATAGCAGGGAAATGTCAGAATGATGATGAAACGGTTTATCTGTCTTTTAAACAATACCAGTAAATTCATGTTTATGTCAGTTTGTCAGGAAATATATGAAAAATATGTTTACGGTCTACAAGAGGGCAAGTTGGAAAATGCAATTAATTATTTTCATCAGCTGGATACTGTGTGCTTGTGGTGCTGGAAAATGCTTCTGTCATTGATATGTAATTGATAGCTGGTGATCATTTGCCCTTTCAGTTCATCGTCTATCACTGGACTTGATGGAAGTGAGAACTCTGTTGAGAGGATGAACACAAGATGCAGAACTTGCTATATTCTAGAATTTGGTTCCATGACCCAAAGGTTTCTATGCAGATACATTTCCTGTATACGATCAGATATGCTTATTTTTCAAGATGTAATTTGCATGTCTCAGTCTTTTACCCACACCCACACACGCACACTCACACATTCTTATGTACTCAAAATGGCAAATACCTAGACGTTCTAAATGCAGTTTACAGGAAATCCACAGTAAATCTTTTTGTCTCAGCAAAATCATCAGCATAACAGCGATACAGCGATTCTTCTCTTTAGATTGAGGAAAGCCATGTGACTTTAACTCACACAGGGCACCAGAGCAAAGATTGTATACCTGGTATTTTCAGGTGGGATTAGAAATAAAATAACAAAAATAGACCATGAAACTGTTTTAGACATTCTCGTAAACTTTATGTACCTTTTGGTCAACCTTGTGTTTTATTACTCACTGAAAATAAATGGTACTGTACGCTTTTCAATGCATCATAAATGAGGACTGTATGTCAAATCAACTGAATGTGTAAATGTAGGGCACTTATGTATTCAAACCTCTTTAGGTATAAGAAAACAAGATGCTATTCATGCATAAAGATGGTCACAATGACCAGGTTATTTTGTAGGTGAACATGTTGTGGTTAAAGTTGCATATGATAGTGGCAATGAATTGGGTCAAGAAGACAGTGCTTTCTTATGAGGCATCTTCAGGGAGGCTTTTTCATGCCAATGTTTTATGTCATTATGCGAGAGAATGAAAGGACCAATTTTGGTGGCAAACTGTGGATTGGACCATATCCCTTCCTCTATGTTTATGGTTTGACACATCACATTTTCTTATTGGATGTTATAACCTCTAGGGAATTCTAAAGGGAGACAAATAGGTAAAGCCCTTCTCATCCTCTTGATTTCTCTCTCTCTCACTCTCTCTAACTCTTTTGAACTCAAAACACTGACAGATTACTGGTTCTTAAATTGGACGGATTAACAAGAAGATGAAATTCCTTACTTCCAGTCTTCCTTACAGGGTGAGAGTGAGAGAGGCAGACAGAAAGAGAGAGACTAGAGAGAGACTGAAAGATTGAGTAGCTAGCACTAGCTCATTTATGACCCATAACCCAGCAGCCAACAGGGAGGGAGTGAGAGGCTGTGGTGGGACAATGGCAAGCTCCGACTCCCCTTCACAGCATCTGCCTGTCAGGCTGGATTAACAGGCCTGGGTGAGGGGTCAGGGGTCAGTGGAGGCAGACTACTAGTACCTACCCCACCAGATGTGTTCTTCCACACTGGATCTAGTGAATTCATTGAGCATTTATTTAATAGCATTTATTGAGAGCATGGTATACTGTAGGTGTTCTAAGAATTACAATTCTCATTTCCTCACCACACCCCCAGCAATCTGATACTGGGTTTCTTTCTCCTAGCCAGGGTGTGTGAGAATACTTCCTTTACTGCTATTGGCTCTAACCGAGGAGTCTCTTTACACATACAGCCCTTGTCCTTAATGATGGATGTGCAGTCAACATCATGCAGTGGCTTCAGTAATATAACCTGTGTGTGTGTGTGGTTGTGTTGTGTGTGTGTGTTCCCTTGTTATGGGTATAAGCAGAAGGCCTGTTTTTACCAAATATAGATGAGGTGATGAGAACAGCAAGCACCACCCACCCCTTCACATCGCATAGTAGTATTTTTAATTTGTCAGCATATCTATCTGTTCATGGTTAGAGCCAATAGCATTAAAGGAAGTGGTCCCTCTGTCACAGAAACAGTTGGCACGGAAACAGCACATTACACCATTATCCAATCCCCCTCCCAGTCCCCTAGCGTCATCCCTCCTCTCCTCTCCCGTCCCTTCCTCTCCTCTCCCCTCCATACTCTATCGCTCTCTCTCTATCATGCATGCTATTTCAGCCATGAATGAAATCACAACCAATCCTACTGTTGACTTGTCATAGACCAGAGAAAGAGAATGAAAAACACACATAACCTGTCCTTTCCATTGCTGCTCATAGGGGTCTCTGTCAGTTTTTATTTCCATGTCTTACATTTTCCCTTCTCATTGCAATGCAAAACAGATTCTATTGTATCCTGTTTTTGTCACCGTTCTGTGTTCTGTTTAGCTTGGTGCCCTTTTCCCTCTCTGTTTCTCTCATGATTTAATCCTGTCAGTTTCCCCCTTCTCTCTATCCCTGCTGACTCCTCCCTTCATTTCTCTCTCCCTCCGCTCTCTGACACACTCAAACACGCATACATTCACACACGCCCTCCTCCCCCATCGCTGCAGTGTCTCAACTGCCTTGGAGCAAACAAGAGAGGAAATAGAACAGACAATAATAAGAGAGCCGAGAAAGAGGGGAATAGAAAGAGAGAGAGAGTATGCGTGTGAGAGAGAGTGTGTCATAGGAGAATGTTGGACTAAGGGTGGATTGCACACTGCCTATCTCTCCCTGCCAGTGTTTGTCTGCAGTATCCCTGGTGAACGGACCCTGGACGGTGAAACGGTAAGCCTGCCTGCTTTATTTTCTCACTCTTTCTTTTTTCATCACTGCTAAATTGGCCCTCTTTGTTTGGCTGGGGTGGGGAGTTGCTGTGTGATTGGAGCTGAGCTCATGAAGGTGATGTTCTGAGATGGCACCAAGGCAAGGCTGCTTCTCCAGTCCCCTCCTCCACCCTCCCTGCTCTCTGTATAGATGGACTAGGAAAGCCAGTGTCTGTGTACATATCCTCCTTGATACATCCTTGATACATACAGTATATGGTTATGTCTGTAATGGTAAATAGGGATGTGTGCGTGCTCTGTCCATCCCATCGACCATGAGCGGAAGAGTAGGAGAGAGGGAGGGAGAGAGGTAAGAGAAGGAGAGAGGGAGGGAGAGAGGTAAGAGAGGGAGAAAGAGAAGGAGAGAGGTAAGAGAAGGAGAGAGGTAAGAGAGGGAGAGAGGTAAGAGAAGGAGAGAGGTAAGAGAGGGAGAGAGGTAAGAGAAGGAGAGGTAAGAGAAGGAGAGAGGTAAGAGAAGGAGAGAGGTAAGAGAGGGAGAGAGGTAAGAGGTAAGAGAAGGAGAGAGGTAAGAGAAGGAGAGAGGTAAGAGAAGGAGAGAGGTAAGAGAATGAGAGAGGTAAGAGAGGGAGAGAGGTAAGAGAGGTAAGAGAAGGAGAGAGGTAAGAGAGGGAGAGAGGTAAGAGAGGGAGAGAGGTAAGAGAGGGAGAGAGGTAAGAGAGGTAAGAGAAGGAGAGAGGTAAGAGAAGGAGAGAGGTGAGAGAGGGAGAGAGGTAAGAGAGGGAGAGAGGTAAGAGAGGGAGAGAGGTAAGAGAAGGAGAGAGGTAAGAGAAGGAGAGAGGTAAGAGAAGGAGAGAGGAAGAGAGGTAAGAGAGGGGAGAGAGTCACTAAAAGTACTGTCACGTAGGATCTGCTGTATGGTTCTCATGATGACTGGCTTAGCGAGACAATGAATGTGACTGTGCAGTGGGAGGTGCACACACCCCATGGAGTGTTGCTCTGCAGGCAGGCACTGGGCTGGACAGACGAGCAGTGGCTTCACATCGGCATTTTAGCATCTGCCCCTGCAGCGCTCCGCCTGCCATCCCACATCAACAATAACATCAGCACATCGATCGATAACCGTGTTGACCCAGGATGGGTGTGTGTAGAAGTGTATTTGTGATGTGTGTGTGTGCGAGTGTGATTCTGAGAAAGTGAGAGAGTGTGTGTGTTTCCTGCTCTCCAGCGACCACAGCACTGAGGGTCATTTGTGACATTTTGTGTCTCTACAGTCCCTCATATTGCTAATGGGGCATTACCATGGCTTGTGGAGTGGGGGTTATTCGGCAATGCAGCGGCAGGGGTGTGTGTCTGTGTGTGTGAAAGAGAACCTGTGCAGGGAGGGGTCGAGGGGCTAGGGGGTTTAACAGTGTGAAGGCAGATTGGGCAGAGGGGAAGAGGTTGATGCAGCGGAGAGAAAGCGAAACGAAGAAAGAGATAGAAACGTAGAGAGCGAGAGATTGGAAAAGAGGAGGAGAGATGGAGAGCATGTCAGCTGTGTCAGCTGGAGATGATGGATGATGTTGACTTGAGAACTGGCTGCGTGCGATAGGCCCAAAGAATGAAGTGAAACAGCCAACATCCAGGCCCTCAGACATCTAAAAATGGAGGAAGAAATTGTTGAATAAAGTCCCACAATGCTTTGGGAACCTCTGGAGGAACACAGATAGTGAAATAGATCAGAGGATGTGAGATGAATACCAACCTCTCCTCTGCTCCTCGCAACCTACAAAAGCAGACCACATTGCATGAATTTCTTTGCAAGATTAATCTAAAAGGGGAGAGAGTATAAATGCACCGACGACGGCAAACTGAAATCATGACCAGCATTTATTATAGCACTTGATGATACAGGCTGGCTTTAATGTGATTATACCGTATTCGTGTCATGAAGTGCCTATTGAGCAAACATTGGAGGAATACAGGATCTGCTTTCACAAATGAATTAGCTTGTCACTATTTAAATGTAAGATTACATACACAGACTACTAACAGATCAGTGTTTTTCTCACCTTTTTACAAATTGTCTGGCAATGTTAATTTATATATAATTTTCCTGGCTATGTAACTACAGTGTAACTTCTACATACAAAGGATAGACAGGCAAAGCATGTCTAGTGTCACTCTTGCAATCATTGATCATTGCTAATGGAGATCCTAATAAATCAAATCATTGTTCAATCTAAATACCTATCATATTTTTGATGTGATATTATAATAAATGTGATGAATTAAAAGCTATAACAGTTTCACCTTCAAGGTGTAAGAATGTGTCATAAGGTTCAGTTTACACGTAGAAGGTGCTAGAACTGTCACGATCGTCGACAGATGAAGCGGACCAAGGCGCAGCGTGATAGGCGTACATTCTTTATTTGTGTACACACACGAACCAAAACAATAAACCAAACGATACGTGAAGTCCTAGGTTATACACAAAACCCTACGGAACAAGATCCCACAAAATACTAGTGCCAAACAGGCTGCCTAAGTATGGTCTCCAATCAGAGACAACGAGCTACAGCTGTCTCTGATTGGGAACCACCCTGGCCAAAATAGATATAAACGATCTAGAACAAAAGCATAGAAAATGTAACAGAAACTCCACACCCTGGCTCAACAGTTAAGAGTCCCCCGAGCCAGGGCGTGACAGTACCCCCCCCCCAAAGGCGCGGACTGCGACCGCGCCACACCAACACAACGGGGTAGGGGCCGGGTGGGCATTCCGCCTCGGTGGCGGATCCGGCTCCGGGCGTGACCACCACTCTCTCTCCCCCCCGTAGCGCCCCTGGTCTGGCCCCGCTGGCCGGAGCTGGACTGGACACCGGTGGAGCGGATTGCTCTGGCTCCGGTGTGGAGCAGCTGACCGGTGCCGGACCAGGCACCGGTGGAACAGGCACGGACCGTGCCGGACTGACGACGCGCACCACTGGCTTGGTGCGGGGAGCAGGAACGGGCCGGACGGGCTGACGACGGCGCACCACTGGCTTGGTGCGGGGAGCAGGAACGGGCCGGACCGGGCTGGTGACGCGCACCACTGGCTTGGTGCGAGGGGCAGGAACGGGCCGGACCGGGCTGACGACGCACACCATTGGCTTGGTGCGGGGAGCAGGAACAGGCCGGACCGGGCTGGCGACGTGCACCACTGGCTTGGTGCGAGGGGCAGGAACAGGCCGGACCGGGCTGACGACGCGCACCACAGGCTTGGTGCGGGGAGCAGGAACAGGCCGGACCGGGCTGGCGACGCGCACCACTGGCTTGGTGCGGGGAGCAGGAACGGGCCGGACTGGGCTGACGACGCGCACCACAGGCTTGGTGTGAGGGACAGGAACAGGCCGGACCGGGCTGGCGACGCGCACCACAGGCTTGGTGCGAGGGACAGGAACAGGCCGGACCGGGCTGGCGACGCGCACCACTTGCTTGGTGCGGGGAGCAGGAACAGGCCGGACCGGGCTGGCGACGCGCACCACTGGTTTGGTGCGAGGGACAGGAACAGGCCGGACCGGGCTGACGACGCGCACCACAGGCTTGGTGCGAGGGACAGGAACAGGCCGGACCGGGCTGGCGACGCGCACCACAGGCTTGGTGCGAGGGACAGGAACAGGCCGGGCTGGACTGTGGAGATGGACTGGAGGTCTGGAGCGGAGAGCTGACACAACCCGTCCTGGCTGAATGCCTATTTCCACACAATCTGTGTGAGGCATCAGCACAGGACGTACAGGGCTGTGCACTCGTACTGGCAATACAGCACGTGGCACTGGCGCAGGATATCCGGGACCGAGGAGGGGTACTGGAGGCCACGAGCGTTGAGCCGGCACACTCCGTCCTGGCTGCATGCCCACCTTAGCACGACACGTGCGTGGTGCTAGCACAGGAAGTACAGGACTGTGCCGGAACACTCGCGGCACAGTACGTGGCTCCGCATAACACGGAACCTGCCCAGTCTCACGCTGCCTAGCCTGAGTACGGGGAGTTGGCTCTGCTCTACCTCTAGGCTCCGCCAACCACCCTTCCAGCCCCCCAAACCTGGTGGCCTCCTCTCCTAGTCCGCCGATTCGCCCTGTAGCTGCCTCCAGCAGCCCCGTCGTCCACGCCGTGTGCCCCCCCAAAAAAATGACTTGGGGTTGCCTCTCGCGTGTCCGTCGTCGGCACGGTTGGCGCCGTTTCTCCTCTCCTGCCTGGGCATTTACTTTTGCCCATGGCCCTCTGCCCGCGAATATGTCCTCCCAAGACCACCATTCGCCCACCTGGGACATCGCCAACTTCTCCTCCTGGGCACACTGCTTGGTCCTCTGGGGGTGGGATCATCTGTCAGCGATCGTGACAAAAACACATAGAAGGACCATGTAGAGTAAACGTAACAACAATCAAGCCTAAATACACTATATATACAGAAGTATGTGGACACCCCTTCAAATGAGTGGATTCTGCTATTTTAGCCACATCCGTTGCTGACAGGTGTAAAGAATGGGGGACACCGCCAATGCATCTCCATAGACAAACATTGGCAGTAGAATGGCCCGTACTGAAGAGCTCTGTGACTTTCAACGTGGCACCGTCATAGGATGCCACCTTTCCAACAAGTCAGTTCGTCAAATTTCTGCCCTGCTAGAGCTGCCCCGGTCAACTGTAAGTGCTTTTATTGTGAAGTGGAAACATCTAGGAGCAACAACGGCTCAGCCGCTAAGTGGTAGGCCACACAAGCTCACAGAACGGGACTGCCGAGTGCTGAAGCGTGTAGCACGTAAAAATCGTGCAACACTCACTACCGAGTTCCAAACTGCCTCTGGAAGCAACGTCAGCACAATAACTGTTCGTTGGCAGCTGCATGAAATGGGTTTCTATGGCCAAGCAGCTGCACACAAGCCTAAGCGTCAATTGGAGTGGTGTAAAACTCGCCGTCATTGGACTCTGGAGCAGTGGAAACGCGTTCTCTGGAGTGATGAATCACGCTTCACCATCTGGCAGTCCGACAGACAAATCTGGGTTTGGCGGATGCCAGGAGAACGCTACCTGCCCGAATGCATAGTGCCAACTGTAAAGTTTGGTGGAGGAGGAATAATGGTCTGGGGCTGTTTTTCATGTTTCGGTCTAGACCCCTTAGTTCCAGTGAAGGGAAATCTTAATGCTACAGCATACAATGACATTCTAGACGATTCTGTGCTTCCAACTTTGTGGCAACAGTTTGGGGAAGGCCCTTTCCTGTTTCAGCATGACAATGCCCCTGTGCACAAAGCGAGGTCCATACAGAAATGTTTTGTCGATCGGTGTGGAAGAACTTGACTGGCCTGCACATAGCCCTGACCTCAAACCCATCGAACACCTTTGGGATGAATTGGAACACCGACTGCGAGCCAGGCCTAATCGCCCAACATCAGTGCCCGATCTCACTAATGCTCTTGTGGCTGAATTGAAGCAAGTCCCAACAACAATGTTCTAACATCTAGTTTCCTTCCCAGAAGAGTGGAGGTTGTTATAGCAACAAAGGGGGGACCAACTCCATATTAATGCCCATGATTTCGATGAGCAGGTGTCCACATACTTTTGGTCATGTAGTGTAGGTCAGAGATTTCACATACTTAAAAATATTGGTGTGCTTTACGTTATGGGGGTATAGCAATGATTTAAACTGGTAACCCTAGAGAGAAGAAACTTGACCCATAGTGATGTCACTGCATGGAGGGTTGGCAATCTCTCAAGTAGCTGCCATGTCAGTCACAGCTCCTTCTGCACTATGGGAGACGTCCACCAAAGATAGAACCAGTAGTCTTTGACCACATGCCTCATCACTCCTACAAGTAAGGGATAATCAACAAGGTGCTAGCATCATGGGTGGTTCAAGCCCTGAATGCTGATTGGCTGACAGCCTTGGTATATCAGACCGTATACCACGGGCATGACAAAACATTTATTTTTACTGCTCTAATTACGTTGGTAACCAGTTTATAATAGCAATAAGGCACCTTGGGGGTTTGTGGTATATGGCCAATATACCACGGCTAAGGGCTGTATCCAGGCACTCCGTGCTGTGTCGTGAATAAGAACAGCCCTTAGCCGTGTGTCACGATCGTTGAGAGACGGGTCAGACCAAGGTGCAGCGTGGTATGCGAACATACATTATTTAACTCAAATAAACATACAACAAAACAATAAACCAACGTAACCTGAAGTCCAAGGCTATACACAATACAAGCCTACACACGGAACACAAACAAGATCCCACAACCCAGGCAGGAAAACTGGCTGCCTAAGTATGATCCCCAATCAGAGACAACGAGCGACAGCTGCCTCTGATTGGGAATCACACCCGGCCAAACATAGAACTACAAATACTAGACTCTAAACATAGAATCTAAACAGAAAACTCACACCCTGACCCAACCAACAAGAGTTCTCTCGATCAGGGCGTGACACCGTGGTATATTGGCCATGTACCACACACCCCTCGGGCCTTATTGCTTAAATATATCCTCAAACAAAAACATCAAGTAGCCTAGGATCCATCATTCTGTGTCTGTATTTTCTATTACACAATAATACGTAGATCTCAGGAAATAACTACTGAAACACAGTTCAGAGATCTTAAAAATATTCACTTAGAACATTTCCGCACTTCTATTTGCAGCCTAGATGACACTCTAATATGATGTGGCTTGATCACCCATGCAAAGAGAGTGTGTTTGAAGCCTGAAGTTGGACTGAGAGGAGAGGGAAGTGGGAAGGGCAGTAATGTAGCTTAACCAAAGCAGTCAGGGGCAGAGTATGTGAGCAGAGTTGAGTGGTGGGAAATCCCGCTCATCGCTCATGGAGCAGTGCTTGTGCACTGCTCTGGCTGGCGCTCCATGTTCTTTCCATCCGCTCCGGTAAAAACCATGCCTCGCTCCCCCCCCCCAAAAAAATGCCCAAATTCGCTCCATTCATTAAAATCCCAATTTAACCAACACATATCAATTTTTGGGACTACCTGGACCTACCATTTGGTTTTGAAGTATTGAAAGGCTGGGCAGGGATGCAGAGTTTTTTTTCTATAGGTAGACCTAACGGTTTTTAGGCAAGATAACCCAATCAAAACGTAAATCTCCTTGAAAGTTGGAATATGCCAGGCCTATTGGGCCAAAATCTATTATGGCCTATTGTATTGATAATAGAACAAAAATGAAGGAAACTTTTAAGAGATCTGATTTTTACTTTGGTACAATGACACACGTAATTAGCTACTCACCTCGTTCCTTTCTTTTAGCATGTGCACATAGTAAGTGTGTCTTTTCAGATTCCACAATGATTCTTTAGTTGTGGACACTACATCACCGCACTCCCTCTCCTGCTCTTGGTCCTCCTCATATTTGTAAGTCACCTTGATTTTGCACCTGTGTGTATTATGTAATGATGGATGACAGGGATCAGCTTGTCATATCAAAGTAAATCACACGTCTCCATTGAGCACTCATGCCATTGCCCATGTGGTGCCATACATGACACAAAGTAATATAATTGCCACATTGGTCTATATTACTTACTTGAAATACTGACACAGCAGTACTAGCATAGCACAGCATGTTTCTGCCATTTTGAATGGGGCTTTTAATAACCTGCCAGTAAAGTTCCCCAAAGAACATCAAACAGGAACAACAACAGTTAAATTCAGTTTGACCCCTGCTAACCCATCTGTAACATTGCCTCAGCTACTCCATTGTGTGACAATGGCTTAGGACAGTCCTAGGGACATGCCCTTGTAGATGAGTAGACCTGCCTGACTTTACCACTTAAATTGATTATATTATAATACGGGGAAAATTATACAATATGTCCCTCTTCTCTTGCACTTAAGTACAATGATTTATGTGGACACATTTCATGTTATATCATATTACTCTAGGCCTGCAGGCTGTGGGAAAAGCCACCAAACCGGCCTCTATGAAATTGTTCTGCTAATTCCTTCAGCAATTGAATAACTCTGAAAACCCACTCTGGAATGCAGTAAACACATAAATAATGCTTAATGTTAACCATTTTTAGCAGGATACACCTTTTTCTTTGTTATTCTGTTTGGTCAAATACTGTGTCATGTCTCTTGTGACCCATCATGCTAACTGGTTCTATCTTTGGTGGCACCTAAACCAACCAGTTTCTCTGCTTTTCTCCCCAGACTCAGGATAGGTCTTAGGCTCTAGTTAAACTGGCTCAGCGTTTGTCTTTGTTTTGGGTTTCTAATCCACTCCAGGTATACTGGGCCAAACTATCATCTCCCCGACAGCCGTGTGGAGGATACAATCAAATACGAGAGAGAGGATTTCTGACTGTCAGTTGGACTGAACCGAATTGGGGTGCGGCTTTGTCCGTTCATAGTAACTTTACAGTCAATTAGATTATCATTGAGTCTTATGTAAATCTACATAAATTAATTTATCTTTCTCTAGTCCCCTCCTCTCTTCCTCTCTAATCTGTGTTGGCGCTCAGAACCAGGCCCTGTGTGTATGCCTGAGGACGATGTGCCCTCCTCCCAGCACTCCTTACTGAGGGCAGAGCAGAGGGACTAACAGAGCATCTTTGTGTTCCATTCCTCACACATAACTGCAGTCATATGACAGACAGCAAGGAGGTGGTGGAGGAGGGGAAGGGTGGTGGCGGGGAGGGATGGAGGAGGGGAGGGATGGAGGATGCTCTGGGGTGGTGGAAGAGGGGAGGGGTGGGGGATGCTCTGGACTGGAGGACCATTGGGGGTGTTGAAGAGGGTTTGAGGGGTGACAGTTTTTGAGTGTGTGTGTGTACACTATGTTTGTGTGTGCTGTGACCATAGCTGCTGCTGGCTGTAGGTCAGGAACCTGGACAGCACGACCAAAGTGTCCCACAGCAATACATTAAGCCTACCCAGCTAGCGCATTTGGTTCCTTGGAAGTTGTGGGAACATACATTTTTGGTTTCTCATTGATTCTGGGAACGAAGCCATACGTTTCCTGACTGGTGAAACAGAACGTTTTTTTTTAAAGTTCTGAGAACGGAAATGAACATTCTGCCTGTTCTAGGAACATACATATTTAGGTTGCAGGGAGGTTCTGAGAATATTTTACTATGGTTCCCTGAATATTTTCCTGGGAGGTTTTATTAACGTTCTGGGAAAAAAAGGTAAATAGGTGAATGGCATTCCGCGCATGGCTAATAGGAAGAGGAGAAGCACAAGACGCTACCCAGCTAGCACATAACGTTCTGAGAACCATATGTTTCAGCATAACGTTTTCTGCAGATTTCCTCATGGTACTATTTAAAGTCATGCTGTCAGAACATTAAGAAAACGTTATATAAAAACCTGCAAGAAAATATTAGAAACGTTCAAAGAATGTTCAAAGAATGTTACTTAAAAACATATACAATTACTTTTTCAGCATCAACAAAACTCCTCCATCCTCCATCAGGTGTGTTGGCCGCGCCCACTAATATTGGCCACACCTGATCTTAATGAGCGCTTGATTCCTTTGAAATAGGGTCTGTTTGAATAGACTAAAATGAACAGCTTTGTATGAGTTAATGGCATGGTAGGTCCATCCTGGTGGCGCAGTGGACTAATTCCATGGATAGAGCACAAGATCATACACTATATATACAAAAGTATGTGGACAACCCTTCAAATTAGTGGATTGGGTTATTTCAGCCACACCCATTGCTGACAGGTGTATACAATCGAGCACACAGGAATGCAATCTCCATAGGCGAACATTGGCATTAGAATGGCATTACTGAAGAGCTCTGTGACTTTCAACGTGGCACCGTCATAGGATGCCACCTTTCCAACAAGTCAGTTTGTCAAATTTCTGCCCTGCTAGAGCTGCCCCGGTCTACTGTAACATCTAGGAGCAACAACGGCTCAGCCGCGAAGTGGTAGGCCACACGAGCTCACAGAACTGGACCGCCAAGTGCTGAAGCATGTAAAAATCGTCTGTCCTCGGTTGCAACACTCACTACCGAGTTCCAAACTGCCTCTGGAAGCAACGTCAGCACAATAATTGTTCGTCGGGAGCTTCATGAAATGGGTTTCCGTGGCGGAGCAGCTGCACACAAGCCTAAGATCACTATGTGCAATGCCAAGCGTCGGCTGGAGTGGTGTAAAGCTCGCCACCATTGAACTCTGGAGCAGTGGAAATGCATTCTCTGGAGTGATGAATCACACTTCACCATCTGGCAGTCCGACGGACGAATCTGGGTTTGGCGGATGCCATGAGAATGCTACCGGCCCAAATGCATAGTACCAACTGTAAAGTTAGGTGGAGGAGAAATAATGGTCTGGAGCTGTTTTTCACGGTTCGGGGCTAGGCCCATTAGTTCCAGTGAAGGGAAATCTTAATGCTACAGCATGCAATGACATTCTAGACGATTCTCTGCTTCCAACTTTGTGGCAACAGTTTGGGGAAGGCTCTTTCCTGTTTCAGTATGACAATGCCCCTTGCACAAAGCGAGGTCCATACAGAAATGGCTTGTCGAGATTGGTGTGGAAGAACTTGACTGGCCTGCACAGAGCCCTGACCTCAACCCATCGAAAACCTTTGGGATGAATTGGAAAGCTGACTACGAGCCAGGCCTAATCGCCCAACATCCATGCCCGACCTCACTAATGCTCTTGTGGCTGAATGAAAGCAAGTCCCCACAGCAATGTTCCAACATCTAGTGTAAAGCCTTCCCAGAAGAGTGGAGGCTGTTATAGCAGCAAAGGTGGGACCAACTCCATATTAATGCCCATGATTTTGGAATGAGATGTTCGATGAGCAGGTGTCCACATACTTTTGGTCTTGTAGTGTAGGTTCACCAGTGGATTTCATAAAAATAGTGAAACATTAAAAAAGTTATCCTTTTTAGAGAAAACTATACTAAATATATTCAAGTCAGCATAATAACTGATTAAAACACACTGTTTTGCAATGAAAGTATACAGTAGCCTCAACAGCACTCTGTAGGGTAGCACCATGGTGAAGCCGGAGGACAGCTATTTTCCATCCTCCTCTGTGTACATTGAGTTCAATACAAAACATAGGAGGCTCATGTTTCTCACCCCCTTCCATAGACTAACACAGTAATTATGACTACTTCCGGAGGACATGCTCCAACCTATCAGAGCTCTTGCATCATGAACTGACATGTTGTCCATCCAAAACAAGGATCAGAGAATTAATCTAGTACTGAAAGCATAAGCTACAGCTAGCTATAGCACTGCAGTGTATAAAATGTGAAGAGTAATTGTCTCCAAGATAGCAGCAGAGAAAGAGAGAGAGAGAGAGATTTCGTTGTATTCTTTTCACTTTCACTTTCACTTACGCTAGCTAATGCAGCTAATTTAGCTTACTCAACAACCGGACTCAAACAGAGAGGAATTATATTTATGTTAACTAGCTGACTAAGGCTATCCAACACTTCCAATTCAAGGTAAGCTCTCGGTTTTATAAATGTATTGCCACCGGAGCCCGCAGGTGTAACTGCTAAAAACTGCTGTACACTACTGAGTGATTGTACACATGGATTGGATTGTGGGTTTACTAACGGGTTAGTTCAAGCAAGGGGAAAATGTGAGAGCGCATAGATGTGATCATGCTGTTTGTATGGCTGCTATGAAAGTGAACTGTGTGTGCAGGTGATCAGGGGTGTATTCATTCTGCCAATTCTGTTCTAAAACGTTTCTTAATCGGAAGCAAACAGAAGAAAAGGGGGATGGACTTACCTGAATTTGTCCAATAGAAACTCTCGTTTTAGTTGCAAAACTTTTTGGACTAATGATTACACCCTAGATCAGCTAGATGCAGGCAAGAATGTGCAAGGCGGTATTGAATGTGTTACTGTCTGTCACCTTGATTACTCTAATTTGTCTCTCGACCTGTGCACCTACATCAGGGGTGTCAAACGTCCGGCCCGCGGGCCGGATCAGGCCCGCAAACGGGTTTAATCCGGCCCGCGAGATGATTAAAAAAAAATTGTAAAGTAGAAAAATGCGCTGCAATTTTTCTATAAAATAAACTGCTGTTCCAATTGCGTCCACTGGATGGCGCAATAGCAATTGTGTTAAGCAAGCAAACTGTTTATACCGGGGCAGAGCAAGTAGGTCAAGCACGTGCAGCCAATGAGCTACTTTGTTTTGCCCGCGATATTTATTACGGCTTCTACTTTTAACATTATGTGCTTTGGCACCCTCATTGCCCCAATATGTCTCTGTCAAAAATAGAAAAGTGGGGGGCAGAGTGCAGAGTGTTCCAAGAAAAATGGTCATCCTATTTATTCACGGAATTGAATGGGAAAGCTGTATGTTTGGTGTGTTCAGAGCATGTTGCAGTGCTGAAAGAATATAACCTTCGCCGCCACTATGTGAGTCTTCATGCCGACAAATATGACAACTTTCAAGGACAGCGGAGATGAGAGAAGGTGAATGAACTGTTGGCGGGTCTGAAGAAACAGCAGTCTGTGTTTACTCACAGCCGAGACATCAGTGACGCTGCAGTGAAAGCTAGCTACCTCATTGCTAATGAAATCGCAGTGGCTTCAAAACCATTTAGTGAGGGTGAATTTGTAAAAACATGCATGATGAAGGCAGCGGAGATTGTGTGCCCTGAAAAGCGGCAGGCTTTTGCAAATATCAGCCTGACAAGAAACACAGTTGCAGACAGGATTTCCGATCTTTCAGTGGATTTGGACAGCCAGTTGAAGCAAAAAGTAAAGTCATTTATTGCGTTTTCGGTTGCAATTGATGAAAGCATGGACATTACAGATGTTGCACAACTGGCCATTTTCATCCGCGGAGTTGATGACACATTGACCGTCACCGAGGAGTTCGTGGAGTTGGTGCCGATGACAGATACAACGACAGCAGCTGATATTTTTACCGCACTCGCCGGCGCGCTGGACAGGGTCGGAGTGGACTGGTCCCGCGCTGTCAGCCTGGCTACAGATGGTGCGCCCTCAATGATCGGGAAAAAAGCAGGCGTTGTGACAAAGTTCAGAGAGAAAGTGCAATCTGCAAATGGAGGACGTAATTTTTTGACTTTTCACTGTATTTTGCACCAGGAGGCTTTGTGTTGCAAGTCATTAAAGATGGATAACGTCATGAAGGTGGTCATCCAAACTGTTAATTTCATCCGATCCAGAAGCCTGAATCACCGTAAGTTTGACAGCCTTCTCAGAGAGAAAGACCACATCTATGGCCTGCCATACCACACTGAGGTAAGATGGTTAAGCCGAGGTGCTGTGCTGAGGCGTTTCTTTGATTTACGAGAAGAAATTGAACAGTTCATGGAAGAAAAGGGCAAACCAGTGTTAGAATTTCATTCCGCAGAATGGATGCAGGACCTTGCATTTATGGTGGATGTTACAGAGCACCTGAATAACTTGAACAAACAGCTGCAAGGGCGCAACAAAGTTGTCACGCAGTATTATGACAGCATACGTTCTTTCAAGTTGAAGCTGTCATTGTGGGAGACGCAACTTGCCGGTGGTGATGCAGCTCACTTCCCCTGTCTGAAAAATGTGTGCGCGACCCAACATGTGGCAGACATGAAGCGGTTCAAAGATAAAATAACGGGACTGTTACGGGAGTTTGAGCAACGCTTTCAGATTTATGTTTATATGTTTTTATGTTGATGTGCTATTGTTTTTAATAGATTTTATTTTATTTGTATATTTAACCTATTCTTGACTCTGTGGTTCTTGCACTTGTTTGGGGAACAGGATTTCATTATTTTTATCTACATTTCTGCCTGAGAAATGACACCCTGATATAGTTCTGTGATCTGTGATATACTTCTGTGAATCACTGAGGCATTGTGTGTTTGTGTGTTCGTTGTCCTCAGAACTTTCAAATAACTTGAGGTGTTTTATGATTAATAGTGATGTTGTGCTTTTGGACACTGTCCTCAGGCTCCAGCTTTATGTTTATATGTTTTTATGTTGATGTGCTATTGTTTTTAATAGATTTTATTTTATTTGTATATTTAACCTATTCTTGACTCTGTGGTTCTTGCACTTGTTTGGGGAACAGGATTTCATTATTTTTATCTACATTTCTGCCTGAGAAATGACACCCTGATATAGTTCTGTGATCTGTGAAACAGTTCTGTTAATCACTGAGGCATTGTGTGTTTGTGTGTTCTTTTTCTTTAGAATTTTCAAATAAACTTGACGTGTTTTATGATTAATAGTGATGTTGTGCTTGTACTATTTTGGACACACTGTCCTCAGGCTCCAGCTTTATGTTGTATGTTGATCGTATTAAAACAAAGAAAACAATCTGAAGTTGTTGTTTTTAAGTTATATATACCATGATTTTTCCGGTCCGGCCCACTTGGGAATAGATTTTCCTCCATGTGGCCCCTGAGCTAAAATGAGTTTGACACCCCTGACCTACATTATAATCTTTAATTTGTAGGCTAGGTTGTAGCAACTTCATGATGGGTATAGTGCAAATTTGAGTATCATGTAGTAGCCTAAACCTATCGACGTTACATTGAGCTGGGTGAATGTAATATGAATGACAGACAGTCATCCAATATGCTGTAATAGAAATAAGGCCATGCTCCCCCCCCCAAAAAAACGGCACCGTCCGCCACTGAATCTCACTGAATCAAATCAAATCAAATGTATTGGTCACATACACATGGTTAGCAGATGTTATTGCGAGTGTAGCAAAATGCTTGTGATTCTAGTTCCGACAGTGCAGCAATATCTAGCAAGTAATATCTAACAATTCCACAACAAATACCTAATACACACAAATCTAAGTAAAGGAATGGAATACAAATATATAAATATATGGATGAGCAATGTCATTGTCAGAGCGGCATAGGCTAAGATGCAATAGATAGTATAGAATACAGTATATACATATGAGATGGGTAATGCAAGACATGTAAACATTATTAAGATAGTATAGAATACAGTATACAGTGAGGGAAAAAAGTATTTGATCCCCTGCTGATTTTGTATGTTTGCCCACTGACAAATAAATGATCAGTCTATAATTTTAATGGTAGGTTTATTTGAACAGTGAGGGACAGAATAACAACAACAAAAATCCAGAAAAACGCATGTCAAAAATGTTATAAATTGATTTGCATTTTAATGAGGGAAATAAGTATTTAACCCCCTCTCAATCAGAAAGATTTCTGGCTCCCAGGTGTCTTTTATACAGGTAACGAGCTGAGATTAGGAGTACACTCTTAAAGGGAGGTGTATAAAAGACACCTGTCCACAGAAGCAATCAATCAATCAGATTCCAAACTCTCCACCATAGCCAAGACCAAAGAGCTCTCCGAGGATGTCAGGGACAAGATTGTAGACCTACACAAGGCTGGAATGGGCTACAAGACCATCGCCAAGCAGCTTGGTGAGAAGGTGACAACAGTTGGTGCGATTATTCGCAAATGGAAGAAACACAAAAGAACTGTCAA
This sequence comes from Coregonus clupeaformis, assembly GCF_020615455.1. Classification (NCBI taxonomy): domain Eukaryota; kingdom Metazoa; phylum Chordata; class Actinopteri; order Salmoniformes; family Salmonidae; genus Coregonus; species Coregonus clupeaformis. The sequence goes on along the minus strand of NC_059218.1, from coordinate 6,001,336 downwards.
TCTCCCTCGGCCTGGGGCTCCATGCAGAATCTCACCTCGTGGAGTTGCAATGATCATGAGAACGGTGAGGAATCAGCCCAGAACTACACGGGAGGATCTTGTCAATGATCTCAAGGCAGCTGGGACCATAGTCACCAAGAAAACAATTGGTAACACACTACGCCGTGAAGGACTGAAATCCTCCAGCGCCCGCAAGGTCCCCCTGCTCAAGAAAGCACATATACAGTGGGGAAAAAAAGTATTTAGTCAGCCACCAATTGTGCAAGTTCTCCCACTTAAAAAGATGAGAGAGGCCTGTAATTTTCATCATAGGTACACGTCAACTATGACAGACAAATTGAGAAAAAAAATTAAGAAAATCACATTGTAGGATATTTTATGAATTTATTTGCAAATTATGGTAGAAAATAAGTATTTGGTCACCTACAAACAAGCAAGATTTCTGGCTCTCACAGACCTGTAACTTCTTCTTTAAGAGGCTCCTCTGTCCTCCACTCGTTACCTGTATTAATGGCACCTGTTTGAACTTGTTATCAGTATAAAAGACACCTGTCCACAACCTCAAACAGTCACACTCCAAACTCCACTATGGCCAAGACCAAAGAGCTGTCAAAGGACACCAGAAACAAAATTGTAGACCTGCACCAGGCTGGGAAGACTGAATCTGCAATAGGTAAGCAGCTTGGTTTGAAGAAATCAACTGTGGGAGCAATTATTAGGAAATGGAAGACATACAAGACCACTGATAATCTCCCTCGATCTGGGGCTCCACGCAAGATCTCACCCCGTGGGGTCAAAATGATCACAAGAACGGTGAGCAAAAATCCCAGAACCACACGGGGGGACCTAGTGAATGACCTGCAGAGAGCTGGGACCAAAGTAACAAAGCCTACCATCAGTAACACACTACGCCTCCAGGGACTCAAATACTGCAGTGCCAGACGTGTCCCCCTGCTTAAGCCAGTACATGTCCAGGCCTGTCTGAAGTTTGCTAGAGTGCATTTGGATGATCCAGAAGAGGATTGGGAGAATGTCATATGGTCAGATGAAACCAAAATAGAACTTTTTGGTAAAAACTCAACTCGTCGTGTTTGGAGGACAAAGAATACTGAGTTGCATCCAAAGAACACCATACCTACTGTGAAGCATGGGGGGTGGAAACATCATGCTTTGGGGCTGTTTTTTCTGCAAAGGGACCAGGACGACTGATCCGTGTAAAGGAAAGAATGAATGGGGCCATGTATCGTGAGATTTTGAGTGAAAACCTCCTTCCATCAGCAAGGGCATTGAAGATGAAACGTGGCTGGGTCTTTCAGCATGACAATGATCCCAAACACACCGCCCGGGCAATGAAGGATTGGCTTCGTAAGAAGCATTTCAAGGTCCTGAAGTGGCCTAGCCAGTCTCCAGATCTCAACCCCATAGAAAATCTTTGGAGGGAGTTGAAAGTCCGTGTTGCCCAGCGACAGCCCCAAAACATCACTGCTCTAGAGGAGATCTGCATGGAGGAATGGGCCAAAATACCAGCAACAGTGTGTGAAAACCTTGTGAAGACTTACAGAAAACGTTTGACCTGTGTCATTGCCAACAAAGGGTATATAACAAAGTATTGAGAAACTTTTGTTATTGACCAAATACTTATTTTCCACCATAATTTGCAAATATATTCATTAAAAATCCTACAATGTGATTTTCTGGACTTTTTTTCCTCATTTTGTCTGTCATAGTTGACGTGTACCTATGATGAAAATTACAGGCCTCTCTCATCTTTTTAAGTGGGAGAACTTGCACAATTGGTGGCTGACTAAATACTTTTTTCCCCCACTGTACAGGCCCGTCTGAAGTTTGCCAATGAACATCTGAATGATTCAGAGGAGAACTGGGTGAAAGTGTTGTGGTCAGATGAGACCAAAATCGAGCTCTTTGGCATCAACTCAACTCGCCGTGTTTGGAGGAGGAGGAATGCGGCCTATGACCCCAAGAACACCATCCCCACCGTCAAACATGGAGGTGGAAACATTATGCTTTGGGGGTGTTTTTCTGCTAAGGGGACAGGACAACTTCACCGCATCAAAGGGACGATGGACGGGGCCATGTACCGCCAAATCTTGGGTGAGAACCTCCTTCACTCAGCCAGGGCATTGAAAATGGGTCATGGATGGGTATTCCAGCATGACAATGACCCAAAACACACAGCCAAGGCAACAAAGGAGTGGCTCAAGAAGAAGCACATTAAGGTCCTGGAGTGGCCTAGACAGTCTCCAGACCTTAATCCCATAGAAAATCTGTGCAGGGAGCTGAAGGTTCGAGTTGCCAAACGTCAGCCTCGAAACCTTAATGACTTGGAGAAGATCTGCAAAGAGGAGTGGAACAAAATCCCTCCTGAGATGTCTGCAAACCTGGTGGCCAACTACAAGAAACGTCTGACATCTGTGATTGCCAACAAGGATTTTGCCACCAAGTACTAAGTCATGTTTTGCAGAAGGGTCAAATACTTATTTCCCTCATTAAAATGCAAATCAATTTATAACATTTTTGACATGCGATTTTCTGGATTTTTTGTTTGTTATTCTGTCTCTCAATGTTCAAATAAACCTACCATTAAAATTATAGACTGATCATGTCTTTGTCAGTGGGCAAACGTACAAAATCAGCAGGGGATCAAATACTTTTTTCCCTCACTAACAATTCCACAACAAATACCTAATACACACAAATCTAAGTAAAGGAATGGAATACGAATATATAAATATATGGATGAGCAATGTCATTGTCAGAGCGGCATAGGCTAAGATGCAATAGATAGTATAGAATACAGTATATACATATGAGATGGGTAATGCAAAATATGTAAACATTATTAAGATAGTATAGAATACAGTATATACATATGAGATGGGTAATGCAAGACATGTAAACATGATTAAAGTGGCATTATTAATGTGACTAGTGTTCCATTCATTAAAGTGGCCAGTGATTTTCAAGTCTGTATTTAGGCAGCAGCCTCTCTGTGCTAGTGATGGCTGTTTAACAGTCTGATGGCCTTGAGATAGAAGCTGTTTTTCAGTCTCTCGGTCCCAGCTTTGATGCACGTGTACTGACCTCGCCTTCTGGATGATAATGGGGTGAACAGGCAGTGGCTCGGGTGGTTGTTGTTCTTGATGATCTTTTTGGCCTTCCTGTGAAATCGGGTGCTGTAGGTGTCCTGGAGGGCAGGTAGTTTGCCCCCGGTGATGCGTTGTGCAGACCGCACCACCCTCTGGAGAGCCCTGCGGTTGGGGGCGGTGCAGTTGCCGTACCAGGCGGTGATACAGCCCGATGCTCTCAATTGTGCATCTGTAAAAGTTTGTGAGGGTTTTAGGTGACAGGCCAAATTTCTTCAGCCTCCTGAGGTTGAAGAGATGCTGATGTGCCTTCTTCACCACACTGTCTGTGTGGGTGGACCATTTCAGTTTGTCAGTGATATGTACGCAGAGGAACTTAAAATGTTCCACCTTCTCCACTGCTGTCCCGTCGATGTGGATAGGGGGGTACTCCCTCTGCTGTTTCCTGAAGTCCACGATCATCTCCTTTGTTTTGTTGACGTTGAGTGAAAGGTTATTTTCCTGACACCACACTCCAAGAGCCCTCACCACACTCCGAGAGCCCTCTCGTCGTTGTTGGTAATCAAGCTTACTACTGTTGTGTCGTCTGCAAACTTGATGATTGAATTGGAGGTGTGTATGGCTATGCAGTCATGGGTGAACAGGGAGTACAGGAGGGGGCTGAGCACACACCCTTGTGGGGCCCCAGTGTTGAGGATCAGCAAAGTGGAGATGTTGTTTCCTACCTTCCCCACCTGGGGACGGCCCGTCAGGAAGTCCAGGACCCAATTGCACAGGGCGAGGTTGAGACCCAGGGCCTCAAGCTTAATGATGAGCTTGGAGGGTACTATGGTGTTGAATGCTGAGCTATAGTCAATTAACAGCATTCTTACACAGGTATTCCTCTTGTCCAGATGGGATAGGGCAGTGTGCAGTGTGATGGCGATTGCATCATCTGTGGATCCATCGAGGGTTAACACGTTTAAATGTCTTACTCACGTCGGCCACGGAGAAGGAGAGCCCACAGTCCTTGGTAGCTGGCCGCGGCGGTGGCACTGTGTTATCCTCAAAGCGGGCAAAGAACTTGTTTAGCTTGTCTGGCAGCAAGATGTCGGTGTCCGCGACGTGGCTGGTTTTCCTATTGTAGCCCATGATTGTCTGTAAACCCTGCCACATATGTCCCGTATCTGAGCCGTTGAATTGCGACTCCACTTTGTCTCGATATTGACGTTTTGCCTGTTTGATTGTCTTGCAGGGGGAACGACCACTCTGTTTATATTCTGCCATATTCCCCGTCACCTTGCCATGGTTAAATGCGGTGGTTCGTGCTTTCAGTTTTTCGCGAATGCTGCCATCTATCCACGGTTTCTGGTTAAGGTAGGTTTTAATAGTCACAGTGGGTACAACATCTCCTATACACTTCCTTATAAACCCACTCACCGAATCAACGTATACGTATATATTATTCTCAGAGGCTACCTGGAACAAATCCCAGTCCGCGTGATCAAAACAATCTTGAAGCGTGGATTCCGATTAGTCAGACCAGCGTTGAATAGTCCTTAGCACGGGTGCTTCCTGTTTGAGTTTCTGCCTATAGGAAGGGAGGAGCAAAATGGAGTCGTGGTCAGATTTGCAGATTGGCCTTGTATGCATCGCGGAAGTTAGTGTAACAATGAGATGTGTTTGCATAAATAATGCCTAAGCAAATTAATTTCCATATGTCCTATCTGTGCTTGGAGTTCAAAACAGTTAATCCAAACTAAGCTAGCAGTGTTATTAAAAGTATTATTGAAACGATATGTTTTCAGAACATTATTTAATTACCTTCAAATAACCTATAATTTCCATTCTCAGAACGTTAATTGAACCTCCCAGGAAAACTTTCAGGGAACCATAGAAAAACATTCTCAGAACCTCCCTGCAACCTAAAAAACAACTTCCAAGGAACCAAATTTGCAAGCTGGGTATGCTAATCAAATCAAATCAAATCAAATGTTATTTGTCACATACGCCGAATACAACAGGTGTAGACCTTACATTGAAATGCTTACTTACAAGCCCTTAACCAACATTGAAGAATGAATTCCAAAAAAAAATCATAAAATAATACGAAATAAAAGTAACAAATAATTAAAGAGCAGCAGTAAAAATAACAATAGCGAGGCTATATACAGGGGGTACCGGTACCGAGTCAATGTGCGGGGGCACCGGTTAGTCGAGGTAATTGAGGTAAAATGTAGATGTAGGAAGAGTTACCTTTGTATTCATGCATTCCAACTTTTCATGGATTCCAACTATGCAATATAATAGGAAACAGAGTGAATTATGTTATGCTGCTTAATGAGCCCTGTGTAGCTCAGTTGGTAGAGCATGGCGCTTGCAACGCCAGGGTTGTGGGTTCGTTTCCCACGGGGGGCCAGTATGAAAATGTATGCACTCACTAACTGTAAGTCGCTCTGGATAAGAGCGTCTGCTAAATGACTAAAATATGTAAATATATGATGAAGTTAAACAAGCATTCAGACTGAATGAACTTTCGTAAACTACATTATATTTCAGCTGAATTTTCCTCATCCTGGCCCAATGATGAAACAATCAACTGCAGGATGTAACTAACAGACGGTGGCTTACAACAGACACAAAATGACAGTTCCCCCACAGTTTCCAGTCTGTTGCAAAACATTTTTTGTATCTTATCTGACATTACCTAAATGAAACTGTGTTTGTGCATGTGTTAGTAGAAGGTAATTCCACAGTAACAGAATTGCCCTGAAACTTAGATTTTCCACTTTAAATGTATGCCAAACAAAAACCATTGATTTCAAGGTTTAACAAACCATACATCTCTATGCACAATGACTACTTTTACAATTTACACTGAACATTTGACAAAAACACACTGGAAGAACTGCGCAGACGCAAAGTTTGGTAACAAAATTTCAGTAAAATCTCCCTCTGTTTTTTATGTGACCACATTTTCCAATAACTGTTAAGTATCTGCTGCTTATGATTCAAAGCTGTCTGCAGAAAGAATGGGGTGAAAGGTATGACATGACACCTTGAGTTTGAAAAAATATATTTTGGTTATTGAACTACAGTAAGTGAAGGGGATTTACACCCGGTAACAAAATTGCAGTAATGGAATTTCATCATGGGTCCCTGATCTGTACTACACAGAAATGCATAATTATGGATATGAAAGTCATTCTCTTCATGGGGATGTATCCTAAATAGGTACACAAAGGTAGAAATATGTAATATCCTCCTTTGGATATTTGGGTATTATTCTACACACTGGCTATTATTTTCATGAGATCCGACACCAAACAAGACCAAATTTGGTTGGTCCAGACCAGACCAAATCTGAACCGATCATAGATGTTTTATTTTTTGGCCTAGACAAAGACGTCCATGATTTGGTCCGGACTGAAACAAATCTGAACCAATCATCGACATCTATGTTTCACAAGTTTGGACATCAAAGTAATAATAATTAGGTGGATAATAGTTTCAGTATAGTTTTTGTTTTTGAAACAGATTTGTTAATTATTTTATTTCAGTTTACTGAATTGTTTTTTCATTATTAGTTTTCATTTTAGTTTCAGTTTTAGTATAATGTAATAACCTTGGTGTACACAACTGTGTACTGTACTGAACTATACTCTATTTTTCTTTACTGTACTAGTCTACTGTGCTCTACTGTACTGTAATGTACTGTACTGTCCAAACTTGTTAAACATAGACGTCGATGATTGGTTCAGATTTGTTTCAGTCCGGACCAAATCATGGACGTCTTTGTCTAGGCCAAATGAAGTCCATACGTCTGTAGACATTGAAATCTGAATGAAAATGTTTTATACAATATAAGTGTTATTAGTTGGCAGGGGTCTTTACTTCAACATTATTGTGTTATTATTTATTTCTGATACCTTTTAAGACTTTTTCTAGTAGATGTTTTCTAAGACCCCTTTTCCATCTGTTTGACAAGAAATCAAAGCCTTTGCACAAACACTCACACACACAAATAACTTGGAGAAAAGTACCTTGGAGGTAGTTGTATTTCCTCAAGTGCATTGATCATTACACTATGTGATAAAGTACCAAAGGCATATCTAAGGTCCAAATACATTGTGTAAAACTTTGTGAATTCATGCTTGAAGTCATCAATTCAGTTTTTAGGCAGAAAACAAGCACATTCTTGCCCTGTCTGTCTATATAATGCCTTTTGTTTGGGAGAGAGAATGCCTGTATCTACAAGCCATGGTAGTATGCGGGCGAGCAAGCGTTTCATGAACACTTTATAAACAGAGGGCAAGAGGGAGATGTCTCTCCATGTAGATGGATCATCTGGAACGTTGTCTTTTTGGGGTATTCTGTGGATAGGAGCACCCTTCCATGAGTCAGGCACCTTTCCATTAATCAGACACACACACACACACACACACACACACACACACACACACACACACACACACACACACACACACACACACACACGCACACACACACACACACACTGCTTGCTGGACTCTCTCCACCTTGTACCATCCTTTCCCTTGAGTAAGCTGGCTCACGGCTCTGCCTGTGCACAAACGTGCCATTGTCAGCGCCTGCTGGCCTTGTGATTCAGTGTGACCCACTCCATCGGCGGGACGGGGAGGCAGAGGGGCGCAGGCAGGCACAGACGCGAGGCAAACCAAACACAGACCCTTATTACACAATAGGATCTACTACACTGAGCCACCACCCCCACCCTGCTCCCAACCCTCTCTACAGCTCACTGTTTTGGACAGATGAAAAATTAACACTGCCTTTCAGTGTTTACCATGACATAAGAGCAGTGTACCGAGGGGTATCCAAGCATAGACCTCTTAGCTAAACACCCAGGCCCAGAGAAAGAGTAAGTGAGTGTACCAAATGTAGAACAAACACAATGGTCAAGGCCAGATCTTCAGTCTACACTGTAAGTGGCCCATGCACAAATGTTCTCAAACAACTGAATGATTGTCGAGGTTGAAAATCAAAACATTTATCAAATCATTTAGTTAAATAGCTATTATTAGGGCACTTGGTAACGTGTGTGTTGTGCAAATGACCCCAGCATACAGTGGGTTTTTGAAAGAAGCTTAGTCATTGTACTGGCGGAGGAAGCATTACTTAATACGGTGTGCTTTCTGTGTGTCCGTATTTGGGATGTGTGTGGTGAGGCAAGGACAATACCATTTTTTTTAATTTTTTTTTAGTTTAAGACATGAGTTTGGTAACACTTTATTTGAATGTTCCATTTTAATCCCTAAATGAGATAATCATAAACATGAATTATATTGTAATTCTAAGTGTAACAACAGTTTATGACAACAGTCTGTGCTGTAAACATGTTATGACAGAAAATGTAGATTAAGTGTTACAGTGAATAATATATATATTTTAAAGAGTTAAGAGGAAGAATTCTCATGATCATATTCCCTCAATGACGTTATCCCTGGCAGGAAAGAGTAATTCTGAAGTTGGCCCGAGTCCTATCCCAGCAGCCCCAATAGGGGAGTAAATGCTCTCACTATGACCCAATCCCACACATCCCACACCCAGCTCCCAGAACAGGGGAGGGTGCCTGGGATTTCCTGAGGCCAATTAAAAGTTCTGGCACGAGTCAAGAAGGAAGAAACTTCTGGGTGTCCTCTGATGCACTCCAGGAGGCTTAGGAAATTAATGATTATAATAAATGACTTGAACTTTTTGATTGAACACAAGGACCCAGATCTGGTTGCAGCTTTGATCCATTTATCCATATAGAATAAAATGAGACTGTCAGAGGCCCTGAGCTTCACCTCATATGACAGGAATCCTGGGTAATCCTGGGGGGACAGTCAGCTGACACATCTTGGAGTGGTTAAGGTATTATCTGCTAACCCACTCTCTCCTCTCTCTCTCCCCCCCTCTCCTCTCTCTCTCCCCTTCCCCTCTCTCCGCTCTCTATCTCTCCCCTCCCCTCTCTCTTCTCTCTCCCTTCCCTTCCCTCCCCCTCTCCTCTCTCTCTCCCCTTCCCCTCTCTCCACTCTCTCTCTCCCCTCCCCCTCTCCTCTCTCTCCCCTCCCCCTCTCTCCTCTCTCTCCCCCTCCCCCTCTCTCCTCTCTCTCTCCCCTTCCCCCTCTCTCTCTCTCTCTCTCTCTCTCTCTCTCTCTCTCTCTCTCTCTCTCTCTCCCTCTCTCCCTCTCCCCTCTCTCTCTCTCCCTCCCCCCTCTCCTCTCTCTCCCTCCCCCTCTCCTCTCTCTGTCCCCCTCCATTCTCCCCTTCCCCTCCCCCTCCCCTCTCTCTCCCTTCCCCCTCTCTCTCTCTCTCTCTCTCTCTCTCTCTCTCTCTCTCTCTCTCTCTCTCTCTCTCTCTCTCTCTCTCTCTCTCTCTCTCTCTCTCTCTCTCTCCTCTCTCCCCCCTCTCTCTCTCTCCCTCCCCCTCTCCTCTCTCTCCCTCCCCCTCTCCTCTCTCTGTCCCCCCTCCATTCTCCCCTTCCCTCCCCCTCCCTCTCTCTCCCCTTCCCATCCCCCCCTCTCCTCTCTCTCTCCCCTTCCCCTCTCTCACTCTCTCTCTCCCCTCCCCCTCTCCTCTCTCTCCCTCCCCCTCTCTCCTCTCTCTCCCCTCCCCTCTCTCTCTCTCTCCCCCTCTCCCTCTCTCTCTCTCTCTCTCTCTCTCTCTCTCTCTCTCTCTCTCTCTCTCTCTCTCTCTCTCTCTCTCTCCCCCTCTCTCTCTCCCCCCCCCCCTCTCCTCTCTCTCCCTCCCCCTCTCCTCTCTCTGTCCCCCCTCCATTCTCCCCTTCCCCCCCCCTCCCCTCTCTCTCCCCTTCCCCTTCCCCCCTCTCCCTCTCTCCCCCCTTCCCCTCTCTCCTCTCTCCTTCCCCTCTCTCCTCTCTCTCTCCCTCCCCCTCTCCACTCTCTCTCTCCCTCCCCCCTCCTCTCTCTCTCTCCCCTTCCCCCTCTCTCTCCCCTTCCCCTCTCTCTCTCTCTCCCCTCCCCCTCTCATCTCTCTCTCTCTCTCTCCCTCCCCCCTCTCCTCTCTCTCCCCTTCCCCCTCTCCTCTCTCTCTTCCCCTTCCCCTCTCTCCTCTCTCTCCCCTCCCCCTCTCCTCTCTCTCTCCCCTCCCCCCTCTCTCTCTCCCCTTCCCCTCTCTCCTCTCTCTCTCCCTCCCCCTCTCCTCTCCCTCTCTCTCCTCCCCTCTCTCCTCTCCCTCTCTCTCCCCTTCCCCCTCTCCTCTCTCTCTCCCCTTCCTCTCTCTCTCTCTCTCTCCCTCCCCCCTCTCATATCTCTCTCTCTCTCCCCTTCCCCCTCTCCTCTCTCTCTCCCCTTCCTCTCTCTCCTCTCTCTCTCCCCTTCCCCCTCTCCTATCTCTCCCCTCCCTCTCTCTCCTCTCTCTCTCTCTCTCTCTCCTCTTCCCCTCTCTCCTCTCTCAATTCAATTGTCAATTTAAGGGCTTTATTGGCATGGGAAACGTATGTTAACATTGCCAAAGTAAACATAAGTGAAATAAACAATACATATTAACAGTAAACATTACACTCAGAAGTTCCAAAATTTCAAATGTCATATTATGTCTATATACAGTGTTGTAACAATGTGCAAATAGTTAAAGTACAAATGGGAAAATAAATAAGGGTTGTATTTACAATGGTGTTTGTTCTTCACTGGTTGCCCTTTTCTTGTGGCAACAGGTCACAAATATTGCTGCTGGGATGGCACACTGGTTTTTCACCCAGTAGATATGGGAGTTTATAAAAATTGGGTTTGTTTTTTGTTTTTTTGTTCTTTGTGGATCTCTGTAATCTGAGGGAAATATGTGTCTCTAATATGGTCATACATTTGGCAGGAGGTTAGGAAGTGCAGCTCAGTTTCCACCTCATTTTGTGGGCAGTGTGCACATAGCCTGTCTTCTCTTGAGAGCCAGTTCTGCCTACGGCGGCCTTTCTCAATAGCAAGGCTATGCTCACTGAGTCGGTACATAGTCAAAGCTTTCCTTAAGTTTGGGTCAGTCACAGTGGTCAGGTATTCTGCCACTGTGTACTCTCTGTTTAGAGCCAAATAGCATTCTAGTTTGCTCTGTTTTTTTGTTAATTCTTTCCAATGTGTCAAGTAATTATCTTTTTGTTTTCTCATGATTTGGTTAGGTCTAATTGTGTTGTTGTTGTTGTCCTGGGGCTCTGTGGGGTCTGTTTGTGTTTGTGAACAGAGCCCCAGGACCAGCTTACTTAGGGGACTCTTCTCCAAGTTAATCTCTCTGTAGGTGATGGCTTTGTTATGGAAGGTTTGGGAATCGCTTCCTTTTAAGTGGTTATAGAATTTAATGTCTCTTTTCTGGATTTTGATCATTAGCGGGTATCGGACTGATTCTGCTCTGCATGCATTATTTTGTGTTTTTCGTTGTACACAGAGGATATTTTTGCAGAATTCTGCATGCAGAGTCTCAATTTTGTGTTTGTCCCATTTTGTGAATTCTTGGTTGGTGAGCGGACCCCAGACCTCACAACCATAAAGGGCAATGGGTTCTATAACTGATTCAAGTATTTTTAGCCAGATCCTAATTGGTATGTCAAATTTTATGTTCCTTTTGATGGCATAGAAGGCCCTTCTTGCCTTGTCTCTCAGATCGTTCACAGCTTTGTGGAAGTTACCTGTGGCGTTGATGTTTAGGCCGAGGTATGTATAGTTTTTTGTGTGCTCTAGGGCAACGGTGTCTAGATGGAATTTGTATTTGTAGTCCTGGCAACTGGACCTTTTTTGGAACACCATTATTTTTGTCTTACTGAGATTTATTGTCAGGGCCCAGGTCTGACAGAATCTGTGCAGAAGATCTAGGTGCTGCTTCTAGGCCCTCTTTGGTAGGTGACAGAAGCACCAGATCATCAGCAAACAGTAGACATTTGACTTCAGATTCTAGTAGGGTGAGGCCGGGTGCTGCAGACTGTTCTAGTGCCCTCGCCAATTCATTGATATATATGTTGAAGAGGGTGGGGCTTAAACTGCATCCCTGTCTCACCCCACGGCCCTGTGGAAAGAAATGTGTGTGTTTTTTGCCAATTTTAACCGCACATTTGTTGTTTGTGTACATGGATTTTATAATGTTGTATGTTTTTCCCCCAACCCCACTTTCCATCAATTTGTATAGCATACCCTCATGCCAAATTGAGTCAAATGCTTTTTTGAAATCAACAAAGCATGAGAATACTTTGCCTTTGTCTTGGTTTGTTTGTTTGTCAATTAGGGTGTGCAGGGTGAATAAGTGGTCTGTCGTACGGTAATTTGGTAAAAAGCCAATTTGACATTTGCTCAGTACATTGTTTTCACTGAGGAAATGTACAAGTCTGCTGTTAATGATAATGCAGAGGATTTTCCCACGGTTGCTGTTGACGCATATCCCACGGTAGTTATTGGTGTCACGATCGTCGGATACAGAGGACCAATGCGCAGCGTGGAAGGTGAACATATTTATTAAATAATGATTACACGAACAAAACAACAAACGATAACGTGACGTCCAAAGGTGCAAAACACAAACCTATACAGGAACAAGATCCCACAAACACTGTGGGAAAACTGGCTGCTTAAGTATGGTTCCCAATCAGAGACAACAAGCAACAGCTGATACCCCACACTGGCCAACATAGAAATACTAAACTAGAATGAAAACAATTGAAAAACTCACACCCTGGCTCAACATACTAGAGTCCCCAGAGCCAGGGCGTGACAATTGGGGTCAAATTTGTCTCCACTTTTGTGGATTGGGGTGATCAGTCCTTGGTTCCAAATATTGGGGAAGATGCCAGAGCTAAGGATGATGTTAAAGAGTTTAAGTATAGCCAATTGGAATTTGTGGTCTGTATATTTTATCATTTCATTGAGGATACCATCAACACCACAGGCCTTTTTGGGTTGGAGGGTTTGTATTTTGTCCTGTAGTTCATTCAATGTAATTGGATAATCCAGTGGGTTCTGGTAGTCTTTAAGAGTTGATTCTAAGATTTGCATTTGATCATGTATATTTTTTTGCTGTTTGTTCTTTGTTATAGGGCCAAAAAGATTGGAGAAGTGGTTTACTCATACATCTCCATTTTGGATAGATAGCTCTTTGTGTTGTTGTTTGTTTAGTGTTTTCCAATTTTCCCAGAAGTGGTTAGAGTCTATGGATTCTTCAATTACATTGAGCTGATTTCTGACATGCTGTTCCTTCTCTCTCCTCTCTCTCTCTCCCCTACCCCCTCTCCTCTCTCTCTCCCCTCCCCCTCTCTTCTCTCTCCCCTCCCCCTCTCTTCTCTCTCCCCTTCCCCTCTCCTCTCTCTCCTCTCTCTCTCCCCCCCCCTCTCCTCTCCTCTCCTCTCTCTCTCCCCCCTCTCCTCCCTCTCTCCCCTCTCTCCTCTCTCTCTCCCCCTCTCCTCTCCTCTCTTTCTCCCCTTCCCCCCTCCCCCCTCTTTCTCCCTTTCCTCTCTCTCCTCTCTCCTCTCTCTCTCTCCCCTCCGCCTCTCCTCTCTCTCGCCCCCTCTCTCTCGCCCCCTCTCCTCTCTCTCTCCCCCCTCTCCTCTCTCTCTCCCCCTCTCCTCTCTCTCTCCCCCCTCTCTCTCTCTCTCTGCCCTTCCCCCTCTCCTCTCTCTCTCTCTCCCCTTCCCCTCTCTCCTCTCTTCTCTCTCCTCTCTCTATCCCCTCCCCCCTCTCCTCTCTCTGTCGTGTGGGAGAGAGAACCCAGACCCAGTTTTGATGATGGACTCATGTTTAGGGCTTTTGAAGACTAATTTGGCATTGGTGCTGTAAATGTACAGTATAGTTATATTAAGTGTACTATCTGTGAAAATTCCAAGTCTACTGGGTATCTGACAGTTGCACTAATGTCTGATAATGCGTTGTATATAGAGGCTTGATCTATTTTAGCAGCATTCCATTCCTCAAGGACAAATGACATAGAGGAAGATAGGATTATGAACTGGAATCATGTCTGGGTCATTATGGGAAAACCAGGTCCAGTCAGAGCACCAACCAACCAGCATATTGAAGCAACAACTCTATTTGGGCCAAAGTCTCAATCTTGCATAATGCAACACTGAAGATCACTCAGTCTGACATAGGATGGTACGAGCTCACCGGCAGTGACTCACTACAGCGAGACAGACCATTTTCTAGGTTGGAAAATGTATACTTCAATTGTCTCCAGCATGCAAAGCATTCTCACTAAATGTCCACGTTTATTCAACATATGAAGCCAGTCATCATTTTCAGAGGCAGGAGGACATTGTGCTGTCTGTTTGTGATGGAGGGCTGTAGTGGATTTACAATGATCTGTTTCTCTGCTGCCTGAGGGATATTATATCGACTTTCTGGTTGTGGTCTGAGTTTTTAGACCGTAGCGTAGCCTGCTGGTATGTGTGTTTTAATATGCATGTTTTGCCTCAGTTTAAAGCTCTATTTTAACACATTCTTGGGTGAACATTTCCTATCTATTGGTTAAAATTCAATACACGTTGAATTATAACACAATACAACACTAATGAAACCCTAAAATTGATTCACGCCTCGGAACGTCTATGCTGGTCATGGGTCATTCCTCCACTAGTTCTTAACCAAATACTGTAAATCAATTATCTCCAGTTAATGCATTTTGCAGCACAATGCAGGCGATGCATTAATAATTACAGTGATTTCTCAGTGTTCCAGTATCAGCCATGTCACGCTCGCTGCCTCAGTTTATCATCGAAAGTTTCCCCCACAATGTCAATCTCAGTACTTTTTACTCTGAATCAGTTTGTTAGTCATTATCTAAAATGCCAGTTTTGTAACTATGAATTGTTTTCTTATAGCTACTTCAGTTTAGCTCACTCTCAGTTCCTGGGATCCAGCACTTCTACTATTAACCACTGATTTACAGTTCCTATCTGTTATTAAACTGTAGGTTAACCCTTCAACTGTTAAATATGATTCTTAGCAGCATTATGCTGTTAATAATCCAGACCTTTTGGACCTTTAAACACAAATAGTGACCACCC
Source organism: Coregonus clupeaformis (assembly GCF_020615455.1). Classification (NCBI taxonomy): domain Eukaryota; kingdom Metazoa; phylum Chordata; class Actinopteri; order Salmoniformes; family Salmonidae; genus Coregonus; species Coregonus clupeaformis. Next base: position 5,986,240 of record NC_059218.1, on the reverse strand, counting down.
ACTGGTCCACTGAAAATGTGTTTTCCCCCACCCAGGCTCTATAACTAAGACCACTGCTTACTGTCTGGCAAGGTTAGTGGGATTCTTCAATTGCATTTGTGTAAGTAATAGGTTAACTTCTTAATGGTAATTTGGCAAGCAAGTTAGCTAGTTGAGTGAACAGAGACTGTACTTTAGATAGGTGTGGGAGGAGTGAGTTTTTGGATTGTTAAATTATTGTAAATATTTGCCATTCTATGTCATACATGCGTCACTAAATAACTATAGTAAACACTCCTATTAAGATAAGTGCTACAGTAAGTGCTACTAACTTTACCCCTCCTCAGCCACTCCCTCTCTGTCTCTCTTGCCATCTGTCCTTCTCTAAACTTTATATTTCTCTTCCTCTGCCTCCCGGTCCCAGAGTACTTTGCTTTGACCTAAGTTCTCAGTAACAATTAAATGGCTGATTTAAGTCATGTGTACCCCATCAACCAGTCAGACGTCACAGTGCACCTCGGAATTCCTAGCTTGGTGCGAGAAAGATTGAAAACTCGTGTCTTCAATCCACATTTGTAATTTTCTACAGAACAGGAAATTCCAGAGCCCTGCTTTTTCAAAGGAAATGAACAACACATATGTGCATCAGTATTATTGCAAGGCATCCCATTGTTCACTAACTGATTTATTAGAACAAAAGGCCTGTGTTGGCTAAATAAATGATTTAGGCCCAGAACCATCTCATGGTAAATGTTTTGATTTACAATTTTTATTGCATTACTAGTTTGTTGACAATGGTTTCACTGATCAGTTGGTTGGTCACAAGGCTGGCAAGCCTTGTCCTTGTCTGTCTATTGACACGTTCACCTGCAACCCTTCTATCCAAACAGCTAGAATTCACAGGAATATTAGGTCCAGATTTAGTCCACTCAAAGACAGATCCTTGAGTTTCTTGCAGAGGAGGCTGGTGGGAGGAGCTGTAGGAGAACGGGCTCATTGTAATGATTGGAATGGAATAAATGGAACGGTATCAAACACATCAAACATATGGAAACCACCTGTTGTTTGACTCTGTTCTATTATTCCATTCCAGCCATTACAATGAGACCTCCACTTAGCTCCTCCCACCAGGCTCCTCTGGTTTCTTGGTAGCCTAAGAGAAAGAAAGATTCTATGATTTTGACTCTCAACATTTATTGCTTTTAAGGTGGTCTAGTTCAATCACTTTAATTCAATATTAAAACAATCTGATTGGCATCCTACTTTTAGTTTGGCGATAACGACAAAGATGAAGAGGTAAAATTACATGTCAAGCTGCATGGATCTAATTTCTTAGTACAACTGCACCAGGGTCATTGGCTAACAGATCCACATGCAGCTGTATGAATGCCAAAGCCAGATGAAGACAGTTTGGACAGCCTCATGCACACCATTGATCGGTGTAAGTGATCTTGAGTCCCATCAGGTCAGCTCTTCTTTCACTCCCACCTTTCTTTACCATAATCTTGTTCACCAAGCCAAGCCTGGCACCACACGCAAGCCTACTCACAACCTATTTAGGTTGCACTGCTTTTCTCATTATGGTTGAATACGCTATAGGCAAATGTGTCGCACAGCTCAATTGTCTCCATGTCTACCAGGGGAGCCAGGTCAGGGAGGGTAACTAACTGTAACTGACCTATCAGTGAGTCTGGTGTCCTCAGTACCCCAAGTCTGCCACCACAGGAACCCCAGCCTCCGGCAGGGAGTAAACCCTCTATGCTCCCTCTCTCCCAAACCACTGTCCTTGCACTGCCATGGACCAATTGGTAAATGGAACATTAAAAGCATTGTGCAAAATGATCCATGTGCTATTTCACAGAGTTTTACAGTCTGAGTGGAGTTGGGTTCATGGAGGACCGTTGGCGGAGAGAGAGCGAGATGGGAGAAAGAGGGGGAGAGATAGAGAGAGAAGGGAGAGTAAGTGAGAGAGAAAGAGAGACGGGGGGATAGAGAAAGCGAGAAATGGGCGAGAGAGAGAGAAATGAGAGGGAGAGGGAAGAGAGGAGGGGAGGTAACCTCAGCGCGATGTAAAGTGTAAAGTAACCAGTGACTGATTGTTGGGAAGAAGCCTGGGGTGTGAGTGTTTGTGCATGTGTTATGCGTGTGTGAGGGGGAGAGGGGGGTATATGTCGTGAGGGGGAGAGGCGGGTATGTGTTGTGAGGGCAAGAGGAGGGTATGCGTCGTGAGGGGGAATGCGTGTCTGAGGGGGAGAGGGGGGCATGCGTAAGTGTAGACATGAGTGAAAGGGGAATGGGGCATATTGCAGAACGTAACTGCTGGCGAGCTGCTTTACGTAACAACGGCATTCATTAATAAGACAGAGATGCCATTGCGCTTTTTGTCAGGACTTCCATAACAATCTATTTATTTCACAAAGCCAGGCCTGTTCAGTGGCAGGAGAGATGAAGTGGGGGCATACTAGGTAGGCCTGGTAACCCTGGTCCTGAGGCTGCATGCTGCATGCACTCAGGACTATAGAGATAAAACTGCCCAGGACTGCTGTCTACAGTTTAGCATATTTAAAACACCATATCTATAGATGTATTTCTGAATTTTAAAACGGCACTCCTGTATGCCAGTATTTCTACTTACTTATTTCTACTACTATGTACAGTATATTTCAACACATATGATCCTGGCTGTTGTCTCAGAAACCATTGGATAATGGACAGTACAGTATGTTTGCTCTACCTTAAACACCTAACATGATCTCTCTTGAAATACAAAACTGTCCTCCTAAAAACATAAACACACACACCTGTACAACTCATTTATAAACTATTGGTACTTAACAAAAACCCCACCTTTTTCAATACTCATCACACTCTCCACTGTGCCTCCTTCATTTTTATAACATAATGACCTGAGCAAAAACATTACTCCTGTGTCTAGCAATCACTAAACATGACACTAGCACAAAAATAGCACCTGCTTGTGCTTCAAGTCTGGCTTTTGTTTTCATTGTCTTGCTCTACAACCTCTATTTAATTCGGCCCAGCCAATTGGATAAAGGTAAGCTAGCAGACTGACCCCTTTGCAGCCTCTTTTAGAGTCCTCGTTATTGTATAATAAAAAAAGACAATGTCCATACTACATGTGAAAATATTGATGTGTATAATGTGTATTGATGTGTATTGATGTTTATACAGGGCTCATCTGTAAACGAGACCTTGGGCTTAGCATGACACTTTTTTTTTTTATGGAAATGGGAAAATATTGTATACGATATTCTTGAAGCAATTGCATTATTTGTGTTCCATGTCCTAATGTACAGTCGATCCACACATGACCATTTCTGAATGACCATCTGTAAACGAGACCTTGGGCTTAGCATGACACTTTTTTTTTTTATGGAAATGGGAAAATATTGTATACGATATTCTTGAAGCAATTGCATTATTTGTGTTCCATGTCCTAATGTACAGTCGATCCACACATGACCATTTCTGAATGAGTTCAGAAATGTTCCCGGATGTCGTACTACATTACCCAAAATAAGAAGTATACAATCAGTGGACACTATTTCCGTGCTTTTAGGGCCCATAATGCAATTCTTTCAGAAATGAGCGTGGCTTTACAACTGTTACAGATTTGAAGAAAATGGTGGAAAATATGCAGCCCAAGTCCGACGAGAGTGGATACAAATTCATTGCTTTAAATAATTATGACAAATGCTAAGAAAATGTTGAGCAATGTAATAAAGTAATGACTTTTCAAATAAGTTGGCTGACAATTTGTATTTTTTTTTAGTGGGTTGACAATTGGCTGACAATTTGTTAGCTACGCTATCCTTACGAACCGCATAGCATATCATTACAGCAGTATGTACCGGTATTTTAGCTAGCTACCTAACGTTAGTTGGCTACTAATATGTCGAACTTGTCAGTATATTAACTATGTGCTATCTAACTAACTACCCAACGTTTATTGACTTGATTATTCACGTCATTCTTAGCTTAGCGAAGTGGTACAGTCGTTGTGTGTTCTCAATGGACTTTGTTAATTCGGTACGTTCGTAAATTCGTGAGAATAACTGATGAATTTACGAACGCTCAACACCTGTTGAATATGGCAGGTGTCAGTAAACGTTGGCAAAAAATCATAATTAAATTGTTGCCAGCAGCACAGTTACAGTCACCAATGCTCTGGATTAAAACAGCCTAACGATCTCTGCTAGGGTGAGTAGAATGGTCAGAGTAAGGTGTTCTCTCATTTGTGTCTGGAAGTAGCTAGCAAGCTAGCCAACGTTAGCCCGTTAGCTTGGGTGCTTGACTGCCTTTGTGAGGTCAGAACGCTCGGATCAACCCTACTCCTCGGCCAGAGCGTCCAGTGTGCGCTCTGAACGCTCCGAGAGCGAAACGCTCTGAATTTACGAACTGACAATCTGACAACGCTCTAAATTTACGAATGCCCAGAGCGCACTCTGGCACTCCAGATTGAATTTACGAACACACCCTTCGTAAGATGTCTAGCTAGTAATTTGTTATACTAACAAGCTAGCAAGAGGTTGCATAGCAACAGCATCAACTTCCGGTAAACAGGCGTAGCGCTAGTACACTCAACTGAAAGGATACTGTTTGTTTACAGTATACAAAAATGAACTAATAGTATATACTCATTAACTATGTAGTATACAGTATGTTAGTATGGGTATTCGAACACAGCTCGGGTCTGGTATCTCGTACGTCTGTAAGTTAACAATGAAGTAAGGTTCGGCGGAAGTTTATGCAGGAGGGCTTTATAAACAAAAATAGACTTCAAAGAGGGCCAGCCTACTTTCTGATACAGAATGTATTCGATTTTATTTGATTTATTAGGATCCCTATTAGTAGCTGCATTCATATAGACAATGTCGCTATAGTCTATAACCGGAATGAATGTTGATTGAATTATTTGTTTTCTGCTGTTTAATGAAAGGCATGACCTATTCCTATAAAATAAGCCAATTTTTATTCTGAATTTCTTAACTAACTCATCAACATGCTTTTTGAAAGATAGCTTTTCATCAATCCAGATGTCCAGATATTTACAGTGCCTTGCAAAAGTATTCAACCCCCTTGGCGTTTTTCCTATTTTGTTGCATTACAACCTGTCATTTAAATGTAATGGACATACACAAAATAGTCCAAATTGTTGAAGTGAAATGAAAAAAATAACTTGTTTCAAGAAATTCAAAAAAATTAATTACGGAAAAGTGGTATGTGCATATGTATTCACCCCCTTTGCTATGAAGCCCCTAAATAAGATCTGGTGCAACCAATTACCTTCAGAAGTCACATAATTAGTTAAATAAAGTCCACCTGTGTGCAATCTAAGTGTCACATGATCTCAGTATATATATACACACCTGTTCTGAAAGGCCCCAGAGTCTGCAACACCACTAAGCAAGGGGCACCACCAAGCAAGCGGCACCATGAAGACCAAGGAGCTCTCCAAACAGGTCAGGGACAAAGTTGTGGAGAAGTATAGATCAGGGTTGGGTTATAAAAAAATATCAGAAACTTTGAACATCCCAAGGAGCACCATAAAAAAATTGAAAGAATATGGCACCACAACAAACCTGCCAAGAGAGGGCCTTCCACCAAATCTCATGGACCAGGCAAGGAGGGCATTAATCAGAGAGGCAGCAAAGAGACCAAAGATAACCCTGAAGGAGCTGCAAAGCTCCACAGCGGAGATTGGAGTATCTGTCCATAGGATCACTTTAAGCCATACACTCCACAGAGCTGGGCTTTACTGAAGAATGGCCAGAAAAAAGCCATTGCTTAGAGAAAAAAAGAAGCAAACACGTTTGGTGTTCGCCAAAAGGCATGTGGGAGACTCCCCAAACATATGGAAGAAGGTACTCTGGTCAGATGAGAAGAAAAAAAAATTGTCCATCAAGGAAAACGCTATGTCTGGCGCAAACCCAACACCTCGAGAACACCATACCCACTGTGAAGCATGGTGGTGGCAGCATCATGCTGTGGTGATGTTTTTTGTCTGCAGGGACTGGGAAACTGGTCAGGATTGAAGGAATGATGGATGGCGCTAAATACAGGGAAATTCTTGAGGGAAACCTGTTTCAGTCTTCCAGAGATTTGAGACCGGGACGGAGGTTCACCTTCCAGCAGGACAATGACTCTAAGCATACTGCTAAAGCAACACTCGAGTGGTTTAAGGGGAAACATTTAAATGTCTTGGAATGGCCTAGTCAAAGCCCAGACCTCAATCCAATTGAGAATCTGTGGTATGACTTAAAGATTGCTGTACACCAGTGGAACCCATCCAATTTGAAGGAGCTGGAGCAGTTTTGTGCCAAGCTTATAGAGACATACCCCAAGAGACTTGCAGCTGTAATTGCTGCAAAAGGTGGCTCTACAAAGTATTGACTTTGGGCGGGGTGAATAGTTATGCACGCTCAAGTTCTGCTTTTTTGTCTTATTTCTTGTTTGTTTAACGACCAAAAAATATTTTGCATCTTCAAAGTGGTAGGCATGTTGTGTAAATGAAATTATACAAACCCCCCCAAAATCAATTTTAATTCCAGGTTGTAAGGCAACAAAATAGGAAAAATGCCAAGGGGGGTGAATACTTTCGCAAGCCACTGTAGGCTAGCCTGACTTCCCACACCTGCAGCAGTGGATGGCATTGGGAGGCGTGGTAGGCTGGTGTTATGGACAGGGGTTGTAGCCACTGGCCGGCTGCCGGCTGTTGGTAAATTCCCAGGATCAGAGCCAACTCCCAGGGCCGGTAGGTCCACCTCCACTGGGGTAAATCTGTTTGATAGCCGGATCAGATCTTCCAGGATAGATGGAGGCCGACCAGACTGCCTCCCTCCCGACTTCCGAAGCCTGGGTAGTGACCAGTCTCTCCCCTGGGCAGCGGAGTTGAGTTTACCATCTGCCCGGTGGAGTGGAACAGATCAGCGCTGCACGACTCATTGGCACCCTGGCTGTAGGAGGCACTCAAGACCAAGATGCGATTTGCTTGGGATGCAGCTAGGTCAGTGAAGTTTGAAAGCAGGTCCTGCTTTTGTCACAGCTGAGCTAACAACCAGAGAATCTCTTTCCGAAGCTGCTTGATGGTGATGCATTTAGGGCAGACAAACCCCCATCCATCGATCAGTTTCACCCTTTCTCTCTCCTCTTGCATGGAAATCATCTCGCACCTATCGCATTTGGCCTGCTAGCCAGTAGGATCCAAGCTCAGGTCAGGTTGGAGTGGTCCCAGCCACAGGGGCTAACCACAATGCGAGCTTGTAACTAAGGGTGAGTGGTACGATGAAAACACAAATCCAATCGCTAACCCAAAACGAAGCGCCGTAGATTAGGCATTAAACAGACTAAAACAAACTAAGAATTCACATGCCAAATGAATCGAAAAACACTGGCAACACACCAATCAGACATATTTTGCCTCGAGTGTTGATTTGAACACGTACACATGCTGATGCAATGTCATGCATGTATGGGTTTTACACAATATGTACATATGTACTATTTTAATTTGATCACTCTGTTGTCGCAGAGAATTTGCATTTGTAGTATATTAGAGGTTTAAAAAGGCTCCTAAAGTTTGATTTAATTCCACTTTCAAATGTCAGACTTGATCCTAACCAAAAATGTATCAACCCCTACAAACATTTATATTTATTATAATCTACTTAATAATTCACATTTCCTGTTGCTGCAGGTTTATTTTCCTGTTCTGAGAAACTGGTCAAATTAAGAAAGGGGGCAAATACTTTTTCACAGCACTGTAAACAGTGCCTTCGGAAAGTATTCAGACCCCTTCACTTTTTCCACATTTTGTTAGGTTACAGCCTTATTCTAAAATTGATTAAATGTTTTTTCCCCTCATCAATCTACACACAATAACCCATAATGACAAAGCAAAAACAGGTTTTTATACATTTTTGCTACTTTATAAAAAAAATATTACTTTACTCAGTACTTTATTGAAGCACCTTTGGCATCGATTACAATCTTCTTGGGTATGAAGCTTGGCATACCTGTATTTGGGGAGTTTTCTGCAGATCCTCTCAAACTGTCAGGTTGGATGGGGAGTGTTGCTGCACAGCTATTTTCAGGTCTCTCCAGAGATGTCCGGGCTCTGGCTGGGCCACATAAGGACATTCAGAGACTTGTCCCGAAGCCGCTCCTGCGTTGTCTTGGCTGTGTGTTTAGGGTTGTTGTCCTGTTGGAAGGTGAACGTTCACCCCAGTTAAAGGTCCTGAGGGCCCTGGAGCAGGTTTTCATCAAGGATCTCGCTGTACTTTGCTCTGTTCATCTTTGCCTCGATCCTGACTAGTCTCCCAGTACCTGCCGCTGAAAAACACCCACACAGCATGATGCTTACACCACCATGCTTCACCGTAGGGATGGTGCCAGGTTTCCTCCAGACGTGACGCTTGGCATTCAGGCCAAAGAGTTCAATCTTGGTTTCATCAGACCAGAGAATCTTGTTTCTCATGGTCTGAGAGTCTTTAGATGCCTTTTGGCAAACTTCAAGCGGGTTGTCATGTGCCTTTTACTGAGGAGTGGCTTCTGGCTGGCCACTCTACCATAAAGGCCTGATTGGTGGAGTGCTGCAGAGATGGTTGTCCTTCTGGAAGGTTCTCCCATCTACACAGAGGAACTCTAGAGCTCTGTTAGAGTGACCATCGGGTTCTTGGTCACCTCCCTGACCAAGGCCCTTCTCCCCCGATTGCTCAGTTTGGCCGGGCGGCCACCTCTAGGAAGAGTCTTGGTGGTTCCAAACTTCTTCTATTTAAGAATGATGGAGGCCACTGTGTTCTTGGGGACATTCAATGCTGCAGACATTTTTTGGTACCCTTCCCCCAAAAACAAAAAAATGTATGCACTCACTAACTGTAAGTCGCTCTGGATAAGAGCGTCTGCTAAATGACGGAAATGGAAATGGAAATGGAAATCTGTGCCTTGACACAGTCCTGTCTCGGAGCTCTATGGACAATCCTCATGGCTTGGTTTTTGGTCTGACATGCACTGTCAACTGTGGGACCTAATATAGAATAATGTCCAATCAATTAAATTGACCACAGGTGGACTCCAATCAAGTTGTAGAAACATCTCAAGGATGATCAATGGAAACAGGATGCACCTGAGCTCAATTTCGAGTCTCATAGCAATGGGTCTGAATACTAATGTAAATAAGGTATTTCTGTATTTCTGTATTTTTATAAATTTGCAAAATTTCTAAAAAAACAGTTTTTGCTTTGTCATTATGGGGTATTGTGTGCAGATTGCTGAGGATTCTTCTTTTTAAATCCATTTTAGAATAAGCCTGTAACGTAACAAAATGTGGAAAAAGTCAAGGGGTCTGAATACTTTCCGAAGGCACTGTATCTGTACATTTGAACAAATTGTACATGCATGCCTACGAGGAGATAATATTGTCATGTGCATGCATTATGTCTGTTAACCAGGAATCTTAGATTACCCAATTGTTCGAGGATTAACATCACCTCCCAATCTAATATGATTGACCTATATCTGATGGCAAATTGGTGCTTTCCGCTATCATGACAGAAATTGCCCATTATACAACAGTGACAGACTGTGACTACAGTACAGTACGTGCTCATTTCTAATAATGATTAGATATTGTCATTATTTGCGGCACAGTGAATTCAAACTACGAGGTGAGCTCAGGGAGAGGGAGCCATTGTGCCATGTGCAATGAGTGGTGAAGGAGAGGCGAGAGAGTGACAGAACTGGTCTCACCCTGACTATCACATTACCTCAGTGCCCACCATTAAACATGAGTCTGGCCTGGCCTCTCTCCACGGCCCCTTCAGCACGCCCTCTCCCTCCTCTCTCTTATTCTTAAAGGGACACACCCTCACTACAGCACACAACGCCATTATTTTCCACATCACAACTATTGTCCTTGATTCAGTGAACTGGTGATGTGTGCTCTAGGTAATAGGGTTTGAAGTGCATCCAGTTATACAGTTTCAAATAGTACGGTTCATATGGACTCAAAAGGGTAGGCTATTGTACTTGACTGAAATCATGTTTGTGAAGTCATACTAACACTTAACACATGCCTTGCGAGCAAAAGTGCGTATCTGTTTATCAGAAAGCAGTTTTGTAGTTCCGTAAGCAGAAGAGGCGCTCCAGTGTGCCCATTATACCAGACTAGCTGCATGTTTAGAATGGAAGCCTGCCGACCGACATCGTGCCTAATCTTTCCCCTGGGGTTTATGCATTTACATTAGCATAATGCATACCTTGTCATGCGATCAAGTCAGTGGCCTACATGTACCATTAAATGGTCAACTGAACAATGTCACCTTTTATTTGAGGGTATTTTCATACATATCTATTTTACCGTTTAGAAATGAACTGAACAAATAAACCCACCCTTCAAGTGTATGACAGTCAGTACATTCAGAGAGGGACATGGGTAATATCATTCACAATGTGGGGATATTGTTGCATTATCATGAAGAAATACACATCACACCACCTCCTCAGCAGTTATTTAAAAAAATGTTTTAGTCATTTAGCAGATGCTCTTATCCAGAGCGACTTACAGGAGCAATTAGGGTTAAGTGCCTTGCTCAAGGGCACATCGACATATTTTTTAAATAGTCAGCTCTGAGATTCGAACCAGCAAACTTTCAGTTACTGGCCCAACACTCTAACCGCTAGGCTACCTGCCACCCTGTGCCCAGTTATCTAAAGAGGCATTACCTCAGACAATGCAGTACGGCAACTAGAACGCTGAAATTGCACGTTGAAATGAGCTCTTGCACCATTTGTTGTAATAACTCCTTTTATGGCCTCTGAAAAATCAGTGATGTGCAGCTTTCTAACCGGTTTGGCTGGCTCTGCCATTTTGAGAGCTGGGGCAATCAGGTGCCTGAAGCAGAAGAACAATACTATCCTTTCTGTTTGCGTTGTGTGATGCTTTGTTGTGTCTTTGTTCTGCTGTGTCAGACAGTCTTCCAAGAGTGGACCTCACTGACTGACAGCTTTGGGAAATGCGGTCTCTCTTTCTCTCTCGCTCTGTGACACGTCCGAGGAGTATAGTCTGGCCAACAAAACTAGGCCACAGCGTGATTTCACATTTGTTACACAGCCAATAGCATACAGCCTGTCCTGTCACAATGTGCATCTATTTATCACAGAGTCCCACGGGCGTTAGCGCACTCTCAACTTGTCCGAGCGCTGAATACAGCGCATTCACTGTAATATATGTGCAGTATTTCAACACATTACATGCAGTGTATTCACACAATAACTACATGATGTAAGCAAATGTTAATAATCCATAAAAATGGTGCAAATGTTTTCAGCATTTTTGTAGACAGTATTTTTGAAGGCAATCTGTTTGTTTTCTGTTGTAGGCTAGATGTCCAAAGCTGAGAGAATTGACTGTTTTTATGAACCGTGCACCTGTAGGATCACAAACTGGAGGTTGAGGCAGAGATCAGGCTTTGAAGTGGAATGAAAGAGTGAGGGGCACCTGTCGACTTGAGTCAGTTATTTACCACTGTGATAGTAAATAAACAGTACACCTGATATCAGTTTACCAAGCCTTAGGTAGACAGAGAAGGGAGGGTAGAGGCCAGGGGAGATGGGAGGGGAGAGGCCAGGGGAGATGGGAGGGAAGAGGCCAGGGGAGAAGGGAGGGTAGAGGCCAGGGGAGAAGGGAGGGGAGAGGAGAGTGGCTTGGGGGAGAGACATTAATCTTGCATCTGTTTCCGTTTCACACCCTGGATACCATTTGTGTTTGCTTTTGTGTGTGTGAATGCGTGTGTGTGTGGATGTGTGTGTGTGTATGCACGTGTGTGTATCCATGTATGTATGTGTGTGCATGCGTGTGTATGCATGTGTTTGTGTGTGTGATTGCTTGCGTGTGACTCAGCTCTGAATGGGTCTATTGTAACACAGGGCTGCATGGGGAGATAGATGGGAGAAAGGCCTGTTAGAAACAGCAAAGAGGAAGTGAGCACAGAGAGGGACAGTATGGCAACACAGCTGGGGTTCCGAGATACAGGTCAGGGCTTTGACCAAGAGAACGTGTGCTGTGTCCTCAACATGCCTTTTAGTGGACACACAGCTTTGGGGGTATGATCTTTTGTGTACTTTGTGTGTGTCACTATCTACATGTTTGTGAGTGTGTATTTGACTAAGGGTATTTTGTGTGTTTGTGTTGAGACGTTTATGAAGCAGCTCAGCTCCACCTCTCAGCTCTTATGCTCTAATTCATCATGACTCTGTGCTCATTGCTCATGTCTCTCCTCTCCTTCTTTTGTTGGCAGAAACAGGGGCCTTCAGTTGCCTGAGTCGAGGAAACAGAACAGAATATCGCCCAGAGAGAAGGAGGCAGACAACGCACGAAGGACTGACGTGGATTACTGCATTCACAAAGATAGGGAATGGCGACGTGAGAGCCATGAGGGAGGAGAGCGAGGGGTTTTTGTTGCATCTACACATCATTCCCTGAACACTGTTTCTACTAACACCTCCCTCCCCCTTCCTGCTCCACAAGCTTCCTAAGGGGGGTAACCCCTGATATGACCCCCAGCCCCCGTGGCATCAGGTAGTCCTCCCACCATGTCCTGGTAGAGCTCTATGCCAACTCTAGTCCCAAAGCCTGGGATAAACCCACAGAAGGCCAACGGACAGCCCCTAGACCACGAGGATAATTAAATATTCCTGAGTCATTCCTGCTCTGTGGTTCTCATTTCTCTCTGTGTGCTCTGAGTGGCAGGTTTGAAGGAAAGTGTCTCTCTCTGTCTTCCCATCAAGCCCCTGCAGCATTAAGGATTCAAACATAATCCTATCCCTGCTCTGACATACATTCCTTTCTTCCTTTGCCTAGTCTCTCACCTCTGCTCCTTTTGATATTTCTGATTATTTCGGTTTGATCCCAGTCACGCCACTTTTGCCACCCGGCACGTTCTCCTCTGCGATCACCACGTTTTCCTCAGTGTTCACCGCGTGGCAGACGACCATGGGTTGCCGGCAGAGTTCGGAGGAGAAGGAGGCGGCGCGGCGCTCCCGGCGGATCGACCGTCACCTGCGCTCGGAGAGCCAGCGGCAGCGGCGTGAGATCAAGCTCCTTCTGCTGGGCACCAGCAACTCTGGCAAGAGCACTATTGTCAAGCAGATGAAGATCATCCACAGTGGAGGCTTCAATCTGGACGCCTGCAAGGAATACAAGCCCCTCATCCTCTACAATGCCATTGACTCGCTCACACGGATCATCCGCGCCCTCGCCACGCTCAAGATCGACTTCCACAACCCTGACCGCGCCTACGACGCCGTGCAGCTCTTCGCCCTGACCGGGCCGGCCGAGAGCAAAGGGGAGATCACAGCGGAGCTGCAAGGGGTAATGAAGCGCCTGTGGGACGACTCAGGGGTGCAGGAGTGCTTCTGCCGCTCCAACGAGTACCACCTGGAGGATAACACTGCCTACTACCTGAACGACCTGGACCGCATCTCCTCCAACGAGTTCATCCCCACAGTGGAGGACATTCTGCGCTCCCGCGACATGACCACGGGCATCGTGGAAAACAAGTTCACCTTCAAGGAGCTCACCTTCAAGATGGTGGACGTGGGGGGGCAGCGCTCAGAGAGGAAGAAGTGGATCCACTGCTTCGAGGGCGTAACCGCCATCATTTTCTGTGTGGAGCTAAGTGGCTATGACCTCAAGCTCTATGAAGACAACCAGACGGTAAGGGAAGCCATGGGGCAACACATGCAACATTAGCCATTACACAACCAGTCAGTTCCTGTTCACACTCTGTCATCACACCCTTGGGGCGTGTTGTTATCTATGGCACTGTGGTGTTCTCCTCTTCACACTTCTCAGGGTGGATTACAAGGTCACTTCTTACCACACTACTTATTTCCGCAGAATTTAATATACTGGCCCAAGTTGACCTCTGGCATGTGTCCTCAGAATGTTGGAGGTAAATTATCAAGTAACAACCCCTATCTAACCATTCAAAGAGGAACATATATCTGACATTCTGTGTAGATATGATATTTATACCGAGTGAAAGCATGAAAAGGGAAGACTGTATTCATAGATAGAGGGCTAACTGTTGTGAGAAGCATTGAGAGCAGATAACGCAAGAGCACATGAGTCTGATGTTATCTCTGCTGCGGCATTGCTACTTCTATACAACCTTCTGCATTTCCCTGAATCCTACTTCTCATAAAACAATATAGAATGCTTCCGTCATGGTCTACAGGAAGTTTCCTTATCTACAATATATTTCCCGGAAAACATGTTAGTTACAGAGAGGTTTGGATCTTAGCTGTTAGAGAAAGGAAGGGAAAGTTGCTGCTGTGACAGATAACAACAGTGCATCGCGTTCTTGTTTGTAACCTTTAGCTATACTCTACCTTCCTGTGGCAATTGTGGCCTGGAAATTCACGTGTAACATAAATAAGACAAGATGTACTAGGTCCTGGCTGAGTTAGTACATGAAATCAATTAGTTTTAGTGAGTTATAAATACATTATTCAGAGGAAAATGCAGTTAGGTGTTAATTGAGTTCACAGTGTAAGGTGTGAGGGTGTACCTGTGAGAATTAGCAGCTCACGAGGGCACTGTTCAGCTGTGGGACGTTGCAGGTGCAGGAACAATTGACTTCCTGGATGAGATGGGGGGAAATGAAGAGAGAGAAGGAGAGGAAGTCAGGAATGGAGAAGGAAAAAAGGGATTGTTAGGAAATCAGAGCCCCACTCCTCCCCTCCCCTCCCCCGTCTCTGAGACCTCAGCCAGTGGACATTATTTACGAACTCTGGTTGTGGTTGACAGCCATAGCTGATTTGGGGCCTTATCAGTCAAATGTATGTTGGAACAGTTTACACAGCTTTCCCCATTATTGCAAGAGGCTTTTTCAACCCAATGTGTTTTGAAGGTTTGAGAGATGGGCATGAATAATATGAATACTATTTTAATTGTTAATTAGATCCTGTGTAATGTTGATAGACCTACACAGTGGTTAGTATTCCAATCAACGTCATATGAAGAGTTGTGTTTAGAGAAACATTTTGTTCTGGTGCAAACTAAGTTCTGGTGAATTTCAAGCCTTCAAGCACATCATATGATGTATGATGTTAGGAATGACGAAAACAGCTCCAGCAGTATTGGTGTCTGACTCTGACGCATGTTTTTCTGTTAATACACAACATGGCCAAAAGTAGGTGGACACCCCTTCAAATTAGTGGATTCGGCTATTTCAGCCACACCCGTTGCTGACAGGTGTATGAAATCGAGCACACAGCCATGCAATCTCCATATACAAACATTGGCAGTAGAATGGCCTTAGTGAAGAGCTCAGTGACTTTCAACGCGGCACCGTCATAGGATGCCACCTTTCCAACAAGTCAGTTGGTCAAATTTCTGCCCTGCTAGAGCTACCCCGGTCAACTGTAAGTGCTGTTATTGTGAAGTGGAAATGTCAAGGAGCAACAACGGCTCAGCCGCGAAGTGGTAGGCCACACGAGCTTACAGAACGGGACTGTCGAGTGCTGAAGCGTGTAGCGCGTAAAAATCGTCTGTCCTCGGTTGCAACACTCACTACCAAGTTCCAAACTGCCCCTGGAAGCAACGTCAGCACAAGAACTGTTCGTTGGGAGCTTCATGAAATGGATTTCCATGGCCGACAGCCGCACACAAGCCTAAGATCACCATGCGGAATGGCAAGCGTCGGCTGGAGTGGTGTAAAGCTTGCCGCCGTTGGACTCTGGAGCAGTGGAAACGCGTTCTCTGGAGTGATGTCACGCTTCACCATCTGGCAGTCCGACGGACTAATCTGGGTTTGGCGGATGCCAGGAGAACGCTACTTGCCCGAATCCATAGTGCCAACTGTAAAGTTTGGTGGAGGAGGAATAATGGCCTGGGGCTGTTTTTCATGGTTCGGGCTAGGCCCTTTCCTGTTTCAGCATCACAATGCCCCCATGCACAAAGTGAGGTCCATACAGAAATGGTTTGTCGAGATCGGTGTGGAAGAACTTGACTGGCCTGCACATAGCCCTGACCTCAACCCCATTGAGCACCTTTGGGATGAATTGGAACGCTGACTGCGAGCCAGGCCTAATCGCCCAACATCAGTGCCCGACCTCACTAATGCTCGTGGCTGAATCGAAGCAAGTCCCCGCAGCAATGTTATAACGTCTAGTGGAAAGCTTTCCCAGAAGAGTGGAGGCTGTTATAGCAGCAAAGGAGGGACCAACTCCATATTAATCCCCATCATTTTGGAATGAGATGTTCGACGAACAGGTGTCAACATACTTCTGGTCATGTAGTGTATCTTGAAACCGTAACATCAAATCCTCACACACAATGGACACAAATCCTCTGGTAGCATTATGTCTCAATGTGTCTCATAAACCTTTGAAGCCAGATTAGAATGCGTCTGAAGACAGGCAGGGATTGGCAAGGAGACTAGCAGGGAGACATGGAGGGAGTCAGGGAGAGAGACAGCATTAGGGCTGGCCCAGATTCTCAGTGGCTGGCCTGCAGCCTATCTCCCCAAGATCCCCCTATACCTCCTCTGAGGGAGTTGACACCGCTCATTCTCAAATAGCAATCTCTCTCTCTTCCCACTCTCAAGAAGGAATGACTCGGTCTTAGACAGGAATATATTTTGAGGTATTAATTTTTTTTTGGGTGCAGAAATCTTTCTTTGATGGACTGTGAGACAAGAAGGAACGCCTGGCATTATTTCTAGGCAGTTTACTGATGCCATTGGTTTTTGTCATTGTATGTGTATGTTTGATGGTCTACGTTCAACTGTTATTAATCAAAAGGGACGGTGTTGGATGGGTTGAGGTTGAAAGACATTGTGAAACAGAGGGGGAATGGGACTGCTAAGGATAGAGGAGTCTTTAGGTTAGAGATAGGGAGAGAGCGGGAAACAAATGATCAAGATAAAGCTACCTAGAGAGCCATAGCAGAACTGGGAGAAGAGTGACTGAGTGCTGAGGTTTCTCCACAAAGAAAAAGCGCTGGATCTACAATTACATGAGTAATGGAGCGGGTATGGCACTATAGTATAACCTACTCAATTCACTAACAACAGTCATCATTCAACCATGCCCTATAACAAAATGGACCCAGTTGCAATGGTTACCTTAAACTGCCATATTTCACAGCTGTTTTAACATCCTTTGCGCAATTGGCTGATGTTGAATGTAAAACATGGATTATATTAAATTTTTTGCCAAGGCACGCTGGTACCTGATTGGATTAGATAGCCCATGTGATGTTTCTCTGCCATTGACAGACAAGACCAAATGATGAACAAAATGATGTAACAAGAGCATAGCTAATTGTTCAGCTTTGGAGTATTGGTTTCTGTGAGCTGTAATGACTTATAGTGCTTGCCTAGTGCTTGATCTAGGGGAGAGGTGAGAAGGGGAGAGGAGAGAAGATAAGAGAGAGTGGGTAGGGTGTGTGTCTGCCTGGAGATTTTATCTGCAGGGAAAGGACAGGACAGGTCCAGAGGTAATTTGGGGAACAGTTTGGATACAGGAGGCTAGGGGAACACATGATGACCTTTTACTATGATACGCTAACATGTAATAGAAGGCTGAATGACAGCAAAGAGGGGAGTGCAGCATCAGCTGAGAAACCAGCAGGAAATGAATTGGCAGAATCATGAATACTGTAACCATAGGAATAGGAATTAGATCTCGACTCTCTCTTATTCCATCACATGTAGTGTAGTACTGGATCACTGGTAGGGCACGCTACACAGGGATTTTAGAGAGGATGTCTGTCTTTATGAGAAAAAATGACAGTCTTGCAATTATTTTCCCACCAACCCATATTCCCTGATGCATTTTCCCTGTCCCATCCCTGTCTTCATAATGAATTGGTTGCCATGGCTTCAGTTGCCTAGCAACAGACCAGTCAAACGCTCCTAATCCTGGGCTGTTGACAGTGAGCTGTGACTAGGGGGGAGGAGGACCGTACAACATACAGCAGCACTGGAGTGAATAGATATGAGGTGTGTGCACGTACGCGTGTTCTGCCTGCATGGGTGCGTGTACTGTAAGTAAATTCATGTTTGTATGCGGTAGGGAGGGCTCAACAACTGGGTTGCATACTGTGTGTATGTGAGGTGAGAACAAAGTACAAGGGCTTGTTGGTTGGAGTGATGTACAGTGGACATACATTTCAAAGAGCTGTTACAGTGACCTGTGATTGCGCTCTAAGCCCCATAGACATAGTAGAGATGTTAAATTAAAGTGTCCAGTGACTCCAGAGAGGATCCAGAATAGGACCATACTTATCAACAGGTTTAAAATCTCCTAAGGAGCGTAGGCATACTTTCTCACGCTTCAATTTAACAAGTTAATATAAAAAGTCCTAATTAAACGAGTTAAGGTAATACCATTTTATGTTAATGATTGGGGAATTGTGTCTAATTGGAAACTGGGTTTCACAGCAGATAGGATGACATAGAGCAGGGGTATTCAACTCTTACCCTACGAGGTCCGGAGCCTGCTGGTTTTCAGTTCTACCTAATAATGAATTGCACCCACCTGGTGTCCCAGGTCTAAATCAGTCCCTGATTAGAGGGGAAGGATGAAGTGGAACAGGCTTCAAGGTCCAGAGTTGAGTTTGAGAGACATAGAGTCATTCCACTCTTGGCTTAGCTCTTGAAACACTCACCAACTATGCAAGAAAGTGTAGTCAAGATTTAAACACAATTTATGATCTCAAACTCAGTCAGTCCTTGCCTCTCATAATCCACATAGAGCATTTCTACAAAGCCACCTGTGTTGTTTTCTCCCACCCATGCTTGTAAACCAGGAGCGTCAAACTCATTCCACAGAGGGCCTAGTGTCTGCAGGTTGTTGTTTTTTCCCCTTTCAATTAAGACCTAGACAACCAGGTGAGGGGAGTATGTTACTAATCAGTGACCTTAATTAATCAATCAAGTACAAGGGAGGAGCGAAAACCTGCAGACACTCGGCCCTCCGTGGAATGAGTTCGACACGTGACGTAAACCAACACACAATAAAGTGCACTGTGTTGTAACCCAACACTTTTGCCTGTAAACAATAGGGGTGTCTAGCAAGCAGTAGTAGCCATGTGAGTTATTCTTTAGAGTCCTTGATGAATGTATACATTGTAAATCACAATTAATTATGGTATGGGGAATGTATGGGGGACATCAATGATAATGAAACATTGAAACTTACAAATTACTTGTGGAACCTTCTTGAATTCAAATCATCCTCTAATTAAATGTTGTTTATAGGCTGCACATTTAGTTGAATCTTGCAGAACCCAAGGCTTTTGATTGGATGTTGCAAAGAGCAGCAGCACAGTGTACAGCCAGCGAGAGGAGAGGGAACTCAGCGACAAGAGAGAGGGATGGGGTGGAGGAAAGAGAGCTAGAGACAGCTAAAGAGGATCGGGTGAAAGGAGAGAGAGAAGGTAGCATTACAAAACAAAGAGAGTGAGAGAGAGTGATATATTACCTTGATGAATAATAGTGTATGTGTATAGAGAGCCCTTTTCTTTGAGGCTCTGGCAATTATATGGTAGTGCCATATGAAGCTAACCTTCATTAATTGAATTATGGAGGGGTGGCTGTTCACTCACTCCAGCGATATATATTTACTGGAAACAAAGCATTAACACAGGGTTGAACCTCCTCATTAATACTTAAGCTTAGGCTTGTGTGTCTAGAGTGCTCAGGGAGAAGGGGCAGTTCCAGGAGGCCATGGAGAGGGAGGGTGATGGTGTGTGTAGGGGCTATGGGAGGGGGGAGCTTCATGCTGTGTGCTGCTACCCTGGTATCCACTCCCCTTTCTCCCTCTCCCTCAGTGAAGCTGTAACTCTTACTATGATGGAGTGGGCAGGTACGGAGTATAGAGGGTCCCAAAGCACAGTGAGTGGGCTGCTGCCTTCCTCTTCACGCAGCAGGGCTCTGGCGTATAACCTCTGAGAACACGTGGAGGGCAGGAGCCACTGGCTCTGACCTTATTTAGTGTACACTGCTCCGGGCCCTGAGCTCAGTCCCTAAAATCAAATCACTTTTTATTTGTCACATGCGCCGAATACAACAGGTGTAGGCCGTCATTGTAAATAAGGATTTGTTATTAACTGACTTGCCTAGTTAAATAAAGGTTAAATAAAAAAATAAAAAATACAAAAATATAGTGAAATGCTTACTTAGAAGCCCTTAACCAACAATGTAGTTTTAAGAGAATTGAGTTAAGAAAATATTTACTAAATAAACTAAAATAAAACATATAAATAATAAACAAGTAACACAATAAAATAACAATAATGAGGCTATATACAGGGGATACTGGTACAGAATCAATGTGCGGGGTACAGGTTAGTCGAGGTAATTTGAACAGGTAGGGGTAAAGTGACTATGAATAGAAAATAAACAGCGAGTAGCAGCAGTGTCAATGCAAATAGTCTGGGTGGCCATTTGATTAATTGTTCAGCAGTTTTATGGCTTGGGGGTAGAAGCTGTTAAGGAGCCTTTTGGACCTAGACTTGGCGCTCCGGTACCACTTGACATGTGGTAGCAGGGAGAACAGTCTATGACTTGGGTGACTGGAGTCTTTGACCATTTTTTGGGCCTTCCTCTGACACCGCCTAGTATATAGGTCCTGGATGGCAGAAAGCGCCTTACGGTCGGATGCCGAGCAGTTGCCATACCAGGCGGTGATGCAGCTGGTCAGGATGCTCTCGATGGTGCAGCTGTATAACTTTTTGAGGATCTGGGGACCCATGCCAAATCTTTTCAGTCTCCTGAGGGGGAAAAGGCATGGCGTGCCCTCTTCACGACTTTCTTGGTGTATTTGGACCATGATAGTTTGTTGGTGATGTGGACACCAAGGATGCCTACTTATGCCAGAGAAAAGAGCCTGCGTCTCACGCCACTGCACCGGTTCCTGTTTGGAGAATCCCTAAGCTCCACCAAGAGCTACTTTAGATCCATAACAAGTCTGTATATTCAGATGATTGGTTCATAGAATTTATAGTATAAAGGCATCTGAGTTTATTTGCCTAGTCCCTTGTTTAACATTGCACATCTCTCTCTCTCTCTCTCTCTCTCTCTTTCTTGATCTTGTGATTTGCTCAGAGCACCAAGATGTTTTGTGTAACCTTTTAAACAGCAGCCCAGTCTTCGAAATGAGCTCCTCCCTCAGTCACAAGCTACTGGATACACACCACATGCCTGCAGCCTCCCCAGCCCCATACATACATCTCTCTCTCTCTCTCTCTCTCTCTCTCTCTCTCTCTCTCTCTCTCTCTCTCTCTCTCTCTCTCTCTCTCTCTCTCTCTCTCTCTCTCTCTCTCTCTCTCTCTCTCTCTCTCTCTCTCTCTCTCTCTCTCTCTCTCTCTCTCTCTCTCTCTCTCTCTCTCTCTCTCTCTCTCTCTCTCTCTCTCTCTCTCTCTCTCTCTCTCTCTCTCTCTCTCTCTCTCTCTCTCTCTCTCACACACACACACACACACACACACACACACACACACACACACACACACACAAAGGCACATTTTTGCAGTACGTCTACTGTTAATAATTTTAACACCGGGGGGCTTTACTGTAATATCAAATCTATCAGGCCTAAGGTTTTTGTTTATCACATAGATATTGTACATCTTGGGAAAAGCATAATGCATGACCGAGCTCTACTTGCTGCATCTGTACTGATGACGTCAGTCAGATTGTTACAGTTTTTTACAATCACTTTGGCACTAATTTCAGAACCTTGACGTCATTTTTCAAAACTCTAGACACAAAACTCAAAACGGTCATCACTTGTAACACAGGCTGTCCAATGTTCAAAACATTGCATTGTGCATTCATATCTTTAAAGAAATCTTGCACTTGCACAATCATTGGTTCAAAAAACAAATTTATTGTGAAATACCAATGAAACGTTAATTTAGATCACCCACACACAAGCAACCGATAGTTTCACTGTGTCATTGTTCGTAAGATCATTAAATATTGTAGTACAAAATAGGTGATACATGTTTCATTATGGTACTACATGTAAATACATCCCTGTAAAAGTACTGCAGTAGTAGAGAGAATACTACAGACACAGTGGAATCATTGAACAAAATCTGAAATATATTGATTTAAAACAATACAGTACTGTAAAACATCAAATGCAGTGTTCCTCAACTTGCTTGCTTGTACTGTAAAAAGCAAAACATAGGAGTGATTACTGTACTTCTACATTTTCATCAACTCTGTCTTGTGGTTTTGGCCACAGGTTCTCATCTACATCACAATGGATGTTTTCATTAGCCAAACATCTTGGAAAAAACCTTTGGCCATGGCGAATTCAGGCCTGACACTGGTCTGCCGTGATGTCATTGCATGCGTCATCCATGGCCTGGAGAAGAGTGACTTGTTCATGAGGGCGCCTATCATAAACCTTCCATCTCCATGTGGAGAAAAATTCCTCAATCGGGTTAGGGAAAGGAGAGTATGGGGGTAAATACAGGGTGGTAAATTGTGCATGGGCCTGAAACCATGCTTGCACCATATGAGCATGGTGGAACCTGACATTATCCCACACAATGACATAGGTCACGCCACCAGCTCTACAGGCCTGATTGAGCTCATCAAGGAAGGTTACAAGGGGACCATAGAAACTGTGTCTGATAAAGAATGATGATGAAATATTACATCCATAGATAATGTAGTCTAATTGGTTCATGCTCCACGCTAATTGGTGACAATGAATCTCATTACTTTGAAACTTTCATGATCTAAACATGGAATATTGTTTGTCTGTTTCCATACAACTATGCATTAAGAGCAATGCAACAGTTACTTACCATTTTGAGCAATTGTATCAATTGATAGTTGGATAATTGTAATGAAATGAATAGACACTCATCTGAAATGTAATGTGTGAATTGCCTTTTGAAATAGTAGTACTTTGATGTTAAGTTGTGTCATATTGAACAGGTGACTTTTGTTAAATGAACAAATGATCTTAGTTTTATGTTTATTGTATCCAAGCAATTGAAAAAAGTGTTAGTGTGAGTTTTGTGTCTAGAGTTTTGAAAAATGACATCAAGGTTCTGAAATTAGTGCCAAAGTGATTGTAAAAAACTGTAATCATTTCACATTTGGCTGCACCAACTGCCCAGCATGATCAACAACTGTTTCCTTGTTGTTCTTCCATCTATGACAACTACTCTACCCAGGAATATGTGCAAATAGTTTTCAGTACGCCAGGTAGTTTAGTGGTTAAGAGCGTTGTGCCAGTAACCGAAAGGTTGCTGGTTCTAATCCCCGAGCCAACTAGGTGAAAAATATGTCTATGTGCCCTTGAGCAAGGCACTTAACCCTAATTGCTCTGGATAAGAGCATCTGCTAAATGATGAATAATTATTTTAGGGAGCTGTAAAAGTCATTTTTGTTTTTACATGTAATGTGTTTTAGAGGTTTGAAACACAAACATTCACCAAAAATAGAATTTTTTGCTAAAAGAACTGGCTCCCTTTCAGGAATTTGGAAAACATTTTAGGAGGAAAATACAACTTATCCTAGGGGTTTAGATAATGCACAGCTGACATCTCTGAGGCAGCACAAAACAAATGGGTCTTAGTCTGGTGGTAAAAAACTAAGATCCACAAGATTGCATATTGCGTAATTTAATATGCCTCCAAAAATACAATCTAGCAATCATAGAACGAGAAGAGACAGTGAAGTTGTGTTTTGGGCAAAGCCAATGTCAGGCAGGCTATGCTTATGCTTCCATGGCTAAAGCGCAAGGGTTGAGTAAATATGTCATCACTGAGTATATGTTGGGCTTAAGAGATGTACTCAACCTATCAAGTCTATTCTGTCGCATAGTCCACTTGTACACACTGGCAATTGTTCCCGTACATGGTTCAGTTCAACGTAACACACTGTGGAGATTCCATGAAACGTAATACCTTTGATTTGAGATACATTTCATACTCATCTGACCTAAAAAACAAGTCTTTGATGTGTTCTTTTACTGTGCATAGTTCCAGTAACTCAGTTAGTGCTGATGTGGGCAGTAACAGTTCTCTACTCATGCTAAGGTTGAAGTGATAGAGAGAAGACATGTGCTCTGTTTTCCTGGGGGATGAGAGTTTTAAGTGCAGGTCTTTGTCTGACTGAGTCTCCAGTCCATGTTTACACAACATAGAAACCACACCTTTGGCTGCTCGAGTGGAAATATGTGACGTGCAGAGCAACAGCCACAAATATTTATTTATCTACACTACAGGCTCAAAACCTGTTCTCATTTTCAATGAGTTATTGGCAACATTGTATTTTATTTTTTGGCAGATTTAACAGTTGAAGCAAATCATATTCACAATCAATATAAATGACAGATTAAATACATTGTAATTAATTTAATGCAATCAAAGCTACATACAGCCTGTATGTAAAATAGCATTCAAAGGATCCTGTGAGATAGCTGGTTCATTGTTTGTTCAGCAGCCTCTTTCTTTTACATATCAATAGGCTGTGTCTCATGTCAGTACACAAACACATTTTTTCATTATTGCTTCTTCTCCCTCCCTCCCTCCCTTACTCCCTCCCTCCCTCCTCTCTACAGAGTCGTATGGCAGAGAGCCTGCGTCTGTTTGACTCCATCTGCAACAACAACTGGTTCACTAACACCTCGCTCATCCTCTTCCTCAACAAGAAGGACCTGTTGGCCGAGAAGATCAAGCGCATCCCTCTGACCGTGTGCTTCGCCGACTACAGAGGTCAGAACACCTACGAGGAAGCAGCGGTCTACGTGCAGCGGCAGTTTGAGGACCTCAACCGCAACAAGGAGACCAAGGAGATCTACTCGCACTTCACCTGTGCCACAGACACCAGCAACATCCAGTTTGTGTTCGACGCAGTCACGGACGTGATCATCCAGAACAATCTCAAGTACATTGGGCTGTGCTAGGACTGGGGATAGGGTGGGGGGAGAGCGGGCTGCTTGGCAGCAGTAGGCCCACTCGCTACCAGGCACGGTACACACAAGATCTGCCTGTCTGTCCATCTCTTTGAGGAAGTGAAAGAAGGAAAGAACCTGCAAGGGGGTTGGGATTGTCAGGGACGGGCTACAGGTTCAACCGACCTGCTTGAAATGTTAGAGTTGAGGGTCAAAGGTCAAGATGGGATTTACCCAAGTTCAGCATAAATGTGTTTGCACTGAATATATGAGTATGTAGAGACACACACACACACATGTACACACACATCCTTATTTTTTCTCACACACAAGGACTTGGGATCAACTGTCAAGCACTTGTTTGACATGGAAACACTGGAAACTGAAGACCGCTTCCCCTGCCCTCTGCGTGCCAAACCTGGGATTGAGCAGTCCGAGGTCTTTACTGTCAGTTTCAAAGTAACCTTTGTCTTTTTAGGTTGTCAATGAATGCTGCTTTACGAGTTGGGTTCACCAGGCAAGGTATGGGGAGATGATGAGTCACAGGTGTCCTGGGAAAATCATAGGATGACATGACTTACAGGGTTTCCGTCCATAGGAGAAAACTGCCACAGTCTAAAGCTGTAAAGTAAAGTAAAGGGTATTTATCTACACACATTGTATCTCATTTTTTGAGGGCTGAATGGCTCTTCAAGGTTATTCTGTTTGTCTTTCTATAATTCTTCATTCTTTTTGTCAAACCTGCCTTTTAGAGCAGGTCTCTGACTTACCAGGAGAGTGTTACACGCCATAGAGTCGTAGAGTGTTCTCTAAGATCATTCCAGTTTCCAGCAACAAAGACTTAAAAAAACAGTGCCAATTTTAGTGTAAATAAAAACAGATCCCATCAATAATATTACCTTTTGGGTTTTTATTGACAGAAACATTAATAATAATAATAATATGCCATTTAGCAGACGCTTTTATCCAAAGCGACTTACAGTCATGTGTGCATACATTTTAAAACATGCATGATTTTGTTACTTTGGGATATTGATACATTTTTCTTTTGGATTTGTGTTCTGTTATTTTAGATTTAACTAATATATTCCCCAAAAATATATATAAAAGTCAAACACTGTGTAAGATTGTACAGCTGTTGTCTAAGAGGAATTTATTGAAAAGAGTTATATAAATTGAGATGATGATGATGATGGTGATGATGACACCAATGACAAGCTCATTACAAACCCAGCATGAGAACATAAAGTGGGTGGGGGGAGGATAAAAAATAAATAATTGAAGACTGCAAAAAATATTAATTAGAAAAAACTAACGTTTCAGTTTAATCCTCCTTGCATTATCTATGTGGACATTGTTATACAGTGGGTTTGATGTGTAAATATACTGTAAGGTTCACTCTGTTAAAACAAACGATCAATAAAAGGTTGAGTTGGAATACAGAGAGAGAGGGAGAGAGAGAGAATGTGAAAGAGAGAGAGAGGGAGGAAAACCCCGCTCTACTCTCCTCCAACCCTCAACATTTCAGCGAAGAGGATGATATGCAAACTCAGCTAAGGGCTTCAGGCTTGACTTTACAGGATGTCCACTTCAACAAAAAACAACCAATTTAGAAGAACTATAAAAAGAACAATAACAAATAAAATGAATTATGCAAATCCTGGTTGTGCAGAGAATGTGTTTTTGGGTGATGGTAATGGGTAGGGTGGGAGTATGCAGGGAAATACATGCTGCTATGTTTCAGATTCACATGAGAAAAGTTTCCACATATCATTCCAGACACTGCGGCTGATGAAGTACTTATGCCACTAATTCTAATCTCATACCTCGCTCCCACTATTTCCCTCCATTAAGTATTTTCCAATTTGTGAGTGGGACATGCAGTTCCTAAACCATCTCTCTCTCTTCTCTCCTAAATAACCATAAAAAGAGCCTGTTCTTTTCTGGGCCACCATGCTGCACTACCAGGGAGGGACACATAATGAACACACAATTAGAGTAGGCAATTCAATTACTGGTAAATTGATTTATGCGATGAGAACTGTGTTGCCTCAGAGACTTGACAGGGTGGCAGAGGCGACTTGGATGGCCTCACATTCCACTCTAATTAGAGCGCAAACCCTGTATGACCACTTCCTACTGCAAATGGTTACACAGGTCACTGTTTGGCCATCCACAGAGCCTCCTCCTTACGTAGAATGTATAGCAGAATCTATACATTATTGCTTAATTAATTAAGCTTGCATGGAATGATCGATGTGACTGAGTAAAAATAAAGGACAGTGTCTGTCAGAGCCGTGTCTGATTACTCAATCTCAACCCTGACCTAATGACCCTGTAGCTGGACCTGGTTTTAACCTTGTTGAGATCTAAGCCTCAGAGAGAGAGAGAGAGAGAGAGAGAGAGAGATCCACCAAGACTCCTATTTTGTGAGTATGGTTATGGAGTAATAGTAACAGTAACATTGGGTATTTGTTTGAGTTGTAAAATGTGAATGAATTCCAGTGCAAAGAAAGCAGAAGCCTGCTAAAACCACACATTGTGACTGTCATGAGAAGTGATACCAACTGAGTGAGAGACTACAGAACACTTTTGAGTTACTGGATGGGAGGTGAGCTGATTATGGGTGTATAATTTAAAGACATATCGAGAACAAACAGACTTAAAACCATCAAGGAAATATAATTTCAAAAGCTTCAGTACAAAACATATATATTACATCACATGGCAGAGGCAATAACCACTGTGGTACTGTGGACACAGTATGTTGTTGGTGGGTGAAGTGGAAACAATGTGGAACAAAGCAAGTGGCAGCCATACATGGAAACAAGTTTTGCACTCACAAAATTGTTAAGAATTATAACATTGAGGGCCAGAGCAATGTTTCTGGAGCATGCTTTGTGTTTCCATCAGAAATGCTCTTAAGGCATCTACTGGTGTTGAAATGCATTGTGTGCTCACGTGTAAAGCAAACGGCTTTATCTCTATTTGCTTTGTATCTTCTTGTTGTAACTCAGTGGGATCACAACACGATTTTTATAGATGTTTGTGCAATTTGCAGCCTATGACAGACACCTCAAAAGACTCCAGTCGATTTTCTCAAGTGCATTAGTAATATAAGATGACTGAAGATGCCCTTTGCCAACAGAGGTGTTGAACATACACAATATTTTGATAAAACAAACACAATGGCAGGCCCAAATTCCATGCTGAAAGTCAGAGAGGACATATGAATGTCTATTCAAACATCATCATCCAGCACACCTGTAATATGATCCTCTGCTAAAGTGCTTATCTGTCATATGTGTCTGTCCTGTCTCTGTTACTGATAGGCCCAAATGGCTTTGCAACAGGATAGGATTAATGTTAGGGAGGTGAGGGATGCAATGAAGCCTAATACACTGTCTTACAGTCAATATCTATTGATCAGGGATGAAATGGAATTACACCTTGGGTGAGAAGGAGCTTTTATCTCACATGCATTTGTGTTAGTGGACATTAAAAGGACATTAGTTGGCCCTGACAAAATGTTGGCACACGGTGGCAGACAGTGATCCTGTTAAGACTTCCCTTTCAGGGACCTATTTGACAGTTGGACAATCCTTTATAATTACAAGATAGGGGGATAATGTATTATGTAGGTAGTATGTGGGGAAAAAATCAAACCTATTTTGCATGACACAGCAGTATGAATGGATGGCTCTGTATCTGGACCTATGCTGCCTCCCTGTGGGAGAGAGTGGAACTTGCAGCAGCAGTGAGATTCACAGCATACTGAGAAGACACCTGTCTGAGAACAGAGGTGGGATATTATTTCATAAACGTATCTAACATTGCCCACCCCCCACCAGCCAGATAATTGCCCACTCAGAAACAGTGCTTAAGCAGTGAGGCCTCTACATGTCTCCCCCTGAGTGTTTTCCAGCTGATGAGTGACTCTCTATAGCCAATCAATTCTTAATGAGAGAGGGGAATTAAGCCTCTAGAGCTATCGATCATTTCAATGATTGGTCTTATTCACTTCCATCACACAGAGAGAATCATCTGCAGTAACATGGCCATCAAATTCATTTTTCTCTGTATCCTTTTGAGAGCTTGTGTGTTCAACCATACTAACTAGAGAAGAAAGAGTGGGACCACTGTTCTTACTGGAGAATAAAAGTGCATAATACTAGTAACAAAACCAAACACATACTTCAGTTTCATTACTGTAACTTTCCAGGATTCCTCATCATTGCATAGATGGAATAGACTGTAGCTGGTTGCACACAGCCCTATACCCCATTCATAGAAGCTACCTGCCTTTAGCGCCTGTTGATGAAGGTATCTTTTCCCAGGGGACTTTTGTTAAGAGCCCCCGACGCTGTTTCTAGAACCGTATTCCAATTGAGAATCGATTCACGTTTAGATTGAGTTTTTGGCTGTTTTGGCTGCCAGAGCGAGTCTACCTCTGAAGATAACAATGGTAGCCTTGGTAGCCTCACCTGCACTCCTTAAAGGCCCAGTGCAGTCAAAAACGTGATTTTCCTGTGTTTCATATATATTTCCACACTATGAGGTTGGAATACTGTGAAATTGTGAAAATTATGATATTGCCCTTTAAGTGTAAGAGCTGTTTGAAAAGACTACCTGAAATTTCAGCCTGTTTTGGTGGGATGGAGTTTTAGCCTTCGATGGTGACATCACCATGCGGTAAATTTGTTAATAGACCAATAAAAAAGAGAGTTCCAAACCTCTCTGCCAATAACAGCTAACTTTCAGTTTCCCCTCCCCACTCAGACCACTCCCAGAGAGTCCTAGCAAAAATTGTTCCTTGAGAAATTGCCCTTTTAATAAGAAGCAATTTTTTATTATTTTTGACCATTTTAATTGAAGAAAATCACAGTAAGGTACTTAAAAGTGCACTATGCATAAATCGCTCCGCCATTTCCTGGTTGCTAAAATTCTAATAGTTTGCCTAATTTCAGTTTATGTGACAAAACAAGGAAGTACAGTGTAGAGAATCACTGTCCATTCTAAACCGCTGTGAAATATATTTTCCATAATACAAAATATTGTATTTTCAGCTGTTTGAAGCTGCTGTATAAAACCGAAAGTAAAAGGTGCAAAAACAAAACTTAAGATAGGGAAGCATAGAAATAGTGCACATAGAACAGATCTACCGCTTCTTAGACTTGCTTTCAATGAGAATGACAGATCAATAACTCACATTTCTATGTGAATTTGGTCAGGTCACCCAAAAAGTTACATATTGCAGATTTAATTGTTACCCAGAAATGATTTGATGTTGAGATAAAAAAGGGCTGCATTGTGATTTAGAATTCTGCATGATTCTAGCTACGGGAACATCCAAAACATTTTGTTGATTGGAATGGCCATATGCACTAGATATACAGGTAACTGCCTAAATAAAGGAAACATGAACATAAAGTGTCTTAATAGGGTATTGTTGCGCCACCACGAGCCAGAACAGCTTCAATGCACCTTGGCATAGATTTTACAAGTGTCTTGAACTCTATTGGAGGGATGCGACACCATTCTTCCACGAGAAATTACATAATTTGGTGTTTTGTTGATGGTGGTGGAAAACGCTGTTCAATGGCGAACATGCATAAAGATGGCAGAATTCAGACATGTCATTGTTTTAGCACTATCCAATGAGTTTTTTTAACTACGGTTTGCGATATGGTTTAATGCGCCACTAAATAAGCAAAATCTACTTTTCGTTTTTTCAAATTGTTGGTGTCTTGAAGTAAAAATTGGGATCATGTATACTCTGCTAATGACCATACAAAAAAAGACTAACGGAGATCAATGTACAGTAAAGCAAACTAGCAAAACAAGAAATGTGTGATAGCTGCATGGGTGCCGCCATATTTATGCACATCTGCTAATGGGTTGAGATCGGGTGACTGAGATGGCCATGGCATAGGACCTAAAGGTATTACAGTCAATGCTTATGAACTTAATATTTTAATGTGCATTTCCATATCAATGCCACTAACAAAAGGGTTGAATTGTTCAGCAACATGTGCAGTGAACATGGCTTTGGTGATGAAAGGTATATCATGTATTTGTCATCTCCCTATCAGGCCACTCCATACTGTGACATGGGCTTGGATGGTGACACCCATCTTCTTCAAGCTTCCTGACTGAATACTGGGGTCTTCAGTGGTTCCGGAAGCAAGGCCCTTACCTGGGAGTAAAGTAACAGTCTCTCTGTCTTGCAGCCATTCTGTCAACATGTATTGTATGTCACCACTCAAATTCATACAAACTGCTACGGACGCAAGCGCCGACTTATATTCACTTTGTCCCATTCTTTAATCTTGTCTGGGATATAGTTGAGACACCTGTATGATATACATTAATACAAATGTATTTACTGTAGACTTGAGACTTTTTAGGCATTTATTTTAGACCTTTTAAATCATAAACTCTAAGTGTATTTGTCTGGATGAATAAGTTATCACAGAAGTAAAAATGTGAAGACCAACATGACAAACATGCTATGAAAAAGTTATTAAAAACAAATCAATTTTAATGAGTTGTTTATACAAAACTATTGCATTTGGTCATCCCCAAAATGTGGCCGTTGAAAGTCTGCGGATAGCTGACAACAGGGTGGCAGGTTTGTTGATTTGCTGCTCTAGAGTTCCATAGCCCAGAAGACTCACCTGGAGGAAAGGGAATGGACACATGCTAGTTTTGATAAAAGTCTGGGAGACTTTTACAGGGAGGAGAGAGCATGAGTTGGAGTGAGTACAGTAAATCCAATCCAACCATTGGCCCTGGATAATATGCTAGCATCACACAAGCAGATTGCCATAGTATACCATTATGAGTGGAGCTTACTTCTCTGTGCTCTGGAGAGATCGCAGGTAGTTGGTCAGAAGGCTCCGGAGGTCCTTGGACCAGTCTGTCTCTGTAGCACCTAGAGAGAGATGGATAGAGGTAGTGAGTGTGCTTGAAAGAGAGTGCCCTCACCCCATGACCTACCACTGGCCCTGGGCCTCCTGCCTAACAATCTAATCGCAGTCTCTATGACGGAGTTACTCCAGGAGTAGACCGTTGTATGGTGCAAAGGGCTTCTCCACTTCTTACAGTGAGGGAAAAAAGTATTTGATCCCCTGCTGATTTTGTACGTTTGCCCACTGACAAAGAAATTATCAGTCTATCATTTTAATGGTAGGTTTATTTGAACAGTGAGAGACAGAATAACAACAACAAAATCCAGAAAAACGCATGTCAAAAATGTTATAAATTGATTTGCATTTTAATGAGGGAAATAAGTATTTGACCCCTCTGCAAAACATGACTTAGTACTTGGTGGCAAAACCCTTGTTGGCAATCACAGAGGTCAGACGTTTCTTGTAGTTGGCCACCAGGTTTGCACACATCTCAGGAGGGATTTTGTCCCACTCCTCTTTGCAGATCTTCTCCAAGTCATTAAGGTTTCGAGGCTGACGTTTGGCAACTCGAACCTTCAGCTCCCTCCACAGATTTTCTATGGGATTAAGGTCTGGAGACTGGCTAGGCCACTCCAGGACCTTAATGTGCTTCTTCTTGAGCCACTCCTTTGTTGCCTTGGCCGAGTGTTTTGGGTCATTGTCATGCTGGAATACCCATCCACGACCCATTTTCAATGCCCTGGCTGAGGGAAGGAGGTTCTCACCCAAGATTTGACGGTACATGGCCCCGTCCATCGTCCCTTTGATGCGGTGAAGTTGTCCTGTCCCCTTAGCAGAAAAACACCCCCAAAGCATAATGTTTCCACCTCCATGTTTGATGGTGGGGATGGTGTTCTCGGGGTCATAGGTAGCATTCCTCCTTTCAGACGGCCCTGTATATGTGCTTTCTTGAGCAGGGGGACCTTGCGGGCGCTGCAGGATTTCAGTCCTTCACGGCGTAGTGTGTTACCAATTGTTTTCTTGGTGACTATGGTCCCAGCTGCCTTGAGATCATTGACAAGATCCTCCCGTGTAGTTCTGGGCTGATTCCTCACCGTTCTCATGATCATTGCAACTCCACGAGGTGAGATCTTGCATGGAGCCCCAGGCCGAGGGAGATTGACAGTTATTTTGTGTTTCTTCCATTTGCGAATAATCGCACCAACTGTTGTCACCTTCTCACCAAACTGCTTGGCGATGGTCTTGTAGCCCATTCCAGCCTTGTGTAGGTCTACAATCTTGTCCCTGACATCCTTGGAGAGCTCTTTGGTCTTGGCCATGGTGGATAGTTTGGAATCTGATTGATTGATTGCTTCTGTGGACAGGTGTCTTTTATACAGGTAACACACTGAGATCAGGAGCACTCCCTTTAAGAGTGTGCTCCTAATCTCAGCTCGTTACCTGTATAAAAGACACCTGGGAGCCAGAAATCTTTCTGATTGAGAGGGGGTCAAATACTTATTTCCCTCATTAAAATGCAAATCAATTTATAACATTTTTGACATGCGTTTTTCTGGATTTTTATGTTGTTATTCTGTCTCTCACTGTTCAAATAAACCTACCATTAAAATTATAGACTGATCATTTCTTTGTCAGTGGGCAAACGTACAAAATCAGCAGGGGATCAAATACTTTTTTCCCCTCACTGTATATGAGTGTAGTATTAGTTCTTGAAATGGCATAATGCAAAGGAAAATATTATATAATGACTTACTGGCACGGAGTGCTCAATGTTCCTGCTGATAGCAAGCCTCAACCTGGATGAATGGTTCATGCCTGTAAATGAGCGGTCATCACTAGTTACCACAGCCACAAAGTCATACATCCCGCCTATTTCTCCAATTTCTCTTCTTAAAATCTGATTTTAAACCTAAGCCTAACCTAAGCACACTGATAACCTTATACCTAACCTTAAATTAAGACCAAAAAGCAACAGTTTGTTTTCATGATTTCTTATGATTTGGCCAATTGACTTTGTGGTTGTGGTAGCTAGTGGAAACCCAACAGAGCTGATAAAAAATATGCACGCCATTTTGTGATAATGGTTATGACAAATGACATGGCATCCATGTGAATTTATAGATAAGCTATTATTTATAATATGGCACCACGTATCATTTCACTAACAATTGCAACCTCGACTTATTCCATCATGACATCAATGACAACATGCTCCTTATTTGACTATAGTTAGCTGCTAGTTTAGCCAGATGCAGCCTGTGAGGCCGGGATAATTTTGCAGCCAAATTGCTTAAAATAGGGTGATTAGCCTAGGTAGCTAGCTAGCTAGCTAATTTTCCCCAAACATCGGACACCCCCTAACCTCGGACACTCTCTAGCGGTTGGAGGACTAAATCACCTCGAGCTCAACATTTAAATGGACTGGAAAATAACGGTGAGTTTTGCGACTAACGACACCCTTCTAGCTAGCTGACCACCGATTTTCAGTGCAATTTATGTAAGTTAAGTTAGGTTTTGAGCGTTTTCAAAAAAGTTATACATGTACACATTTTGTGGAACACGCTGCATATTGTAAAAATTTGACTGCGCGACAGACCACACATCATTTAATATCCAACTTTTTACCTCTGAAACAGATTTTCTAATGTTGCTAGCTTAGTTGCTAAATGTTGATAGAACTGCTAAGTAAGCAAAAAGGAAAGAAATTGTAAGCGTTAGATAATACATATCACGAAAACAGCTGCATGTTGTCAAGCTTTACCGTATCAAAATTGGAGTCCTCTGACGGAGGCGTTTTGCACAATCTGCAAAAATGTATTTGGAACTTTGAACCATGAACTATTTGACACCTATCACTGTTGGCTATGTTTCATCTTACAACAGCTACATAGAGGCAGTATTTTGTCAAATGGTACAATGTATGCATCAATATTACACTAATTGGGACACTAATTTTCATTACAGATAACATCAAACAAAAAACGTGGGTACACTGTCAGTTATTGTGAAAACTTTCATCACCTTTCAATGCCTTAGGTTTGAAATGTAAATGTTTATACATATTCAGATTGAGTTATCTTTCTAAAATGTGTATAGTATGCCAAGTTATTTAGCTACATGTATTAACACCACAGCATGGAGAAAGTCAAGAGGAAGCAGTGGAGTGAGGTGGACATGTTCCATGCCATGGAGGACTGCGGGGCAGGGATGGCTATCCGCCAGGCTGCCAAGGTTAGGCATCTTTTGTTTTTAGGAGATTACCATGTGTATGTGAATTTTATCTGCTAGTAACAGTTTTCTTTTCTTATCTACCAAGGTGCATGGTGTACCTCGGCAGACCCTGGCGGACAGGCTGAGCGGCCGGGTGACCCATGGTTGTCGCAGTGGACCACCCACATTGCTTGAAAAATATGACAACCCTATTAATTCTAGAAGTATCAACTATTGCTTGATTCAGAAAGTAGGCTTCACCTCCGAGTTACATCTGTATGCATTAGCTCGCTAGCTAGCTAGCGTGATCTAGATAATGTGAGCTAGCTAGACAACATTTCTGACATGCCACAATCCTGCTTACTTTACATCTGACAGATATGTAGTTAGCTAGATAATAATGGTTTATGATAATTGCAGTTAGTTAATTATCTAGCACTTAGCTGGCTAACTAGGCAGTTATCAAAGACACTCACTCTGTAACTTACCATACTTTTCTGACCAACTAGACATAGCCGCGGGAAGTAAGGGTACTTCTGAATCTAATTGCTCCTGTAAGTCGCTCTGGATAAGAGCGTCTGCTAAATGACTAAAATGTAAATGTAAATTTTAAAAAAGGTTTTCAAAAAAGGTTGCACAAAAGTAGTGCACTGGCCCTTTAATAGTCCTGTATTAGCGGACTGGTATAACCTATGAAGCACCAGCGCCAGCAAAAATAGCAGCACCCCCATGTGGCATCAGGCTATTCGGTGTGGGAAATGTGGAGATGCGGTGTCCAAGGCTACATGTAGCTATGTGTGTGGAAAACATTTCATCACAGGTAAGACATTTAACTAGTTTAGTACAGTCCGTTTAACTCCACTCACTACTTGTAGTTGTATAGTCCATTTGTTTGTGTTGTTGGTCTTGGCTAGCTATGTTCCAGTCGGTAGCTAGCTAGCGCTGATTCTCAAGTGGCTGCTAGCTTCATCATGAAAAGGGGCATGAGAGAAGCCCTACAATATTACGTTTTTCTAAGTAGTGAGAACGCTAGGGAGCAGGCAATGTTGCAAAATAATCTTTAGAACATGTTGTACTTTTCTTAAAGCTGCAATATGTAACTTTTTGGGTGACCCGACCAAATGCACATAGAAATATGTGTTATAGATCTGTCATTCTCATTGAAAGCCATTTCCAAGATGGCATAGCATTCTCTTGTGTGTCCATGTAAATAGCCTGTTTTTGGTTATTTTTTATTTTTATTTTACGTATATATTTCCCTATCACACTTTTCATCCTTCTACTAAATATACTTTCCTGCAACCCGCCTCACTCAATGTAGAACGGATTCTATTATTTACTCACCTTTATCTAGAATCTCCAGTTGTAAATAGCCAGCCAGCTAACTAGCTACTTGCTATTAGCCACCATTAGCGGTTTTCACCCAGAACATTGGATTTTCTGCCGGAATAACTGAATCACTGGACCTTAACACCGGATCGCAACTAGCTAGCCGCAACCGAATGGATGTCGAATGGATGTTACTGTAGGCTAATCACCACTGCCCCCGAAGCAAGCATCAGTTAGCCTCGAGCTAGCCTCGAGCAGGCCTATATCCCGGCTATCTACCTCTCTGTCTACCGGACGGGAGTAGCCAGCTAACTAGCTACTTGCTATTAGCCACCGTTAGCGGTTTTTCACCATTGTCCGTGGCCTGCACTACCTACCAGCCAGCTCTAGCCTGGACTATTATCGGCCAGTCTGCACTGTCTGCACAGCGCGTTATCTGATTTTCTGCCGGAATCACTGAATCACTGGACCTTTAACACTGGATAATCGCAACTAGCTAGCTGCAACCAAATGAACGTTGTTGTTGGCTAATCAGCCTTGAGCTAGCCTTGAGTCAGGCACATCTCCCGGCTATCTACCTCTCTGTCAACCAGACGGGACCTCCTAGAGTCGACACGGAGCCCCGCCGATCCATCACGACTGGTCTGCCGACGTAATCGTCTGTGGTTTCAACAGGGTTCCCGTTGCGACGACCACGAAGATCCATCTGCTAGCCCCGGCCCGCTAGCACACGCAAACGACAGCCGTGCTTCCTGATCGCTGTCCTGTAGTACCAATTCGAACTGCTCTCGGACTCACATATTGCTGTTCACTGGACCTTATGATCACTCCAGATGCCTGCTGGACTGTTCCTTTACACGGTACCCTGTCCTGTTTATCTGTTTAGCCTCAGCCCAAACTTTATCGCCATTACCAGTTGTTGTCTTAGCTCTCTCTAATAACACCTGTGATTGCTTTATGCCTCTCTCCCATGTCAATATGCCTTGCCTATTGCTGTTCCAGTTAGTTCTTATTATACAATTTCACTGTAGAACCCCAAGTCACTCTCAAACTGCCTCAAATAGTTCCTTTGTTCCACCCCCCATACACGCCGAGACCGGCTCAATCAGTGCCTCCAGTGATGCTATCTCTTTCATTGTTACCCAACGCTTAGGTTTACCTCCACTGTACTCATATCCTTCCATATCCTTGTCTGTACATAATGCCCTGAATCTTTTCTACAATGCCCAGGAATCTGCCCCCTTTATTCTCTGTACCCAACGCACTAGAAGACCAGTTCTTAAAGCCTTTAGCCGTATCCTTATTCTAGTCCTCCTCTGTTCCTCTGGTGATGTAGAGGCTAACCCAGGCCCTGCAGCCCCCAGTATCACTCCTACTCCCCAGGAGCTATCATTTGTTGACTTCAGTAACCATAAAAGCCTTGGTTTTCTGCACGTTAACATCAGAAGCCTCCTTCCTAAGTTTGAGTTATTCACTGCGTTACCACACTCCGCCAACCCTGATGTTCTAGCAGTGTCTGAATCCTGGCTTAGGAAGGCCACCAAAAATTCTGAGATTTCCATCCCCAACTACAACATTTTCCGTCTAGATAGAACTGCCAAAGGGGGTGGAGTTACATTTACATTTTAGTCATTTAGCAGACGCTCTTATCCAGAGCGACTTACAGTTAGTGAATAAATCTTTTTTTTTTTCTTTTTTACTGGCCCCCCGTGGGAATCGAACCCACAACCCTGGCGTTGCAAACGCCATGCTCTATCAACTGAGCTACATCCCTGCCGGCCATTCCCTCCCCTACCCTGGACGACGCTGGGCCAATTGTGCGCCGCCCAGTCACGGCCGGCTGCGACAGAGCCTGGATTCGAACCAGGATCTAGTGGCACAGTTAGCACTGCGATGCAGTGCCTTAGACCACTGCGCCACTCAGGAGACGGAGAGTTAGCCTGCAGAGCTCTATCATACTATCCAGGTCTGTGCCCAAACAGTTTGAGCTTCTACTTCTAAAAATCCTGGGCTAGACAATCTGGACCCTTTCTTTCTAAAACTAGCCGCCAAAATTGTCGCAAACTCTATTACTAGCCTGTTCAACCTCTCTTTCGTAACGTCTGAGATCCCCAGAGATTGGAAAGCTGCTGCGGTCATCCCCCTCTTCAAAGGGGGTGACACTCTAGATCCAAACTGTTACAGACCTATATCCATCCTGCCCTTCTAAAGTTTTTGAAAGCCAAGTTAACAAACAGATCACCGACCATTTTGAATCCCACCGTACCTTCTCTGCTATGCAATCCGGTTTCCAAGCTGGGCATGGGTGCACCTCAGCCACGCTCAAGGTCTTAAACGATATTATGGCCAACCGCGATAATAGACAGTACTGTGCAGCCGTCTTCATCGACCTGGCCAAGGCTTTCGACTCTGTCAACCACCGCATTCTTATTGGCAGACTAAATAGCCTTGGTTTCTCAAATGACTGCCTCGCCTGGTTCACCAACTACTTCTCAGAGTTCAATGTGTCAAATCGGAGGGCCTGTTGTCTGGTCCTATGGCAGTCTCTATGGGCGTGACACAGGGTTCAATTCTTGGGCCGACTCTTTTCTCCGTGTATATCAATGATGTCACTCTTGCTGCTGGTGACTCTCAGATCCACCTCTACGCAGACGACACCATTTTGTATACATCTGGCCCTTCATTGGACACTGTGTTAACAAACCTCCAAACAAGCTTCAATGCCATACAACACTCCTTCAGTAGCCTCCAACTGCTCTTAAACACTAGTAAAACTAAATGCATGCTCTTCAATCGAACGCTGCTGGCACCCGCCCACCCGACTAGAATCACTACTCCCGACGGGTCTGACCTAGAGTATGTGGACAATTACAAATACCTAGGTGTCTGGTTAGACTGTAAACTCTCCTTCCAGACTCACATTAAGCATCTCCAATCCAAAGTTAAATCTAGAATCGGCTTCCTATTTCGCAACAAAGCCTCCTTCACTCATGCTGCCAAACATGCCCTCGTAAAACTGACTATCCTACCGATCCTTGACTTCGGCGATGTCATTTACAAAATAGCCTCCAAACACTCTACTCAGCAAATTGGACGTAGTCTATCACAGTGCCATCCGTTTTGTCACCAAAGCCCCATATACTACCCACCACTGTGACCTGTACGCTCTTGTTGGCTGGTCCTCACTACATATTCGTCGCCAAACCCACTGGCTCCAGGCCATCTATAAATCACTGCTAGGCAAATCCCCGCCTTATCTTAGCTCATTGGTCACCATAGCAACACCCACCCGTAGTATGAGCTCCAGCAGGTATATCTCACTGGTCATCCCAAATTTGCATTTTATTGCATGACATAAGTATTTGATACATCAGAAAAGCAGAACTTAATATTTGGTACAGAAACCTTTGTTTGCAATTACAGAGATCATACGTTTCCTGTAGGTCTTGGCCAGGTTTGCACACACTGCAGCAGGGATTTTGGCCCACTCCTCCATACAGACCTTCTCCAGATCCTTCAGGTTTCGGGGCTGTCGCTGGGCAATACGGACTTTCAGCTCCCTCCAAAGATTTTCTATTGGGTTCAGGTCTGGAGACTGGCTAGGCCACTCCAGGACCTTGAGATGTTTCTTACGGAGCCACTCCTTAGTTGCCCTGGCTGTGTGTTTCGAGTCGTTGTCATGCTGGAAGACCCAGCCACGACCCATCTTCAATGCTCTTACTGAGGGAAGGAGGTTGTTGGCCAAGATCTCGCAATACATGGCCCCATCCATCCTCCCCTCAATACGGTGCAGTCGTCCTGTCTCCTTTGCAGAAAAGCATCCCCAAAGAATGATGTTTCCACCTCCATGCTTCACGGTTGGGATGGTGTTCTTGGGGTTGTACTCAGCCTTCTTCTTCCTCCAAACACGGCGAGTGGAGTTTAGACCAAAAAGCTCTATTTTTGTCTCATCAGACCACATGACCTTCTCCCATTCCTCCTCTGGATCATCCAGATGGTCACTGGCAAACTTCAGATGGGCCTGGACATGCGCTGGCTTGAGCAGGGGGACCTTGCGTGCGCTGCAGGATTTTAATCCATGACGGCGTAGTGTGTTACTAATGGTTTTCTTTGAGACTGTGGTCCCAGCTCTCTTCAGGTCATTGACCAGGTCCTGCCGTGTAGTTCTGGGCTGATCCCTCACCTTCCTCATGATCATTGATGCCCCACGAGGTGAGATCTTGCATGGAGCCCCAGACCGAGGGTGATTGACCGTCATCTTGAACTTCTTCCATTTTCTAATAATTGCGCCAACAGTTGTTGCCTTCTCACCAAGCTGCTTGCCTATTGTCCTGTAGCCCATCCCAGCCTTGTGCAGGTCTACAATTTTATCCCTGATGTCCTTACACAGCTCTCTGGTCTTGGCCATTGTTGAGAGGTTGGAGTCTGTTTGATTGAGTGTGTGGACAGGTGTCTTTTATACAGGTAACGAGTTCAAACAGGTGCAGTTAATACAGGTAATGAGTGGAGAACAGGAGGGCTTCTTAAAGAAAAACTAACAGGTCTGTGAGAGCCGGAATTCTTATTGTTTGGTAGGTGATCAAATACTTATGTCATGCAATAAAATGTAAATTAATTACTTAAAAATCATGTGATTTTTCTGGATTTTTGTTTTAGATTCCGTCTCTCACAGTTGAAGTGTACCTATGATAAATATTACAGACCTCTACATGCTTTGTAAGTAGGAAAACCTGCAAAATCGGCAGTGTATCAAATACATGTTCTCCCCACTGTATATATTTTCTGTTGTATTTTTGACTTTGTTTTGTTTTACCCCATATGGAACTCTGTTGTTTTTATCGCACTGCTTTGCTTTATCTTGGCCAGGTCG
This sequence comes from Coregonus clupeaformis, assembly GCF_020615455.1. Taxonomy (NCBI): domain Eukaryota; kingdom Metazoa; phylum Chordata; class Actinopteri; order Salmoniformes; family Salmonidae; genus Coregonus; species Coregonus clupeaformis. The sequence goes on along the minus strand of NC_059218.1, from coordinate 5,944,990 downwards.
CTGTTGTAAATTTTTACGTCATTTAGCAGACACTCTTATCCAGAGCGACTTACAAATAGGTGCATTCACCTTATAGCCAGTGGGATAACCACTTTACAATGTGTGTATATATATATATATTTTTATTTTTTTATTTTTTTGGGGTGGGGGGGGTGGGGGGTTGGAGTAAGGGGGTGGGGGGGGTGGGGGGGGTAGAAGGATTACTTTATCCTATCCCAGGTATTCCTTAAAGAGGTGGGGTTTCAAATGTCTCCAGAAGGTGGTGAGTGACTCCGCTGTCCTGGCGTCGTGAGGGAGCTTGTTCCACCATTGGGGTGCCAGGGCAGCGAACAGTTTTGACTGGGCTGAGCGGGAACTATGCTTCCGCAGAGGTAGGGGAGCCAGCAGGCCAGAGGTGGATGAACGCAGTGCCCTCGTTTGGGTGTAGGGACTGATCAGAGCCTGAAGGTACGGAGGTGCCGTTCCCCTCACAGCTCCGTAGGCAAGCACCATGGTCTTGTAGCAGATGCGAGTTTCAACTGGAAGCCAGTGGAGTGTGCGGAGGAGCGCGGTGACGTGAGAGAACTTGGGAAGGTTGAACACCAGACGGGCTGCGGCATTCTGGATGAGTTGTAGGGGCTTAATGGCACAGGCAGGGAGCCCAGCCAACAGCGAGTTGCAGTAATCCAGACGGGAGATGACAAGTGCCTGGATTAGGACCTGTGCCGCTTCCTGTGTAAGGCAGGGTCATACTCTCCGAATGTTGTAGAGCATGAAATGAGAACTTGTTCTCAACTGGCTTACCTGGTTAAATAAAAAAAAGTATAAGAAGTGGTAGATCTGTTCTATGGACGCTATTTCTAGGCTTCCCATTCGTAAGTTTCATTTTTGCGTCTTTTACATTCGTTTTTTTGTACACAAGCTTTAAACAGCTGAAAATACAATATTTGTGGTTATGGAAAATATATTTAACAATGGTTTAGATGGTACAATGATTCTCTAAACCGTCTATTCCCAAACTACGCAAAATAAAAAATGTGAATCACATTTTCAAACAGTCCATTTAGATTTTCCAACGTGGCTATACATTTGGGTGATGTTTTTTTCTCACCTGAGTAGCCTCGTTTCAATACCAAAAATATAATTAAACCATCTAGAGTTCAGCGAAATAACAACACAATGTCAAATAATTAACATCAATCACATTAACCGTTACTCTCTCGCGGGAATTCTACTAACGGTCCGTATGTAGCCAAACGTAGCTGCTGCTCATTACGTTTGCTCGAAAATGGATAAATGGTTTTAAAAAAGTAAGGCAGCTTTGTCGCTATATTTAGCGAGTATTCAGACCCCTCTAGCGACACATTTTCAAAAAATCGACTAGCAACAACTCTAGCGACTTTTTCTGGTGTTATTGGAGACTTTTGGAGACTGACGTGAAAGCACGTATCGTTCTAACTCTTCTCAACGAGCAGCGGGTGCTGCCATGGGCCCCACCCCCGTCCCAATGCGCTCACAGGCGGCCCAGTCCTCGCGCAGCAGTCCCTCCCAGCTGCAGTCAGAGCAGGAGATGTTCACCCCTTCGCGTCCAGAAAGCAAATGAATAGCGCATGTGGGAAGCGGCCGCTGGCTGATCCCACCCTGGCTTACATTCAGGGCGGGATGTAAATGTAAAATGTTCTTTGTCTAAAATAAATCACTGCATTTTACTCACACAGCCTCAGTCACTTACTCACCTCGTCCACCGTTTGTGTGCCTCTCTGTGACATAAGCTAAACATCTAGCTGGCTAGCTCCTTCATGTCTCAGTCTAAACTGTACACTCAAAAATACAGAAAGGAGTGGGAATCAAACCCTGAATTCAAAGGCTGGTTGAAGCCGTTTATTGGAGATGATACACGGGCATACTGCCTGTATTGTAAGGCTGATTTCTACGCCAAACTTAGTGATGTAAAAAAACACATGACAACTCAAAAACATACTCAAAAGGCAAAGCCTTATAACAGTTCCACGCAAAACAAGCTGCCATTTATGGTTTAAAAAATTGACTCTGCAAAAAATCTGAGGCCACCATGGCATTAGCTATCACTGACCACTGTTCCATGCTGGCATGTGATCACATTGGAGAAGCATGTAGAGCTGCTTTCTCAGACTCCACTGCTGCTACCCACTTCAAAGTGCACAGAAATGATTAATGGTGTTCTAGCACCATACTTTCTGAAAAAGTTGGTCGAAGATGTGGGTGACCAGCGTTTCAGCCTCCTCCTCGATGAGTCCACGGATGTAAGTGTTTCTAAGTACCTGGGGGTTGTGATAAGGTACTTTAGTGACACCAAGCAGACAAGTGTATCAACATTTCTGGGGCTTGTTGAGTTGGAGGGAGGAGATGCCAAATCTATAGCCTGTGCTGTTGTGGCTTTCCTCGAAGTGTTGTCTTAAAAAAGAGAAACTCCTGGGGATAGGGACTGACAATGCCTGTTATGACGGGGATTAACAATGGGGTCCATAAAGTGCTGAAGGAGGAGTATGGCCTCAAAGATCTGGTTCTTATTCGCTGTGTGTGCCACTCTCTGCAGCTTGCTGTAAGTCATGCTTCCAATGACACCATTCCCCGTAGTGTGGAGTACTTGGTACAAGAGACTTATAACTGGTTTTCAGTGTCTCCAAAGTGCAGGGAGGCCTACAAGGCCAAATCTAAATACAGGCACAGACTGTGTGTGGAAAATGATTTAAGACTGAGATTCTCTCCAATACAACCCAACATTGCAGAGTTCTGTGCATCCTTTCAAGCACACCCTTTTCATTAACCTGTGGTGAGTTATTCACAATTTTTGATGAACAAATAAGGTTATATATGTAAGATGGCTAAATAAAGAGCAAAATTATTGATTATTATTATTATTATTTGTGCCCTGGTCCTATAAGAGCTCTTTGTCACTTCCCACGAGCCGGGTTGTGACAAACTCGTATCGTATAGTGTGTGTGTGGCAGGCTTACAATGATGGCAAAAAACATTTGAGAGTGCGCTGACCCTGGTGCTAGAGGGGGTACGCAGCTGGAGGTTGAATGTTTGAAGGGGTATGGGACTATAAAAAGTATGGGAGCCACTGCTCTACACTATACTTGCTTGTTTTGTCACAAACTGAAATTAGGTAAACTATTAGAATTTTAGCAACCAGGAAATGGCTGAGCGATTTCTGCATAATGCATATTTAAATGTATTTTTGTAATTGTCTATAATAAGCAGACAACAAGAAAATAGCATTTGAAAAAGGTCAAGTTTTTGCTGTGAGCCAAAGGTAACCTAGGTAACCACAGGTTGTTTTCCCCACAGGCGGGCAGGGTCGCAACGTTTTTATAACTAACTCAAGATAGACCAGAGCCTGTCGTTTCCAGTGGGAGCAAATTAATCATAGTGGGCAGAACAAGCAAGGAGGTGGGCAGAGCCAAGCACGAGCTAGTGAGATCCTATTGGCGCGTTCTAGCATTTATTTTCATTATTTCTGTTCGGGAACGCCTACTCTGTGAAGTGTGCATGTGCAATATCTCAATTTGCCCTTGCACTCCTTCTAAACGACACAATGTTTTGAAACTTTGGCTTAGGGTAAAGTCTACAAAATGTAGTCCACTTCACATTTACAGTGGGGAAAAAAAGTATTTAGTCAGCCACCAATTGTGCAAGTTCTCCCACTTAAAAAGATGAGAGAGGCCTGTAATTTTCATCATAGGTACACGTCAACTATGACAGACAAATTGAGAATTTTTTTCTCCAGAAAATCACATTGTAGGATTTTTAATGAATTTGTTTGCAAATTATGGTGGAATATAAGTATTTGGTCACCTACAAACAAGCAAGATTTCTGGCTCTCACAGACCTGTAACTTCTTCTTTAAGAGGCTCCTCTGTCCTCCACTCGTTACCTGTATTAATGGCACCTGTTTGAACTTGTTATCAGTATAAAAGACACCTGTCCACAACCTCAAACAGTCACACACCAAACTCCACTATGGCCAAGACCAAAGAGCTGTCAAAGGACACCAGAAACAACATTGTAGACCTGCACCAGGCTGGGAAGACTGAATCTGCAATAGGTAAGCAGCTTGGTTTGAAGAAATCAACTGTGGGAGCAATTATTAGGAAATGGAAGACATACAAGACCACTGATAATCTCCCTCGATCTGGGGCTCCACGCAAGATCTCACCCCGTGGGGTCAAAATGATCACAAGAACGGTGAGCAAAAATCCCAGAACCACACGGGGGGACCTAGTGAATGACCTGCAGAGAGCTGGGACCAAAGTAACAAAGCCTACCATCAGTAACACACTACGCCGCCAGGGACTCAAATCCTGCAGTGCTAGACGTGTCCCCCCTGCTTAAGCCAGTACATGTCCAGGCCCGTCTGAAGTTTGCTAGAGTGCATTTGGATGATCCAGAAGAGGATTGGGAGAATGTCATATGGTCAGATGAAACCAAAATATAACTTTTTGGTAAAAACTCAACTCGTCGTGTTTGGAGGACAAAGAATGCGGAGTTGCATCCAAAGAACACCATACCTACTGTGAAGCATGGGGGTGGGAAACATCATGCTTTGGGGCTGTTTTTCTGCAAAGGGACCAGGACGACTGATCCGTAAAGGAAAGAATGAATGGGGCCATGTATCGTGAGATTTTGAGTGAAAACCTCCTTCCATCAGCAAGGGCATTGAAGATGAAACGTGGCTGGGTCTTTCAGCATGACAATGATCCCAAACACACCGCCCGGGCAACGAAGGAGTGGCTTCGTAAGAAGCATTTCAAGGTCCTGGAGTGGCCTAGCCAGTCTCCAGATCTCAACCCCATAGAAAGTCTTTGGAGGGAGTTGAAAGTCCGTGTTGCCCAGCAACAGCCCCAAAACATCACTGCTCTAGAGGAGATCTGCATGGAGGAATGGGCCAAAATACCAGCAACAGTGTGTGAAAACCTTGTGAAGACTTACAGAAAACGTTTGACCTGTGTCATTGCCAACAAAGGGTATATAACAAAGTATTGAGAAACTTTTTGTTATTGACCAAATACTTATTTTCCACCATAATTTGCAAATAAATTCATAAAAAATCCTACAATGTGATTTACTGGATTTTTTTTCCTAATTTTGTCTGTCATAGTTGACGTGTACCTATGATGAAAATTACAGGCCTCTCTCATCTTTTTAAGTGGGAGAACTTGCACAATTGGTGGCTGACTAAATACTTTTTTTCCCCACTGTATACATCCGGTGAAATGTCTGGCTCATTGTTCTATCTGTTGCGATGTTCTATCTAATACAGACTGGGTCTATAGTAGACACTATAGTGTTCTAAACTTCCATAGCAGTCCTTGCACGCGCCAGTCTAGATTCCCCACTTTTCGTAGTGTTCTTTATGATCCGTGACTGTTACTCTTTTTGTTTATCTGAGAAATGTTATAATTTTCAGAGCTTTATGTAGCCTAATTCATGCACAGCACTGCATAGCCTACATACGAATGCTAGGAATAGCCGTACTGCAGTGTTTTTGTCATTTAGAGAAGGGGGTGCATCCTTCACGTGAATCTACACACATGTCAGTTAATATAGCCAGAGAGGAAGAGGCGAAGCGAGAGGTTTTACTCCGCCCAAAATCTGTTCACGAAAATAAGCTCACGAAGTGAGGAGTTTTTGTATAGAGGTCAATGAGTGTCGAATTGTCAAAATATTTTAATTACTAATTTGCCTCGTGAGGCTAATTAGATCAAATAGAATTTTCATAATGGATAAGTTGTTATGAACGCACTGATATATGGACTCACGTGGCATTTCGGCTGTAATAGACAGAGGACTCATCATGGATATAACCTATTTTAGCATGGACATTTCCTTTGAGTGCTTCCACCATTTTAAAGTAGTCAACTTTGTGGGGATTCCTATGAGTTGGGAGCAATCAGCCAATGAAGAAGAAGAAAATGGACTACTTTAAAATGGAGATAGCCTCAATGGCACAGCCCATGCTGTCACAGACAGTATAATGGCACAGATACAAAGATGAGTCCTCTATCTATCTCTATGGCCTGTTGTTCACACACGTATCTGCACTCTCGTTGGCTAGAATGGTCACACCTGTTCTCACCTCCTCCCGCCTTCCATCTTTGAAGACGTATTTCAGAGCGGTCACCTGTATACCTTGTCAATATAATAGACAATCTTTGATATACACTACATGACCAAAAGTATGTGGACACCTGCTCGTCAAACATCTCATTCATAAAATCATGGGCATTAATATGGAGTTGGTCCCCCCTTTGTTGCTATAACAGCCTTCACTCTTCTGGGAAGACTTTCGACTCGATGTTGGAACATTGCTGCGGGGACTTGCTTTCATTCAGCCACAAGAGCATTAGTGAGGTCGGGCACGGATGTTGGGCGATTAGGCCTGGCTTGCAGTCGGCGTTCCAATTCATCCCAAAGGTATTCGATGGAGTTGAGGTCAGGGCTCTGTGCAGGCCGGTCAAGTTCTTCCACACCGATCTCAACAAACCATTTCTGTATGGACCTCACTTTGTGCACAAGGGCATTGTCATGCTGAAACAGGAAAGAGCCTTCCCCAAACTGTTGCCACAAAGTTGGAAGCACAAAATCGTCTAGAATGTCATTGTATGCTGTAGCTTTAAGATTTCCCTTCACTGGAACTAAGGAGCCTGAACCATAAACAGCCCCACACCATTATTCCTCCTCCACCAAACTCTACAGTTGGCACTATGCATTCAGGCAGGTAGCGTTCTCCTAGCATCTGCCAAACCCAGATTTGTCTGTCAGACTGCCAGATGGTGAAGCGTGATTCATCACTCCAGAGAAAGCATTTCCACTCCTCCAGAGTCCAATGGCGGCGAGCTTTACACCACTCCAGCCGACGCTTGGCAATGCACATGGTGATCTTAGGCTTTTGGGCGGCTGCTCGGCTATGCAAACCCATTTCATGAAGCTCCCGATGAACAGTTATTGTGCTGACGTTACTTCCAGAGGCAGTTTGGAACTTGGTAGTGAGTGTTGCAACCGAGGACAGACAATGTTTATGAGCTTCATCACTTGGCGGTCCCATTCTGTGAGCTTGTGTGGCCTACCACTTAACGGCTGAGCCGTTGTTGCTCCGTTTCCACTTCACAATAACAGAACTTACAATTGACCAGGGCAGCTCTAGCGTGGCAGAAATTTGACGAACTGACTTGTTGGAAAGGTGGCATCCTATGACGGTGCCACGTTGGAAGTCACTGAGCTCTTCAGTAAGGCCATTCTACTGCAAATGTTTATCTATGGAGATTGCATGGCTGTGTGCTCAATTGTATACACCTCACCTAAATCCACTAATTTGAAGGGGTGTCCACATACTTTTGTATATATAGTGTAGCTAATCAGTACATTGCAGTAGTCATGGCCTGGATTCTCGTTCACAGGTTGATCACCACACAGCCTTACCATAATGCAGGAGACGAGGTATGGGATGATGCACTTACCATCACCTGTGAGCAGAGACAGGGTCATATCCAAATTCCCATAGGTACCTAAACACACACCAGCAGCCTGCTGCCAGCCAACTGGCCATCTGGATCAACTCAAAGCTACCATAATGTTTAAGTGGCTCTGGAAAGTCGCACTGGGGGGCCCACGGGCTCTGGGGATCCCAAATCCCCGCAAGAAAATTCAATAAATCGTTTTTTTTGTGTGTGTTGTGGGCACCCTGGAGATCACACCCGTCCCCAGATAGCATATGAACACGTCATTGCAAAAAGTTTCAGAATGACAGGAAATTTGCTCAGACCTTGCGGGGGGCCTCTCGAAACTGCGGTACGCCACTGGTATACCGTCGTTAAAAGTCACAAGTAATGAGCTCCTAGTTATTGAAACCGTGTGACATCCACACAGGGGCTTACAGTTGTCTGATTGAGTATGTGGGATCACAGAACTGGCTATTTCTGAAACCAGCACTAATAAGTTAATGTTAATGTTGTATAATAACCTACTGTACCAAAGGAGGCCTCTCCGTCAGTTGCAGCTGTTTAGGCTTTTAGCTCTGAGTTCTCACAACATGTACAGTGACACCTAAACTCTCCTTCCTCAGGACAGTATTCTGAGTAGATATATTAGAGGAACACAATAGAAACAAGTCTCTTGTATCCTCGACAATTTTGTTATATGTATCTTTTGCCTGGTGTAACATTTTCTGTATTTTTAAATTGTCAAATAAAATAAGCAGTGAAGAAGTAAATTGCCAGGGCTGCAAAAGCTTCAGAGGATGTGGCAAGACAGACATATTCCTAATATGCAATGATTTAGCTACATAGGAATACTTTTCCCCACATTCTCTTGGCGCCTTTTCAAAAATAGGTTAAGTTCAGGGGAGTTTGAGTGACATTTTAATGCTAGATATGAGAAGGGCTTTTACAGTAATGTCAACAAGAATAACTGGAACAGCAAGACTTCATAGACAGCTGGTATTTAAATAGAACACAATAAAAAATGCCCTCAGCATGTCAGATGGAAGCTCATACCAAGATCAAAGTCAGTGCTGCATTATTGTTTTCATTACAGATACCAAACAATGCATAAACTCTTCTGTGTGATTGCATGTCATTGAGAGTGATGTGTATTAACGTTGATGCTACTGTTTCCAGTGTTATACTCCACAGGCCTGTCTGCAGATGGAGGACTGGAATACTCAAAGGTTGCCTGTGAAGACAGCGCTGACAGCCATTAGGGATGAGTTGCCTGGTTAGGTGAATTGTTTGATTAAAGTCTGACTGATTCACTGATTGATTGAAATTGGATTTATCTGGAAAAGCAACAGTGGTTTCAGATGTTCAATATTTCCTTTGAAGATGGGACAGACTGAAAATGTCCAAAGCAGCGGTTTTTGGTGATTTGAATGTGGGCAAGACCTGCCTAATCAACCGGTAAAGTATTCAGTTTGTGACCTGGCTACTATATTTTCTTCCTTTTAGGTGGTAAACAGCCTCCTAACATGCTTCTATATTCTGTGTTGCACTTTCAGGTTCTGCAAAGATGTATTTACCAGAAACCACACGGCCACCATAGGAGTGGACTTTGAGATTGAGAGGTTTGAGCTCTCAGGAGCTCCATTCTCCCTTCAGATGTGAGAGAGGGTCATGTTTTGGTTTGATGTTGTGCTTTATTATTTGATTAGAGACGTTATAGTTCTTTACTTGTATGCAGGTGATCATTTATTTTCTTTCTCTACGTAGCTGGGACACAGATGGCCAGGAAGAATTCAAATGCATCGCTTCAGCATGCTACAGAGGAGCTCTGGGGAAAACCGAGACAGCCAGTGAAATGTCTTTGTAGAGTAGAGTATGGAAACCCTGGGGGGTTCACTGTTGCTGTATCCAAGCCATGCATGTTTTTTATTACAGTGATAATCACAGTGTTTGACATGGCAGACATTAAGACCCTGCAGCACACACAGTATGTTTATTTAATAGATGATAAAATCAAGAGCGAGCACAATACAAAGATAAATCTCTCAAATGAAATGTCTATTTTATCTTTCGCAGGCAGTGGTTAGAGGAGGCCATGCAGGAGAATGAACCTGGCTCCTGTTCGGTTTTCCTGGTCGGAACCAAGTGTGACCTACTTGTGAGTGCTCAAACATGTACCTGGTTCCTGTTAGGTAGATAGGCTACTGTAAATAGATATTGTAGAAAGGCACACACACTTCCCTACGTATTTATTTGTACAGTGAAGCTAAAACGTTTAATTTAGCTCTATACTCCAGCATTTTGGATTTGAGAGTATGTGAGGTGACATATGACCTTTTTATTTTAGGGTATTTTCATACATAACGTGAGCTCCAAAAGTAATTGAGACGGTGACAATGAATTCTGCTCTGTATCAGAGAATTCTACAGGAGAACTTGAAGCTGAAGCACATCTGGGTCATGCAGCAAGACAATGATCCAAAACACACAAAGAAGTCTACATGAAAATGGTTAAAAAGCAACACATTTGAAGTTTTGGAATAGCCTAGTCAAAGTCCAGACCTAATCCCAATTGAGATGTTGTGGCAGGACTTGAAAAACCACAAATGTCGCTGAGTTAAAGCAGTTCCGCATTCAAGAGTGGGCCAACATTCCTCCACAGCGACGCGAGAGACTGATCAACAACTACAGGACGCATGTGGTTGCAGTCATTGCAGCTAAAGGTGGCTCAACCAGTTATTAATGACACTTACTTTTTCACATGGGAATTGGGTGTTGCATAACTTTGTTAATTAAACAAATAAAATAAGTATGTCTAATATTAGGTTTTGGTTATGAAGATCTGATAACATTCAGTATAAAAAATACACAAAAATAGAGAAATTCAGAAAGGGGGCAAATACTTTTCACAGCACTGTAAACAGTGCATTCGGAAAGTATTCAGACCCCTTTACTTTTTCCACATTTTGTTATGTTAGTCTTATTCTAAAATTGTTTAAATAGTTTTTTCCTCTCATCAATCTACACACACTACCGCATAATGACAAAGCAAAAACAGGTTTGTAGACATTTTTGCACATTTATTAAAAACAAAAAACTGAAATATCACATTTACATAAGTATTCAGACCCTTTACTCAGTACTATGTTGAAGCACCTTTGGCAGCGATTACAGCCTTACATCTTCTTGGGTATGATGCTACAAGCTTGGCACACCTGTATTTGGGGAGTTTCTCCCATTCTTCTCTGCAGAGCCTCTCAAGCTTTTGTCAGGTTGGATGGGGAGCGTCGCTACACAGCTATTTTCAGGTCTCTAGAGATGTTCGATTGGGTTCAAGTCCGGGCTCTGGATGGGCCACTCAAGGACATTCAGAGACTTGTCCCAAAGCCACTCCTGCGTTGTCTTGGCTGTGTGCTTAGGGTTGTTGTCCTGTTGGAAGGTGAACCTTCGCCCCAGTCCGAGGTCCTGAGCACTCTGGAGCAGGTTTTCATCAAGGATCTCTCTGTACTTTGCTCCGTTAATCTTTCCCTCGCTCCTGACTAGTCTCCCAGTCCCTGCCGCTGAAAAACATCCCCACAGCATGATGCTGCCACCACCATGTTTCACCGTAGGGATAGTGCCAGGTTTCCTCCAGACGTTATGCTTGGCATTCAGGCCAAATAGTTCAATCTTGGTTTCATCAGACCAGAGAATCTTGTTTCTCATGGTCTGAGAGTCCTTTAGGGGCCTTTTGGCAAACTCCAAGCAGACTGTCATGTGCCTTTTACTGAGGAGTGGCTTCCGTCTGGCCATTGTACCATAAAGGCCTGATTGGTGGAGTGCTGCAGAGATGGTTGTCCTTCTGGAAGGTTCGCCCATCTCCACAGAGGAACTCTGGAGCTCTGTCAGAGTGACCATCGGGTTCTTGGTCACATTTCTGACCAAGGCCCTTTTCCCTCAATTGCTCGGTTTGGCCGGGTGGCTAGCTCTAGGGAGAGTCTTTGTGGTTCCAAACTTCTTCCATTTTTAAGTATGATGGAGGCCACTGTGTTCTTGGGGACCTTCAATGCTGCAGAAATGTGTTGGTACCCTTCCCCAGATCTGTGCCTCGACACAATCCTGTCTCAGAGCTCTACGGACAATTCCTTCGACCTCGTGGCTTGGTTTTTGGTCTGACATGCACTGTCAACTGTGGGACCTTTATATAGACAGGTGTGTGCCTTTCCAAATCATGTCCAATCAATTGAATTTACCACAGGTGGACTCCAATCAAGTTGTAGAAACATCAAGGATGATCAGTGGAAACAGAATGCACACGAGCTCAATTTCAAGTCTCATAGCAAGTGTCTGAATACTTATGTAAATAAGATATTTCTGTTTTTATTTCTTTTATAAATTAGCAAAAAAAAAATAACTTTTCACTTTGTCATTGCGGGGTATTGTGTGTAGATTGATGATGATTTTTATTTATTTAATCAATTTTAGAATTAGGCTGTAATGTAACAAAGTGGAAAAAGTCAAGGGGTCTGAATACTTTCCGAATGCACTGTATTTGTATTAAAGTAGTCAAACGTTTTGTATTTGGTCCCATATTCTTAGCATGCAATGATTACGTCAAACTTGTGACTCTACAAACTTGTTGGATGCATTTGCTGTTTGTTTTGGTTTTGGTTTTGGTTGTGTTTCAGATTATTTTGTGCCCAACAGAAATTAATGGTAAATAATGTATTGTATCATTTTGGAGTAACTTTTATTGTAAATAAGAATATAATATGTTTCTAAACACTTCTACATCAATGTGGATGCTACCATGATTACAGATAACGTCCAAACAGAGGACACAGGGGATACCCATGTCTGAGAAGAGTGGAAGAGGAGAGGGAGATGTGTAGAAAGATGATGAAAGAGTGGATTTCTAACGTGGAATGAGCTGTGACTGACACGTGTCAACATATCTGTCTTAACTGATATTACATTTACATTTACATTTACATCATTTCGCAGACGCTCTTATCCAGAGCGACTTACAAATAGGTGCATTCACCTTATAGCCAGTGGGATAACCACTTTACAATGTTTTTTTTTTTTTTTGGGGGGGAGAAGGATTACTTTATCCTATCCCAGGTATTCCTTAAAGAGGTGGGGTTTCAAATGTCTCCGGAAGGTGGTGAGTGACTCCGCTGTCCTGGCGTCGTGAGTGAGCTTGTTCCACCATTGGGGTGCCAGAGCAGCGAACAGTTTTGACTGGGCTGAGCGGGAACTATGCTTCCGCAGAGGTAGGGGAGCCAGCAGGCCAGAGGTGGATGAACGCAGTGCCCTCGTTTGGGTGTAGGGACTGATCAGAGCCTGAAGGTACGGAGGTGCCGTTCCCCTCACAGCTCCGTAGGCAAGCACCATGGTCTTGTAGCAGATGCATACATGCCTCACTGTCTAGAATGGACACCCAAGAGTCAACAGTCTTTATAATCATAATTTAGTACTGGATTTTGAGATGTATCAACGTGCTTGATATGAATCAATGACCTTTATTTAATGCACTGTAAAGTATTTGATGAATTCACAGTATTTTGTCTTTGGAAATTAGGGTGCATTTCAGACTATTTTGTATTAAGTGGTTTGATGGTTGTTTTGTAATGTGTAGCCCTAACATTCTGCAGTTGAAAATTAGAAATGTATTGTGTATTTGTGATATTACTCCTAACCTCGTCCCTACGCTGAATTGCTACTGCGCAGAGAGAGAGCAGGCTGGTGGGCGAGATTACTTATCAAAATAAAGTTTCATATTTTTGTATGGGTCTTCATAGTGTAACGTCTAAATATCTCAGTTCCTTTCACTGGATGGCTCTTACTTTATAAAATGCTACAGTGCTTTTTCCAAAAGACAATCACCTCAATGGAGGACGGGTTCAATATACTGCTTGGACCGCCATCAACATCTCTCCAACCACAGAATAAACTGCAAAAAAAAAAAATATTACTGCAGTGGCATAACTTTCTATAAATAGTCCTTCAAATTTGAATAAACAAATACTGATATAGAGAAACAAACAACTTCTGAACATATTTGACCCAAAACAATTGCTCAAGACAGCATAGTCCCCATAATGGTCGTCTTCAAACAGAATGCACACCAATGATTTGTTTTGAAGCCACGTGCCTCCATGTTGGCACTCCCGGACCGTTGCAAAAAATATTTGGGAAGCTATAAAAATGCATTTGTTAATGTCTACATTTGTTTTTGCCACATTTATTATATTACAGACACCATAATGCATACTTTTAGATTATATTATGTGCGCTAAACAAAAATGAAAAAATATATAAAAACATTGTCCTTAAAGTATGATTTTCTGTAAGTACTAATGGCACTGTCCCCACCACAAGAAAATACTTGTGTCCTTAAAATTACATTACATTGAAATACAGTAGAATTCCATTCATTCCTACGGAGGACTGCTTCTTCTGGGGAGTGCCAATATGACCGACCAGTGGCTTCAAAGCCTCTCATTGGCCAATACATAGCATCAGCAATCCAGGATTTAAAGTGCCTTTGGAAAGGATTCAGACCCTTTCCCCTTTTCCACATTTTGTTACGTTACAGCCTTATTCTAAAATGGATTAAATACTTTTTCCCCCTCATCAATCTACACACAATACCCTGTAACAACAAAGTGAAAACAGGTTTTTAGAATTGTTTGCTAATTTATTAAAAATAAAAAACAGTAATACCTTATTTACATAAGTATTCAGACCCTTTGCTATGAGACTCGAAATTGAGCTCAGGTGCATCCTGTTTCCATTGATCATCCTTGAGATGTTTCTACAACTTCATAGGAGTCCACCTGTGGTAAATTCAATTGATTGGACATGATTTGGAAAGGCACACACCTGTCTATATAATGTCCCACAGTTGACAGTGCATGTCAGAGCAAAAACCAAGCCATGAGGTCAAAGGAATTGTCCGTAGTGCTCCGAGACAGGATTGTGTCGAGGCACACATCTGGGGAAGGGTACTAAAACATTTATTCAGCATTGAAGGTCCCCAACAACACAGTGGCCTCCATCATTCTTAAATGGAAGAAGTTTAGAACCATCAAGACTCTTCCTAGAGCTGGCTGCCCGGCCAAACTGAGCAATCGGGGGAGAAGGGCCTTGGTCAGGGAGGTGACCAAGAACCCGATGGTCACTCTGACAGATCTCCAGAGTTCCTCTGTGGAGATGGGAGAACCTTCCAGGAAGGACAACCATCTCTGCAACACTCCACCTATCAGGCCTTTATGGTAGAATGGCTGGACGGAAGCAACTCCTCAGTAAAAAGCACATGACAGCCTGCTTGGAGATTGCCAAACGGCACCTAAAGGACTCTCAGACCATGAGAAACAAGATTGAACTTTTTGGCCTGAATGCCAAGCGTCACGTCTGGAGGAAACCTGGCACCATCCCTACGGTGAAGCATGGTGTTGGCAGCATCATGCTGTTGATGTTTTTCAGCGGCAGGAACTAGGAGACTAGTCAGGAGCGAGGGAAAGATGAACGGAGCAAAGTACAGAGAGATCCTTGATGAAAACCTGCTCCAGAGCGCTCAGGACCTCAGACTGTGGCGAAGGTTCACCTTCCAACAGGACAACAACCCTATGAACACAGACAAGGAAACGCAGGAGTGGCTTCGGGACAAGTCTCTGAATGTCCTTGAGTGGCCCAGCCAGAGAACCTTACTTGAACCTGATCGAACATCTCTGGAGAGACCTGAAAATAGATGTGCAGCGACACTCCCCATCCAACCTCAGAGCTTGAGAGGATCTGCAGCGAAGAATGGGAGAAACTCCCCAAATACAGGTGTGCCAAGCTTGTAGCGTCATACCCAAGACTGGAGGCTGTAATCGCTGCCAAAGGTGCTTCAACAAAGTACTGAGTAAAAGGTCTGAATACTTATGTAAATGTTATATTTCCTTTTTTTATTTTTTATACATTTACAACTATTTCTAAAACCTGTGTTTGCTTTGTCATTATGGGTGTGTAGATTGATGTGGGGAAAAAAAACAATTTAATCTATTTTAGAATAAGGCTGAACATAACAAAATGTGGAAAAAGTCAAGGGGTGTGAATACTTTCCGAATGCATTGTTCCTCACACCGGCTCCGCAGTGTCTCATTATACATAGAAAGCCTGTCCGACCCTAGTGCAGCTGTAAGCAAGTGGGTCGGATCTGCTGGCTACTAGCTCCCCTTCTCATCAGTAGTTTCACCCATGGTTAGCTGCGTGTGAACTACAATTCCGACGCTGTGTTTTAACGTTTCGAAACACCAATAATCATCGCTAGCGAATTTCTTTGTTTTTTGTTAACATATGCTGATTTTCCCCTTATCTTTCAAAGAAAAAAGATACACTTACTGTAACAGTTTTGCAGATATCCATTCGCTGTACGTGCCTCCAGTTGACAAACTACACTTCCACTTCAGTTAGCCTTACCCACAGGTGTTAGGAACACGCTAGATAGCTAAGTAGCACAGGTGGCCGCCTATGTCTTCCGTTAACAAGCACTGTCAAATGGAGATATGGCAGTCTGGGAACACTAACCCAATAAAGGTGTGTAGCAATTTAACCTATTTTATTTTTTAAATGCGTTCTCGCTGATATGAAACCGTACCACAAGCAATGCGTTTTAGTGTTCAGAACGAGCGTCAAGGTTCTTAACAACTCCCCCGACCAGAAAATACTATCGGAAATAGGTGCTAAAGGTAGCATCTATGAATGGGTTAGCTGGCTACCAGTTAGCTAGCTAGTCACCACCACAAGTCAGTCAAGTTAGTGGTGTCCCATGCGTGGAGCTCTGTTACTGAATTGGGGTGTTAATAGACATGGCTATAGAACTTCTCGTTCCATAGGTTTGATAGAGCTGGCTATAACTGAAAGGTTACATAATATTGGGGATTTATTATTCTCCTAAATTGATGGGATGACTAACTTAGAAAGAATGCATTCTTGACTGGGCTAATGTAGGTTGTGACACCTGGCAGGCTGTGATTGATGTGAAGAGCTGTTTTAGGGGGTAAAATGAGATAAGGATTGTGTCTCCAAATGCTAGACTATACTGGTTCTTTGTGATCTGTGAACCTTCCTTGGACGTAGGAATGATGTCTAAGGGAGCTGGCTCTTCTCACTATGACAGGTTGTTATGATGAACGTATGCCTGGTAACAGAAGAGGCTGGCAACAGGGGTGCATCAACGGATTGGCTGAGTAAAGTTTAAACCACACTCAGTCCTTTACTCTAATTGGCCAGCAGAGAAGTGGGAAATTCTCTCTGTCAGAGTATTTGAGTATTGAATCTGTAACAATGTTTTAGTTCTCTGGGGTGCCCTGCGAGGTATCTCAGAGAGCCCGTATATACGAAACATCATATTTACCATTGAAGGTTTTTGCATTAATTAAAATAACTAGTATATCTTAGAAGTCGTGTTGACCTCTTTTGTTCCTAATACCAGATTTGAATTGACGCGACTTTGACAATTGGTGACCCCGACGCGATCTGGTAGAAGGGACTTCGCTGGATACTGTCCGGCCCATTTGGTCACCTCTTTCATCGAACCGTGTGTTTCACAAACTGCCCGGGCTTCTAAAAAGGTAACCAGATACCTATTGTTAAATTACTAAAGATCTGCACATTGGCTTTATCCAAATTAATTTTGTGAAACACCTGTCTGATGTAAGTGAACTAAATTATGAAACTATTATGAGTAGATAAGCACAATATTGTGACATGCAAACCTGTGATAAATGTGATGTTAAACCATGGTACCAGAGAGTATTGATCTACCGGCAAGGTCCGTAACTATGGATACGGCTAGGTTCAGGAGACAATGCTGACATCTACCGGCAAGGTCCGTAACTGCGAGGATACGGCTAAGGTTCGGAGATACAGGGAATTATTGGCTAAGGGCGTTGGCTACTGACACATATCCATCGAGATATGGCTAGGATCAGAGGAGCGCCAAAATTTTAGTTGAGTATTGTTTCTTTGACACATATCCAGAAGAGATATGGCTAGGTTCTGAGAAAATACTGAAGTCTCCAGGCTAGGATCACCAGGGGTGAGAACTGGAGACACAGGGAATTATTGGCTAAGGGCGTTGGCTACTGACACATATCCATCGAGATATGGCTAGGATCAGAGGAGCGCCAAAATTTTAGTTGAGTATTGTTCCTTTGACACATATTCAGAGAGATATGGCTAGGATCAAGGAAGATACTGAAGTCTCTGGACCACAAATGGTGGAACTGTGAGATACAGGGATTAATTGATCAAAGTGTAACGTTGTGGCACATATCCACTGAGATATGGCTAGGATCATAATGGCCACTTACATTTTAGATAGTGTTACGCTACTGACACGTATCAGAAGGCTAGATACGGTTAGGGTCAGGGGGACACTGGGTGTTGTTGTATGCATGAGTGTGCGAATGATCACAGATTAAATAAAATAGTGAATAGGGGTTATTAAAAATAATAAACCTGTATATTAAGACGTCTGTGGCTGTCCAAACTGTATAATTTGGGGATAACTGTTGGGTTTGTGGTTGCTTAAACCATATAACCCGTTAAAAACAATTGGGAACATAAAGCTAAAGTGATGAATTCAATCAATCAATCAATTTTATTTTATATAGCCCTTCTTACATCAGCTAATATCTCGAAGTGCTGTACAGAAACCCAGCCTAAAACCCCAAACAGCTAGTAATGCAGGTGTAGAAGCACGGTGGCTAGGAAAAACTCCCTAGAAAGGCAAAACCTAGGAAGAAACCTAGAGAGGAACCAGGCTATGAGGGGTGGCCAGTCCTCTTCTGGCTGTGCCGGGTGGAGATTATAACAGAACCATGCCAAGATGTTCAAAAATGTTCATAAGTGACAAGCATGGTCAAATAATAATCAGGAATAAATCTCAGTTGGCTTTTCATAGCCGATCATTAGAGTTTAAAACAGCAGGTCTGGGACAGGTAGGGGTTCCATAACCGCAGGCAGAACAGTTTAAACTGGAATAGCAGCAAGGCCAGGCGGACTGGGGACAGCAAGGAGTCACCACGGCCGGTAGTCCCGACGTATGGTCCTAGGGCTCAGGTCTCTCAGTTGGCTTTTCATAGCCGATCATTTAGAGTTGAAAACAGCAGGTCTGGGACAGGTAGGGGGTTTCGTAGCCGCAGGCAGAACAGTTGAAACTGGAATAGCAGCAAGGCCAGGCGGACTGGGGACAGCAAGGTGTCATCATGCCCGGTAGTCCTGACGTATGGTCCTAGGGCTCAGGTTCTCAGAGAGAAAGAGAGAACGAGAGAATTAGAGAGAGCATACTTAAATTCACACAGGACACTGGATAAGACAGGAGAAGTACTCCAGGTATAACCAACTAACCCCAGCCCCCCGACACATAAACTACTGCAGCATAAATACTGGAGGCTGAGACAGGAGCGGTCCGGAGACACTGTGGCCCCATCCGAAGAAACCCCGGACAGGGCCAAACAGGAAGGATATAACCCCACCCACTCCGCCAAAGCACAGCCCCCGCACCACTAGAGGGATATCCCCAACCACCAACTTACAATCCTGAGACAAGGCCGAGTATAGCCCACAGAGGTCTCCACCACAGCACAAACCAAGGGGGGGCGCCAACCCAGACAGGAAGATCACGTCAGTAACTCAACCCCACTCAAGTGACGCACCCCTCCCAGGGACGGCATGAAAGAGCACCAGCAAGCCAGTGACTCAGCCCCTGCAACAGGGTTAGAGGCAGAGAACCCCAGTGGAGAGGGGAACCGGCCCGGCAGAGACAGCAAGGGCTGTTCGTTGCTCCAGCCTTTCCGTTCACCTTCACACTCCTGGGCCAGACTACACTCAATCATATGACCTACTGAAGAGATAAGTCTTCAGTAAAGACTTAAAGGTTGAGACCGAGTCTTAAGCCATGTTAAATTGAACTAATTATCATGGTAGAGCTAACGTAGTACAGTGAGGGAACTACATTTTGTGTCAGAGGGTAAGATGAGATCATTAATGGTACTATTGGTGGAAATCTATTTATCATTTCAAGGCATGGAGTAACAATCTGCATTTATGAGTGTAAATTCCACTGCTGATGTGTTGATTGAATGGGTACGATGGAGTATTTGGTTTGGTAATGTTGAATGGACTATTTGTAGCGTGTTTTGGGGTTAAATAGAAAAACTCACGTATTCAATAGGGAATGGGTAAGAGAGAGAGAGTTTTTACGTGTATTAAAAGTTACATAAGATAGCTTTAGTGGTATTCTAGATGGATCTATGAAAATATGTTACAAGTACGAATGACATTATTTCCTAAGAAGGAAGATTGTAGGGACATTTCCCGCGCCTCCCCCATAATGCAGGAAGGAGCAGGAGAGGGGGAGGAGATGTGAAAGACAGTATAGTTCAGATGGTAGGAATGTCATTAAGCGTATGCTGATAAACGATAGCAAGTATTTGTTTTATTAATTAGGGCCTAATCAGAGAGAACAGTTAAATAAATTGAATAGCGAACTGAAATGGGTTAGCGGGAAAATACAAAATAGTTGGACCATTTTAGAACGATAATTTATTTTGGTTAGGATGCAAGTATCCATTGGCTGTTGTGCTGGGGAAATAGCGCCAGCCTGTGGTGGGTCCTGGATTGGTAAAACAGGGGGGACAGGAACAATAGAAGGGGAGACAGATTTTCCTAGGGGGTTGAACAAATAATTGATAATGGATCATTTGAGATGAGATCACATGTAGCAGAGTTAGGGTAATCAATTAAATAATCATTGTATACTCGAGGAATTTTGAGTGGTTTAATGGATTAGTTAGGAGGAATTAGATTGATACAAACAATTATTGATGGGTTAAGACTGGGGATATCATGTTTTGTGTGTATTACCATCTTTAGATTATAACCAGGAGAAAGAGATTAGCTCATCTCAGTTAGGCAGTATTTAGGTCAAAAGAGGGAGCTACCAAATTAAATTGAGCCTAACTATCTCTGATTGTTATTTTTCAATTGGGTTTTTCAAATAAATAAAAAAACACACCCAGCATGATGTTTATAAAGGGTTGTTATGTTGAATTTAGGGGGATTTTCAACAGATCATGGGTGGTGTTTACTATGCTATAGGATGGAACGGTTTGTTGGGGGATATTTGAACATAAATTAATGGAATAAGATGCAGTAATCAAAGGAATGGTTATCACTAGGTAAATGGATAAAACAGGGGAAAAACATTACTGACTGGCAGAATACACCAAATGGGGATCAGTATGGCCACTCCACTGGGAGATATAGAAGAAAGTTGAATTGGAGAGCAAAAACCCAGCCCAGGGTCCACCTGGAGATAAGTTTTAACGGATGACAGGAAGAGATTTTCTTAACTCAGGAACAGGAGGCTGAGTTAGCAGCAATTCCTTTCAAATTATGGTCACAAGGACAACAGATGTAGGACTAATTAAGGGGGTAGCTCCAGTACAAGTGATTCCTCGATCCGATAATAGACCATACCAAAAGCAATATACTATGATACCAGAAGCAATAAAAGGGATAACACCTACATTTGAGCATTTACTTAAGGGAGGGGTGATAATTCCTGGAGATGAGGTACAATGCAACTCTCCAGTATTTCCTGTTAAAAAGGCGGCACCTAGCGCCGACTGGAGGATGGTCATGGACTTACAGTTAGTTTAATAGAAATATAATTCCCAGAGTTCCATGTGTACCAGATCCACATACATTGCTGAACCAAATGAAACCAGAGAACTCCTATTTTACAGTGATGGATTTAGCTAATGCTTTCTTTAGTATCCCAGTTCATCCGGATAGTCAGGGGTGGTTTGGCTTTACTTTTCAGGGAAGGAAATGGACTCACGCTAGGATGCCTCAAGGCTACTCGGAAAGTCTTACAATCTTAGCCCAGGCTATAACTACGAATTTGGGAAAGTTTGAACCTAGGGAAGGAAGCAAATGTTAGTTTATGTAGATGATATTCTATTGGCTAATCCCACTCAGGAGGGATGTAAGAAGGATACAATCCAATTGTTAACCTTCCTGGCAGAACAGGGACACAAAGTGAGCAAAAATAAACTTCAACTTTGGCAGAGCGAGGTCATTTACCTAGGACACACTATAACTCAGGAGGGGCGAATGTTAAACTCATCCAGGAAAACTGCTATACTTGAAGCGCCAAAACCGTTAAAACAAAAAACAAATGATTAGCTTTTTGGTAATGATAAACTGCTGTAAAGCTTGGGTACTCCATTATGTACTGCATACGGGTAAATTAAGTGATCTTATCTATGGGAAGGCAATGGTAGCCCATGGTAAAGTAATTTGGAACTCTAAGGAGGCATACATACATCAGGGATGTTATCCAAATGGTAGAGAGTAACGAGGGATATGACATTGGTAGTGATTTACAGATGATGAGGTTTTTTGGTGGGCTATTAGATATAACTGGGTTAATCATGAACATAGAGATTTTTATTCTTTGTTGCTAGACAGAAGACTTAGGTGACCTAAGAATAGACTTGTCATGTCCAACAATTAGTCTTCAGGTCAAGCCCGGGAGAGCCTGGGTAGAACAGAGTTTGAACTAAACATAAGTGTTTTTACAAGATAAGAGATTGATTGATTGGATTACTAAATGATTCTGAACTGAATAAAAGTCGAATTTTGTCAAGGGTGTTGAAATGGTGTGGTGTGGAATCAGGCGCAGAAGCAGATGTACAGTCCAACAAGACTTTACTTGAGCAAAATAATCCAACAGGCGGCCTGAGGCCAAACAGACGCACACAGGCGTCACACACGAGCGCACAAAATACAGAGCGCAAAAACTCTCCTCAACCGAGGAGGAAGCTAATAGAACTGGCGTACCGAAAACACAGGTTACGCACAAACACCTGACACGAAACAATCACACACAACACTAGACAAACACAACGAGAAACTTATAGGACACTAATTACGTCAAAACAGAAACAGGTGTGTAAACAAACAGACAAAAGCAAACGAACATGAAACATCTAGCGGTGGCAGCTAGAATTCGGGAGACGACGAACGCCGAAGCCTGCCCGAACAAGGGAGAGAGGCAGCCTCGGCTCGAAACCGTGACAGTACCCCCCCTTGACGCGCGGCTCCAGACGTGCGCCGACTCCGGCCTCGGGGACGACCAGGGGGACGCGGCGCAGGGCGCGGTCGGATGCCTCCGATGGAACTCCGTCAGGAGCGACGGGTCCAACACGTCTCTCCTCGGCACCCAGCACCGCTCCTCCGGACCGCATCCCTCCCACTCCACTAGATACTGGAGACCCCCATCCGACGTTCTCGAATCCAAGATGGATCTTACGGAGTAGCGCCGGTGCCCCCTCGATGTCCAACGGGGGCGGAGAAGTCTCCCAAGATCTCATCTTCTTGGAGTGGGCCCGCTACCACCGGCCTGAGAAGGGACACATGGAACGAGGGGTTAATACACTTATACTCCACAGGTAGCTGTAATCTATAACATACCTCGTTCAACCTTCTCAGGACATTAAATGGCCCTACAAACCGCCCGACCCAGTTTCCGACAGGGCAGGCGGAGGGGCAGGTTTCTGGTAGAGAGCCAGACTCGATCACCAGGTGCGTACACCGGTGCCTCACTGCGGTGGAGATCAGCGCGCGCTTCTGACGTCGGAGGGCCCGCTGCAGGTGGACGTGTGCAGCGTTCCAAGTCTCCTCCGAGCGCCGCGCCCACTCATCCACCGCAGGAGCCTCGATCTGGCTCTGCTGCCAGGGTGCCAGAACCGGCTGGTAACCTAACACACATTGAAATGGAGTTAGGTTAGTGGAGGAATGGCGTAGGGAATTCTGGGCCATCTCGGCCCAGGGAACGTACCTTGACCACTCCTCCGGCCGGTCCTGGCAGTATGTTCTGAGAAACCTACCCACATCCTGGTTTACGCGTTCCACCTGCCCATTGCTCTCCGGGTGGTAACCCGAGGTGAGGCTCACCGAGACCCCCAACCGCTCCATAAACGCTCTCCAGACTCTGGAGGTGAATTGGGGACCCCGATCAGCCACAATGTCCTCGGGTACCCCGTAGTGCCGGAACACATGGGTAAACAGTGCCTCGGCAGTTTGCAGGGCCGTAGGAAGACCCGGCATGGGGAGCCAACGACAGGCCTTAGAGAACCGGTCCACAACGACCAGGATGGTAGTATTCCCTTGGGAGAGGGGAAGGTCTGTTATAAAGTCCACTGATAGGTGGGACCATGGCCGTTGTGGAATGGGCAGGGGTAGCAACTTACCCCTAGGTAGATGTCTAGGCGCCTTACACTGGGCGCACACCGAGCAGGAGGAAACATAAACCCTCACATCCCTTTGCCAACGTGGGCCACCAGTACTTGGCACTAAGACAGTGCACTGTCCGGCCGATACCCGGATGTCCAGAGGAGGGTGACGTGTGAGCCCAATAGATCAATCGATCCCGAACCTCGAGCGGAACGTACTTCCGACCCTCCGGGCACTGTGGTGGACTAGGGTCGGTGCGTAACGCCCGCTCGAGTTCAGCATCGACCTCCCACACTACCGGTGCCACCAGACACGACTCAGGCAGTATGGGGAGTGGGCTCCACGGACCTCTCCTCCGCGTCATACCGCGAGACAGCGCATCTGCCTTGCCATTCCGTGAACCAGGGATGTACGTGATCTTAAAAGTAAACCTGGTCAAGAACATACTCCATCTTGCCTGGCGAGGTTCAGCCTCCTCGCCGCCCGGATGTACTCCAGGTTACGGTGGTCCGTCAAAATGAGGAAAGGGTGTTGAGCCCCCTCAAGCCAGTGCCTCCACACCTTTAGAGCCTGTACCACGGCTAACAGCTCCCTGTCCCCTACGTCATAGTTCCGCTCCGCGGACTGAGCTTCTTAGAATAAAAAGCACAGGGGCGGAGTTTAGGTGGCGCGCCAGACCGTTGTGAAAGCACGGCTCCTAAACCGGCCTCCGACGCGTCCACCTCTACTTGGAACGGCAAAGAGGGATCCGGATGCGCCAGCACCGGGGCCGAGGAAAACAGGTCCTTCAGACTCCCAAACGCCCTGTCCGCCTCGGCCGACCACTGCAGACGCACCGGACCCCCCTTCAACAGAGACGTGATGGGAGCTGCCACCTGTCCAAACCCCGGATAAACCTCCTGTAGTAATTTGCAAACCCCAAAAACTGCTGCACCTCCTTCACAGTGGTTGGTGTTTGCCAATTACGCACGGCCGACACCCGGTCTACCTCCATCTTCACCCCTGACGCAGACAACTGATAACCCAAAAAGGAGACCGACTCCTGGAAAAACAGACACTTCTCTGCCTTCACATACAGGTCGTGCTCCACCAGCCTCCGCAACACCCTGCGCACCAGGGCCACATGCTCGACACGGGTAGGTGAGTACACGAGAATGTCATCAATGTACACCACCACCCCCTGCCCCTGCATGTCCCTGAAGATCTCATCCACAAATGATTGGAAAACTGATGGAGCGTTCATCAACCCGTATGGCATGACCAGATACTCGTAATGGCCCGAGGTGGTACTAAAGGCTGTTTTCCATTCATCACCCTCCCTGATGCGCACCAAGTTGTACGCGCTCCTGAGATCTAATTTCGTGAAGAAACGCGCCCCATGCAACGACTCAGTCATGGTCGCAATCAGCGGGAGTGGATAACTATACTTCACCGTAATCTGATTGAGACCACGGTAATCGATGCACGGACGCAAACCACCATCCTTTTTCTTCACGAAAAAGAAACTCGAGGACGCGGGGAAGTGGACGGCCGTATGTATCCTTGTCTCAGCGATTCGTCTCATGTAAATCTCCATAGCTTTCTTCTCCTCCTGAGACAGAGGATACACATGGCTCCGTGGGAGCGCAGCTCCTGCCTGGAGGTTTATCGCACAATCCCCCCTGCCTATGGGGGTGGCAACCGCGTCGCCTCGCCTTACTAAACGCAATAGCCAAATCCCCATACTCAGGTGGAACGGCAATGCGGGCACCTGGTTTGGACTCTCCACCGAGGTAGCCCCCTATGGAAACGCCCAAACACCTACCCACACACTGAGCAGACCACTCCATCAGAGCCCTCTCCTGCCACGAAATCGCTGGGTTATGGGTACTCAACCAGGGCATGCCCAGCACCACCGGATACGCAGGAGAGTCAATCAGGAACAGCTGAATCATCTCCTGATGATCCCCCCTGCGCACACATCCTAAGTGGCGCCGTGACCTCCTGATTAAGCCCGTACCAACGGACGACTATCTAGGGCGTGAACGGAAAAGGAACATCAACAGGAATGAGAGGAATCCCTAACGCTAAACAAAACTTTTTATCAATAAAATTCCCAGCTGCGCTTGAATCTACCAGCACCTTATGCTGGGAATGAGGTGCTACCTGTGGAAAACGTACAGGCATACAAAAATGGGCAACAGTGAGCTCTGGGTGAGTGGGGCGCCTACTCACCTGGAGGGAATCCCCAGTGCGGGACCTGTCGTCATCTCCCTAGGAGGCCATCCCCAGCACCCTAGCCGCGGTGTGTCCTCCCCGACCACAGTTGGTGCAGTGGATGGACCCCCTAGCCTGCCGACTCCTCCTCTCTCTAGCGCCAGCGCCCCGAGCTCCATAGGACAAGGCTCGGAGACGCTGGAGGGTGGAATGGACGGACCCTCCGCAGGACGTCCCGCGGGTAGCCAGCAAGGTATCCAGCCTGATGGACATATCAACCAGCTGGTCGAAAGTGAGGCTGGTGTCCCTACAAGCCAGCTCCCGACGGACGTCCTCTCGTAGGCTGCACCGGTATAGATCGATGAGGGCCCGATCATTCCACCCTGCATCTGCCGCTAGAGTACGGAATTCGAGCGCGAATTCCTGGGCACTTCTCCTCCCCTGCCGGAGGAAGACCAGACGCCCCCGCCGTTTCGCTCCGGGGATGGTCAAACACCGCCCTGAAGCGGCGGGAGAATTCGGTGTACGTAATCGTCGTGGCGTCGATCTTCCTCCACTCCGCGTTGGCCCACTCCAACGCTTCTCCGGCCAGGCAGGAGATCAGGGCGGACACGCTCTCATGCCCTGAAGGTGCCGGGTGCACTGTGGCCAGGTATAGCTCTACCTGGAGCAGGAATCCCTGACACCCAGCCGCGGTCCCGTCGTAGGCCCTCGGGAGAGATAGTCGGACTCCTCGAGGTTCCGGCGCTGGAATGGGCGGGCTGGCCGATGGTGCTGGCAGGGCGGGCGGCGGTGGAGGCGAACCCCAGCCTCGGAGTGTGGTAATCACCTCCTGCAGGGCGGTCCCCATCTGCTGGAGCTGCTCTTGCTGGTCCCGAACCTGGGCTTCCAGTCTCGTCTGGGCTGCTTCGGCTCCTGCTGATTCCATTGTTGAGGGGTGTGTGATTCTGTCAAGGGTGTTGAAATGGTGTGGTGTGGAATCAGGCGCAGAAGCAGATGTACAGTCCAACAAGACTTTACTTGAGCAAAATAATCCAACAGGCGGCCTGAGGCCAAACAGACGCACACAGGCGTCACACACGAGCGCACAAAATACAGAGCGCAAAAACTCTCCTCAACCGAGGAGGAAGCTAATAGAACTGGCGTACCGAAAACACAGGTTACGCACAAACACCTGACACGAAACAATCACACACAACACTAGACAAACACAACGAGAAACTTATAGGACACTAATTACGTCAAAACAGAAACAGGTGTGTAAACAAACAGACAAAAGCAAACGAACATGAAACATCTAGCGGTGGCAGCTAGAATTCCGGAGACGACGAACGCCGAAGCCTGCCCGAACAAGGGAGAGAGGCAGCTTCGGCCGAAACCGTGACAAATTTAGCTGCCATAAAAGACAAAGGAAGTGGGAGGAGCAATAAAGAAGCAAAAGACAATCTCAAAAATGAAAGGCATGGCAATTGGATGATAAATTACATAAGGAATGGTTTAGAAAGGTGGTAATATTGACACATGAGCAAATCATGTGTCAAAAAGGGGGAGTGATAGGATTAAATAAAAAATACTTAAAAAGAAAAAACACAACAATAGAAATTGAGAGCTCAACATGTATGTGTGAATATAGTTTATTAACCACACCTGTATGTCAGAGGTTTTGTGCCCCACAGGTGAACTAAAGGAGAAGGTGACCCACTCTATCTCACCAGGAGACTGGGTGTGGATCCAGTCTCTAAAAGAAGAAAAACTGGAAGCAGGCCTGTTGGGAAGGGCCCTATCAAGTCCTATTAGATCCACCTGGGTGCATGTCACACACTGCAAAAAGGTAAACCCAGTTACACCTGATGAACAAACAGAGTTAAGAGAAAGAACCGATCACCACTAGGGCTCGGGGGTTGGCTCCTTAACGAAGATTCCCTTACCCTGTCTGATCATCCCTGTGTGAGTTTGGTAGAAGGTGAGGCAATGGGTTGGCGTCTGACATGTTCTCAGGGCGAAGGTGGGGATTCACAGGTCTCCTGACGGTAGGTAGCTGTCTGATTGTGGGGGCCATATTCCTAACACACTCAAACCCTTCTGATCAGCCAAAAGTAGTAGTTAACCTAACACAAGTTGATAAAATAATACCTGAGCACAGTCTATGAAGGCATAGGAGACAGCTAGACGTAGGGAAAGGGGAAGCACTAAGGACTTTAGGGGAGGACATCACTATATGTATGTCACCATGTACATCCTGGGACTATGTAGTTGCTCATATCGAGAGCGTGGGGGATATGTAAATCTCCATACACAGTTTAGGGACAGGTGTAGTATTGTGAAAGTAGGGAATTACCAGAAATGGCAGTGCGACCCATAGAAGGGTAGGTACTGTCTGAAAGTCTGAAGTACGCAAAAACTGGTTTATCCTCCATGCAAGCCACCTGGGAATGTGGTGAGAGAGTCTTGTAGTAACTTGAACTATCTGTATCCCCCGATAACAAAGTCATTCCGACCTAGGTTGCCTACGTTTGAAGTCTCAGGGGATTCTAATTGTTTTTTAGGACTAGTAAGATAGGATACAGAGTAGGGCATCTTAGCTCTGCTCCTACACAGAGAATATCACAACTAAAAGAGAACATGACTAATCTCTCCTCTTTGTTGCAGCCAGAGAATTTTAGGAACCAAAACCAGGCCCGTGCTGACATCTGATGGTTGTGTGGTGATTACTGATTGTGAATTCACCTACATATGTAAACAATCAAACGTGTCAGAGACTGGTGAGTTGTCACGTAGAAAGTAGGACCTCCTCCCGGGATCCTTTGATGAAAGGATCCTGTGATGGGATAGGAGTAACTCGAGGGGTTCCAGAACAATTCAAAGCTAGGAATCAGATCGCAGTTGAGTTTGAATCAAGTATTTTCTGGTGGTCAACAATTAATAAAAACGTAGATTGGATAAATTATATTTACTATAACCAGCAAAGATTTATAAACCACACTCGTGATGCATTAAAGGGATTAGCTGAGCAGACAGCGGCAACTAGCTTAATGACATGGCAGAATAGAATAGCTTTAGATATGCTTTTGGCTGAGCGGGGCGGAGTTTGTGTTCTGTTTGGATATTGTGATGTCACGAGAGGCTGTGTCCTGGAGGGACGTTACATCCCCCTGAGGTGGCTGCAAACCCAGACAGCTATGGCTCCATCTGCTGGTATGGTCGGGAACTCCACCCCTCTATGGCCAATCTTCCCACGCAGCTGAAACAAATGAGGAGCTGATGAGCTGAAGGTTTGGGAAGGGAAGAGACACAGTCTCCAACCTGGGCTCTCTGGAGGACAAGAGTGCTGCACGTCCACTTCCATGAGGAATATAAGGATTTGGAGATACTTACCTTTGGGAAATACTCACCTTTGGATATATGCACCTGTGGAAATACGTGAGAGACATTTGGAAGGACTTTTTGCTGGGTTGGCCACTAGCTGCAACGTGGACTACAGTAAGGCTGGGGAAAAGTTATCTGAGCGAGTGAGAATTATGATTTTGGATGTGGAAGAGACATCCCTGAACTGTTAACCCTTAAAGAGCCACAAGAGAACAGAATTTTGTTATATTTTCGTTAATTTCCCAAGACCTATAATAAAATCCTTGTTTTGTTTGAACCTTGTCTCCTTGCACTACTTGAGCAATCCCGCTGAAAGCTGTGTAGCCTCTCGTGACGTCACAGATGGTGGAGAATACGGGCACGCCTCAAGCGTTAATAGTGCATGTCAGAGGAGGATACCGAAGGTTTGATCACCCAGTTTTCCAAGTTGGCCGTAGGCTCCCCGCCGACTGAAATGGAGGACATATTGAAAGCCCTTGTTGCTGGCCAGCAAGCCCAGATGCAAGCAAACGTGGCTCTCTTGGAGGAGCAAAAGAAAGCCAACCTTCTGAAGGCAGAGGAATTGCAGTTGCAGAGACAGAGGGTGGTCCAAAATACCCGCCCAATAAAGGCAAGTGACTTTATATCTAAGATGGGAGCTACCGATGACATTGCGGCATACCTGCATGCATTTGAGGCCACGGCCACTAGGGAAGCCTGGCCCAAGCAACAGTGGGTTGGTCTGTTAGCCCCCTTTATAACCGGGGAATCGCTGAATGCTGTCCGGGACCTGGGCCCTGACCAGGTTACTGACTATGATGCCCTGAAGTCTGAGATCCTCAGCAGATATGGACTCACAAAGTTTGGTATGGCCCAGCCTTTCACAGCTGGACCTTCCAACCAGACCAACCTCCTCGGGCGCAGATGCATGAACTTGTCCGAATCGCAAGGAAATGGCTGGATCCGCAGAGGAATACAGCAGCGGCGGTGGTGGAGGCCGTTGTGGTGGATCGTTACCTACGCGCCCTGCCTTATGAGGCAAAACGGTTCATCAGTCAACAGGCCTTGACCACGGCTGATCTGACCGTGGAAGCTGTGGAAAAGTACCAGGCCACAGCGGAGATGCTGAATGCTTCCCGAAAAGACCCCAGGAGTGCGGCCCCACCACAAATGGGAAGAACCCGTCCAAAGGGACCCCAAGGTCTCGAACCCAGCCACGTCAGGGACTTATCCCGGCTCCAGGGGGGAGCCAGAAACCAGGCGGGTCCAAGAAGAGTACACCAGGAGGGGGAAACTTCGACAGTGTTACCGGTGTGGGGAGATGGGACATATCTCCTGGCAGTGTGGGAAACCAGCCGATGAACCTATGCCCACTGCAGAGTCCTCCAGCTCAGCACCCACACACCGTTTTGCCTCGCTCTTGGGAGTCGAGATGGCGGCCCAGATCGACCCCCCACCTGCCCGGTAACTGTGAATCACCATGATGTGGAGGCCTTACTGGATTCTGGTAGCCGGGCCACCCTGGTGCGTAAGGATTTGGTGGGCCCAACGTGTCTGACCCCCGGGGAAAGTCCTCCCAGTTTCCCTGTGTCCATGGGGACACCAGAGAATACCCCATTACTGAACTTACAATGACCAGCACACGGGGAACCATACACACGACGGCGGGGGTGGTTGATTCCCTCCCCGTCCCTGTCCTAATTGGACGAGACTGCCCAGCCTTTACCCACTCTGGAGAGAGTCTCAGGAGAGGATAACCCGAGTACCTCGGAAACGGAGAGGCAAGACTCATCCTGGGAAGGCTCCGGTGCAATCCTCCGAGTTACTCACTCCCGCCCGGGCTCTGATAGGGATGGCAGGTGCCCAGACCGACACAGAGACGGAGCTACAGAATCTGGACAAAGAACTGTCTGGTCTGAAGGGGACCGCTGAGAGGTATCGTTTGTTAAAGCAACAGTTAGACATGAAGACAGAAGAGTTAGATATCCTCCAGGCTAAACTTCCAACAGAGCTCCTTCCTAAGCAACAGGAGGAGCTGGAGAGGCTGCGCAGGACCATCGAGGAGTGTGAGGAGACCCTGCGCAGTAGTAAGGAGGTCCAGAAGAAGGCAGAGGAGAAGTACAAGGTGTTGGAGAACAAGATGAAGAATGCGGAGGCAGAGAGAGAGAAGGAACTGAAAGCTGCTCAACAGAAGCTAAACTCTGCTAAAACCAAGGCCGATGCGTTCAGTAAGAAACTCAAGGAGAGACAACAGGAGGCTGAGTCCCTGGTCCTAGAGTTGGAGGAGTTGAAGAGAGAGCAGTCTGGCAAGCACCACGGCAATGCGGACGCCCTCTCCCGGCGTGATGCCTTCTTCGCTGCCTTTACCCCGACGAGGACGTCGGTCCCGAGGAGGGGGATGTGTGATGTCACGAGAGGCTGTGTCCTGGAGGGACGTTACATCCCCCTGAGGTGGCTGCAAACCCAGACAGCTATGGCTCCATCTGCTGGTATGGTCGGGAACTCCACCCTCTATGGCCAATCTTCCCACGCAGCTGAAACAAATGAGGAGCTGATGAGCTGAAGGTTTGGGAAGGGAAGAGACACAGTCTCCAACCTGGGCTCTCTGGAGGACAAGAGTGCTGCACGTCCACTTCCATGAGGAATATAAGGATTTGGAGATACTTACCTTTGGGAAATACTCACCTTTGGATATATGCACCTGTGGAAATACGTGAGAGACATTTGGAAGGACTTTTTGCTGGGTTGGCCACTAGCTGCAACGTGGACTACAGTAAGGCTGGGGAAAAGTTATCTGAGCGAGTGAGAATTGTGATTTTGGATGTGGAAGAGACATCCCTGAACTGTTAACCCTTAAAGAGCCACAAGAGAACAGAATTTTGTTATATTTTCGTTAATTTCCCAAGACCTATAATAAAATCCTTGTTTTGTTTGAACCTTGTCTCCTTGCACTACTTGAGCAATCCCGCTGAAAGCTGTGTAGCCTCTCGTGACGTCACAATATATGTGCTGTATTTTCATCCTCAAACAATATAGCACCGGACGGGTCAGTGACAAAAGAGCTTCAGGGGAGTAACTACACTGGTGAATGAACTGGCTGAGAACTCTGGTATTGATAGCTCCATAAATGGTTGGTTTGATAACATATTTGATAAATGGAAAACTATTGTTGTAACTATTCTGGGTGAAGTTATAGCTTCTATGGGTATACTTGTTCTTTGTGGATGTTGTCTTATTTCCTGTGTCTGAGGTTTGGTGAGGAGATGGAGAAGTGATTTCCCAACAGATGGTGAGATACGGCCCAATCCTGGACTCCGACCTAAGGAATTGAGGATATGACCTACCAGGCTTGGTGGAGTGACACTAGAGGGTGTCTAAAGGGGGCCAAAATATACTTCTCTGTTTGTGTTTTATGTTTTAATAGTCTTATGTTTTGTGTTCTATTAATCCTGTGTTTTATGCTTTATTAATCAAGTTAACCATGTGAATGTTTGTCTTTCCTTATGTGATGGTTTGAAGTTCTTTGATGACTGGTAACAATTTGCAAGTTGGGTGTAGATGGACTGAGGGTTTTAATTTTTTTGTATCATTATGGCCTATTAATAAAAGTGTGATTTTTTTGTTTGTATTGTATTATAATGAATGACAATCTGTGTTTTCTTATTTTTGAATCACACCTTATTAGGTGTGAAAAGGGGGATTATTGGGGATTTATTATTCTCCTAAATTGATGGGATGACTAATTTAGAAAGAATGCATTCTTGACTGGGCTAATGTAGGTTGTGACACCTGGCAAGCTGTGATTGATGTGAAGAGCTGTTTTAGGGGGTAAAATGAGATAAGGATTGTGTCTCCAAATGCTAGACTATACTGGTTCTTTGTGATCTGTGAACCTTCCTTGGACGTAGGAATGATGTCTAAGGGAGCTGGCTCTTCTCACTATGACAGGTTGTTATGATGAACGTATGCCTGGTAACAGAAGAGGCTGGCAACAGGGGTGCATCAACGTATTGGCTGAGTAAAGTTTAAACCACACTCAGTCCTTTACTCTAATTGGCCAGCAGAGAAGTGGGAAATTCTCTCTGTCAGAGTATTTGAGTATTGAATCTGCAACAATGTTTTAGTTCTCTGGGGTGCCCTGCGAGGTATCTCAGAGAGCCCGTATATACGAAACATCATATTTACCATTGAAGGTTTTTGCATTAATTAAAATAACTAGTATATCTTAGAAGTCGTGTTGACCTCTTTTGTTCCTAATACCAGATTTGAATTGACGCGACTTTGACAATAACATGCAGTCATGGTAAAATGCTTTCTGTGTGCCATCTTTAGATTGTTCATCATTAATAATAAAACACACACTTGTGGTGCACAAGAAAGGCATTGGAGGAGGCAGTGGTGATTGAACTCATTTCAGTGACAGTGTAAAACGGTTCACAGTTTTTTATCATGTCTTGGTTGAAATAAATGCATTTTTGTTGTTTACAATATCCCCTCATGCTTCAGAGATGAGTTGGGAGGTGATTGCCAAGGTGTTGGGGAAATTATTGAGATTGCACACCCCACAGATGAATACAGGTGAGCATGCATGCCAAGAAGTTCTCTTTTGCCTGGGCCTATGTATTGGTCAAAAGTTCTAATGATATATTCTCCTCTTTTCCCAACAGCCCTCTCTTGCTGCAGGTGAAGAGTCTAAAAGAGACCTCCAGAAAGGTAAAGCATGACTAATTTCCTCCAGTTTTAGGGGAAGCCCCTATAGAACCTAGGTAGTGAACTGATCAATACCACATTTGATTATGAATGACATGTACAAGGAAAGCACATCAGTATATATGTAGCCTAAATACAAATGATTGATTCTCTCTTCCAGAGACAATCAGTGTGGACCAGACTGTGGCGCAAGCCTTCTAACTCCGGGCATACCAGGATGTCATCGTTAACATTGTGAATCCGTAGGTGCTTTTTCTATGCATCATATTTCCATTAGGATTTGATTGAATTACAGCACTCTGCATTGTCAAGCTGATTTTCATACTGTATATGGATTCGTGTGCTAGGATGTAACTCCCCTTCAAAGACAAATACATTGGAATGGGAGACATGGTGACTGAAGAAGAGTTTGGTGAGAGGGAGTCTGTTGAATACCTGTGTATATGATATTGGTGTTTTTAAGGTAGACTACTTCTTGAATCTCTAACTAGTAGAACGTCAGTAACACTCTATTTATCTTAGGTGAGCACCTGTGCTTATGTGACCCAGAAAGTGGAGTATGCAGGGATCAGGTTTGCAATACCATTCATAGCACATTAATAATAAATATGTTATTGCATGTGTACATACACTGAGTATACCAAACCTTAGGAACACCTTCCTAATATTGAGTTGCACCCCCCCCCTTTTGCCCTCAGAACAGCCTCAATTCGCCGGGGCATGGACTCTACAAGGTGTCGAAGGCGTTCCACAGGGATGCTGGCCCATGTTGACTCCAACGCTTCCCACAGTTGTGTCAAGTTGGCTGGATGTTCTTTGGGTGGTGGACCATTCTTGATACACATGGGAAACGGTTGAGCGTGAAAAATCCAGAAGCGTTGCAGTTCTTGACACAAACTGGTTGTAACTCTAATGAACTTATCCTCTGCAGCAGAGTTAACTCTGGGTCTTCCATTCCTGTGGCAGTCCTCATGAGAGCCAGTTTCATCATAGCGCTTGATGGTTTTTGCGACTGCACTTGAAGAAACTTTCAAAGTTCTTGACATTTTCCGGATTGACTGACCTTCACGTCTTAAAGTAATGATGGACTGTCATTTCTCTTTGCTTATTTGAGCTGTTCTTGCCATAATATGGACTTGGTCTTTTATCTTCTGTTTACCACCCCTACCTTGTCACAACACAACTGATAGGTTCAAACGCATTAAGAAGGAAAGAAATTCCACAAAATCCCGTTTAACAAGGCACACCTGTTAATTGAAATGCATTCCAGGTGACTACCTCATGAAGCTGGTTGAGAGAATTCCAAGAGTGTGCAAAGCTGTCATCAAGGCAAAGGGTGGCTACTTTGAAGTATCTCAAATATAAAATATATATATTTTTTACACTTTTTTGGGTACTACATGATTCCATATGTGTTATTTCATAGTTTTGATGTCTTCGCTATTATTCTACAATGTAGGAAATAGTAAAAATTAAGAAACCCTGGAGTGAGTAGGTGTGTCCAAACTTTTGACTGGTACTGTATATGAATACACACTTCACAATCGAATAGTAAGCAAACAGTTCAACACAGTACAAGTATAAGACTTGAAATAGATTGGACATGTGGAATGTAATTAATGTGACATTGTGTTCCAGGTCTGTCGGGAGAGGCCATCCAGATCCACCACGCCCACACCTCAGCCGAGCTCCTGGAACTGTCCTATTACGAGGCCACTGGCAGGTTAGACACGCCCCAGGGGGAAGGTCATGCCTCTTTTATGTAAATATAGTTGAGTCAATATGGATTATTCTCCCCCGGTAAACTGTATGTTCAGGCGGACGGCACCAGAGAGACTACAGGCAGGAGAGAATGGGCTGTACACCAGCGGAGGGACGGAGGAGTATACTCATGGCAGCCCAGCCAGCAGCAACGGCACTGGTACAGTGGGGAGAACAAGTATTTGATACACTGCCGATTTGCAGGTTTTCCTACTTACAAAGCATGTAGAGGTCTGTAATTTTTATCATAGGTACACTTCAACTGTGAGAGACGGAATCTAAAACAAAAATCCAGAAAATCACATTGTATGATTTTTAAGTAATTAATTTGCATTTTATTGCATGACATAAGTATTTGATACATCAGAAAAGCAGAACTTAATATTTGGTACAGAAACCTTTGTTTGCAATTACAGAGATCATACGTTTCCTGTAGGTCTTGACCAGGTTTGCACACACTGCAGCAGGGATTTTGTCCCACTCCTCCATACAGACCTCCAGATCCTTCAGGTTTCGGGGCTGTCGCTTGGCAATACGGACTTTCAGCTCCCTCCAAAGATTTTCTATTGGGTTCAGGTCTGGAGACTGGCTAGGCCACTCAAGGACCTTGAGATGCTTCTTACGGAGCCATTCATTAGTTGCCCTGGCTGTGTGTTTCGGGTCGTTGTCATGCTGGAAGACCCAGCCACGACCCATCTTCAATGCTCTTACTGAGGGAAGGTTGTTGGCCAAGATCTCGCGATACATGGCCCCATCCATCCTCCCCTCAATACGGTGCAGTCGTCCTGTCCCCTTTGCAGAAAAGCATCCACAAAGAATGATGTTTCCACCTCCATGCTTCACGGTTGGGATGGTGTTCTTGGGGTTGTACTCATCGTTCTTCTTCCTCCAAACACGGCGAGTGGAGTTTAGACCAAAAAGCTCTATTTTTGTCTCATCAGACCACATGACCTTCTCCCATTCCTCCTCTGGATCATCCAGATGGTCATTGGCAAACTTCAGATGGGCCTGGACATGCGCTGGCTTGAGCAGGGGGACCTTGCATGCGCTGCAGGATATTAATCCATGACGGCGTAGTGTGTTACTAATGGTTTTCTTTGAGACTGTGGTCCCAGCTCTCTTCAGGTCATTGACCAGGTCCTGCTGTGTAGTTCTGGGCTGATCCCTCACCTTCCTCATGATCATTGATGCCCCACGAGGTGAGATCTTGCATGGAACCCCAGACCGAGGGTGATTGACCGTCATCTTGAACTTCTTCCATTTTCTAATAATTGCGCCAACAGTTGTTGCCTTCTCACCAAGCTGCTTGCCTATTGTCCTGTAGCCCATCCCAGCCTTGTGCAGGTCTACAATTTTTTCCCTGATGTCCTTACACAGCTCTCTGGTCTTGGCCATTGTGGAGAGGTTGGAGTCTGTTTGATTGAGTGTGTGGACAGGTGTCTTTTATACAGGTAACGAGTTCAAACAGGTGCAGTTAATACAGGTAATGAGTGGAGAACAGGAGGGCTTCTTAAAGAAAAACTAACAGGTCTGTGAGAGCCAGAATTGTTACTGGTTGGTAGGTGATCAAATACTTATGTCACGCAATAAAATGCAAATTATTACTTAAAAATCATACAATGTGATTTTCTGGATTTTTGTTTTAGATTCCGTCTCTCAGGAGTTGAAGTGTACCTATGATAAAAATTACAGACCTCTACATGCTTTGTAAGTGTGAAAACATGCAAAATCGGAGTGTATCAAATACTTGTTCTCCCCACTGTATACACACACACACACACACACACACACACACACAGGTGTATCTGACTCGCTATATAAGCATTGTATACAGCACACTAAAACCCTGCCATTAATATACTGTACTTTTTATTATACAGAGTAATGTAAAATCAGTTATCTTATCTCTTAATGTTATATGGTTGATGGCTTGCACCAGGCTTTACAGGATGGGTGTATGTGACATTTTTTAAGTCTACTGATGGCAATTGATTGTCTGTGTCTCCGGTAAACCGTGGCTCCTCATTTGAGGACTTTTCCTCTGGCAGTCCGGATCCAAGTGAGTCTGTCTATGGAAGAAAACACACACTAAATAATAATAATATGCCATTTAGCAGACGCTTTTATCCAAAGCAACTTACAGTCATGTGTGCATTCATTTTTACGTATGGGTGGTCCCGGGGATCGAACCCACTACCCTGGCGTTACAAGCGCAATGCTCTACCAATTGAGCTACAGAGGACCACTACAGACCACTACAGAGGCTTACTGACACAGTCCCACACGTCATGCACGCAAATAACATCCTATCAGTTTGGTAATTGTATGACAACCGAACCGATGATTGGATTAAGCCCTCATGATGAACTGAGAGCTTATTCAGCTGAAGCTCTGATTGGATAGTTCCTCTGTTCGTTGTCTGTGTGGGTCTCAAACATCATACTGGGGGAAAGTCTAGGGTTCATAAAGGGTGAACATTCTTGGGTCACATCCCCTCCCCCCGTCTCCCTCTCTCTCTTTCTAATGTCCTTCTCTCTACCTCTGAGTATCTCTCTCTTCCAGTATCTCTCTCTTTCTTGGGGCTTCCTCCATTTTGTCCCTCAGGCTTCACTTCTGTCTCCTCAATATGTGCATAATTAGCCTCTTCAAGGTGTGTGTGTTGTGTCTGCATGAGTAACTGTCCATAATTTCTATTTAGCATGTATAGTGTTTGTTAGCATGTACAGTGCCTTCAGAAATTATTCACACCCCTTGACTTTTTTCACATTTTGTTGTGTTACAGCTTGGATTTCAAATGGATTAAATTGAGATTTTGTGTCACTATGCCTACACACAATATCCCATAATATCACGACTCAGGATAAGACCCAGATGCAGACAGTTCGAAATAGCAAAAGTGTATTTACAGAAACGGGGCAGGCAAACGACAGGCAGAGGTCGGTAATTGAGAACAGTGTCACAAGGTACAGAACGGCAAGCAGGCTCAGGGTCAGGACAGGCAGAATGGTCAAAACCGGGGAAAAACAGGAGCTAGAGCAAAACAGGAGTATGGGAAAAACGCTGGTAGGCTTGACGAGACAAGACGAACTGGCAACAGACAAACAGAAAACACGGGTATAAATACATGGGATAATGAGGGGAGATGGGAGATACCTGGTGAGGGTTGGAGACAAGCACAAAAACAGGTGAAATAGATCAGGGTGTGACACAATGTCAAAGTGGAATTATGTTTTAAAAAATGTTTACAAATTAATTACAAATGAAAAGCTGAAATGTCTTGAGTCAATAAGTATTCAACCTCTTTGTTATGGCAAGCCTGAATAAGTTCAGGAGTAAACATCTGCTTAACAAGTCACATAATAAGTTGCATGGACTCACTCTGTGTGCAATACTAGTGTTTAACATGGTTTTTGAATGACTATCTCATCTCTGTACCCCAAAGATACAATTATCTTTTAAGGTCCCTCAGTCGAGCAGTGAATTTCAAACACAGATTCAACGAGAAAGACTTGGGAGGTTTTCCAATGCCTAGCAAAGAAGGGCACCTATTGGTAGATGGGTAAAAATATTTAACTTCCCATTGGGCATGGTGAAGTTATTAATTACACATTGGATGGTGTATCAATACACCCAGTCACTACAAAGATACAGGTGTCCTTCCTAACTCAGTTGCCAGAGAGGAAGGACACAGCTCAGGGATTTCACCATGAAGCCAGTGGTGACTTTAAAACAGTTAGAGTTTAATGGTTGTGATAGGAGATAACTGAATATGGATCAAACATTGTAGTTACTCCACAATACTAACCTAAATGACAGATTGAAAAGAAGGAAGCCTGTACAAAATAAAAAGATTCCAAAACATGCATTCTGAAAATGAAAATGTGGCAAAGAAATTAACTTTATGTCCTGAATACAAAGCCTTATGTTTGGGGCAAATCCAACGCAACACATCACTGAGTACCACTCTTCATATTTTCAAGCATGGTGCTGGCTGCATCATGTTATGGGTATGCTTGTCATCTGCAAGGACTAGGGAGGTTTTTTTTAGGATAAAAATTAACAGAATAGAGCTAAGCACAGGCACAATTCTAGAAGAAAACCTGTTTCAGTCTGCTTTCCAACAGACACTGGGAGACAAATGTACCTTTCAGCAGGAGAATAACCTAAAACACAAGGCCAAATATACACTGGAGTTGCTTACTAAAATGACATTGAATGTTCCTTAGTGGCCTAGTTACAGTTTTAACTTAAATCGGCTTGAAAATCTATGGCAAGACTTGAAAATGGCAGTCTAGCAATGATCAACAACCAACTTGACAGAGCTTAAATAATTTTTAAAAGAATAATGTGCAAATATTGTACAATCCAAGTGTGCAAAACTCTTAGAGATTTACCCAGAACGACTCATAGCTGTAATCGCTGGCAAAGGTGATTTTAACATGTATTGATTCAGGGTTAGTGAATACTTACGTAAATGAGATATTTCTGTATTTCATTTTCAATAAAAAATATAAAAACATGTTTTCACTTTGTCATTATGGGGTTTTGTGTGTAGATGGGTGAGGAAAATAATATATTTAATCCATTTTGAATTCAGACTAACACAACAAAATATGGAATAATTCAAGGGGTATGAAAACTTTCTGAAGGCACTGTATATGTGTGTTTATCTGGTATATACACTCACCGGCCAGTTTATTAGGTACACCCATCTAGTACCAAGTCAGAACCTCCTTTTACCTCCAGAACAGCCTGAATTCTTCGGGGAATGGATTCTACAGCTGTTGTAAAACATTCCACTGGGATGTTGGTCCATGCTGATGCGATGGCATCACTCAGTTGCTGCAGATTGGACTGTGGTACATTCATGCTGCAAACAGCCCATTCCATCTCATCCCAAAGATGCTCTGTTGGGTTTGGTCAGCAACAATGTTCAGGTACAGTATCGGAAGGACCTAACATGTGCCAGGAAAACATTCCCCACACCAGTACTCCACCACCACCAGCCTGTACTTTTGACACCAGGTAGGATGGGTCCATGGACTCATGCTGCTTACGCCAAACCCTGACTCTGCCATAAGCATGACGCAACAGGAACTGGGATTCGTCAGACCAGGCGATGTTTTTCCACTCCTCAATTGTCCAGTGTTGTGATCGCGTGCCCACTGGAAACGCTTATTTTAGTTTTTAGCTGATACTGGTGTGGTTGTCTGCTGTAATAGCCCATCCGTGACAAGGATCGACGAGTTTGTTCCGAGATGCCGTTCTGCACACCACTGTTGTACTGCGCCATTATTTGTCTGTTTGTGGCCCGCCTGTTAGCTTGCACGATTCTTGCCATTCTCCTTCGACCTCTCTTTTCAACTAGCTGTTTTCGCCCCCATAGGACTGCTGCTAACTGAATGTTTTTTATTTGCTGCACCATTCTCGGTAAACCTGAGACACTGCGTGAAAACCCCAGGAGGGAGTCCGTTTCTGATATACTGTATCTGGCAAGCATGGCACTGACAATCATACCACGCTCAAAGTCGCTTAGGTCACTCGTTTTCCCATTCTAACGTTCAATCGAACAGTAACTGTATGCCTCAATGCCTGCTTTATATAGCAAACCACAGAGTGATCCATTTTTGTGAACGGGGTGGTGTACCTAAATAAACTGGCTGGTCAGTGTATGTGTGTAGAGTGGCCAGACGGAAGCCACTAAAGACTCTCAGACCATGAGAAACAAGATTGTCTGGTTAGACCTGGAGAGGTACACACACACACACACTATAGAAGGTCTACAATGAGGGCTGCTACAACATGCTGCCACACACTGACCTGGAGAGGTACACACACTATAGAAGGTCTACAATGAGGGCTGCTACGACATGCTGCCACACACTGACCTGGAGAGGTAGACAAAATTTAACCCACAGAGTACACAAACACCTCACATAGTATACAAAATGACTACTGCAACACTGACTGCATGGTCTACTGCCTTACTGAGAAATATACTAGCAAATAGAGCAGCAGCTACATACACCCATTTCAGATGCCTCTCACTCTCACTCTCACTGTCTGTCTGTCTCTTTCAGGCGGGATGATGAGGCCCCTGTGATGAGTGCCCCTCAGGTGTTTGAGGAGTTCTTCTGTCAGCGGCTGATGCAGGGCTACCAGATCATTGTCCAACCCAACAATAGGAAACCCCAGCCCGCTGTGGCCCCGCCCCTCAACAGTAGTCCACTCTACACCAGAGGTGTTCTATAACCTCTGTCTCTGTCCAGGCCTGTGGCTCTGCTCAGACACAGTTACCTAGTACCACCACAGTTAGCTATGGCTAGTCTCAAGAAGGCCAGTTTTATTGCTTCTTTAATCAGCACAACAGTTTTCAGCTGTGCTAACATAATTGCAAAAGGGTTTTCTAATGATCAATTAGCCTTTTAAAATGATAAACTTGGATTAGCAAACAACGTGCCATTGGAACACAGGAATGATGGTTGCTGATAATGGGCCTCTGTACGACTATGTAGATATTCCATAAAAAATCAGCCGTTTCCAGCTACAATAGCCATTTACAACATTAACAATGTCTACACTGTATTTCTGATCAATTTGATGTTATTTTAATGGACAAAAACATTGCTTTTCTTTCGAAAACAAGGACATTTCTAAGTGACCCCAAACTTTTGAATGGTAGTGTACTTATGCACACACACAGTCACATACAGAGCCATGTTTAGCTCCAGAGCTTTAACACTTTAACTTGGACCTCTTTCTACTGTAAAAGAGTTTGCCATAGCCAACACTGACAGCGTGCACAACATACAGTAAGACTTCCAAATAACTCTTATCTCTACCTTATCTTCCTGTCCTGTGCCATAGTTTGATAGACTCTCTGAAGTTCTGGCGGACCCGCTTCCTGCTGCTGCTGGCTCGGGGGAGCGAGACGTGTGGCGGACGGGGAGGGGCACTGGGATGTCTACGGGGAGGGAGCGGGCAGAGACGGCACCAGGGAGTGGGCCCTGCTGGACTGCTTCATCCGCTTCCTGGAGGGACTCAACCGCATCCACAGACGCCACCGCTCCAACAGGATCATCAGGGTAACACCCTAAAACACTGTCTTACTCAGAATAAGTTTAGGAAGCAAAAAATACAAAAACTCAAAATATCAACTCAAATTATGTGATTGAGCAGTCTTGCAAACCCAGTCAAGAGAGAAACTGACTCTGCTAGGAACAATAATTCTATGCCAATGTTGTTGTCTTAAGTTGTTTTAAGTTTTGAGCTTCCTGTCATATTGTCTTCCCCTCTCATTCTGTCTGTAGAAAGGAACAGCAATGAAGGGTCTGCAGGTGATTGGTCCTCTCCCTATCCATCGAGCCTGTAGTGCCCCCTCTGGTTAAGAAAGGCAGCGCCGCTTTCTCAGCTCTCCTCGAGTTGGAGCTGAACCAGAAGTGAGTAGAGTTGTCCTGTCTGTGTGCTTTCAGTGGAACCTTGTGTGTTTCCAAACTATTAGCAGCACAGGGTATCTGACATTGAAGGTACCGGTCTCACAATGATGATGCGCTTCCTGTCTGCAGGACTCTAGAGGAGCAGCAACAATATGGGAAACTCTCAGCTGCCACCAGTGAGTCTTCCACTGTCTCCACGACCACTACAAATGTGGACAGCCCTCACAAGGTGGGTATCTTTGTTTAGGTTTGGGAAGGAACACAATGATCAAGGGCTTTCTGTCTTGGGTTAAAGGGTGCTCAATTGGGGCATTTTGTGTACGTTTTGGTTGGGGGCACTTTTTGGTATGTATGGAATGTTTGTTTGACGGGGTTTATCTCTGCTTCCTTATTATGGGGTTTTACTATGCTTTTGTTTCCCTTTCTCCTTCCCCACCTTTCTCTCCTTCCCATATTTTCTTGATGATGGGCTCTGGGTTTTTCATCCTGTGGTGTATTCCTCCTATGCTGACAGGTTGCTGCCTACATTTGATATTTCATACATAGCCGTCGTTCCTCCTACATTTATCACACACAGGTCAGTAACTAGGGGCAACTGGACACCGCTGCATCTGTTAGAGTAGAAGTGTGTGTGTGGGTGGGTGGGTGTGTGTGTGTGTTTGTGTCTGTGTCTGTGTTGTCCTGTTACACTTGCCTTGCATCTTGCACTGTTCTTCTGGGGTGCAATCTGCATGTCTCAAATCAACCCAAGGTAAGATCTGAGTTATCCTCCTCTGTATCTCACTAGCAAGAGACCAGGAGTGATTGTTAAGTAATGTAAATGAAATAAATAGAAGGCAGCAGAGTAACTGCCTGAGACTGTCTTACTTCATTCTAACCTTTGCTGATTGGCCTTTAGGTTTCTAGTAGGACTGACCCCATTTAGTCGACTGGTCGATTGTTTGGCCGATAGGCTGTTGGTCGACAGATACTTTTTTAGTCAAGCAGTTGAAAAAATAGCACGTCTTGATTAATGCCTGTCTCAGTGGACTAATCCATTGCGGAGGCAGCAGGGATAGTATCACCAGTAGTACATTTGCTGTTAATTCCCATAATTTCTAATCTACAATGTTTGTTTAGTTACCATAATTTATGTTAATGCATTCAAATATTATTGTTACAGTCTTTTACCTTTCTCATTGTCGGAGTGGACACGTTGTTTGCAGAGTGCACAACCTAGGCTACACTTGTGAGGAATACGTTTTGTTTATTCATTGTGTTTTGTTTGGAGCGCTCCTGTCAATGTTGAGTAAGGATGCACACCTGTTTACATATAGTAGGCCTAAGCTACCTGGCCTGCGCGCAAATGTAGGCTTATAAATGTGCCCATTTGCGGATCTGATAGTATTTCTGATAGTCTTAACTCAGCACCACTAATGAGCTGTGGAGCTTCTCAAAGTAATTTTTTCTTCACCTCAAACAGCAAGTAAACAAAGTCTGTTTTTACATGCATTGAGAATGACAATAGTTCCTCAATGTAGTCTATTTGAAAAATCTTTCCAGCTCTCTTCCTTTTGATAAACACTCGGTATGAAAGGGAAAGAAATGTAATGCTCTGATCCGGTGGAAACGTCATAAAATAGGCCTACCTGAATACTTCTTATCTCTTGCACAAATAGCCTACAGCTGTGTCTGTCCGGGAGCTCACTGGTGCCGGAAACTCTGAGGGTCCAGAATATTTTATACAATGGTGCCAGAGTTTCCAGAATATTTTATACAATGGTGCAAGTTATTTAGCACATGCTTCGGGCTGCCAA
This sequence comes from Coregonus clupeaformis, assembly GCF_020615455.1. NCBI lineage: Eukaryota > Metazoa > Chordata > Actinopteri > Salmoniformes > Salmonidae > Coregonus > Coregonus clupeaformis. Next base: position 5,900,009 of record NC_059218.1, on the reverse strand, counting down.
GTTGATAGTTGATACAATGTTTCAAGTTCCTTGCAGACAGGCCATGTGTAGCCAATGTGATTTATTTTTATCAGGATATTTTCTACCTGCAGGCTGCAATGTTTTTATTTGTTGGCTTTATGTAGGCTATTTTTACATAGTTGGCAATGGCAATATAAGTTACTTTTAGATTTGTATAATTTTCATTTAGATATCATTTAGATTAATCACATGACAACGATGTTGAGATAAGAAGACTTTATTATAAAATAAATGAAACTGTTCCACGAAAATGTGCATATGAAAATCATAACTGTCACGCAGATCAGTAGAAATGGTAAGATAAATTGGCACTCCAAATGGAAAAGGATGCCGACCCCTGGTGTAGCGTCTTACCGGCAACTTCTAGAGCAGAATGGCAGCAGCGGGAGGAGGAGGTTCGGGAACAGGTTTTTTTCTTTTGGTTAGGCTATCTTGATCTCTGGCTCCCTCTTGTGTCATTTGTGTGTCTTAATTATTTAATCACAGTGTGCTTAAAGCATCAAACAAGCTCAGAAGCCTACATATAATGGATTTTATTAAAACATGTAGGGTGTGTTTATACTGTATATGAAAAAATACATGTTTAAACATTTTGACCAGTCGATTGGTCAAAAGAACAGACTACTCTTGGTCGACCAAGATTGTTTTTTTTTAGTCAGGGACAGCCCTAGTTTCTACTGAGCCTGCTGAAGGAGGAGCCACAGACAAAGGAGGTCAGGCAGGGGCTGGGGCGGGGACCAGTGGGGCTGCAGCCCAGGCAACATGGGACACAGAACCCAGCTTAACCACAGAAAGCAGGTGGGAAAGAAATACACATTTTTCCCCCTTCTGATTCGAATGTAAAGTGTTCAAAATCATGATTCTAGTTGTAAAGTGTTATGTTAACGATGATGACATAGTCATAGTTAACCATGCTTTTATGTCTGTGTTTACAGTGGACAGTCTGCTACTGGAGCCTGATCTCTGTCTTCATCCTCCACCCTGATGGAGATACTAGAGGCCATCAAACACCCCACGTAAGACCCTGTTTGTTTGTGTGTGTGTGTGTGTGTGTGTGTGTGTGTGTGTGTGTGTGTGTGTGCGTACGTTATGCTTGTGAGAGAGTGTGTTGGCGTGCACCACAACGCATACCTAAAGTGTTTTAGGTGTGGTTTGTTGTTGTCTCTGCAGTTAGATGGGTGTGTTTGAGCTACTGTTGTGTCCTGTTATGTGATATATAGGACAGGTGTGTTTGAGCTACTGTTGTGTCCTGTTATGTGATATATAGGACAGGAGTGCAGCTTCTACCTGAGCAGAAGGACCTGTCCCCTAACTGCTTCATCAGTGCTGAGATCGTCCATTGGTTGATCAACAACGTAGAGGGCGTGGCCACACAAGGAATGGCTGTCGACATCATGCGGGTATGTGTTTGTTTATCTGCCTTTGGTAAAGTATGTGCCAGATACACACTGTATGTCATGAATACAGAATTTGTGTGTTTGTGTTAACAGTATTCTTGCTGTGTCTCCTGTGAGCGAGGTTAGAGAGACACATAAACAGTCTGCACAAGCTGGCTAATCGAGGAGGGAAAAAAAGGAGGAAAAAAACAGTCTTTGCCCTGTTTCAGAGGAAGTGGTTTGAGGTGGCCTTTGTCCTGGAGGAGTGTCGACCCTGTGACCTCCCGGCCTTCCTGCTGCCCAGCTGGCCCGCCTCCTATGCAAATAGGCACAGCTCCTTCAGCCGCAGCTTTGGAGGACGCAGCCAGGCCGCAGCACTGCTCGGTACACACAGCCTGCTCCTCCCCCAGAGCTGAGCCTGAGCCAACCCACCACAACCTCAACCCCACCCCAGAATGACCATGCCTCCCGCTTCCGCCCAGTCAGACACATACCCTAGAACTGGCCCTCACACAGAGCCACCAGACAAGATTCCTGCATGCCTCTGTATGCAAATAGGAGGTGGTGCTAACTTGGTCAGCAGATTGGGACATAGTTGGTTGAGATCCGGTTGGACAATTTTCAATTAACTTGGTTTGAATTGTTGACAATAAGTCCCCTAAAGTAATTAGTAACTTGTTAACAGTTGATCTCTAAATAACTTAACACCACTTCATAACTGGGGAGCTACTATTCTATTTGATTGAGGCATGCAGGGAACTTGTTCACAAACCCATCAAACTCTATCTAATTTGTTCTTAGATTTGAATAATTGACCATGATTTATTACATACTAACCACAATTGTACTCTGTACAACCACTTGAAGTACTTTCCATTACTTGCATTTCTCACAATCACAACATTGCTTTCACATCATTGAATAAATGACTTGCCATCTACCACATTAACTAATAATTATCCTGGTCCTTATTCTGTGTGACACAAGATATTGGACCTCAGTACCTATACCCCTTACGGGCAACAACAGGGCTGCATGTGGTTGCTGGTTATCTATCTACTCCAGCTTACAGAACTTGGGTTGGTGGTACACCTAAACCTCATCCCATTCTGATCCCAACCCCCTCTACCTCCAATTGTAGATAGAAGTGGCATGTCAGTATGTGTACAATACAATACGTACTACATCTAATGGTAGTACTTGTGCTACTGTTGACTGATTGACAACAACTCGATCCAATCAGATCACTGATGGATGTGATTTGCATCTACTTCCTCCAATCAGAGCACTAATCGGTGTGGTAGTTCTGTTTTCCGTCCAGTTAGAGCACAGGTTGGAGTGGTAGTGTTTAGTGCATACTGTGGTAGTAGTGGCTGAGGTACAGTACACTCATAGGAAAAAAGGCTTCCAAAAGGGATCTTCGACTGTCCCCATAGAAGAACCCTTTTTGGTTCCAGGTAGAACTATTTTGGGTTCCATGAAGAACCCTCTTGGGAAAGGGTTCTACATGGAACCCAATAGGGTTCTTCAAAGGGTTCTCCTATGGGGACAGCCGATGAACCCTTTTATGTTCTAGATGGCACCTTTTTTTCTAAGAGTGTAGTGCAGTGGTGTGCAGAGCGCTGTCCTCTCTTTGCTTTCTCTCTCTTTACCGTTTAATGTGTAACGTTTCCACTATAGAATGCTGTGAGAATGTTACTGCATTTAGAGTCTTAATCCTTAAGAGTCTAAGCCAGGTGGTTTGAAACATTGAATTTGGCCTTACTGCTATTAGCCCATAGAAATGCATTGAATAACAGCTCCATACATGGATAAACAGATAGTCAACAACAACAACAAAATGTTCTGAAGTGTCTGTCCTATATCTAAGAAACAATGTTTTTATTTATACATGTATTTAACCCCTATTTTAGGCACTAAACTATCTCCATATATTGTACACTGAGTGTATAAAACATTAGGAATACCTTCCTTGTATTAAGTTGCAACTACTTTTGCCCTCAGAACAGCCTCAATTCGTTGGGGCATGGACTCTACAAGGTGTCGAAAGCGCTACACAGGGATGCTGGCCCATGTTGACTCCAATTCTTCCCACAGTTGTGTCAAGTTGGCTGGATGTCCTTTGGGTGGTGGACCATTCTTGATACACATGGGAAACTGTTGAGCGTGAAAATCCCAGCTGCATTGCAGTTCTTGTCACTCAAACTTTTCATACTGGTTCCCCGTGGGAATCGAACCCACAACCCTGGCGTTGCAAGCGCCATGCTCTACCAACTGAGCTACACGGGACATATCAATTCAATTCAAGGGGCTTTATTGGCATAGGAAACATATATTTACATTGCCAAAGCAAGTGAAATGGATATACAAAAGTGTAATAAACAATAAAAAGTGAACTGTAAATATTACTCACACAAGTTCCAAAATAATAGACATTTAAAATGTCATTATGTCTATATACAGTGTTGTAACGATGTGCAAATAGTTATAGTACAAAAGGGAAAATAAATAAACATAAATATGGGTTGTATTTACAATGGTGTTTGTTCTTCACTGGTTGCCCTTTTCTTGTGGCAACAGGTAACAAATATTGCTGCTGTGATTGCACACTGGTATTTCACCCAATAGATATGGGAGTTTATCAAAATTGGATTTGTTTTCGAATTCTTTGTGGGTCTGTGTAATCTGAGGGAAATATGTGTCTCTAATATGGTTATACATTTGGCAGGAGGTTAGGAAGTGCAGCTCAGTTTCCACCTCAATTTGTGGGCAGTGTGCACATAGCCTGTCTTCTTTTGAGAGTCTGCCTAAAGCGGCCTTTCTCAATAGCAAGGCTATGCTCACTGAGTCTGTACATAGTCAAAGCTTTCTTTAATTTTGGGTCAGTCAGTGGTCAGGTATTCTGCCACTGTGTACTCTCTATTTAGGGCCAAATAGCATTCTAGTTTGCTCAGTTTTTTTGTTAATTCTTTCCAAAGTAATGATCTTTTTGTTTTCTCATGATTTGGTTGGGTCTAATTGTGTTGCTGTCCTGGGGCTCTGTGGGGTCTGTTTTGTGTTTGTGAACAGAGCCCCATGACTAGCTTGCTTAGGGGACTCTTCTCCAGGTTCATCTCTCTGTAGGTGATTACTTTGTTATGGAAGGTTTGGGAATCGCTTCCTTTTAGGTGGTTGTAGAATTTAATGGGTCTTTTCTGGATTTTGATCATTAGCGGGTATCGGCCTAATTCTGCTCTGCATGCATTATTTGGTGTTTTACGCTGTACACTGAGGATATTTTTGCAGAATCCTGCATGCAGTCTCAATTTGGTGTTTGTCCCATTTTGTGAGTTCTTGGTTGGTGAGCAGACCACGGACCTCACAACCATAAAGGGCAATGGGTTCTATAACTGATTCATGGTATGTTAAATGATATGTTCCTTTTGATGGCATAGAAGGCCCTTCTTGCCTTGTCTCTCAGATCGTTCACAGCTTTGTGGAAGTTACCTGTGGGGCTGATGTTTAGGCCGAGGTATGTATCGTTTTTTTGTGTGCTCTAGGGCAACGGTGTCTAGATGGAATTTGTATTTGTAGTCCTGGCAACTGGACCTTTTTTGGAACACCATTATTTTTGTCTTACTGAGATTTACTGTCAGGGCCCAGGTCTGACAGAATCTGTGCAGAAGATCTAGGTGCTGCTTCTAGGCCCTCTTTGGTTGGTGACAGAAGCACCAGATCATCAGCAAACAGTAGACATTAAACTTCAGATTCTAGTAGGGTGATGCCAGGTGCTTCAGATTGTTCTAGTGCACTTGCCAATTCGTTGATATTGATGTTGAAGAGGGTGGGGCTTAAGCTGCATCCCTGTCTCACCCCACGGCCCTGTGGAAAGAAATGTATGTGTTTTTTGTCGTATGTTTTTCCCCCAACACCACTTTCCATCAATTTGTATAGCAGACCCTCATGCCAAATTGAGTCAAAAGCTTTTTTGAAGTCAACAATGCAATAGAAGATTTTGCCTTTGTTTTGTTTGTTTGTCAATTAGGGTGTGCAGGGTGAATAAGGTCTGTCGTATGGTAATTTGGTAAAAAGCCAATTTAACATTTGCTCAGTACATTGTTTTCACTGAGGAAATGTACAAGTCTGCTGTTAATGATAATGCAGATGATTTTCCTAAGGTTGCTGTTGACACATAACCCACGGTAGTTATTAGGGTCAAATTTGTCTCCACTTTTGTGGATTGGGGTTATCAGTCCTTGGTTCCAATTATTGGGGAAGATGCCAGAGCTGAGGATGATGTTAAAGAGTTTATGTATAGCCAGTTGGAATTTGTGGTCTGCATATTTTATCAATTCATGTAGGATACCATCAACACCACAGGCCTTTTTGGGTTGGAGGCTTTGTATTTTGTCCTGTAGTTCATTCAATGTAATTGGAGAATCCAGTGGGTTCTGGTAGTCTTTAATAGCTGATTCTAAGATTTGTAATTGATCATGTACAGTTGAAGTCTGAAGTTTACATATACTTAGGTTGGAGCCATTAAAACTTGTTTTTCAACCACTCCACAAATTTCTTGTTAACAAACTATAGTTTTGGCAAGTCGGTTAGGACATCTACTTTGTGCATGACACAAGTCATTTTTCCAACAATTGTTTACAGACATATTGTTTCACTTATAATTCACTGTATCACAATTCCAGTGGGTCAGAAGTTTACATACACTAAGTTGACTGTGCCTTTAAACAGCTTGGAAAATTCCAGAAAATGATGTCATGGCTTTAGAAGCTTCTGATAGGCTAATTGACATAATTTGAGTCAATTGGAGGTGTATCTGTGGATGTATTTCAATGCCTACCTTCAAACTCAGTGCCTCTTTGCTTGACATCATGGGAAAATCAAAAGAAATCAGCCAAGACCTCAGAAAAAAATGGTAGACCTCCACACGTCTGGTTCATCCTTGAGAGCAATTTCCAAACGCCTGAAGGTACCACATTCATCTGTACAAACAATAGTACGCAAGTATAAACACCATGGGACCACGCAGCCGTCATACCGCTCAGGAAGGAGACGCGTTCTGTCTCCTAGAGATGAATGTACTTTGGTGTGAAAAGTGCAAATCAATCCCAGAACAACAGCAAAGGACCTTGTGAAGATGCTGGAGGAAACAGGTACAAAAGTATCTATATCCACAGTAAAACGAGTCCTATATCGACATAACCTGAAAGGCCGCTCAGCAAGGAAGAAGCCACTGCTCCAAAACCGCCATAAAAAAGCCAGACTACGGTTTGTAACTGCACATGGGGACAAAGATCGTACTTTTTGGAGAAATGTCCTCTGGTCTGATGAAACAAAAATAGAACTGTTTGGCCATAATGACCATCGTTATGTTTGGAGGAAAAAGGGGATGGCTTGCAAGCCGACGAACACCATCCCAACCGTGAAGCACGGGGGTGGCAGCATCATGCTGTGGGGGTGCTTTGCTGCAGGCGGGACTGGTGGACTTCACAAAATAGATGGCATCATGATGTGGATATATTGAAGCAACATCTCAAGACATCAGTCAGGAAGTTAAAGCTTGGTCGCAAATGAGTCTTCCAAATGGACAATGACCCCAAGCATACTTCCAAAGTTGTGGCAAAATGGCTTAAGGACAACAAAGTCAAGGTATTGGAGTGGCCATCACAAAGCCCTGACCTCAATCCTATAGAAATGTTGTGGGCAGAACTGAAAAAGCATGTGCGAGCACAGAGGCCTACAAACCTGACTCAGTTACACCAGCTCTGTCAGGAGGAATGGGCCAAAATTCACCCAACTTATTGTGGGAAGCTTGTGGAAGGCTACCCAAAACGTTTGACCGAAGTTAAACAATTTAAAGGCAATGCTACCAAATACTAATTGAGTTTATGTAAACTTCTGACCCACTGGGAATGTGATGAAAGAAATAAAAGCTGAAATAAATCATTCTCTCTACTTCGGACATTTCACATTCTTAAAATAAAGTGGTCATCCTAACTGACCTAAGACAGTGGATTTTTACTAGGATTAAATGTCAGGAATTGTGAAAAACTGAGTTTAAATGTATTTGGCTAAGGTGTATGTAAACGTCCGACTTCAACTGTATACAGTGGGGAGAACAAGTATTTGATACACTGCCGATTTTGCAGGTTTTCCTACTTACAAAGCATGTAAGTCTTACAAAGTCTGTAATTTTTATCATAGGTACACTTCAACTGTGAGAGACGGAATCTAAAACAAAAATCCAGAAAATCACATTGTATGATTTTTAAGTAATTAATTTGCATTTTATTGCATGACATAAGTATTTGATACATCAGAAAAGCAGAACTTAATATTTGGTGCAGAACCTTTGTTTGCAATTACAGAGATCATACGTTTCCTGTAGGTCTTGACCAGGTTTGCACACACTGCAGCAGTTTGTTTAGTGTGTTCCAATTTTCCCAGAAGTGGTTAGATTCTATGGATTCTTCAATTACATTGAAGATTTCTGACGTGCTTTTCTTTCTTTTTGTGTAGTGTATTTCTGTATTGTTTTAGTGATTCACCATAGTGAAGGCGTAAACTCAGGTTTTCTGGGTCTCTATGTTTTTGGTTGGATAGGTTTCTCAATTTCTTTCTTAGGTTTTTGCATTCTTCATCAAACCATTTGTCATCGTTATTAATTTTCTTAGGTTGTCTGCTTGAAATATTTAGATTTGATAGGGAAGCTGAAAGGTCTGTTTAGACTTTCTACTGTGAAGTTTACATCTTCACTATTACAGTGAAATGTTTTGTCCAGGAAGTTGTCTAAAAGGGATTGAATTTGTTGTTGCCTAATTGTTTTTTGGTAGGTTTCTACACTACTTTCCTTTCATCTATAGCATTTCTTAATATTGTGCAGTTCCTTTGGTCAAATCAAATGTTATTGGTCACATACACATATTTAGCAGATGTTATTGTGGGTGTAGTAAAATGCTTGATGCCTCATGATTTGAGTATTGTTCTGTTCAGGTAGACTGTGATTTTGCTGTGATCTGATAGGGATGTTAGAGGGCTGACTGTGAACGCTCTGAGAGACTCTGGGTTGAGGTCAGTGATAAAGTAATCTACAGTACTACTGCCAAGGGATGAGCTGTAGGTGTACCTACCATAGGAGTCTCCTCATAGCCTACCATTGACTATGTACAGACCCAGCGTGAGACAGCTGCAGGAGTTGTGACCCATTTTTGTTGGTTGTTTTGTCCTAGTTGTGTCTAGGGGGGCATATTTGGGAGGGAATACTGTCACCTCCAGGTAGGTGTTTGTCCCCCTGTGTGCTGAGAGTGTCAGGTTCTTGTCCAGTTCTGGCATTTAGGTCGCCACAGACTAGTACATGTCCCTGAGCCTGGAAATGGTTGATCTCACCCTCTAGGATGGAGAAGCTGTCATCGTTAAAGTATTGGGATTCTATTGGGGGGATATAGGTAGCACACATGAGGACATTTTTCTCTGTTGAGATCATTTCCTTATTAATTTCTAGCCAGATGTAAAATGTTCCTGTTTTTACTAATTTAACAGAGTCGGTTAGGTCTGCTCTATACCAAATTAGCATACCCCCTGAGTCTGCTCTGCTCACGGCCTGGGCATATGAGCGGCTGTCATGTTGAGGTCCTTGCTGCAGGGGCGGGGGACATGGGGGGGGCATAAGGGGCATAGGTCTGATCTGGGGGGGCCTGTATAGAGTGTGGACAGGGTTTGTTTGGGGTGGTCTCAGCTGGTTGGGGTGTGGCTGGTGAAGCTGTGGTCTGGGTGTAGGTCCTCTTGGCGTGGATTCTCTCGGTGCTTGCGTTCACCCGCTGTATGGTGGCAAGGTGAATGTATTTTCGTGGTAGCAGGGTGGAGATAACCACTTGTGTGTTGGGGAAAGCTTTTTCAATCACTCCCTTGAGTGCTGTGGCCACCCTTTCCTGCTGGGCCCTCAGGTCGTTTGTGCCCGTGTGAATTATAATGTGGCTGGGGGACCCTAGTCTGTCCTCTGATAACAGCTCCAGGGCATGCCTAGTGTTTGGGCACCAGAGTTTAGCCACTTTGTGCTCTCTCTCAGATTCGGGTTTGTTCAAGACAAGTTTTCTGCCTCTGCTTTCAACTTTCCATCAGAGAACAAGCCCCAATACATCCATGCAACACGTAGGCACATAATAGAACTAAGATGAGCATGATTTCTAATTCTGTCAGAAACATTTTTTTCTATATGCCCTTTGTTACCTTTAACATCCTCCCTCACACTGTACTGTTCTCCTTCCCCTCTCTTTCTGTCTCTCTGTCCTCCCTGCTCTCTCTCGCTCTATAGGCTCAGTGTTCCTCCAGCTGCCCTACTCCAAGAGGAAGTATTGTAGTGGGCAGCAGTGGAGGAGGAGGAGTTCAACAGCATCAGCCAGTCAGGGCCTGTTTGGCTCGGAGGAGCTGGTGGGTTACTACTGGGCCTACAACACCATGCTGACCAAGGCCTGGAGGACGGCCGTGCTTGGGGACGAGAAGCTGGCTGACCGCCTGCTCAGAGACTTCACTGACTTCTGCGCCAACAAAGACAAGAGGCTGGTCAACTTTTGGGACAGCTGCCGGGAGAAAATTAATGCTAGTGTGCCGTGATAGAGAGGGGGAAGTGAGGTGAAACTGAGAAAGATGACACTGACACCTCTTGAAATGGGGATGTACTATATGAAATGAGTCTGCATTGGCTGCAGTGTTGAGGTTTGTGGGAAGAATTATCATCAAGAACCCCTTGTATATGTGTGCTGTGTCCCCCTCTGTGGCAGCACTTGTGCCTTGCATCTAGGTCAATGTTCGCCCAAGATGTACTCTTAAGGAGTGTACCGTTACTCCTTGAGGTCCAAGAACCTTATGTTATTTTAAGAGGTATACTGGCTCTGGCATCCGAAAAAGCCAAATACTCCATTTAAACAACAAGAGGCTGCTGAGGGGTGAACAGCTCATAATAATGTCTGGAATGGAGTGAATAGAATGGTATCAAACACATAGAAACCATGTGTTTGTATTCAATACCATTCCATTTATTCCGTTCCAGCCATAACTATGAGCCCGACCTTCCCAATTAAGCTGCCACCGGCCGCCAGTGATCTAAATGTGAATCGATTCTCATTTGCGATAAGGTTCTAGAAACATAAAGCCTATTACTTTCATATCACAAAATAATTTCATAAATGCAAAATATACACTTACTGTACACTGTTTTAACCGGCTTTATCAAAGTTGCAGCTGCCAATATTTTTCAGTGACAACACGTTTCTGCCGGCCTTCGGATCATGCTAGATAGCCAATTAGCACAGGTCTTCTGTCTGTCTTCTGTAAATATGTGCTGTAACATGGAGATATGGCAGTGTGGGAACCCTAACCCTATAAAGGTGTGTATCAATTTAACCTTTTGTTTTTTGAAAATTATTTCTTGCTGATATGTAAGGTCCTTATGCTTCCAAAACCATACTGCTAGCGATTTTTTATTGTACTTAACCCTAGGTTTAGCGGAATTGCCAACAACCGGATGCATCTAGTTTTCAAGGATACAGCTAATAGGCCCTTTTCACGATGACGTCATCTAACTTCCACCTTTCCGCGTAGCAGGTTAACTTCACTTCCGTTCGTCCGTAACCTGAGACTTCTCAACGAAAATACAACTGTTGACCACTAACTAGCAAGCTAGCTACTTGAAGAAATTCCAAAAGGTACGTTTAAGTTAAATTAGTAAAGTTAAGAGTAATAATGTTTACGTATATGCAATGGTTTGTAACTTGCTAACGTTATTGTTAATTCATAATTGTTCACTGCCTTAGTTACTTAAAAGTGGGCTAACGTTAGCTAACAACAACTTAGTACCAGATACCGATAACGTTAAAAGGTAGCGTTACATTGCTGCCTGGCTGTAATGTAACAAGTTTACTTAGCTAGCTATCTAACCCTTTGTTAGGCAGTTAGTTTATTCATGAATGTATAGTAACTCACCTATTCAAATACTGTTGTGCATGATAGCTAGATAAATATTGATTCCTGGTCAAAGCTGAATGTTAATTTAGCTGTTTCTTTTCTCTCGGTTTCTGTATCGCAACAGTATCCCATCCAACACCGAAGCATGGCACAATCTTCGAGAAGATGCTATTGCAGTGTACCATTTTGTTCAAACAACAAACAGAAATTCCCGTATCTGAGTTTTCACGATTTCCCTGTTGATGGAGAAATACGTGCCCGTTGGGTGAGGGCGATCAGGAGAGATGAGGGACCAAGTTTTAAGATTATTCGTGGGAGCACCTTTGTTTGCAGTCAGCACTTTCCCCCTGAGGATAGATACACATCGGCCAGTGGACGGATCCGTATTAAACAGGGATCAGTGCCGTCTAGATTCCACTGGAATGATTGGGGTAAGGATAGGTAGACAGCGTTAAACGTAATACTACTGTAATCCAATAATATATTACTTGTACAAAATGTTTAATAATTTAATCCTGATGCAATATAGCTGCTACATTTTGTCATTTTAGGGACTGAAAAGTGATTACCAAAATGTATCATGACAAGCATATGGTTAATTTCACACATATAGGAGGCGGCTCACAAGCTCGGGAGTCAGTTTACCAGCGAGCAAGAAAGCGTCTTGGTGTTGCTGTCCTGGATGATTCTGATCATGAGATGCCTGACAGCACAGAGGGTGCTTTGCCTGCAGTGACAAACGATCACGACTATGCCTGCCGTCCTTCTCCTGGTTAGTATTACAAATAAGAGTAACCATGTATCTGTTTGGCAAAAAAAGTAAAAGTATATGGCAGTTAAGTAAAAATACTATTTTATACTACGATTTGGAGTAACTGGTCTCTCTGTGAAAAGACTTGGCGTTTTAAACCTCATCCATCTTAGAAGCTTCTTCAGTTTTATTTATTGAAAATGGGATGGGATAGATGAGTAATAACTAACCTACCAACATGTATGCTTTTTTCTTCCCCTTAAGGTAAACTGGACAGTGCTACTCAAAGAATTCGAGAGTTGGAGCTGCAAGTGTTGTCCCTAGAAATTGAGATCCAGCACCTGACAGTTAAGAAGCAGCATCCACTCCTTTTTAATTTTTGTGTCACAGATGAGGACTATCGCTACTACACACGATTCAGCTCAAAGGAGGTCTTCACTGTGTTTTGGGATTCTGTTTATCCCTCTGCTTCACGGCTTGTATACTGGTCTAAGGCACAGCAAACGGCACATGTCTCATTTTTCTTCATGGACCTGTAACATCGCCCTCTCACTGTCACCTCACCGTTAACTACACTTGAGACTGTTTCAATACAGTGATTGGGAGAAAGGGCGCAGCATTAGCCATTAATACATTACTGACTCTTATCTTACGGTCGATACAAACAGCAGTAATATTAAAAAGAGGCTGCAAAACAGAAACTCGTCACCTCATAACCTTCGCTAGCATAGGGCTAATTTAAGCTAAATAAAGATAAACACGTACCTTCATAATCAAACAGGTAACCTTCAACGAAGAACTTGTAGCCTTTATCAAGCTTCGATCTTGAAGTAAGGGACCACTTGTCAGCAAGTCGTTCTACGTCGTTAAGTCGTATTGGTGGCAGATGTGAAAGGGACTGGGTGAACTCCATAATGATGTGCTACTAGCTAAGCGTTCCTAAGCGACACCGGATGTAAACATAACCTGCATCGCGGCAGAACGGAAGTTGTCTGACGTCACGTGAAAAGGGCCTATTCAACCTAGCTTCGTAAATTCTCCTAACCGGCTATGTCAATTTTGACAAAAGCTGTATCCCTTCTAGACTAAACCAAGTTACAGAGAGGATGGAATGGGAAGTGTTTTCCTTTTAAGGATGAAGGAGGGAATGATTGTGAGCAACACGGAGGTCTTCTGCAACTTTCAATGACGTGTGCACATTACAATGGTTGACATAAGTGCCAACATAGGTACCATTACTCCCCTATCATGGCTTTGGGACTGGGCAGATGTGAGTAAAGACATTGCTTTTGTTCTCCTCTCCGTCATATGTTTGTAAGCATTCCTTCCATGTCCATACTATATGTGAGGACTGGAGAGGTCACACTTGCTAGCACCAACCACTAATATACAGATAATTGGCACCAACCCTACACGCACGCGCCCTCAGTTGCTGCTACAGATCGAGGATGCAGTACATCGCACTGCGCAGATGCACGCCTGCAGCGTACGTTTCTATTTGTAGAAAGTGACGTCACCATCAAATATCAGCGGCAGCCTTCCGCCAGCACACCCCTTCACCGGATAGACTGGATTGACAGGACGCTTACAGCAGCACCCCAGGCCGCAGTAGCTAGCTAGCCAGCATCAGGTAGAGATAAAGAGGGTTTGGAGCGAGGGTTGGGAGGTTGTCACTGATTGTCTCACTTCTAATTTGCGCCTTAGACAGTAACATTAACATAATTGCTTCACCATTGTTTTAGCTAGGTCGTATGTAAGCGGGTATTTCGGAGAAAATCCGCAGTGACGTTTGATGTGCTGTTTGTAGCGTTGGACATCAGCAGGAAAATACATATCGGTGTATTCGAAAGCAATCGTCGACAGCCTGCCTCACTGTATCGTGGAACTGACTCCCTGACCTTCGGCACATCAACAGCGAGGATGGCAGATAGAGAGCAGCTGATCCAGAGAGCCCGTATGGCTGAGCAGGCGGAACGGTACGATGACATGGCCTCGGCGATGAAACAGGTAGAGACGTCATTGTTCTAATGCATCTCACTTGAAATAATTACTTAATGTGACAATCATTGATATCAGTTTGTAACAAAGGTCATCAGATTACGTCATTCAATAGTCTGACCATGTAGTATCTTGCCAACTACGGTAGCTAGTTAGCTACAGTAGCTGGGTTTTTTCGTCTTTACTTTTAGAAAATATTTCCAGAATTCTGTGCATAATCAAATCAGTGTGAAACCTGGTGCACACAACACCAAGGTTATTTTGCTTCTGTTACTATGTTATTTTGCCATATCTTTTTGAGAAGCGAATGTGGTAACTAAAGACCTAGTTAGCTATATCTAGCTAAGAATGAAACTGGTAGTCGTCTGGCTTCGTGGCTAGCTACGGCTGGTCGATGCAGTAGCAGTAGCACCAGCCCAGATGAACAGAGGCACACATTGGGTACCTTCGTTCACTAGTTACAGCACTTTGGGCTGAGTGAATACAACTAGCTAGATAGTCCAAGCTTGAAAGCTGGTCTTACATTACCTGTAATAGCTTAACTAAGATAATAATGGTCAACTTTATGCCAGACCGAGATAAATGTTCTTAAATAACTAGCAAATATGTTATGAACGACTAGATTTTGTTCCTTTGCGAATGCACTCACACATACCCTGTCTGCAAGGGGGTCGTCACTTGTTACCACATCCACAAATGGCTAAACCCTGTGTATTTCTACAATGTATCTTCTTAAAAATTTATTTTAAACCTAACCCTAAATACACTGATAACCTTATGCCTAATCCTAACCTTAAATTAAGACTAAAAATCACATTTTTGTGATAGACAATTTCGACATTATGACTGTGGTAACTAGTGACAACCCTGCAAGGTCAGATGTATTGATGCTGATGGATACATTTTCAGCTAATGACTTAAATGCATCCGGTTGCTCAAAAGGCATAGAAGTATCTTTATATAATAAAACAAAAAAAATCTGGTTCAATCAAGCACAGCTTCATTCACAAACACAGCATACATTTAGGCATCAAAGGCCTTTATCTCAACCTAGGCATGTATGCACCCTTCAACGTCACACCTTTGTCATGGTGAATTTGTATAGCTTTTTTTCAGGATAAGTTTAAAAACAGGTGCTCCCAATGTTAGGCCAATGGTCAATTTCTTAGATGTATAGAAAGTATATGATATGGTAGCATTTTCACATCCTGTCACCATTAATAAAATATATGCCATTTAGCACATACATTCATTTTTTACGTATGGGTGGTCCCCGTAATTGAACCCATTATCTTGGTGTTGCAAGAGCCATGCTCTACCAGCTGAGCTTTTTAACACTTCTATGTCCTCACCAGGTGACTGAGCTGAGCGAGCCTCTGAGTAATGACGACCGCAACCTGCTCTCCGTGGCCTACAAGAACGTGGTGGGGGCCCGGCGGTCCTCCTGGCGCGTCACCTCCAGCATTGAGCAAAGGGCCATGGCCGACGGCAACGACAAGAAGCTGGAGCTGGTGAAGGCCTACCGGGAGACGATTGAGAAGGAGCTGGAGACTGTCTGCCAGGACGTGCTCAACCTGCTCGACCAGTTCCTCATCAAGAGCTGCGGAGAAGACCAGCTGGAGAGCAAGGTGTTCTACCTGAAGATGAAGGGCGACTACTACCGCTACCTGGCCGAGGTGGCCACGGCCGAGAAGAAGACCTCTGCCGTGGAGTCCTCAGAGGGAGCCTACAAGGAGGCCTACGAGATCAGCAAGAGCATGGCGGCCACCCACCCCATCCGCCTAGGCCTGGCCCTCAACTTCTCTGTGTTCTATTACGAGATCCAGAACGCTCCCGAGGAGGCCTGCAAGCTGGCCAAGGAGGCCTTTGACGAGGCCATTGGACACCTGGACAATCTGAACGAGGACTCCTATAAGGACTCCACCCTCATCATGCAGCTGCTGCGGGACAACCTGACCCTGTGGACCAGTGACCAGCAGGACAGCGAGGGGGGAGAGGCCCAACCCTGAGACCACCTCCTCCTACTCCCAGATAGTCTTTAGCTAGAGTTAGCCACTCCCCTTCCCCCTGTTCTCTGTTCTGATCTTTCCTTCTCTATTCCCTCTATTTTCTTATCTCTTCCTAATCACTCACCTCTTCTCTTTGTGCCATTATAATACTAAATGAAGGCCTCATCAGGAAGAATCTGTTCTCTAGTGGCCTGTCGTTTTGTCCTACATTCTCACCTCTTCCCCTGCTGCTGCATTCACCCTCATACAGTCCTCCTCAACTTTTTCCCTCTTCTCTGTCCTCCTTCAAGGCTTTCTGTCCCTGGCCCACTTTCTGTGCACTAGTGGTATTTTTTTATTTTTTATTCTACCTGTTCCATTCCCTCCCTTCTATAGTTGCTGATCATTAACTGAATGGTTGGTATTCAAGTGGCATTTCCACAGGATGTTCTCGTGAGGACAATCTAGTATCTATCATCAGGAGTGATGTCTGTAATGCTAATTAGGGAAAATGTTTCATTATTTTGCACAGCATAGTGCAAATGTCACTATTTATCAGAATGTTGTTGTGCTCTCCTCCTTGACTTGAACCCTTTCTATGCCCCCCCACTGTAAGATGTCTGTCTGTTGTTCCTCCGCTCTATTTCCTGTCTATTGTCCTTTCCACTTTGTCCTATGACCTCTGTGTGCACTGCTAGCCCCTGTGAACGTGTTCCAGCCATCATCCCGTCTTGAAATGTCCGTCTTTGAATGTTGATGGGACAGTGTCTGGAGTTTTCAGTTGTGCAAGTACATTTGTTTATTATTATGAATAATGCGTGGTCATTAAAGAATGCCATTAAAATATTACCTACCATGGGAACTTATGTGGGTTTATGCCCTGTGCTTCAGAGTAATTTTTAATTGCAACGAATGGCCTTGATTTCTGTCTTCGTTATGCTGTTTATAGTTTGTGTGGGCGGGTGTGTATATGCTTTGTGTGCGATATCAAGATAGGAGCAATACAAGGGTATTGTAAGATCATACTGTGACATTGCAAATGTTAGATACCTGTAGACACTGACGCAACTTTATGTGAACAAGATTGTTTGTAGCTGTGATTGAGATGTGACAGATATTATTAAATCTGTGGATTTGCAACTCATCACACACACTCAAGGAGGAATGACGGAGGAGGAGAAGAGTAATAATTAACCCATTACCTGTGTGTGTGTTTACTCTGTGGGTGAGGTAGTTTTGTGGAAAAAGTACCTTTTTGGTTTACTGACCTGAGTCAGAATTAGTTTCCTTGTTGAAATAAACCATAATATTGTGAGAGGTCATGGACTGGGCTTGCAGTCAACATACTATACTATAGCGATGTTCATTAACATACATTTAATGCTATTATTATTATTATTATACTGAACAAAAATATAAAAGTAACATGCAACAATTTCAAAGATTTTAATGAGCTACAGTTCATATAAGGAAATCAGTCAATTTAAATAAATTAGGCCCTGATCTATGGATTTCACATGACTGGGCAGGGGCGCAGCCATGAGTGGGCCTGTGAGGGTATAGGCCCACCCACTGGGGAGCCAGGCCCAGCCAATCAGAATTAGTTTCCCCCCACAAAAGGGCTTTATTATAGACAGAAATACTCCTGTTTCATCGGCTGCTCTCAGACGATCCCGCAGGTAAAGAAGCCAATGTGGATGTCCTGGGCTGGCGTGGTTGCACGTGGTCTGCGGTTGTGAGTCCAGTTGGACATACTGCCATTAAATTCTCTGGCAAACGTTCTAGTGGACATTCCAGCAGTCAGCATGCCAATTGTACACTCCCTCAAAACTTGAGACATCTGTGGTATTGTGTTGTGTGACAAAATTGCACATTTTAGAGTGGCCTTTTATTGTCCCCAGCACAAGGTGCACTTGTGTAATGATCATGCTGTTTAATCAGCTTCTTGATAAACCACACCTGTCAGGTGGATGGATTATCTTGGCAAAGGAAAAATACTCACTAACAGGGATGAAAACACATTTTTGCACAAAATTTGAGCTAAATTATTTTTTTGTATGTATGGAACATTCCTGGGATCTTTTATTTCAGCTCATGAAACATGGGACAAACACTTTACATGTTGCATTTATATTTTTGCTCAGTATATTATTATTACTACTACTATAATCTCCTATTAAACATATCCTATTAAAGCTAATAAATCCTTCATAATTGTTGTGTTCTATCAGAAACCCACAATTGCTTTCCCTGTATGCTCTTTCTCCCAGGAGTCCTCAATTCATCCGCTGCCACAGCACTTTCACAGTTGACTAATCTACCTAGTCACCTACTTTCAGAGTTGTATCAATCAGCCCTTTCCATTAGGACTAGAGTTAGTGTAATTCTGATAATGGAGTGATATGCTTCCTAAAATGTTTTTTTTTTTACAGGAATATGTTTCTTTCCTCCAGTATTTCCTGTTCAGTTGATCATTAATGACCCTTTGTTTGCCATTAAACACATTCTTTGATTTCTGACACATTTGAGAACAATTCAAACATGTATTAATTTGTTTGCAATGCACAGACGCATTGGCACGCAAGCTGGCACACACCTTTTCATGGTCTCAAACACACGTACACACCTATACAGTGGGGAGAACAAGTATTTGATACACTGCCGATTTTGCAGGTTTTCCTACTTACAAAGCATGTAGAGGTCTGTAATTTTTTCATAGGTACACTTCAACTGTGAGAGATGGAATCTAAAACAAAAATCCAGAAAATCACATTGTATGATTTTTAAGTAATTAATTTGCATTTTATTGCATGACATAAGTATTTGATCACCTACCAACCAGTAAGAATTCCGGCTCTCACAGACCTGTTAGTTTTTCTTTAGAAAGCCCTCCTGTTCTCCACTCATTACCTGTATTAACTGCCCCTGTTTGAACTCGTTACCTGTATAAAAGAGACCTGTCCACACACTCAATCAAACAGACTCCAACCTCTCCACAATGGCCAAGACCAGAGAGCTGTGTAAGGACATCAGGGATAAAATTGTAGACCTGCACAAGGCTGGGATGGGCTACAGGACAATATGCAAGCAGCTTGGTGAGAAGGCAACAACTGTTGGCGCAATTATTAGAAAATGGAAGAAGTTCAAGATGACGGTCAATCACCTTCGATCTGGTGCTCCATGCAAGATCTCACCTCGTGGGGCATCAATGATCATGAGGAAGGTGAGGGATCAGCCCAGAACTACACGGCAGGACCTGGTCAATGACCTGAAGAGAGCTGGGACCACAGTCTCAAAGAAAACCATTAGTAACACACTACGCCGTCATGGATTAAAATCCTGCAGCGCACGCAAGGTCCCCCTGCTCAAGCCAGCGCATGTCCAGGCCCGTCTGAAGTTTGCCAATGACCATCTGGATGATCCAGAGGAGGAATGGGAGAAGGTCATGTGGTCTGATGAGACAAAAATATAGCTTTTTGGTCTAAACTCCACTAGCCGTGTTTGGAGGAAGAAGAAGGATGAGTACAACCCCAAGAACACCATCCGAACCGTGAAGCATGGAGGTGGAAACATCATTCATTGGGGATGCTTTTCTGCAAAAGGGACAGGATGACTGCACCGTATTGAGGGGAGGATGGATGGGGCCATGTATCGCGAGATCTTGGCCAACAACCTCCTTCCCTCAGTAAGAGCATTGAAGATGGGTCGTGGCTGGGTCTTCCAGCATGACAACGACCGGAAACAAAAAGCCAGGGCAACTAAGGAGTGGCACCGTAAGAAGCATCTCAAGGTCCTGGAGTGGCCTAGCCAGTCTCCAGACCTGAACCCAATAGAAAATCTTTGGAGGGAGCTGAAAGTACATATTGCCCAGCGACAGCCCCGAAATCTGAAGGATCTTGAGAAGGTCTGTATGGAGGAGTGGGCCAAAATCCCTGCTGCAGTGTGTGCAAACCGGGTCAAGACCTACAGGAAACGTATGATCTCTGTAATTGCAAACAAAGGTTTCTGTACCAAATATTAAGTTCTGCTTTTCTGATGTATCAAATACTTATGTCATGCAATAAAATGCAAATTAATTACTTAAAAATCATACAATGTGATTTTCTGGATTTTTGTTTTAGATTCCGTCTCTCACAGTTGAAGTGTACCTATGATAAAAATTACAGACCTCTACATGCTTTGTAAGTAGGAAAACCTGCAAAATCGGCAGTGTATCAAATACTTGTTCTCCCCACTGTACCTACCTTTGGGGTCAGTGGTACAGAAGCAGCAGTAAAGGAGAGAGTCTTCATCGACACACCTGTCCTCTGGTCACCTCTGCAGCTCAGAGCAGACAGAATGACACATGATTATGCTGGGTTCTCCTTAGTTAGGGATGTGTCTAACAATGGCCCTCAACAACCCGGGAGATATATCCGTCATTGTGATCTACTTTTTGGTTGTCCTGGCAGTCAGAGTATGGGTGAGTTGCTTAGTCTTTCCATTGACCAGTCTGCAAACTCGTAAACAAATCTGTCTCTGAATATTTAACCCCTCAGCAATGATAAAGAGATGAATGGCATGGTTTTAGTCAAATCTGAAGAAAAGTTGGTTTTCTCTATTCTGAATACGTTAAAGTCTAAGAAACCTTATTAAAAACAACTGGAAGCATCTGGATAGTGTTTCCATGTGTTTCCTTCTGAATGATAATATGACAAAGTCCTTATATTTACAAAAGTAAAATATGTATTATGATATTCTACACTTTCGTTACAGTCATTCGATTTTATTTTATAACGATCCACATTAGCCGACGCCAATGGCAACACGAAAAAGACAAAGACAAAATACTTTACAATTTACATAGATTGCTGAAACTATCGGCCATAATAAAGCGTAGTGTGCTGTGATAAACTCTGTCCAATGGCTTCAATACAGTGGTAGCTGCATTCACATAGACAATATCGCTATAGTTGTTTCGTATACTCCCCCTCTGGCCTCTAGGTCACCAGGTTGCTCTTAATTACGCACACCTGTCACCATTGTTACGCGCACCAGCGCCTTATCAGACTCGCCTGGACTCCATCACCTTCCTGATTACCTCCCCTATATACAACTGCGGAAAAAATTAAGAGACCACTGCAAAATTATCAGTTTCTCTGGTTTTACTATTTATAGGTACAGTGAGGGAAAAAAGTATTTGATCCCCTGCTGATTTTGTACATTTTCCCACTGACAAAGACATGATCAGTCTATAATTTTAATGGTAGGTTTATTTGAACAGTGAGAGACAGAATAACAACAAAAACATCCAGAAAAATGCATGTAAAAAATGTTATAAATTGCATTTTAATGAGGGAAATAAGTATTTGACCCCTCTGCAAAACATGACTTAGTACTTGGTGGCAAAACCCTTGTTGGCAATCACAGAGGTCAGACGTTTCTTGTAGTTGGCCACCAGGTTTGCACACATCTCAGGAGGGATTTTGTCCCACTCCTCTTTGCAGATCTTCTCCAAGTCATTAAGGTTTCAAGGCTGACGTTTGGCAACTCGAACCTTCAGCTCCCTCCACAGATTTTCTATGGGATTAAGGTCTGGAGACTGGCTAGGCCACTCCAGGACCTTAATGTGCTTCTTCTTGAGCCACTCCTTTGTTGCCTTGGCTGTGTGTTTTGGGTCATTGTCATGCTGGAATACCCATCCACAACCCATTTTCAATGCCCTGGCTGAGGGAAGGAGGTTCTCACTCAAGATTTGACGGTACATGGCCCCGTCCATCGTCATTTTGATGCGGTGAAGTTGTCCTGTCCCCTTAGCAGAAACCCCCCCCCCAAAGCATAATGTTTCCACCTCCATGTTTGATGGTGGGGATGGTGTTCTTGGGGTCATAGGCAGCATTCCTCCTCCAAACACGGCGAGTTGAGTTGATGGCAAAGAGCTCGATTTTGGTCTCATCTGACCACAACACCTTCACCCAGTTCTCCTCTGAATCATTCAGATGTTCATTGGCAAACTTCAGACGGGCCTGTATATGTGCTTTCTTGAGCAGGGGGACCTTGCGGGCGCTGCAGGATTTCAGTCCTTCACATCGTAGTGTGTTACCAATTGTTTTCTTGGTGACTATGGTCCCAGCTGCCTTGAGATCATTGACAAGATGCTCCCGTATAGTTCTGGGCTGATTCCTCACCGTTCTCATGATCATTGCAACTCCACGAGGTGAGATCTTGCACGGAGCCCCAGGCAGAGGGAGATTGACAGTTCTTTTGTGTTTCTGTTGTCACCTTCTCACCAAGCTGCTTGGCGATGTTCTTGTAGCCCATTCCAGCCTTGTGTAGGTCTACAATCTTGTCCCTGACACCCTTGGAGAGCTCTTTGGTCTTGGCCATGGTGGAGAGTTTGGAATCTGATTGATTGATTGCTTCTGTGGACAGGTGTCTTTTATACAGGTAACAAACTGAGATTAGGAGCACTCCCTTTAAGAGTGTGCTCCTAATCTCAGCTCGTTACCTGTATAAAAGACACCTGGGAGCCAGACATCTTTCTGATTGAGAGGGGGTCAAATACTTATTTCCCTCATTAAAATGCAAATCAATTTATAACATTTTTGACATGCATTTTTCTGGATTTTTTTGTTGTTATTCTGTCTCTCACTGTTCAAATAAATCTACCATTAAAATTATAGACTGATCATGGCTTTGTCAGTGGGCAAACGTACAAAATCAGCAGGGGATCAAATACTTTTTTCCCTCACTGTATGTGTTTGGGTAAAAATAACATTTTTGTTTTATTCTATAAACTACTGACAACATTTCTCCCAAATTCCAAATATAAATATTGTCATTTAGAGCATTTATTTACAGAAAATGACAACTGGTCAAAATAACAAAAAATATGCAGTGTTGTCAGACCTCGAATAATGAAAAGAAAATAAGTTCATGTTCATTTTTAAACAACACAATAGTAATGTTTTAACTTAGGAAGAGTTCAGAAATCAATATTTGGTGGAATAACCCTGATTTTCAATCACAGCTTTCATGCGTCTTGGCATGCTCTCCACCAGTCTTTCACATTGATGTTGGGTAACTTTATGCCACTCCTGGCGCAAAAATTCAAGCAGCTCTGCTTTGTTTGATGGCTTGTGACCATCCATCTTCCTCTTGATCACATTCCAGAAGTTTTCAATGGGGTTCAGGTCTGGAGATTGGGCTGGCCATGACAGGGTCTTGATCTGGTGGTCCTCCATCCACACCTTGATTGACCTGGCTGTGTGTCATGGTGCATAGTTCTGCTGGAAAAACCAATCCTCAGAGTTGGGGAACACTGTCAAAAGGAAGAAATTTGTCTTCCAGGACAACCTTGTACGTGGCTTGATTCATGCGTCCTTCACAAAGACAAATCTGCCCGATTCCAGCCTTGCTGAAGCACCCCCAGATCATCACCGATCCTCCACCAAATTTCACAGTGGGTGCGAGACACTGTGGCTTGTAGGCCTCTCCAGGTCTCCGTCTAACCATTAGACAACCAGGTGTTGGGCAAAGCTGAAAATTGGACTCATCAGAGAAGATGACCTTACTCCAGTCCTCTATGGTCCAATCCTAATGGTCTTTTGGCAAACCTCAGCCTGGCTCTTTTTTTGCTTCTCATTGATGAAGGGCTTTTTTCTAGATTTGCACGACTTCAGCCCTGCCCCTAGGAGCCTGTTTCGAACTCGCTGTGCACTTCACCCCAACTGCCATATGCCATTCTTTTTGTAGGTCACTTGATGTCATCCTACGGTAGTTGAGTGACATTCTAATGAGTTGGCGGTCATCCCGGTCAGTAGAGAGTCATTTTCGCCCTCTGCCCGTCTGTAGCTTTGTTGTCCCCAATGTCTGCTGCTTGACCTTGTTCTTATGAACCGCCGTCTTTGAAATTTTAAGGATGGAAACCACCTGACGCTCACTGTATCCCTCTTCCAGTAAAGCCAGAATTGAACCCTTCTTTTCCTCACTCAAAATTTTCCTTTTCAACTCTTTTGGCATGGTCAATAGTTATTTTTTGATTAATATTACTTTTGAGGTACTATTAGCACTGTTTTTGCCATCCAGCTGGTCCTATTGCAAGATGATAGTGATGACATTTTACATTTGAGTCATTTAGCAGACGCTCTTATCCAGAGCGACTTACAGTTAGTGAGTGCATACATTTTCATACTGGCCCCCCGTGGGAAACGAACCCACAACCCTGGCGTTGCAAGCGCCATGCTCTACCAACTGAGCTACAGGGGACTACAGCAGTGGTTTTTATACTTTTCCTTGTTAAATAAGATTTGGTTAATGTGATTACCTAATCAGTACCTAATTCAGTAGAATGAGGTGTGCCTGTGTTGGAATTCAACAGACACTGGAATGGAATGGATGTCATACATGTAGAGATGCTGATTTAAGAAACATTTGCAGTGGTCTTTTAATTTTTTCCACAGCTGTACAGTGGGGAAAAAAAGTATTTAGTCAGCCACCAATTGTGCAAGTTCTCCCACTTAAAAAGATGAGAGAGGCCTGTAATTTCCATCATAGGTACACGTCAACTATGACAGACAAATTGAGGAAAATAAATCCAGAAAATCACATTGTAGGATTTTTAATGAATGTATTTGCAAATTATGGTGGAAAATAAGTATTTGGTCACGTACAAACAAGCAAGATTTCTGGCTCTCACAGACCTGTAACTTCTTCTTTAAGAGGCTCCTCTGTCCTCCACTCGTTACCTGTACTAATGGCACCTGTTTGAACGTGTTATCAGTATAAAAGACACCTGTCCACAACCTCAAACAGTCACACTCCAAACTTCATTATGGCCAAGACCAAAGAGCTGTCAAAGGACACCAGAAACAAAATTGTAGACCTGCACCAGGCTGGGAAGACTGAATCTGCAATAGGAAAGCAGCTTGGTTTGAAGAAATCAACTGTGGGAGCAATTATTAGGACATGGAAGACATACAAGACCACTGATAATCTCCCTCGATCTGGGGCTCCACGCAAGATCTCACCCTGTGGGGTCAAAATGATCACAAGAACGGTGAGCAAAAATCCCAGAACCACACGGGGGGACCTAGTGAATGACCTGCAGAGAGCTGGGACCAAAGTAACAAAGCCTACCATCAGTAACACACTACGCCGCCAGGGACTCAAATCCTGCAGTGCCAGACGTGTCCCCCTGCTTGAGCCAATACATGTCCAGGCCCGTCTGAAGTTTGCTAGAGTGCATTTGGATGATCCAGAAGAGGATTGTGAGAATGTCATATGGTCAGATGAAACCAAAATATAACATTTTGGTGAAAACTCAACTCGTCGTGTTTGGAGGACAAAGAATGCTGAGTTGCATCCAAAGAACACCATACCTACTGTGAAGCATGGGGGTGGAAACATCATGCTTTGGGGCTGTTTTTCTGCAAAGGGACCAGGACGACTGATCCGTGTAAAGGAAAGAATGAATGGGGCCATGTATCGTGAGATTTTGAGTGAAAACCTCCTTCCATCAGCAAGGGCATTGAAGATGAAACGTGGCTGGGTCTTTCAGCATGACAATGATCCCAAACACACCGCCCGGGCAACGAAGGAGTGGCTTCGTAGAAGCATTTCAAGGTCCTGGAGTGGCCTAGCCAGTCTCCAGATCTCAACCCCATAGAAAATCTTTGGAGGGAGTTGAAATTCCGTGTTGCCCAGCGACAGCCCCAAAACATCACTGCTCTAGAGGAGATCTGCATGGAGGAATGGGCCAAAATACCAGCAACAGTGTGTGAAAACCTTGTGAAGACTTACAGAAAACGTTTGACCTGTGTCATTGCCAACAAAGGGTATATAACAAAGTATTGAGAAACTTTTGTTATTGACCAAATACTTATTATCCACCATAATTTGCAAATAAATTCATTAAAAATCCTAAAATGAGATTTTCTGGATTTTTTTCCCCTAATTTTGTCTGTCATAGTTGACGTGTACCTATGATGAAAATTACAGGCCTCTCTCATCTTTTTAAGTGGGAGAACTTGCACAATTGGTGGCTGACTAAATACTTTTTTTCCCCACTGTATGTCACTCCCTTTGGTTCCTTCCCTAGGCGTTATTGATTCTGTTACTCTGTAGGCTACGCTTATTTTGTTCCATGTTTATGTATCATTAAATGCTCTCCCTGTACTTGCTTCCCGACTCCCAGCGTACATTGTTACAATAGTCTATAATTGGTATGAATAACCGACTGAATTATGTTTTCACATGTAGTGTGCATGTGTGTGCATCTATCAGTTACACATACAGTGGGGGAAAAAAGTATTTAGTCAGCCACCAATTGTGCAAGTTCTCCCACTTAAAAAGATGAGAGAGGCCTGTAATTTTCATCATAGGTACACGTCAACTATGACAGACAAAATGAGAAAAAAAATTCCAGAAAATCACATTGTAGGATTTTTAATGAATTTATTTGCAAATTATGGTGGAAAATAAGAATTTGCTCAATAACAAAAGTTTCTCAATACTTTGTTATATACCCTTTGTTGGCAATGACACAGGTCAAACGTTTTCTGTAACTCTTCACAAGGTTTTCACACACTGTTGCTGGTATTTTGGCCCATTCTTTCATGCAGATCTCCTCTAGAGCAGTGATGTTTTGGGGCTGTCGCTGGGCAACACAGACTTTCAACTCCCTCCAAAGATTTTCTATGGGGTTGAGATCTGGAGACTGGCTAGGCCACTCCAGGACCTTGAAATGCTTCTTACGAAGCCACTCCTTTGTTGCCCGGGCAGTGTGTTTGGGATCATTGTCATGCTGAAAGACCCAGCCACGTTTCATCTTCAATGCCCTTGCTGATGGAAGGAGGTTTTCACTCAAAATCACTCAAAAAGTCCCTGGCGGCGTAGTGTGTTACTGATGGTAGGCTTTGTTACTTTGGTCCCAGCTCTCTGCCGGTCATTCACTAGGTCCCCCCGTGTGGTTCTGGGATTTTTGCTCACCGTTCTTGTGATCATTTTGACCCCACGGGGGTGAGATCTTGCGTGGAGCCCCAGATCGAGGGAGATTATCAGTGGTCTTGTATGTCATCCATTTCCTAATAATTGCTCCCACAGTTGATTTCTTCAAACCAAGCTGCTTACCTATTGCAGATTCAGTCTTCCCAGCCTGGTGCAGGTCTACAATTTTGTTTCTGGTGTCCTTTGACAGCTCTTTGGTCTTGGCCATAGTGGAGTTTGGAGTGTGACTGTTGGAGGTTGTGGACAGGTGTCTTTTATACTGATAACAAGTTCAAACATGTGCCATTAATACAGGTAACGAGTGGAGGACAGAGGAGCCTCTTAAAGAAGAAGTTACAGGTCTGTGAGAGCCAGAAATCTTGCTTGTTTGTAGGTGACCAAATACTTATTTTCCACCATAATTTGCAAATACATTCATTAAAAATCCTACAATGTGATTTTCTGGATTTTTTTTCTCAATTTGTCTGTCATAGTTGACGTGTACCTATGATGAAAATTACAGGCCTCTCTCATCTTTTTAAGTGGGAGAACTTGCACAATTGGTGGCTGACTAAATACTTTTTTTCCCCACTGTACACTAATAATACATACACACAACATTCATGGTTGTCAGATGGCCTCCAAAAAAATGAATTACCCATAGGTTCATGGCTGGACTGGTGCAGTATACTTGTTTCTGCAGATATTGGTCCAATTGGGCTATTGTGCCAGGAACATTATGCCAACGTTCTCCTCAAGTGTAAGCAAGGAAGGGCATGTCTTTGTAAATATAAAATAATAATAATATGCCATTTAGCAGACGCTTTTATCCAAAGCGACTTACAGTCGTGCGTGCATACATTTTTGTGTATGGGTGATCCCGGGGATCGAACCCACTACCTTGGCGTTACAAGCGCCGTGCTCTACCAGCTGAGCTACAGAGGACCACAAGTATGAATGTCAAGAATGAATGTCAAGAAGCCTATACTCTTAGAAAAAAAGGAACTATCTAGAACCTGAAACGGTTCTTCAGCTGTCCCCATAGGAGAACCCTTTCAACAGAGGGTTCTACATGGAACCAAAAAGGGTTCTCCTATAGGGACAGCCGAAGAACCCTTTAGGAACCTTTTTTTTATAAGAGTAACAAGTGCACTGACCTTTCAGTGAAGTACCTTGATTGTTTCAATTCATGCCCTCCTGAAAAATTTATAATAGTAACAAAGATTTAAATCACCAAGAATGTTAGAATTTAATTGCTGAGCAATACTGTTGCATTTGTCATATTGTTTCAGCTATGTGTGGAGAGTATATGTGCACACACAGTACCAGTCAAACGTTTGGACACACCTACTCATTCAAGGGTTTTTCTACATTGTAGAATAATAGTGAAGACATCAAACTATTAAATAACATACATGGAATGATGTAGTAACCAAAAAAGTGTTAAACAAATCTAAATATATTTTTGCCTTGATGACAGCTTTGCACACTCTTGGCATTCTCTCAACCAGCTTCACCTGGAATGCTTTTCCAACAGTCTTGAAGGAGTTCCCACATATACTGATCACTTGTTGGCTGCTTTTCCTTCACTCTGCGGTCCAACTCATCCCAAACCATCTCAATTGGGTTGAGGTCGGGTGATTGTGGAGGCCAGGTCATCTGATGCAGCACTCCATCATTCTCCTTGTTGGTCAAATTGTCCTTACACAGCCTGGAGGTGTGTTGGGTCATTGTCCTGTTGAAAAACAAATGATAGTCCCACTAAGCGCATACCAGATGGGATGGCGTATCGCTGCAGAATGCTGTGGTAGCCATGCTGGTTAAGTATGCCTTGAATTCTAAATAAATCACAGACAGTGTCACCAGCAAAGAACCCCCACACCATCACATCTCCTCCTCCATGCTTTACGGTGGGAACCACACATGCAGAGATCATCCATTCACCTACTCTGCGTCTCACAAAGACACGGCAGTTGGAACCAAAAATCTCAAATTTGGACTCATCAGACCAAAGGATAGATTTCCACTGTTCTAATGTCCATTGCTCGTGTTTCTTCTTATTGGTGTCCTTTAGTAGTGTTTCTTTGCAGCAATCGACCATGATGACCTGATTTCACGCAGTCTCCTCTGAACCATTGCTGTACTAACTACGAGGGCTACCAAACGATTAACACATTTAATTGAGTTGATCTCAGAATTTGCTCAAATTGAGCTGTAATTTAATATTTTTTTAATACAAAAAACATTACAAGAATATTGACATCTTAAACTTGTCCAAAGTAACAGTTATCAAAATCAGGTAAATTGATAAAGCACACTTTCTTTAACTTCAATAGCAACTTGTTTTCACATGGCGTTGTTTTTAGCTGTAGGCCTATATATTATGTCTTTTTGATGTTTTCAGTGTATTTGGAACACTTTCAGAAAATGCGATTAATTAAAATGCCCAGAAACTTGTTCACTAAAATGACAAAAAGTTAAGACTCGAGTTAACTGATTAACTCTGACAGCCCTACTAACTTCATATAGTGCTGATTGATGATAGACTCACACACAATGTTTACATGACTAACAGAGTCCAATTAAACATACAAAAATGTATTCATTATATAAACTCCTGATCGTATTTATTTGGACAGTGAAGGTAAAACTTTTAATTTGGCTCTATACACCAGCATTTTAGATTTGAGATATTATTTTTAAATATTTTATATGAGGCCACAGTACATTTTATTTTAGGGTATTTTCATACATATCTGTTTTAGCGTTTAGAAATTAAAGCCTAAAGAAAGTATTCACACCCCTTGACTTATTCCATATTTTGTTGTGTTACAGCCTGAATTCAAAATGGATTCTATATATTTTTTTCCTCTCACCCATCTACACACAATACCCCATAATGACAAAGTGAAAACATGTTTTAGGACACCTAATGAAGATGAAATACAAAAATATCTGATTTACATAAGTATTCACACTCCTGAGTCAATACTTTGTAGAAACAATATTGGCAGCGATTACAGCTGTGAGTCTTTCTGGGTAAGTCTCTAAGAGCTTTCAACACCTAGATTGTGCAACATTTGCACATTATTCTTTTCAAAATCCTTCAAGCTCTGTCAAATTAGTTGTTGATCATTGCTAGACAACCATTTTCAGCTGTTGCCATAGATTGTCAAGTAGATTTAAGTTAAAATTGTAACTCGGCCACTTAGGAAAATGTATTGTCTTCTTGGTAAGCAACTCCAGTGTAGATTTGGCCTTGTGTTTTAGGTTATTGTCCTGCTGAAAAGTGAATTAATCTTCCAGTGTCTGGTGGAAAGCAGACTGAACAAGGTTTTCCTTTAGGATTTTGCCTGTAATTCCGTTTCTTTTTTATCCTGAAAAACACCCCAGTCCTTAACAATTACACGCATACCCATAACATGATGCAGCCACCACTATGCTTGAAAATGTAGAGACTGGTACTCAGTAATGGGTCATATTGGATTTTCCCCAAACATAACACTTTGTATTCAGGACAAAAAGTAAATTGCTTTGCCACATTCTTTTGCAGTATTACTTTAGTGCCTTGTTGCAAACAGGATGCGTGTTTTGGAATATTTGTATTTTGTACCGGCTTCCTTCTTTTCACTCTGTCAATTAGTTTAGTGTTGTGGAGTAACTACAATGTTGTTGATCCATCCTCAGTTTTCTCCTATCACAGCCATTAAACTCTGTAACTCTGTTTTAAAGTCACCGTTGGCCTCATGGTGAAATCCCTGAGCTGTTTCATTCATCTCCTGCAACTGAGTTAGGAAGGATGCCTGTATCTTTGTAGTGACTGGGTGTATTGATACACGATCCAAAGTGTAATGAATAACTTCACCATGCTCAAAGGGATATTCAATATCTGCTTTATTTTTTTTACCCGTCTACCAATAGCTGCCCTTTTTTGTGAGGCATTGGAAAACCTCCCTGGTCTCTGTGGTTGAATCTGTGTTTGTAATTCACTGCTCAACTGAGGGACCTTACAGATAATTGTATGTGTGAGGTACAGAGATGAGGTAGTCATTCCAAAATCATGTTAAACACTATTATTGCACACAGAGTGATTCTATGCAACTTATTATGTGATTTGTTAAGCAATTGTTTTACTCCTGAACTTATTTAGGCTTGCCATAACAAAGGGGTTGAATACTTATTGACTGAAGACATTTCAGCTTTTCCTTTTTTATTAATCAGTAAACATTTCTAAAAACATAATTCCACTTTGACACATATGGGGTATTGTGTGTAGGCCATTGACAAAACATCTACATTTAATCCATTTTAAATTCAGGCTGTAGCGCAACAAAATGTGGAAGAAGTCAAGGGGTGTGAATACTTTCTGAAGGCACTGTGTCTAGTCCCCCCATTTGAAGGTGTCATAAGTATTTCATCACATTCACTTATAGTGTGTTAAAGTAGTCAAAAGTTTAGTATTTGGTCCCATATTCAGCAGATATCAAATATCATACCACCCCCCCCCCCCCTACAAGTGATGTAATCTTTGCGTGCTAGGAAAATGGGACCAAATACTAAATGTTTGACTACTTTATTACACTAAATCGTCCAAATACGTATGACACCTTCAAATGGGGGGACGAGATACAAAAAGTGCTTTCATTTCTAAACGGTAAAACAGATGTGTATGAAAATAAAATAAAATAAAAAGTTATATTCTGTACTGTCCCCTCATATGAAACATTTGATCTCATATCCAAAATGCTGGAGTATAGAGCCAAATTAAACGTTTTAGCTTCATTGTCCAAATAAATATAGAGGGGGGTGTACCTCTCCAGTTATAGATAACTGAAAGAGGTGCTAACTACTGTATTCATGTAACCACAAGGTTATTGATCCCTGGCACATGGATATGGTATCTCAAAACAAATCAATGATCCCGTCTCCCTTTGCAGGCTATGGTGAGCACAAACCGAGCCACTGTAAGTGGATTCTTCCTGGCAGGAAAAAGCATGGTGTGGTGGCCTGTGAGTATAAGTAATTTCTCAGGACAGTTTATTACATTTACATTTCAGTAGATGCTCTTATCCAGAGCGACTTACAGTTAGTGAGTGCATACATACATATATATTTTCTTTTCATACTGGTCCCCCGTGGGAATCGAAGCCACAACCCTGGCGTTGCAAACGCCATGCTCTACCAACTGAGCTACACGGGACTGTATCTCAATAATACATTATGACATTCAAATGCATCCATCGTTCTCTACTTTGCTGACCACTGTTTGTGACACTGGCCCATATTTGGAAAGACACACCCTTTTCTCCTGAACTATCCCAATACTTGCCTGTATTGGAAATGTCCAGCTCATACTTAAATCAGACAAATTATGTTATAAGGTGTTTATGTTTTATCTTGTTGCATTGGAGGTCCACAAATACTATACCTTTCATTTTAGACTGATCAGTTCCCAATCATGCAATAATGACTAGTGTTTATTTTACCATAACACGTAGTGCCTAACTTAATTGCAAATGTTCCTTCTATGGAACTATGGCAACCCTTTCCCCATTATCCTACATGGCATGCCCTTTGCTGTTGTAAATGTTCCTTTATGAATTAAGTGCTCCTCAATGACCGTCCATATCCAAATACTGTGAAATAATATAACTATTTTATGTAAAAATTGATAATGAACATTCCTCTGTCCTTCCTCTGTCCTTCCTCTGTCCCCTTTTCAGATTGGGGCATCTCTCTTTGCCAGCAACATTGGCAGTGGGCATTTTGTGGGCATTGCAGGGACTGCGGCTGCAGCTGGAATTGCCATTGGCGGATTCGAATGGAATGTGAGTAGCAACGTCTAAAGTAAATACCATGATAATCTTATGCAAACATCATCGTAAACTCTGACACCTGATATTATCCCTCATCACATCTCCATCTCTATTGCACTTTATTTGTATAAAAGGTGATAAACAAATAAAGTATATTATATGTGTATTATCTATACATTCTGGGGCTAATAAGCCTGTAGGTTATTGTGTAATTGTGACTATATGATCGATACTAGAGCACAGCAGTGGATGAAAGCAATAACACTTCAAGTAAAAAGGTGAATCTGTCATTTGATGAATCTGAGCCCTTAGGATGTGTGTGTTTTTCAGGCCCTTGTGGTGGAGATCATTCTTGGATGGCTCTTTGTGCCCATTTACATCAAAGCGGGGGTGAGGACAACCTTTTGTGTTATTAGAGTTTAATTACCATTTTACCAAGCTATTTCTTAAATTTCTGTAGCATAAAATCAAGTGCTATTCTCCAGTGTAATCGCGTCTACTGGGTGTGTTTAGGTGGTGACCAGGCCAGAGTACTTGAAGAAGAGGTTCGGAGGGCAGCGCATCCGCATCTATCTCTCAGTGCTCTCACTCTTCCTCTATGTCTTCACTAATATCTCAGTAAGTTCCTCATATCTCTGTTCATTGTATATCACTGATGTTCAGTCCATAAAAACGACTAGGCATGTACAATAACCCCATTTAGCCCATATAAACCCTTCCTTTGTCCCATTCTCTCTCTCTCTCTCTCTCTCTCTCTCTCTCTCTCTCTCTCTCTCTCTCTCTCTCTCTCTCTCTCTCTCTCTCTCTCTCTCTCTCTCTCTCTCTCTCTCTCTCTCTCTCTCTCTCTCTCTCTCTCTCTCTCTCTCTCTCTCTCTCTCTCTCTCTCTCTCTCTCTCCCTCTCCCTCTCCCTCTCCCTCTCCCTCTCTCCCCTCCCCCGCCATCTTTATTAACCAGGCTCTGGGGCTGAATATCTACCTTGCTGTGGTTCTCCTGCTAAGTATCACTGCTCTATACACTGTCACAGGTATACTTTTGTATACTACTTTAAATGGGGAGGACGGGCTCATAGTAGCTGGAGCAGTCCTCCCCTCACCAGCCTCCTCTGTCACTTATACACTATATAACTAATTCACTGAGAGGAGCCCTAGATCAACTGTGTCCCTGTAAACCAATATGGAGCTCTTATCTGTAATGCTAACTGCACCATGGCGTCCTATATGGCTGTATTTGAGTCTTCATAACAAGCTATGTCTGACGACACATATGCCCTCCTCCAATGCTGTTTATCTCCTGTGCATCATGGGTATTTAGCCATACTCCCTGATATAACTTTTTTGTTCTCCACTGTAATGATGCATTAATGCCTGGACTTTAGTTAACTGACAGGCCATCCCAGACTGTCTCTGTATACGCAGGGTTTCCCAAACTCAGTCCTGCGTTTTGTTTTTTGCCCTAGCACTACACAGCTGATTCAAATAACAAACTTGTCATCAAGCTTTTATTATTTGAATCAGCTGTATAGTGCTAGGGCAAAAACCAAAACATGCACTGAGGGGGGGCCCCAGGACCAAGTTTGGGAAACCCTGCTGTATAGGATTGGGTTTAGTGCAGGTTTTGTAAATCTCATACACACGGGAGGTGTGTTAACTGATGAAAATAGAGTGACTCACAAAATCAAATACTGTGATGCGCACGTGATACATCAATCGTTTCGAGGTAGAGTCAACAGCAAAGGGTGTGTGTATTATTATTCATTGTTAGATATTAAGGGCCTCATTTTCAGTCTGCAAGGCAGCCCTCGCAAATGTATCTACATGTAGGCCACCGTGTCTACTCTGTTATCATATAAATATTAATGTACAGCACTACTGAGTGAGATTTATTACATTTTAGTCATTTAGCAGACACTCTTATCCTGAGCAATTAGGGTTAAGTGCCTTGCTCAAGGGCCCATCGACTGATTTTTCACCTAGTCAGTTCGGGGAATCGGTTACTGGCCCAACGCTCTTAACTGCTAGGCTACCTGCCGCCCATTGATTCTATATGATAGATAAACATAAAACGAGCAACTGAACCATTAAAAGGCTATCCCTTTTGACCAGGGGCAATCATTACAGTAAAAAATAAAATATCACATTTACAGTGTAAATGAGTACTACAGGGGTTTTCCACAGTTTAGTCATTGACTGGACAACCCTGTATGAGTAATGATTGGTATTGTATTGTGCTGTATCTCACCAAGTGTACTATACCTCAGGTGGACTGGCTGCAGTGATCTACACAGACACTTTGCAGACCATCATCATGGTTGTGGGATCTTTCATCCTCATGGGTTATGGTAATGTCTCTTTATGCATCTATGTCCCTCATACTGCCCGGTCCCTCTTTTCCAGTTCCCATAACGCTATATCTCTTCCTCCGGATAATTATCCAGCCTTTCTCATTCCTCTTTCTACTGCTAGTTCATCTGTGATCACAGTTTCCAACCCTCTCCTGTCTGTCTCCTCAGCCTTCAATGAGGTGGGAGGTTATGAGAACTTCCAGGAGCGCTACATAACGGCCATGCCTACTCAGACTGTGGTCAACATCAGTGAGAGCTGCTACACCCCTCGGCCTGACTCCTTCCACATCTTCAGGGATGCGGTGACAGGGGACCTGCCCTGGCCAGGCCTGGTGTTTGGTCTCAGTGTCCAGGCCACCTGGTATTGGTACACTGATCAGGTAGCCTACTGCTCTGTAGGAAATTAACAAGTCTAACACCCTCTCTCCCTCCTTCATTCACAGGACAGGCACATGCACGCACTCGCGTCATGTATACACTTGTATACATGCACTCTATCTAACCCCCCATCTCCCTCCACACACTAATTTGTGCATCATTAACATGGCCACGCTTTCCAAACAGCTTACAGCTTGTCTTAACTTAAGTGACTACCTTATGAAGAGAGGAACACTTTAAGTTAGACCCAAATGCGTTCCCACAGACTAAGATAAGATTAAAAGCCAGTAACACAGAGGTTACTGTGAACAAAGAACAGGATGTTGCTTCACACATGGTAAATACGGGAATTGAAACAGCCTATTAAATCAGCAGAACTCAAAGCTTCTCTTTTTTTATTTTAATTTTTTTGAATATTAAAACATACATTCTACCTGCAGTGAAGCCGCTCAACATTTACATCACATTCAGTCATCCAACAGACTCCCATCCAGAGCGACCCATAGAAGCAACCAGGGTCAACTCTCTGCCCAAGTGAAAACGGGGACCCGAACCTGCGACCTATCGCCAGGCCACCAACCCTCCAAGATCCCCCCACCCCTCAATAATAAAGTACCTCTCCCAACCCTCTTTTTAGGGGTTGATACATTTTTCAAAAGTCGAAATTACAAACTTCTGAAGCCTTTTTAAACCTCAAATACACTACAAATGTATAATTTTTCTGCATTGCAGGAAAGTTCTCCTGTAACAGGGTGATCAAATTAAGATCCTACATCTGTAGTAACAATGACAGTCCTGGCACCACTACCAACACGATTACTACTGCTACAAATAGTGTACTATTGTACTAAATACAGTACTAGTCCTTATACCAGGACAACAGTTGTTGTCTACTACAACCAACCATCACATTTGTTCAGCTCTTTATTACTTCTATTTTATATTTTCCACACCTATCCTAATCCACCTTCCATTCCATCCTGTTCTCCTTCTCATTCCCCCCTCCCTGCGCTCTCTTCCTGTCCTCAGCCTCTCACCTGCAGGTCTGCGAGGCTGATGTTGTCGGTGATGATGGCGTCTCTGATGAGCTCCCTGACCTCCATCTTCAACAGTGGCAGTACCCTGTTCACCATGGACATCTACACCAAGATACGCAGCTCCGCCTCCAAGAAGTAACTCATGATCGCTGGGAGGTACAGTAACACACATCTCTGCGTGCTCAAGTCCTTTGGAGTTAAATTGCTTTAATGTACACTACCAGTGTAGGGCGGCACACAATTGGCCCAGCGTCGTCTGGGTTTGGGCGGTGTAGGCCGTCATTGTAAATAAGAATTTGTTCTTAACTGACTTGCCTAGTTAAATAAAGGTTAAATAAAATAAAAAATTGAAATTAAAATTGAAATGCATTCCAGGTGACTACCTCATGAAGCTGGTTGAGAGAATGCCAAGAGTGTGCAAAGCTGTCATCAAGGCAAAGGGTGGCTATTTGAAGAATCTCAAATATAACATATATTTTGATTTGTTTAACACTTTTTCGGTTACTACATCATTCCATATGTGTTATTTCATAGTTTTGATGTCTTCACTATTATTCTACAATGTAAAAAGTAGTAAAAATAAAGAAAAACCCTTGAATGAGTTGGTGTGTCCAAACTTTTGACTGGTACTGTGTATATGTGACTATGCTAGTGTTTGTGTATGTTTGTATTTTAGATAAATGGGTAAGATTGATATTGATGTATTATCCTTGTCTGTGAAGGGTATTTATCCTGGTTCTAATCAGGGTAAGTATAGCGTGGATCCCTGTGGTCCAGTCTGCTCAGAGCGGCCAGCTCTTTGACTACATCCAGTCCATCACCAGCTACCTGACCCCGCCCATCGCAGCCACCTTCATGCTCGCCATTTTCTGTAAGCGTGTCAACGAGCCAGTGAGTCTCCATCTAAACCAAACTGACTGTGATATAAACTAGTTTATTTTAGCTACTTGTTGTTTGAACTGGTTAATTTAACCTGTGGTTTTATGCAGTGTAGTTTATCTGTACTCTGCCGGTTTAGCTCAAAGGTCCCTGGTTACCACGTTCACCATTTACTGTCTTGTTCCTGTAAACTTTTTTTTGTGTAACAGGAAGTGAACCATGAGAAAGCGTTGAGTTACAGACTTCTCTTCACTCTCCTCTCCCCCCTTCAGGGTGTGTTCTATGGGCTTATGATAGGCTTGGCTATTAGCCTATCCAGGATGATCGCTGAGTTTGCCTATGGGACGGGCAGCTGTGTGGCTCCTACTAACTGTCCTAAGATCATCTGTGGGGTCCACTACCTCTACTTCTCCATCATTCTGTTCTGCATCTCCTGCCTGGTGATACTCACCATCTCCCTCATGACCAAACCCATCGATGACAAACATGTAAGTTACAACTGCCCCCGATACCCAAATGTATTTTGTTATTCTTCCATCCGTGAATGCTAATTATATAAAAACTCATTCACTCTGCTATCTGTAAATTAACTTCTCCCCATTTGTTTGTCCCATGCCTCTCCCTCCCTCCATCTCCAGCTGTACTGGTTGTGCTGGAAGCTGAGGAACCACACAGAGGAGAGGTTGGATCTGGAGATAGATGATTGGACAGAAAACCAAGAATCAGACTATATGGATATTGACGGTAAGAGAGGTCTCTCTCCATCTGCTATTCCGTGACATACATACAAACAAATGTTTTTAATACATCTACACACGCGCACACACACTGTGTCCTCATTCCTGTGTTTGTGTGTCTGTGCAGAGCCCACAGAGGAGCCAGGCTGTTGTAAGAAGGCATTGTTGAGCTTCTGTGGTTTGGAGAAGTCGAATGCTCCCATGCAGAGTGCTGAGGAGCAGGCTGAGCTGCAGAGGCAACTCACAGACACCTCAGAGAAACCCCTGTGGAGGAACGTGGTCAACCAATGGCATTATCCTCCTGTGTGTCTGTGTCTTCTTCCACGGCTTCTACGGTTAAACATCTCCTCATCCTGGACCTCCACTGCCCTGGAGTCTGGACTGTCTAACCATAAACTTGAGTAGTCTCCTCTTTCAACCCTGAAATCCCCCCCAGACTCACAGGCCCACGATGCACTGTACATGGCTACCTCTCTTACACGCCCTCCATCTATCCATCATCTGTACAGGTCCCTCTTAACATCTGAACTCTGTTTTATCCACAACCCCGTAACGTGGTCAATGCTACGAACGCCTTGGCTTCAAGATACCCTTCTCCATACCTGTATGACTGTCCCAGACACTATCTGGGAGTCACAACACTCCTTTGTTTGGTGTTCTTTGGTTTATGGACTTTAACATTTTGTGCATGTAAGATGAATGTGTAATGATGATGATAATAAGGATGATGATGATGCTGATGAAGGATCTGAATAGGACTCAGTGTCCAATGGTATCCAATGTTCACTTTGAACTTTCTGCCCTTCATGAAGTTACTATAGTTTGGTATATTGCAAACACTAGGTGGGGCTGCAGTATGAATAAACTTTAGATTTGAATGAGTGTCATTACCAAGATAACACTGTACTGCCAGTGGATTTAATGGCATTGACACATAAAATGTCATGCAATTAGAGGACAAATACCATATACATGAGTATGCATGACATGTACTAACTTTGATATCTAATTAATAATGTATTCCATCTTAGTTAGAAAAAAGTTTAACACTAACCTATTTTTTCGGAGCGGGAGGGACTCACAAACTCACACATTCCATCTCCTACCTGGAATCGAGCCTGGTTTTCGTGACATCAAAGTCATATTTCCTCTTTCCTCTAGCTGTCATTTTGTTTTGCTATGTGTTAATGAATGGTATCTCAAAGATGGAAGGAGCAGTGAATTTTCTCATGATACTGGGGTAATTGTCCACTTAATATACACACACACACATCCAAGCCATGCCCCCCTGCTTGTCACAACACTAAGTGCACCTGGAGGACCGACAATGTAAAATATCACGGCCATGGTTGGTTTACACTCTGTTAGTGTAAGTATACCTGTTGCAAGAAGTATACCCTAACCCTAGAATGGTATCGTTTCAGCAAACCATGACACCCACCATGTCAGATTGTTCTGAAATGGTTTATTTAGTTAGAAACAGATAAGATAAGCATTCCTGCAACATTATTTTGTTGAAAGACAATTTGAACTCTGTGAAATTAGGTTTATTGATTACACAAATATTTGCCATTTCAATTTATAGAATTCATATAATATTCAATAAATATAGTACTCCCCCATCCAATTTGGACCAAACCTCTTCCTAACAATGATTAGGATGTGAGGAATAAAAAAAAAAAAAAGGTCAAAAGCCACCCAAGGACCCCCCAAACCCCACACCAAGCCCACCCCAATGGCCAGTATACAGTATCAGTTCTCTGTCTGACAAGTAGTATGAAGCTGCGGCCTGGAGTATTGTTTCTTCATACTATGTAATGTATTCCCAGTGAATCTGGTGATGGTTGTTTTCCCCTGTTCAGAGAAATTAGGGCTAGATTTTCTCAGATCCAAGCTAACCGGCATCCACATAGCGTATTAGGAGGTGCACTGCATTACAGCTGTCAAATCCACAAGAGGCTCCTTGCGATTCCAAAATAGCCCCATAACCTCTAAAAGTCTAAGCCTAAGTCATATCATAATGTCTAGTTTGATGTACTGTTTTATTTATGATGTAGGCTATTGTTTTACTATGATGTATTGGTCATATTCTTGTTTGGACCCCAGGAAGAGTAGCTGCTGTCTTGTCAGTAGCTAATGGAAATTCTAATAAATACTAAATACTAAACTTTACCCAGTACCAGGACATTTTAACCGAAAACCTGGTTGCCTTTGCTAGGAGGCTGAAACTTGGCCGCAAGACCCCAAGCACACATCAAAATCCACAAAGAAATTGTTAATTGGCCACAACTTCAACATTTTGTAATGGCCATCTCAGTCTCCGGACATGAACCCAATTGACAATCTGTGGTTTAAATTGAAGAGGGCAGTCCATAAGTGCAGACAAATATTTTATTTTATTTTTTTTGTCATTTAGCAGACGCTCTTATCCAGAGCGACTTACAGTTAGTGAGTGCATACATTATTTTATGTTTCATACTGGCCCCCCGTGGGAATCGAACCCACAACGCTGGCGTTGCAAACGCCATGCTCTACCAACTGAGCTTCATCCCTGCCGGCCATTCCCTCCCCTACCCTCGACCATTGTGCACCGCCCCATGGGTCTTCCGGTCGCGGCCGGCTACGACAGAGCCTGGATTCGAACCAGGATCTCTAGTGGCACAGCTAGCACTGCGTGCTCGGGAGGTCAATCAATATCAAGGATCTGGAAAGATTCTGTATGGAGGAATGGTCTAACATCCCTCCCAATGTGTTCTCCAATCTTATAAAACATTTGAGAAAAAGGCTCAGTGCCGTTATCCTCGAAGGGGAGGGTGCCGGAGAATTAAAAACAGGGGTGCCAATAATTTTGACTTGTTAAACTAAACGTTTATCTTTAAGCAATTGTATTAGCATAAAATAATATAATAATAATACAAAATGAGCAGACAATATAGCTCAGTATTTGTATTATTTATTTTATATAGTATTTTTTGCTCCACTTTATCAAGGTTGCCAATCATTTTGGTTGTGACTCTACATCATACATTGTTCTCTCTATTTCTCTACAGCTTATAGTGTGTCATAACTCTTTCGTTTTTTTCCACATACCTATTTCATCATAATAACAAAATGATGGTATCTTAATGTTTGTATAGAAAGACACAGATATTCTTCTTTCACAGCTAAAGTATAAAGAATCAAGCAACTTCAATGGAATGTTCTCTCAATGAGTGCGTTATATAAAAACACACACATATCTTTTCAGTCCGATCAGAGGATTATTTATAGGTCAACATCGTTATGTAACGCTAATCTGTGATGGCTATGGCATGACGGCCAGGCAGGGACACTGCTTTTAAGTGTCTGCCACTTTGTGTTTGTGAAAGCGAGCTAATGACATGAATATTTCCATGTCTTATGTGATACTGTGTTTCAGTGAAATCTCACCATAAGTATTAAAAACCTCTATGTTGTTTTGAATAATGCAGATATTTTTCTATGTGGTCAGATTTTCTTAAATGAACTGTGTGGCTCAGTATGGTATGTTGGTCTGTAATGCAATGCAGTATACTTCCTGTGTGTTGTGTCAAATATGAGGGATTTGTTTTGTGCGATAGCTTACATAAGATATTCTATATTTGAATGTTTTTCAATTTCAGATGTGCTGCACTCTGCAGATTATATCTATTTGTTAGCAGCTTCCTGTATTTCCTGTGTGCCTGGCCTATGTACGGAGAATGTGTGTGTGTGTGTTTGTGTGTGTGATGGATTAATACTGTATATGGAGTATGATTCAGTGCTCTCTGCACATAGCCTTCATCTTTCAGTAGGTTGTGTGTGTGAGTGAGTGAGTATGGGTGGGTGGGTGTGTGTGCAGGGGAGAAGGGGGTGGGTTTTACAGGGCCCACATTGGCCGAAATATTTTTACTGGCGACTAGAAAACGTGATCCAGCCTGCAGAGGCACTGCAGCGGAGACTGCAGAGAGAGAGGGTGGGAGGGAGGGAGAGCAAGAGAGAGCGAGAGCAAGAGAGCGAGAGAGAGCAAGGAGAGCGAGAGCAAGAGAGGGGGAGGAGAAAGCATCAAGACATTTTCAGGTCGAGAGAAAGAGAGAGAGACACATAAGTTACATACGGTGAGAGAGACAGAAACAGAGCATGCGTGAGCCGGTGTGTGAGTGTATGCACAGAGGCGCATTGACAGAAGCTGAGAAGGAGAACGGGAGCACTGAGACGGCACTGAGGGAGAGATAACAACAGATGGGAATAAAATAAGAAAGAAAGGAGGAAAGACAGCAGTAAATACCTGAAGACCTGAGGCTCCTATTGAGACCAAATAGGAAGATAGAAAGAGAGTGACAGAGAAGAGAGGAGGAGAGGAAGATACCCAGAGAGACATCACAGGAACTCAAGTAATTACACAACCTCTTTGGCTGGCTGACAGACAGAGAGAAAGGAGGAGGGGTGGAGAGAGAGCCGGTAGCAACCGCCACTCGGCCACACCACGGAGGAAAGGGAGAGAGGGAGGGAGTGTGAAGGACGAAGGGAACAGAGACGAGGAGGAGAAGAAGAGGAGGAGGGCTCCACCACCAGTCTCTGTCCTCCATCACTGTGGCTGAAGGAAGGAGTGACGCATCCACCATCTGACAGCTCAGCCTCCATCTTACCTTCCCTTCATCTTTATCTTCCTCCCTCCACCTCTATCATTTATCCTCTCATGGTCTCACAGACAGGAATGAGCACCTTGTCTCCTTTGCTGCTCTCCTCCTCCTCCTCCTCCTCCTCCTCCTCCTCCTCCCCTATGGCAAAACATCCTCTGTTCTGCTTTCAGATGCATGGGCCATTACACGCACAGGGAA
Organism: Coregonus clupeaformis; assembly: GCF_020615455.1. Lineage (NCBI taxonomy): Eukaryota > Metazoa > Chordata > Actinopteri > Salmoniformes > Salmonidae > Coregonus > Coregonus clupeaformis. The sequence goes on along the minus strand of NC_059218.1, from coordinate 5,856,929 downwards.
GCTCTACCCTGTAACAAGACTATTGTCATTTCACAACACAGGACAGTATATCTAGGACAGTAATCTCCAAAACCAACAACAAAAGCAACATCAACAACACACAACAAGAAGCAGGCTTGGCAAGGTGGTAGGAGAACTGGGAGACCACATGACAGGACTGACCTGCAACACAGGTAAAAGGCTTGATCGAGGATGCATCAATGTGCGAGTCTACACTGAGGGAGGTCTGTGTATGATGTTTGTGTCTGTGCGTTCTATATTGTGTGTGTGTGTTTTGTGTCAATGTATGTGCTGGTGTGTGTGCGTGTTTGTAGTTCCGTGTCTTTGTGGTTCGTGCATTTCAGGTTGCGGTTGGTTGAGAGAGTAGATGCATCACAAACCTCCATTTTGAGGACACATGCACGGGTTTAGACACACAAACACACACACATGTATACACCCGCTATGCACACACACACACCTGGTGGGGGGGTCGGATTCAGTCTACAGATATTCCATTGTTTGTTGACTGCAGGGGAAAGGGTATCTTTGGGGTATTTCAGATCTCTCTGGAGAGGGACAGGGGAGGGAGGGAGGAGGGGGACCTGTCTGGAACTTCCTGTTCTGTAGCAGTCAGCAGCACTGAGGGATCTCCATATTGACCATGCTCTGGGCTGGAGGTGCTGACTGCAGTCAGAGTGCTGAGCTGCATACTGCTGCCATGCTGCGATTGCATAGCTGCTGCTGGCGCACCACTCCCACACGCTGCCACCGCGCCAAACCTGGTCCTTCCTTACTTCTAACAGCCAACGAACCAAGCTCCCCAGATACACACCGCAGCCTCCATCACACAGCTCATACTCATCACTCGTCTCCCTTCTCCATCCTCATCACAGCAACAGTGTCGGTCTGCATCTCCCTGAGCTGAGACAGAGCTGCCGCAAAACTCTATTTGCTCAATCAATATGACCACTGGAATATTGATTGACCGTATGTTGCTCTACACGTCCCTCATAAATCCTTCATGAGGCTGTGTCAGGAGGGCATAGCCGCAGAAAGTAGGGGTGCTGCACCTGATAAATCAATTATATAATAATCATATATATGTAATAATACTCCCCCCCCCTCCCCTCGACAGCTCCCCCAACCCAAAACATCTTCACACGGCCATGCAGGAGGATCTATTATTGTTATTTTTCTGCTGGAGTTGACACTGTTGAGCTCTGACAGGCACAGAGAGAAAGAGGGGGGAGAGAGAGAGCGAGAGAGAGAGAGAGAGAGCGAGAGAGAGCGAGAGAGAGAGAGAGAGAGAGAGAACAAATAGTACTTGGCTGTAATGAATTGCGGGGAAAATGGCTGACATCTGCCTTGAATGACAGGAGTTAAATTATTAAAACATCTCCCCCTCACACATACTGTACACTCACTCACACATATCACTTCCCTCATTCAATCACAACAGGAACAGATCAGAATAAACATCAACATCCTAGCTTCAATGATACATTTACGTAATGGTATAATATAAACATAACAAGAATCCAATAAGATGCTGTAGTAAGGATTATATTACAGTCAGAATTCAGAAAACGGATTTCTAAAATGGATTAACACATTGGCAATATTGAATATACACATCTGAATATGACCTTTGGTAGCATAGATAACGACCAACATCCAAAGACCAACCAACACATAAAGACCAAAACAACCATGCAGAATCATATCATCATCATCACCATTATATAGGCCTATACTAATCAACAACAACAGATGCAATAAAGCTGTGCCTTATGGAATTCACAGTCATTTGAAATGCAGCACTTTACTCAGATCTGCAGCAGTCAACAGGGATAAATCTGGGGATTTGTCCACAGCCAGCTCTAAGGTCATCATACCATTTATGTAATCATAATACATCATAACACCAAAGGGTAGAGCAGAGATATGCTGATGCCTTTATCAGTCAAGACAGATCTGTGTACGCTAATCAGAACATAAACAGCATTATCTGTGTAGTAGTGCCGTGTGTGTTATAGGGGAACAGGTACCAGTCAACCAGTTATTTTGCCCAGTCCAGTTCAGGTCACCTGGCTGAGGCTGCGGCGTGTGTTATGGAGATGCAGAGGTAGAGGATAGAGGCAGGGACAGCCAGCTGATAGTGTCTGACTCATTCAGAACATGGTGCCCTTCTCCTGCTCCCTGCACTGCACAGGTGGAATACATCAAGGAGGAAGTGTGAGGGAGACAGCTGGACTGGGCAGTTTGGGTATGTGTGTGGAGGCAAATGGAGGGAGGAGGAACGGGGGAGTGGAAGATGGTAGAAATATTCGGGCTGTTTTTTCTTTTGGTAACGTGTGCATTAGATATGAATAACACAGTATATTTATAGTCCTGCATCTTTAATGAGTCCATGAAAGATGAGACTATAAGTAGTCTGGCTTATTAGCGTTTAATTGCATTTCTGCACGCATTTTTGTCTGTCAATTCAATGTGTGTATCATGGAATGTCATGGGTGGCATATGTGATGGGGGTGTACAGAATAAAGGTGAAAATGTTATTGGTGTTCTGTGTGTGTGTTAGGGTATGTGTATGTACGTAGGAATGTACAGATGGGAAAACAAGTATTTAGTCAGCCACCAATTGTGCAAGTTCTCCCACTTAAAAAGATGAGAGAGGCCTGTAATTTTCATCATAGGTACACGTCAACTATGACAGACAAAATGAGGAAAAAAAATCCCGAAAATCACATTGTACGATTTTTTATGAATTTATTTGCAAATTATGGTGGAAAATAAGTATTTGGTCAATAACAAAAGTTTCTCAATACTTTGTTATATACCCTTTGTTGGCAATGACACAGGTCAAACGTTTTCTGTAAGTCTTCACAAGGTTTTCACACACTGTTGCTGGTATTTTGGCAAATTCCTCCATGCAGATCTCCTCTAGAGCAGTGATGTTTTGGGGCTGTCGCTGGGCAACACGGACTTTCAACTCCCTCCAAAGATTTTCTATGGGGTTGAGATCTGGAGACTGGCTAGGCCACTCCAGGACCTTGAAATGCTTCTTACGAAGCCACTCCTTCGTTGCCCGGGCAGTGTGTTTGGGATCATTGTCATGCTGAAAGACATAGCCACGTTTAATCTTCAATGCCCTTGCTGATGGAAGGAGGTTTTCACTCAAAATCTCACGATACATGGCCCCATTCATTCTTTCCTTTACATGGATCAGTCGTCCCTGGTCCCTTTGCAGAAAACAGCCCCAAAGCATGATGTTTCCACCCCCATGCTTCACAGTAGGTATGGTGTTCTTTGGATGCAACTCAGCATTCTTTGTCCTCCAAACACGACGAGTTGAGTTTTTACCAAAAAGTTATATTTTGGTTTCATCTGTCCATATGACATTCTCCCAATCCTCTTCTGGATCATCCAAATGCACTCTAGCAAACTTCAGACAGGCCTGGACATGTACTGGCTTAAGCAGGGGGACACGTCTGGCACTGCAGGATTTGAGTCCCTGGCGGCGTAGTGTGTTACTGATGGTAGGCTTTGTTACTTTGGTCCCAGCTCTCTGCAGGTCATTCACTAGGTCCCCCGTGTGGTTCTGGGATTTTTGCTCACCATTCTTGTGATCATTTTGACCCCACGGGGTGAGATCTTGCGTGGAGCCCCAGATCGAAGGAGATTATCAGTGGTTTTGTATGTCTTCCATGTCCTAATAATTGCTCCCACAGTTGATTTCTTCAAACCAAGCTGCTTACCTATTGCAGATTCAGTCTTCCCAGCCTGGTGCAGGTCTACAATTTTGTTTCTGGTGTCCTTTGACAGCTCTTTGGTCTTGGCCATAGTGGAGTTTGAAGTGTGACTGTTTGAGGTTGTGGACAGGTGTCTTTTATACTGATAACAAGTTCAAACAGGTGCCATTAATACAGGTAACGAGTGGAGGACAGAGGAGCCTCTTAAAGAAGAAGTTACAGGTCTGTGAGAGCCAGAAATCTTGCTTGTTTGTAGGTGACCATATACTTATTTTCCACCATAATTTGCAAATAAATTCATAAAAAATCCTACAATGTGATTTTCTGCAGAAAAAAAATCTCAATTTGTCTGTCATAGTTGACGTGTACCTATGATGAAAATTACAGGCCTCTCTCATCTTTTTAAGTGGGAGAACTTGCACAATTGGTGGCTGACTAAATACTTTTTTCCCACTGTATGTGTTGTGCGTGTTGGTTGAAAGGAGGATTTCCCTGTGTGTGTTTGCTGAGATGACCTCTCAGATCTCTCGTCTAGCCTGAGCTCTGCTATCTCCATCTCTCCCTTTTCTCCCTTGTTTGTTTCTGCTGACAGGAACAAATGTGCAGCACATGATTTCATTAGTTTAATTCTTGGGCAGGCAGACTGACTGACTAACTGTACTGGGCTGGACTGGCCTGGGCTGCAGACAGCCAGCCAGCCAGACAGAGGGCCCTGGTATCTTAACATCATAGGCCTGACTGACTGATGTAGGGTTGCTACAGTTATAACCCTCCTCTGTGTTATCCCAAGGTACTAATGCCGCACCTCAGCAGGAGGCCTCCTTCCTCATCAGCTTCCATTTTTATTTCACTGTCGCCAAATGAGATGATAATTTTAGATGATTCATTTCCGGGGCTGTGATGCTGTGAGGCTCCTTGGGCAGCCAGCCTGAATGTTGCTGGTCCATGACCTCAATCATAAGACCGCTCCCTTGTCTCTGACTGACATGATATACATAATAATAAATCAAAATAAATGCCATTTAGCAGACACTTTTACCCAAAGTGACTTACAGTCATGCGTGCATACATTTTACATATGGAGGGTCCCAGGAATTGAACCCACTACCCTGGCGTTTCAAGCGCCATGCTCTACCACCTGAGCTACAAAGGACCATATGATTACATACATACATCAGGTGTCTTGTATGTGTGTGCAACTTGGATGTAAAATAGTAAAAGTAAATCCGGGACACTACAATTAGTATGATATGTTACGTTTTATATGAGACCAGGCTGGTGTGTGGGGGCATTGATGGATCAAATCAAATCAAATTTTATTTGACACATTCGCTGAATACAACAGGTGTAGACCTTGCAGTGAAATGCTTACTTACAAGCCCTTAACCAACAATGCAGTTTTAAGAAAAATAAGTGTTAAGTAAAAAATAGATAAGTAATAATTAAAGAGAAGCAGTAAAATAAAATAACAGTAGGGAGGCTATATACAGGGGGTACCAGTACAGAGTCAATGTGCGGGGGCACAGGTTAGTTGAGGTAATTGAGGTAATATGTACATGTGGGTAGAGTTAAAGTGACTATGCATACATAATAAACAGAGTAGCAGCAGCGTAAAAGAGGGGGTGGGGGGGACAACGCAAATTGTCCGGGTAGCCATGATTAGCTGTTCAGGAGTCTTATGGCTTTTTTGGACCTAGACTTGACGCTCCGGTACCGCTTGCCATGCGGTAGCAGAGAGAACCGTTTATGACTAGGGTGGCTGGAGTCTTTGACAATTTTTAGGGCCTTCCTCTGACACCGCCTGGTATAGAGGTCCTGGATGGCAGGAAGCTTGGCCCCAGTGAGGTACTGGGCCGTACGCACTACTCTCAGGTGTGCCTTGCGGTCGGAGGCCGAGCAGTTGCCATACCAGGCAGTGATGCAACCAGTCAGGATGCTCTCGATGGTGCAGCTGTATAACGTTTTGAGGATCTGAGGACCCATGCCAAATCTTTTCAGTCTCCTGAGGGGGAATAGGCTTTGTCGTGCGCTCTTCACGACTGTCTTGGTGTGTTTGGACCATGATAGTTTGTTGGTGATGTGGACACCAAGGAACTTGAAGCTCTCAACCTGTTCCACTACAGCCCAGTCGATGAGAATGGGGGGATGAATGGACACTGAAGGGAATTATTGAATACTATTCTACCTCAATTATAAAACATATGCACTGAACACATATTGACTTGAATTAGCCACGTATCATAAGGGATAATACATGGTAGGGAAATGTACTGTATGATACAGATCCTCTGGCACATATTGGCCTTGCCCTGGCAGATGCTAGTGTGAAATGGAGTGAGAGCTGAAACTCTTGCTCATGTACAGAGTGTGGGTTTGTGAACGAATGTGTTTGAGAGAGAAAGGGCAAGAAAGCGGTTATTTAAGAAGAAGCATTGCGGCACTGCGGTGCCGGAGGAACGCATTGAGAGAAATTGTGAGTGACACTGGCTAACGGCCTTCTCTGTCACTGAATGGGGTCAGATACAAGACGACAGTCAGAGTCAACAGAATGGCTCAATAGATGTTTTCATCAGTGAGATACAGGAGAGTTTACACATGCCTGCTCAACAGAGATGCTCTATTGGAACACGGTGGGGTTGTGTAGGTGATGTTTTAAGTGTCTGTATGGGAATGAGAATATGGGGAGTGAGAAAAAAGAGAGAGAGAGAGATAGAGAGAGGGTGTTTGTGTGTTGGGGTTTGAGGGTATTTCCGCCTGTAAAGCTACAGCTCTTTCACACCGTGTGAATCTTCAGAGGAAGTTGGGGGCAGGAAACCACAGTGAAAGTGCGCAGATAAAGAGACCATAAATAGAAACCAGGACCGATGCTGCACTCCCTTTTTCTCTCTCTCTCCTTCTCTCTCTTTCGCGGCATGTAGGTCAACTCCCTCGCTCTCCTCCTTCATGCATCATGTCAACCGAGAGCCTTGTGTGGAAGAGAAAATGTCATTTTCCTCCATTGTTGTGTTGACATGGAAACAGACATAGTACTATAAACAATGGTACATTTACACCACCTACATAACGCACATTACCACTCTAAATGAAACCTACTCACACACACTCATGATTGCCAATAGCTTTGCTCATTTGCCTCTGACCAAACATTAATATTTTTCATGCATCATATAGTAGGATGATAATAGGGGTCGACAGGATGCTAGCGGCATGAGGAGACCAGAACCACACAGACTCAATTATTTCAGTGTTCTATTACCACAGTATGCTTTGATAAATAGAGCATCTTCTCTACAGTTAAGGATTTCAAAGGAGGGTGTTCTATTCTTAATATTTCAGTGTACTCTCTAAAGAGGTATCTTAAAATAGAGAGAGTATCCACATCCGTCCACATCATAACACATCCATCATACAGTATTGCAATAACTTAAGTTTACTATTATACAGTCATAATTAATGTGTGATTTATTTTGATGGATGGTGTTTAATCAAACTCTCCTCTCCTTCCTCAGGTAACTGAGCCAAAGAGGATTGTGAGGACAACAGTCACACCATCTGACAGTCGGAGGCCACTGCTGTCAGTCTGAACCTCTGAGGGACAGACACACAGACCATGACGAGGAGACCTTTATCAGCCGACTAGTGGGAGGACTCAGTTTGAAAGTCAAGCACCCCTTCACTCCATCCTTAGAGAAATTCAGGAGTGGTGCGTTTAAGAGCTCGGGAGTCATTCCAAAAGCCTTTCATTGCCTCAGATAACCTCCCAAAAAAGAACTCCGCCAACCAAGGGGGCCAAAGGTCACAAAACCTTATTCAACCAAGAGCAGAGAGATAAAGAGAGGAGGTTCCAGTCTGAGTGCATACAGGTTGTTCTCACACACATTCACACACTAGGCCATTCCAAAGCCTCAGCTGGAAACAGGAACAAAGTGCTGGTTTCAGCAGCAACCACCTAGAAACAAGCCAGCCCCAAGCCCTGTTTGCGTCAGTTTCCCCTGACAAGCCACAGGATGCTGTGTGAGACAATACAGACTGAACGACTACTGAACAGCCCCTGCTGCTTGAGCTCTCCATTTTGAGAGAGTAGAATTCTTCACAACCCTGCAGAGTGAGTGTATTATGTGAGCATCTATATATGTACATATAAGATAATTTATTGGTGTTATCACTGAAAACATATCTTTGTGCTGATGTGTTGAGACCTGTCTGTTGTTCAGCTGCTATTGTGGTTGAATATCCAGTACATATCTTTATTGTATATCTATCTAAGACTGCACAGAGTAGTTTTAAGAGGACTAACTACCAGGCTCCGACTGTTATCCCTGTCTATCAGTAGTGTTTTTCAGAGGACAGTGTTTCTGTGTAATAGGGATGTCTGCTTCACTGCTCCAGGTTTGAGGGCTCTGGCTGTAGTCCTCTGTCCTTCTGTCCCACATAAAGACTCAGGGTAACAGCACCACAGACGTAGGGAACAATGGACAGAATCATACGTCCCCACGTCCCCTCTAATGGCTGACTGACACCCCCAGGTCACTTCAGAGCCCCGCCCTACTCCCAGCCCAAGCCAGGGGCATCGCCTGCTAAACCAGCCACAGCCCCCTCTCTTTAACAAAGACACAGACACACAATACGCTTAATGTCCATGTCCTGCCTCAGGCGGCAGCCTGTGACCATCCCCATGGATACCGTCAAGATCATCCAGTCTGAGAAGTTCCCCCGGGAATGCCCGGTACCTGTCACCCAGCCTCGCTTCGCCCCTCCCCCGCGAGTGGCATGGGACGGAGGGGGAGAGGGAGAGATCATTGTCAACCAGGCGTGCAGTGACCTAGCCCTGGAGATGACCTGCAGTGATCTGGCAATGGAGGTGACCTGCACTGACCTGGCCCCCACCAGACCCATGGTCTCATCTCCCCCAGCCGCCTTGGCCCACATGGGCCGCAGGGAGAGCTACCTGGCCCAGCGCAAAGCCAGCGCCGCAGAGATCTGCTACCACCAGTTCCACTACAAGATGGAGGACGTCATAGTAAACCAGTATGTGCTGCGTTCTTCATCTACCTCCTCCTCCACCTCCTCTTCCTCCTCGGGGCCCGTGATGCCCTGTGAACCCCTGGACTGCCCCACCTGCGGCCACACTTACAACTTTACAGGCAAGCGTCCTCGCATCCTCTCTTGCCTGCACTCGGTGTGTGAGGAGTGCCTGCAGATCCTCTATGAGTCCTGCCCCAAGTACAAGTTCATCTCGTGCCCCACGTGCAGGCGTGAGACGGTGCTGTTCACAGACTATGGGCTGGCTGCCCTGGCCATCAACACCAGCATCCTGAGCCGGCTGCCCTCTGACCCCAACGGCCCGGTGCAGTGGGGAGGGGAGGCCGATCGGAGTTGCTACCAGACGGTGCGCCAGTACTGCCAGTCAGCCTGCACCTGCCAGATCGCCAACCCCCTGTCCTCCTGTGGCATCATGTAGAGAGGCAAGGGCCAAACTGGTATGACTTAACCCTGTCCTGCCTCTTCTCTATCTCTCATGCATACAACCCCACACAGATGTATCTCTAGATTTAATTGTACAGATGGATGCTGTCTGGGTCAAATGGATCGTGAAGGACACTGTCTTGCAGACAAAAGCAGGGAAATAGCAAATAAATGTATTTTATGTATGAACTATGAATCATATTCCCCCTCTCTTGTTCGGATGTGTTTGTCATTGACATCTCTTTACATGGGAATGCTATAGGGGAGGCCTGTCCCCTCAACCTAGGGAAATGAAGAATAAACAAATGATTTTAAAAAACACACTGCTGTTTGGTCTGAACTGGCTATGGATGTTCAGTCATTTATAGACAAGATTATATAAAGTCGATAGGTTGATGATTTAAGATGTTTATACATTTCTCTAAAGTCACACCATCTCTCTTCCTTGTGGTGCAGGGAGTAAAATCCCTATAGCGCAGTTCATCTGACTAACTCCTCTACATGTGATTAACAATGTAATGTTTACTGTCAACAATAAGTGGTATATTGTTAATCGTCTGTGACCCTATGTAGGAGTAATTGTTATGATGAACTGGTTATACATTTTCCAACATGGTTGTTTAGAGTGCTGATGTCCTGTCTCAGTTACTGTAAATAAATCGGTCCTCTTCTTGTGGAAGATAACCAGCTTTTCCTGGAAGACTGATAAAGTGCACAACAATTGGGGTAGTCATGGAGTGGAAATCCAATAAGAGGAGCACAAATTCGATCATGGCTTCAATCAAGATTCTGTAAGGATGAAGAAATCTCTGTTATGGTTACATTAATAAATGTCTCATGAATCTCATAAATTGGGTATCGTTTGTTGCAGGGGCGTAGGCATGGGTGGGCCTGGGTGGACACAGGCCCACCCACTAGGGAGCCAGGCCCTGCTAGGCTCACCCAAATCAGATTGAACTAAAACAAAAATATTATTATTACAAAAATACTCAGCAGGTTACTTTTAGATTACTTTCCCCTTAAGAGGCACAGGTTTAGCTGGCACAGCCACAAAGTCATACAATCTGATTTAAACCTAACCCTAACTTTAACCACACTGCTAACCCTAATGCCTAACCTTACACTTAAATTAAATCAATTTCTACAATATAGCACATTTGACTTTGATGCTGGCCCATCTAGCGGAAATCATTCAGTTCTGCCTCAAGGACAAGACTCATCCCATTATATGTCAACCTGCTTATTTAGAGCCATTATAAGAATTTAAAAAAATATTACCAATTGAACATCTATTGCAGACTAAATCAAAGTTAGCACTTACACTGAGGGAAAAAAGTATTTGATCCCCTGCTGATTTTGTACGTTTGCCCACTGACAAAGAAATGATCAGTCTATAATTTTAATGGTAGGTTGATTTGAACAGTGAGAGACAGAATAACAACAACAAAATCCAGAAAAACGCATGTAAAAAATGTTAAATTGATTTTCATTTTAATGAGGGAAATAAGTATTTGACCCCTCTGCAAAACATGACTTAGTACTTGGTGGCAAAACCCTTGTTGGCAATCACAGAGGTCAGACGTTTCTTGCAGTTGGCCACCAGGTTTGCACACATCTCAGGAGGGATTTTGTTCCACTCCTCTTTGCAGATCTTCTCCAAGTCATTAAGGTTTCGAGGCTGACGCTTGGCAACTCCAACCTTCAGCTCCCTCCACATATTTTCTATGGGATTAAGGTCTGGAGACTGGCTAGGCCACTCCAGGACCTTAATGTGCTTCTTCTTGAGCCACTCCTTTGTTGCCTTGGCCGTGTGTTTTCGGTCATTGTCATGCTGGAATACTCATCCACGACCCATTTTCAATGCCCTGGCTGAGGGAAGGAGGTTCTCACCCAAGATTTGACGGTACATGGCCCCGTCCATCGTCCCTTTGATGCGGTGAAGTTGTCCTGTCCCCTTAGCAGAAAAAACCACCCCCAAAGCATAATGTTTCCACCTCCATGTTTGACGGTGGGGATGGTGTTCTTGGGGTCATAGGCAGCATTCCTCCTCCTCCTAACAGCGAGTTGAGTTGATGCCAAAGAGCTTGATTTTGGTCTCATCTGACCACAACACTTTCACCCAAGTTCTACTCAGAATCATTCAGATGTTCATTGGCAAACTTCAGACGGCCCTGTATATGTGCTTTCTTGAGCAGGGGGACCTTGCGGGCGCTGCAGGATTTCAGTCCTTCACGGCGTAGTGTGTTACCAATTGTTTTCTTGGTGACTATGGTCCCAGCTGCCTTGAGATCATTGACAAGATCCTCCCGTGTAGTTCTGGGCTGATTCCTCACCGTTCTCATGATCATTGCAACTCCACGAGGTGAGATCTTGCATGGAGCCCCAGGCCGAGCGAGATTGACCGTTCTTATGTGTTTCTTCCATTTGCGAATAATCGCACCAACTGTTGTCACCTTCTCACCAAGCTGCTTGGTGATGGTCTTGCAGCCCATTCCATTCCAATACTTATTTCCCTCATTAAAATGCAAATCAATTTATAACATTTTTGACATGCGTTTTTCTGGATTTTTGTTGTTGTTATTCTGTCTCTCACTGTTCAAATAAACCTACCATTAAAATTCTAGACGGATAATTTCTTTGTCAGTGGGCAAACGTACAAAATCAGCAGGGGATCAAATACTTTTTTCCCTCACTGTACATAGCTGGCCATAAATGGATGTTGCATTTTACTTTATGGGTTGGTTATGTAGGCTTCTTCTAACCCATTGCTTTCTACTACAGATAATTAATACCATTACGCTATAATTTACTTTTATTTTTATTTTTATTTTACAGTCTGTCAAATTTCCAGTCATTCCAATGAATTGTATACCCCTTGATCTTCAAAAATAGGACTTGGAAATATGGAAATATATACTGAACAAAAATAGAAACGCAACATGTTGTATGAGCTGAAATAAAATATCCCAGACATTTTCCATATGCAGAAAAACCTAAATTCTCTAAAATGTTGTGCACAAATGTATTGACATCCCTGTTAGTGAGTTTTTCTCCTTTGCCAAGATAATCTATCCACCTGACAAGTGTGGCATCTCAAGAAACTGATTAAACAGCATGATCATTAGACAGGTGCAACTTGTGCTGGGGACAATAAAAGGCCACTCTAAAATGTGCAGTTTTGTCACACAAGACAATGCCACAGATGTCTCAAGTTTTGAAGGAGCGTGCAATTGGCATGCTGACTGAAGGAATGTCCACCAGAGCTGTTGCCAGAGAATGTAATGCTAATTTCTCTACCATAAGCCACCTCCAACATCATTTCAGAGAATTTGGCAGTAAGTCCAACTGGCCTCGCAACTGCAGACCACGTGTAACCACGTCAGCCCAGGACCTCCATATCTGGCTTCTTCACCTGCGGGATCGTCTGAGACCAGCCACCCAGACAGCTGATGAAATTGAGGAGTATTTCTGTCTGTAATAAAGCCCTTTTGTGGGGAAAAACTCATTATGGCTCCCCAGTGGGTGGGCCTGGCACCTAAGTGGGTGGGCCTACTTGTCCCTGCCCATTCATGTGAAATCGATAGATTAGGGCCTAATGAATGTATTTCAATTGACTGATTTCCTTCATTGAAACTCAGTAAAATCGTTGAAATTGTTGCATGTTGCATTTATATTTAAGTTCAGCATAGATTAATCAAATTGTTAAACCTAAGCATAAACCAAAAACTAAGGACTAATTAGCCTACTCTGTTGTTTATGATTTTGTTGTCATGGAGGACTGATTGGGCTCATTACTTCGAGTTGAAAAATAAATGCCGCTCTCAGAATGGCGTGCTTTGAGCTATTTGCATATAGGCCTATACAATATATATATAGTACCAGTCAAAAGTTTGGACACACCTATTCATTCCAGGGTTTTTCTTTAATTTTGCTATTTTCTACATAGTAGAATAATAGTGAAGACATCCAAACTATGAAATCAAATCAAATTCTATTTGCCACATTCGCCGAATACAACAGGTGTAGATCTTACAGTGAAATACTTACAGTACTTACAAACCCTTAACCAACAATGCAGTTTTAAGAAAAATAAGTGTTAAATAAAAAATAGATAAGAAAAAAGAACAAATAACAAATAATTAAAGAGCAGCAGTAAAATAAATAACAATGCAAATAAAATAAAAAACAATGCAAATAGTCCGGGTGGCCATGATTAGCTGTTCAGGAGTCTTATGGCTTGGGGGTAGAAGCTGTTAAGAAGCCTCTTGAACCTAGACTTGGCGCTCCGGTTCCGCTTGCCGTGCGGTAGCAGAGAGAACAGTTTATGACTAGAGTGGCTGGAGTCTTTGACAATTTTTAGGGCCTTCCTCTGACACCGCCTGGTATAGAGGTCCTGGATGGCAGGAAGCTTGGCCCCAGTGAGGTACTGGGCCGTACGCACTACTCTCAGGTGTGCCTTGCGGTCGGAGGCCAAGCAGTTGCCATAACAGGTGGTGATGCAACCAGTCAGGATGCTCTTGATGGTGCAGCTGTATAACTTTTTGAGGATCTGAGGACCCATGCCAAATCTTTTCAGTCTCCTGAGGGGGAATAGGCTTTGTCGTGCCCTCTTCACGACTGTCTTGGTGTATTTGGACCATGTTAGTTTGTTGGTGATGTGGACACCAAGGAACTTGAAGCTCTCAACCTGTTCCACTACTTTTTATTTATTTAACCTTTATTTAACCAGGTAAGCCAGTTAAGAACAAGTTCTCATTTACAACTGCAACCTGGCCAAGATAAAAACAACAACACAGAGTTACATATGGGGTAAAACAAAACATAAAGTCAAAAATACAACAGAAAATAGAAAATATATATACAGTGTGTGCAAATGTAGCAAGTTATGGAGGTAAGGCAATAAATAGGCCATAGTACAAAATAATTACAATTAGTATTAGCACTGGAATGATAGATGTGCAAGAGATGATGTGCAAATAGAGATATTTGGGTGCAAATGAGCAAAATAAATAGACTACAGCCCCGTCGATGAGAATGGGGCGTGCTCAGTCCTCTTTTTTTCCATGTAGTCCACAATCATCTCCTTTGTCTTGATCACGCTGAGGGAAGAGGTTGTTATCCTGGCACCACATGGCCAGGTCTCTGACCTCCTCCCTATAGGCTGTCTCATCGTCGTCGGTGATCAGGCCTACCACTGTTGTGTCATCGGCAAACTTAATGATGGTGTTGGAGTCGTGCCTGGCCGTGCAGTCATGGGTGAACAGGGAGTACAGGAGGGGACTAAGCACGCACCTCTGAGGGGCCCCCGTGTTGAGGATCAGTGTGGCAGATGTGTTGTTACCCACCCTTACCACCTGGGGGAGGCCCGTCAGGAAGTCCAGGATCCAGTTGCAGAGGGAGGTGTTTAGTCCCAGGGTCCTTAGTTTAGTGATGAACTTTGATGGCACTATGGTGTTGAACGCTGAGCTGCAGTCAATGAATAGCATTCTCACGTTGGTGTTCCTTTTGTCCAGGTGGGAAAGGGCAGTGTGGAGTGCAATAGAGATTGCATAATCTGTGGATCTGTTTGGGCAGTATGCAAATTGGAGTGGGTCTAGGGTTTCTAAGATAATGGTGTTGATGTGAGCCATGACCAGCCTTTCAAAGCACTTCATGGCTACAGACGCGAGTGCTACGGGTCGGAAGTAATTTAGGCAGGTTATCTTAGTGTTCTTGGGCACAGGGACTATGGTGGTCTGCTTGAAACATGTTGGTATTACAGACTCACTCAGGGACATGCTGAAAATGTCAGTGAAGACATTTGCCAGTTGGTCAGCGCATGCTCGGAGTACACGTTCTGGTAATCTGTCTGGCCCTGCGGCCTTGTGAATGTTGACCAGTTTAAAAGTCTTACTCACATCGGCAATGGAGAGCGTGATCACATAGTCATCTGGAACAGCTGATGCTCTTATGCAGGCTTCCTTGTTGCTTGCCTCGAAGCGAGCATAGAAGTAATTTAGCTCGTCTGGTAGGCTTGTGTCACTGGGCAGCTTGCGGCTGTGCTTCCCTTTGTAGTCTGTAATAGTTTGCAAGTACTGCCACATCCGACGGGCGTCAGAGCCGGTGTAGTACAATTCAGTCTTAGTCCTGTAATGACTCTTTGCCTGTTTGATGGTTCGTCGGAGGGCATAGCGGGATTTCTTATAAGCGTCCGGGTTAGAGTCCCGCTCCTTGAAAGCGGCAGCTCTACCCTTTAGCTCAGTGCGAATGTTGCCTGTAATCCATGGCTTCTGCTTGGGGTATGTACGTACGGTCACTGTGGGGACGACGTCATCGATGCACTTATTGATGACGCCAGTGGATGATGTGGTGCACTCCTCAATGCCATCGGAATCCATGTGCTAGCAAAACAGTCCTGTAGCTTAGGATCTGCGTCATCTGACCACTTCCTTATTAACCGAGTCACTGGTGCTTCCTGCTTTAGTTTTTGCTTATAAGCAGGAATCAGAATTGCCAAATGGAGGGCGAGTGAGAGCTTTGTACTCATCTCTTTGTGTGGAGTAAAGGTGGTCTAGAGTTTTTTTTCCCTCTGGTTGCACATTTAGCATGCTGGTAGAGATTAGGAAGAACGGATTTAAGTTTCCCTGCATTAAAGTTCCCAGGCACTCGGAGCACTGCCTCTGGATGAGCATTTTCCTGTTTGCTTATGGCCTTATACAGCTCATTGAGTGCAATCTTAGTGCCAGCATTGGCTTGTGGTGGGAAATAGACAGCTACGAAAAATATAGAAGAAAAATCTCTTGGTAAATAGTGTGGTCTACAGCTTATCATGAGATACTCTACCTCAGGCAAGGAAAACCTCGAGACTTCCTTAATATTAGATTTTGTGCACCAGCTGTTGTTTACAAATATACACAGACCGCCACCCCTTGTCTTACCGGAGTCAGCCGTTCTATCCTGCTGACGTAGCATATATATCCCGCCAGCTGTATGTTATCCATGTCGTCGTTCAGCCATGACTCGGTGAAACATAAGATAGTACAGTTTTTAATGTCCCGTTGGTAGCATATCCTTGATCTTAGGTTGTCCATTTTGTTTTCAAATGATTGTACGTTGGCTAATAGGACTGATGGAAGAGGCAGATTACTCGCTCGCTGTCGGATTCTTACAAGGCACCCCAACCTACGTCCACGATATCTCCGTCTCTTTCTCATTCGAATGACGGGGATTTGGACCTTGTAGAGTGTCTGTAGAATATCCTTTGCGTCTGACTCGTTAAAGAAAAAATCTTCGTCCAATACGAGGTGAGTAATCGCTGTCCTGATATCCAGAAGCTCTTTTTGGTCATAAGAGACAGTGTCAGCACATAATGTACAGATTAAATTACAAATAACGCAAAAAAGCACACATAATAGCATAATTGGTTAGGTGACCATAAAACGGCAGCCATCTCCTCCGGCACCATCACAAGGGTAGCACATATAGAATCATGTAGTAACCAAAAAAGTGTTAAACAGACGCCTCACAGGTCCTCAACTGGCAGCTTCATTAAATAGTACCCGCAAAACACCAGTCTCAATGTCAACAGTGAAGAGGCGACTCTGAGATTCTTCAAATAGCCACCCTTTGCCTTGACAGCTTTGCACACTCTTGGCATTCTCTCAACTAGCTTCATGAGGTAGTCACCTTTCTTTCCTTCTTAATGCGTTTGAGCCAATCAGTTGTGTTGTGACAAGGTAGGGGGGTATACAAGAAGATAGCCCTATTTGGTAAAAGACCAAGTCCATATTATGGCAAGAACAGTTCAAATAAGCAAAGAGAAATGACAGTCCATGATTACTTTAAGACATGAAGGTCAGTCAATACGGAACATTTCAAGAACTTTGAACGTTTCTTCAAGTTCCAACCGCCTTGTCTTTGTGAGACGCGGTGTGGGTGAACGGATTATCTCTGCATGTGTAGTTCCCACCGAAAGCATGGAGGAAGAGGTGTTATGGTGTGGGGGTGCTTTGCTGGTGACACTGTCTGTGATTTATTTAGAATTCAAGGCACACTTAACCAGCATGGCTACCACAGCATTTTGCAGCGATATGCCATCCCATCTGGTTTGGGCTTAGTGGGACTATCATTTGTTTTTCAACAGGACAATGACCCAACACACCTCCAGGGTGTGTAAGGGCTATTTTACCAAGAAGGAGAGTGATGGAGTGCTGCATTAGATGACCTGGCCTCCACAATCCCCCGACCTCAACCCAATAGAGATGGTTTGGGATGAGTTGGACCGCAGAGTGAAGGAAAAGCAGCCAACAAGTGCTCAGCATATGTGGGAACCAGGTGAAGCTGGTTGAGAGAATGCTAAGAGTGTGCAAAGCTGTCATCAAGGCAAATGGTGGCTATTTGAAGAATCTCAAATATAAAATATATTTTGATTTGTTTAACACTTTTTTGCTTACTACATGATTCCATATCTGTTATTTCATTGTTTTGATGTCTTCACTATTATTTTACAACGTAAAAAATAGTAAAAATAAAGAAAAACCCTTGAATGAGTAGGTGTGTCCAAACTTTTGACTGGTAGTGTGTATATATATATATATTCACTAACTAGTGAAGGCGGCATTATTTTGGTTTCCTGAAAATACTATATAAAACCAAAACTGAAGAAAAAAAATTCAGACAGACATGGACAAGTGGTGAAATACACAGTGCCTTCGGAAAGTATTCAGACCCCTTGACTTTTTCCAAATTTTGTTAAGTGACACCCTTAATCTAAATGTATTATATATACTTTTTCCTCATCAATCTAAACACAATACCCCATAATGACAACTGAGTCCCCTGTAGCTCAGTTGGTAGAGCCTGGTGCTTGTAACACCAGGGTTGTGGGTTCGTTTCCCACGGGGGGCCAGTATGAAAATGTATGCACTCACTAACTGTAGGTCGCACTGGATAAGAGCGTCTGCTAAATGACTAAAATGTAAAAGTGAAAAAAGGTTTTTATAAATTTTTGCACATTCATTCAAAAGAAAAAACTGAAATCTCACATTTACATAAGTATTCAGACCCTTTACTCAGAGCTTTGTTAAAGCACCTTTGGCAGCAATTACAGCCTCGAGTCTTCTTGGGTATTACACTACAAGCTTGGCACACCTGTACAGTGGCTTGCAAAAGTTTTCACCCCCCTTGGCATTTTTCCTATTTTGTTGCCTTACAACCTGGAAATAAAATTGTTTTTTTTGGCGGTTTGTATCATTTCATTTACACAACATGCCTACCACTTTGAAGATGCCAAATATATGTTTTGTGAAACAAACAATTAATAAGACAAAAAAACAGAAAACTTGAACATGCATAGCTATTCACCCCCTCAAAGTCAATACTTTGTAGAGCCACCTTTTGCAGCAATTACAGCTGCAAGTCTCTTGGGGTATGTCTTGGCACATCTAGCCACTGGGATTTTTGCCCATTCTTCAAGGCAAAACTTCTCCAGCTCCTTCAAGTTGGATGGGTTCAGCTGGTGTACAGTAATCTTTAAGTCATACCACATATTCTCAATTGGATTGAGGTCTGGGCAATGACTAGGCCATTCCAAGACATTTAAATGTTTCC
The DNA here is from genome assembly GCF_020615455.1 of Coregonus clupeaformis. Lineage (NCBI taxonomy): Eukaryota > Metazoa > Chordata > Actinopteri > Salmoniformes > Salmonidae > Coregonus > Coregonus clupeaformis. The sequence goes on along the minus strand of NC_059218.1, from coordinate 5,838,141 downwards.
CCTTAAACCACTCGAGTGTTGCTTTAGCAGTATGCTTAGGGTCATTGTCCTGCTGGAAGGTGAACCACCGTCCCAGTCTCAAATCTCTGGAAGACTGAAACAGGTTTCCCTCAAGAATTTCCCTGTATTTAGCACCATCCATCATTCCTTCAATTCTGACCAGTTTCCCAGTCCCTGCGGACGAAAAACATCCCCACAGCATGATGCTGCCACCACCATGCTTCACTGTGGGGATGGTGTTCTTGGGGTGATGAGAGGTGTTGGGTTTGTGCCAGACATTTTCCTTGATGGCCAAAAAGCTCAATTTTATTCTCATCTGACCAGAGTACATTCTTCCTTATGTTTGGGGAGTCTCCCACATGACTTTTGGCGAACACCAAACGTGTTTGCTTATTTTCTCTTTAAGCAATGGTTTTTTTCTGGCCACTCTTCCGTAAAGCCCAGCTCTGTGGAGTGTACGGCTTAAAGTGGTCCTATGGACAGATACTCCAATATCCGCTGTGGAGCTTTGCAGCTCCTTCAGGGTTATCTTTGGTCTCTTTGTTGCCTCTGATTAATGCCGTCCTTGCCTTTTCCGTGAGTTTTGGTGGGCGGCCCTCTCTTGGCAGGTTTGTTGTGGTGCCCTATTCTTTCTATTTTTTATAATAGATTTAATGGTGCTCCGTGGGATGTTCAAAGTTTCGTATATTTCTTTTTAACCCAACCCTGATCTGTACTTCTCCACAACTTTGTCCCTGACCTGTTTGGAGAGCTCCTTGGTCTTCATGGTGCCGCTTGCTTGGTGGTGCCCCTTGCTTAGTGGTGTTTGCAGACTCTGGGGCCTTTCAGAACAGGTGTATATATATACTGAGATCATGTGACACTTAAATAAAGTCCACCTGTGTACAATCTAACTAATTATGTGACTTCTGAAGGTAATTGGTTGCACCAGATCTTATTTAGGGGCTTCATAGCAAAGGGGTGAATACATATGCACGCATCATTTTTCCGTTATTGATTTTTTAGAATTATTTGACATTTTTAATTTCACTTCACCAATTTGGACTATTTTGTGTATGTCCATTACATGAAATCCAAATAAAAATCAATTTAAATTATAGGTTGTAATGCAACAAAATAGGATAAACTCCAAGGGGGTTGAATACTTTTGCAAGGCACTGTATTTCAGGAGTTTCTCCCATTCTTCTCTGCAGATCTTCTCAAGCTTGGATGGAGAACGTTGTTACACAGCTATTTTCAGGTCTCTCCAGAGATGTTCGATAGTCAAGTCTGTGCTCTGGCTGGGCCACTCATGGACATTCAGACACTTGACCCGAAGCCACTCCTGTGTTGTCTTGGCTGTGTGCTTAGGATCGTTGTCCTTTTGGAAGGTGAACCTTCGCCCCAGTCTGAGGTCCTGAGCGCTCTGGAGCAAGTTTTCATCAAGGATCTGTCTGTAGTTTTGTCTTTCCCTCGATTATGACTAGTCTCCCAGTCCCTGCCGCTGAAAAACATCCCCACAGCATGATGCTGCCATCACCATGCTTCACCGTAGGGATGGTGCCAGGTTTCCTCCAGACGTGACGCTTGGCATTCAGGTCAAATAGTTCAATCTTGGTTTCATTAGACCAGAGAATCTTGTTTATCATGGTCTGAGAGTCCTTTAGTTGCTTTTTGGCAAACTCCAAGCGGACTGTCATGTGCCTTTTACTGAGTAGTGGCTTCCGTCTGGCCACTCTACCATAAAGGCCTGATTGGTGGAGTGCTGTAGAGATGGTTGTCCTTCTGGAAGATCCTGCCATCTCCACAGAGGAACTCTGGAGCTCTGTCAGAGAGACCATCGGGTATTTGGTCACCTCCCTGACCAAGGCCCTTCTCCCCCGATTGCTCAGTTTGGCCGGGCGGCCAGCTCTAGGAAGAGTCTTGGTGGTTCCAAACTTCTTCCATTTAAGAATAATTGAGGCCACTGTGTTCTTGGGGACCTTCAATGCTGCAGAAATGTTTTGGTACCCTTCCCCAGATCTGTGCCTCGACACAATCCTGTCTCTGAGTTCTACAGACAATTCCTTCGACCTCATGGCTTGGTATTTGCTCTGAAATACACTGTCAACTCTGGTACCTTATATAGACAGGTGTGTGCCTTTCCAAATCATGTCCAATCAATTGAATTTACCACAGGTGGACTCCAATCAAGTTGTAGAAGCTTCTCAAGGATGATCAATGGAAACAGGATGCACCTGAGCTCAATTTCGAGTCTCATAACAAAGGGTCTGAATACTTATGTATATAAAGTAGTTCTGTTTTTATTTTTTATAACTGTGCAAACATTTCTAAAAACCTGTTTTCGCTTTGTCATTATGGGGTATTGTGCACAGATTGATGAGGAAAAACGATTATTTAATCATTTTTAAAATAAGGCTGTAACGTAACAAAATGTGGAAAAAGGGAAGGGGTCCGAATACTTTCCAAATGCGCTGTATTGCACTGGCTTTAATTCATCAGCCTGCACCTGCCAGATCATTAACCCCGTGTCCTCCTGTGGCATCATATAGAGACTAGGCAGAGGCCAAACTGGTATAACTTAACCCTGCCTCTCTTCTTCTTCCCCCATGTTTACTGTCAACAATAAGCGGTACATTGTTAATCGTCTGTGACTCTATGTAGGAGTAATTGTTACGATTAACTGGTTATACATTTTCCAACAAGGTTGATTGGAGTGCTGATGACCTGTGTCAGTTACTGTAAATCAATCTGTCCTTTTCTCATGGAAGATGATCAGCTTTTCCTGGAAGACTGATCAAGTGCACACCAACTGGGGTAGTCATGGAGTGGAAATTCAATAAGAGGATCTCAAATTCGATCACGGCTTCAAACAAGATTCTGTAAGGATGAAGAGATCTCTGTTACGGTTACATTCATAAATGTCTCATAAATCTCATATATTGGGTCTAGATAGAGTTTGTTGCAATAAAGATCTTATCAAAGTATGTATCTAATCTTGGTACAGTGCATAGCAGCACAGAACAAGTGTTCTGAACAAACATTTGTCTGTCATTTAATACATTACAAATACATACATACATACATACATACAATATATATATATATATATATATATATATATATATATATATATATATATATATATATATATATACACACAGTGGGGAGAACAAGTATTTGATACACTGCCGATTTTGCAGGTTTTCCTACTTACAAAGCATGTAGCGGTCTGTAATTTTTATCATAGGTACACTTCAACTGTGAGAGACGGAATCGAAAACAAAAATCCAGAAAATCACATTGTATGATTTTTAAGTAATTAATTTGCATTTTATTGCATGACATAAGTATTTGATCACCTACCAACCAGTAAGAATTCCAGCTCTCACAGACCTGTTAGTTTTCTTTAAGAAGCCCTCCTGTTCTCCACTCATTACCTGTATTAACTGCACCTGTTTGAACTTGTTACCTGTATAAAAATCACCTGTCCACACACTCAATCAAACAGACTCCAACCTCTCCACAATGGCCAAGACCAGAGAGCTGTTTAAGGACATCAGGGATACAATTGTAGACCTGCACAAGGCTGGGATGGGCTACAGGACAATAGGCAAGCAGCTTGGTGAGAAGGCAACAACTGTTGGTGCAATTATTAGAAAATGGAAGAAGTTCAAGATGACAGTCAATCACCCATTGTCCTGTTGAAAAACAAATGATAGTCCCACTAAGCCCAAACCAGATGGGATGGTGTATCGCTGCAGAATACTGTGGTAGCCATGCTGGTTAAGTGTGCCTTGAATTCTAAATAAATCACAGACAGCGTCATCAGCAAAGCACCCCCATTCCATAACACCTCCTCCTCCATGCTTTATGGTGGGAACTACACATGCAGAGATCATCCGTTCACCCACACCGCGTCTCTAAAAGACACAGCGGTTGGAACCAAAAATCTCAAATTTGGACTCCAGACCAAAGGATCACATTTCCACCGGTCTAATGTCCAGTGCTCGTGTTTCTTGGCCCAAGCAGGTCTCTTCTTATTATTGGTTTCCTTTAGTAATGGTTTCTTTGCAGCAATTCGACCATGAAGGCCTGATTCACACAGTCCATTTTGAACAGTTAATGTTGAAATGTGTCTGTTACTTGAACTCTGTGAAGCATTTATTTGGGCTGCAATTTCTGAGGCTGGTAACTGTAATGAACGTATCCTCTGCAACAGAGGTAACTCTGGGTCTTCCATTCCTGTGGTCCTCATGAGAGCCAGTTTCATCATAGCGAATGATGGTTTTTGCGACTGCACTTGAAGAAACTTTAAAAGTTCTTGAAATGTTCCGTATTGACTGACCTTCATGTCTTAAAGTAATAATGGACTGTCATTTCTCTTTGCTTATTTGAGCTGTTCTTGCCATAATATGGACTTGGTATTTTACTAAATAGGGCTATCTTCTGTATACCCCCCCCTACCTTTTCACAACACAACTGATTGGCTCAAACACATTAAAAAGGAAATAAATTCCAAAAATTTACTTTTAACAAGGCACACCTGTTAATTAAAATGCATTCCAGTTGACTACCTCATGAAGCTGGTTGAGAGAATGCCAAGACTGTGAAAAGCTGTCATCAAGGCAAAGGGTGGCTATTTGAAGAATCTCAAATATAAAATATATTTCGATTTGTTCAACACTTTTTTGTGGTTACTACATGATTCCATATGTGTTATTTCATAGTTTTGATGTCTTCGCTATTATTCTACAATTTAGAAAATAGTAAAAATAAAGAAAAACCCTGGAATGAGTAGGTGTGTCCAAACTTTTGACTTGTACTGTATATTATTTATTTTTACTCTAACTATTGAAGGCAGGCATTATTTGGTTTCCTGAAAAGATTATATAAACCAAAAGTGAAAAATAAATATCCTGTTGTAGACGTGGGGATACAGACAGACATGGATCATATATGATCATAGCCTATAGCTAATGTACTTGATGGACATCAAAGAAACATAAAAACACATTGGTTAATGGCTACATGTAATTGCAATATAAAAAATATATATGGTACTTGAGTATAAATAAATACAAACGTAGCAGCAGACAATAAATAAACATTTATATCCATATATTGAGATGACTAAATAGATTGTAGTCCTGTGCATCCACAGCTTTGTGGAAAAAGTGCTACAGTATGTGTCCTCATTCTTCAAGTCATAGAAGAGGAATGTTACTTAGGACCAATGACTGTAATGTTGGAATATTCTGCTCTTCTCATTCTGGCACAGTTTTCCTTCTCCTCCTGAAAAGCTGTCCCAACCGACGCCCGCTAGCCTTCTTCACGGATGAATGAATCTGTTGGCTTTATGTGGAAGAAAAATCATACACCAGAACTATTAAAGATTGCATGGATGGAATATTTAAGTCTTAATACATAATTCCTCAATGCACAGTAAGCCTGTGAGTGATTGTAAACAAAGAGGTCATTTGGGATGGGTCCAAGTGAATTTTCATGAACAGATGCCTAGGCTAAGTCTGTGCTCCTCTGAGCACACTGTGCATTATCTATTCACAACAGTGAATCATTCCCATTTGGCTGCCATGTTAGAGCAGCATGGATATTTTTCAAAAGTGCATCATGTAGTATGACACAACACACACTGTCCTCCAGGTGTCGCTGTCGTCTCACCTGGTTTTCTCTGTGGTCTCCCTCCTCAGAGAGCCAATCTTCAGCTTCCAGGTCTTAATCCTACTTTGCTGTTCTTTCTTTCCTGCTCCTTCTTTCTCCTGGAGAGGCACATAGATAGTTGTCAATATAGACATATATGCAGACTCATTCAAAAAACACATAGGCACAAGCATACTTTCATACAGACATACTCGACACACACACAAATACGACAATACAGCTTAATTATGTGTCTATTTGAGTGTGTGTACAATTTGCGCAAGTGTGTGTGCAAGTGTGTCCATGCATACCTGCATGCATGCGTGTGTGTGTGTGTGTGTGTGTGTGTGTGTGTGTGTGTGTGTGCGTGTGTGTGTGTGTGCGTGTGCGTGCGTGTGTGCATGCATTTGAGTTTAGTTTACATCATCTTACCTGCTTTTTGTCATCCTCGGGCTGTTCAAGCAGATCCTCTATACTCGGGTACCGCCGTCCAGACTCTTCCTTCACCTTCCCTAAAACACACACAACTCACAACCCTCAGTTTCAACCCAAATAAACCAATGATGACACAGTGATTCGCAGTGTACACTCAGGGAAGTAAAATTGGAGGGTCACTCACTCAGATATCCCACCATGAGTCTTGTGTCCGATGCTGACCTCCGTCGAAAATGCTGATGCATGTTACTATTATTTTGAGATGATTGGCAGGGTAAGTCCTCAACATAATCTTTGGCATCAAGTCGTCTTTCATTGGAAGAGCGGCCACCCTCCTCAGCAGCCTTGCAGTCACAATGGTTGTGTTCTGAATTCTATATGGATAGAAACAGCATGTCAAATGTTGATTAATAATTACCTGCTATACTGACTATGTCAATGCTCACAGCAAAGCAACTCAAATACTGACTTATTAGTAGCTTCATCCACATGACCCAGATATGTCAAATGTCAACATATCCTCTTACCCTGCTCTCCTGCTGCTCCTGCAGAGCCTCCATTTCCACCTGTAACCTCTGGTTATGCATCTGTAGCCTAGCAATCTCCTCCAACATCCGGCACACATGCTCCAGGTACCCCAGCCCTGGGGTGAGCCCCTCATACGCTCCCTCACACACATCCTTCTGCCTGATCTGTAAAGACGACACATGCAGAGACTTACACATGGAAGGTAACAGTGCACATGGGAAAGTACACAGTAAATTAACTCTGGCGTATTACTTCACAAAACATGTATTGCTCTGAATAGAATAGAATAGAATAGAGTAGCAATCTAATGTTATGACTTATGAGGCAGCACACTTGATATTTTCATTGCTGATTAGTGACTAAATAAAGTGCACAGTCATTAGGAGCATGAAATACTGTATATTTCTTCCCCAAAGAGAGCTCAACTAATGAGGTGGCCTTTAACTGGCCTTTGCCTGCCTGATGAACACACAGCACCCTATCTGAGTCCTGCCGAGAGCAAAGACCTCCACGTATACTGACTAATATCTCCATTTGAGACCTAATGTTCCGGAGGTATACTGACTAATATCTCCATTTGAGACCTAATGTTCCGGAGGTATACTGACTAATATCTCCATTTGAGACCTAATGTTCCGGAGGTATACTGACTAATATCTCCATTTGAGACCTAATGTTCCGGAGGTATACTGACTAATATCTCCATTTGAGACCTAATGTTCCGGAGGTATACTGACTAATATCTCCATTTGAGACCTAATGTTCCGGAGGTATACTGACTAATATCTCCATTTGAGACCTAATGTTCCTATATCATCTACTTCATTTCACCAACCATTGTCAACACTCTACATGACCTTTGGATAATAACATTACAAAGAGGAATCCTTGGGGCAGAAGACTGACAATTTGTATAAGGATAAAATATTATCTCGGCCAAAATCAGTAAATAAAGGATTTCCCCCAATGGGACTGCCCTCTCTTCGCCATCTGACACAGAACTGTGACATGTCCGTCAAAATCTTATCAACAACACAGCAGACTGCTCAACACAACACCCACATAATCCATCTGCCTAGGCAGCACTGCACCAGGTTGGCTCCATTCCACTTATGCCAGTGGCTGACTGCTCACCTGGAAAGACTGGTTCACAGTCTGACACACTACAATATGAACAATGACAACCCACAGGTATGAAATGACTAAAATGTATGAAAGGGATTCAGTCAATGTAATTAAGTATTTGTCTTCCTTTCTAGCGCTGTGTCTGTTTGTGTGTGTGTGTGTGTGTGTTGCAAACGTTAATTGTGATAAAGGGTAAAGGCTCATTACACCTCCCTGACTTTCCTTCAGTCCATTGTAAAAACAGACATGAAACATCATGATTTATGGACGGTACACTGCTTGAACATGACAATGGACTTCCGTCCGGCATATTGCGTAATAACGTATGTCATAACAACATATGTGATAACAATCAGATATTAATGTTTGCTCAATACATTTGGAAATAATATTTCCAATGACTACTGAAGATGTCCCATATACAAACCATGAAGAGGAAAAAATTGCCAAACAATCAGATGGCTGAGGCTTTGGGGAAAAACCCGGCACTATGGATCACTCTGTCTCAGTCTCAAACTAGATTATTTTGAATGAAAACAGTCAGAGAATCATAAGATTGAAGTAAACAACTCCTTTCAATATAAACCCACCTCTGTGTCTGTCTGAGCAGGCAGAGTGTTGTGATGTGGGGAGAGGCCTCCTCTGTGCTGCAGCAGCTCTGTTGAGGCCTGTTCATCCACGACTGACAGGCTGACTGTCCTCCTCAGACCAGCACTCGCTGACCTGTGACCTGCCCTCTGGATATGGGTCACGGGGTGCATTGAGGGTAGTGAAGCCATGTGACACTGCCGTCGGGGCGCAGCGCCTCTGTCTACAGGCCTCAGGACCTGCCACCTGCCACCTGCGTCTGTCTTCCTCAGTGCCTGCTCCACATTTCGGTGCATGACCGCAGCCAGCTCCCTGTGCCCCTGAGCCCTGGTCCTGAGGCAGAGGGACAGGGAGGAAGAGGAGCAGGAGGATGGCAGAGAGAGGACAGGAGAGCATGGAGGAGAGGTAGAGGGGAGTCCATCCTCGTCCCTGAATGAAGTTGTTGAGACAGGATCAATAGCTGTATTACCCATGCACACAGAGGGAGGGGAGGAGGGGAGAGAAGCCTCAGAGCTGGTTATCTCCATCCCAGAATCCTCTGTATCAGACCGCACCAGTGTCCCCACGTCAGATTTAGACATGGAAGTTGTCCCTGAAAGGGTGAGGGAATCTCCAGAGTCACCCCCTTCCCACTGGCCCTCCAAAGCTACCCCCTCCTGGGGGTCTGAGATGGTGTTGGGGGGTCCACTCTCAGTCACCCAGATCTCCAGAAGATTGCCAAAGCTCCTGTACAAATTCATCTCCAAAACCCAAATCCTGTCCTCTTCTTTTCACTCTTCTTCTCCGAAATGGTAGCAGCACGAGGAGGACAAAGTAAAGTAACTTAGAGAAGCCTGCGCAGTCTGAGACGTTTCGCCTACATCCTCATGACACGCCTCGTCATCAATCATCCTGTCACGGCGGTGATGCTGCATGCATGTGGAGGGCTGCTTGGGCGCGGCTGTTCCCTGGCATATCTCTGTGGTTTGTGTCTGGGAAGTATGACTCCCTCTCATCTGCGGCCACAACTCCTCCCACCAAACACCATCAAACTCAGGTATGACAGAAACAAGTCATGACAAGGCCATAGTGATAGCAACACCATGTGTCAGTCCCACAGACTGACTGAGGGGCTTCTCAACCAGTTAGCTGCTGATGAAACATCCATATTTCCCCTGAAAGATAAGATAATACTTGTCATGACATTGACAATAATACCTTACATAAGAGGTTTGGCATGTATGTGAGTGGGTAGGTGTGACATACACAATGGTGTCTAGTGGTTTCAACTAAATATTATTAAGTAACTGGTTCTACAGCCTTTAAAAAATTATTTTACTCAATGTTTCAGTCAAAGTATTACCTGAACTTAACCTTTTAAGTTGGCCCAAACTTAGCTCCAACATGACAAAACGTAGACAAAAAATTCAGTCAACTTAAAATGATGTTTTTGCTCAAATGGTCTCATATGTTCATTCAACTAGAAAGCATTATTTGGGCATCTTACCTTTAAAAAAAGGCTGTGGAACTAGTTACACACACAGTGCTTTTAACATGAAGTTTGTACATAGTCTACAACTCCAAAGGCTGTGACCTGTTTGAGCCGCTTAAGCATAGCCTACACATAGAGTAGGCTGTCTGCCACTTATTTTAAATGTGGATTTTCACATAACTAATTTGTTTTGAGTCAGTGTACAGGCAGAATCAGCACCTGTAAACACTGATGTGAAATGCAATTTTCACTCAGGAATATGATACTAGAAGAGAGGAGTACAAATGAGAAGTTCGACCTTTCAGCTATTACTAAAGGAATACATACCTATTTTATTTTATTCTACACAAGGAAATATCCCAGCCAATGCAGCAATGCTGCTGTAATTCACCAGGTGCCGCTATAGACCAGTATAATTCTATGCCACATAAACTTGATAACCTTTCAGATTTCTAATTTTATTTCAAAATGAACAATGAAAATTGGGGCAAGCATGTGAGATGGCTAAAAAACAAAACCAGGAGTGCTTGTGTAAAAAAGAAAACTCTATATCGAATAAAAGAAAAATAAGCCTTTTGAATATGTGAAACAACTATTAGGAAGGATAGACTAGTTTGTTTATTAAAATGACACCTGTTTGACCATAAGGTGCATGGGAATGTGTGAGGGCGGTGCGTATTTGCCACTGCGGAGTGAAGCAACAAGCTGTAGCCTACAGTAAAGTACACAACTACAAGCTTAAGAATGTTGGGGGCAAAATGCGAGCAGATGACCTTCACAAAGGCAACAATGAAATGACGGAATAATGGATCCTTGACCTGGTCTAGACGCAGTCGACATATCTCTGCGCGCAGTCCACATCCTGACAACTGTCGTAGTAAATATATAATGTTATAGCTTGGTCTGACTAAAATCTTGTGCATGACCCATCTTGTGTTGGGCCTTTGTATTTAATACAATGCACAAGAGACTTCTATCTTGTCAGCCTTATCAGCAGGTGGCTATGGACAACACCCACGCCATAGGTCTCTCAGTTCTTCCAACTCACGAGTTCTTGCTCTGAGGACACACCCACACACACACACACACACACATCATCACTGATAAACACACACACACACACACACACACACACACACACACACCACTGATAAACACACACACACACACACACACACACACACACACCACTGTTAAACACACACAAACACACACACACACAAAAACCCCCTTCTCTTAGGCTGAACATCTGAAGACAGAGAACCCGACTCAGAGCCAATGCAACAGTGACACTAGCCTGGAGGTGACCTCGCCCAACTCATCAGGACCAATCAGAAGATCAGAACTACTAGAATCAACCTACTTTATTTTATTGTATAAAATGTCAGCACACAATGTTTAGGGGCTCTCTCAGATATCTCCCTACGAGATTGACGAACGGGTCCGTGCACGCTATTTACAGATATCTTTACCTCTGAATAAACTGCCTTATATTATACAATTATCCACCTTGTCCGAAAGTCTCTACTTGGTCTCCGTTCTCCAGTAAACTTGTGATCATCAACAAAATTGGTAGCAGAGGATGGTTTTCTAACTCTGAATTCGGTCCATAAAAGTTGATAGAGACAGGAGACAAGTAAGAGACGGATCAGAAAATACGGGTGACCTGTTCGCAGGAGCAGCCGGGAATCCAGCTCGCCTCAGGAAACTGATCTAAACGGACGTCAATACAAAGGTAAGCAGAACCTGTTAAAGCAAAATCTGCATATTGTATTGTAGGATAAACCAAATTAAGATCAGTAGTACTGAGCGTGAGTATGGATTACCGTTAAATTTATAACATATCTATTATGACTCAAAAGGCATATATGTAAAGATATCTGAATTCTTTAGGTTTTTACTGTTGAAATGTGACTCTAGGTGAGGAGTCTAGTTACAGAGGTTGTGGTTCACGAGAGAAGGACCCTTTTATTTTTACTGTTGATATCTGAAATCTTAGGTTTTTACTGTTGAAATGTGACTCTAAGAGAAGAAGTCTAGTTACAGTGGTTCACAAGCGAAGGACCGACTTTTATTTTCTGTTGAATTGTGGCTTTCTAGTGAGGAGCCTATTTACAGAGGTTTGGTTCACAAGAGATGGACCCTTTTATTTGATCCACAAGAGAAGGATCTGGTGACTTGATAAAAAGATTCAGATAGTCGGGTTGAGTTAATTCCGTGAGAATCCAAGTCCAGAAAAGGTTCTCCCGACTAGACGCCAGTTGAATGGTTTAAACGACTGGGAGTCTCCTTGAGGAGAATCAATAAAATAAAATAAAAATACAAGTTCAGATAGTCGGGCAATGGTTGGCTTGGCACTCAACTAGATGTACTGTGAGGAACTCAAACTGAATTCGTGTGTTGATGTTGATATGTAAATGCAAAATGTAAATGTTGAAAGTGTTAACCTGAATGTTGTGTAAGATTGGCCGTTTCATGAGACTAACTAGTTGATAACTTTTAAGAGGACCACCGAGTCCTATTTTGCCTGTTATGCAGCCGCTGCGCTAAAAGCTGACTTGTACTTTTTTCCCTCTTGTGGTGTTGGTATTTCCTTAGTTCCTAAAATTAAATTGATAATTATTTTGGAAGTGCTCGAGTTGGTTAATATATTGTTCCAAAAGGGCGATTCTGATACCTTTTGGGAAAATATATAATAACTCGAATACCTGAAAAACAATAATAACTTTTGCAAAATAATTCCCAAAATTAAATTGATAATTATTTTAGGAGCGCTCGAGTTTGCTAATATATTCTTCCAAAAGGGCGATTCTGATACCTTTTGGGAAAATATATAATAACTCGAATACCTGAAAAACAATAATAACTTTTGCAAATAATTTCTAAAATTAAATTGATAATTATTTTAGGAGCGCTCGAGTTTGCTAATATATTCTTCCAAAAGGGCGATTCTGATACCTTTTGGGAAAATATATAATAACTTGAATACCTGAAAAACAATAATAACTTTTGCAAAATAATTCCCAAAATTAAATTGATAATTATTTTAGGAGCGCTCGAGTTTGCTAATATATTCTTCCAAAAGGGCGATTCTGATACCTTTTGGGAAAATATATAATAACTCGAATACCTGAAAAACAATAATAACTTTTGCAAATAATTCCTAGAATTAGATTGATAATTATTTTAGGAGCGCTTGAGTTTGTTAATATATTCTTCCAAAAGGGCGATTCTGATACCTTTTGGGAAAATATATAATAGCTCGAGTACCTGAAAGACAATAATAACTTTTGCAAAATAATTCCTGGGATTAAATTGATGATTGTTTTGGGAGCGCTCGGGTTTGTTAATATATTGTTCCAAAAGGGCGATTCTGATACCTTTTGGGAAAATATATAATAATTTGAATAATTGAAAAACAATAATACCTTTTGCAAAATAATTCCTAATAATAAAGTATTGAACATTTTTTGTGTACGAGGGTGGGACATCAGAGATAAGTCTCAGTCAGCGCCAAGAATACATTGCTGGATTCGGCCAGTGACGGGCTAAGTGCACCAAGATAGTCTAAAAACTGTATAACCATGGCAACCACTACCGTCCCAAAACTCAAATTTAATGAATATCTAGATCAAAAAATACAGGATAGAGCGGGAGGGAAAGAACAGTATAAGACAGTAAAGAAAGTGTGGGAGGGAGTGAAACTCAAATGGACACAGGCAGGTTACTTTAGCGGGGGTGCCCCGTCCAGAGGGCAACTCACCTCTATGGAGAAAGAGCTAGGGGAGGCAGTGAGGGAAGGAACAGAAAGTGAAGTGGAAAGGAATAAGTCTCACTTATTCAAGAAGGAAGGGACTAAACACAGAGAGAGAGCAGAGGCTGAGCTAAGGATAGGTACGTGGGCAATTGAGGAAACACGACGAGCACACCCATACAAGAAACCAGACATGATGGGTGTGGTGATTGAACCCACAACTGAGACAACACCAATAGTGGGGACACAGTCCATGAGTGACATACCAGCGCCCTCAGCACCACTGTATCCGACCCTGCATCAGGAAGCGAAGAGCACACCACCCGCATACACACCCACTCCTCCAACTAACCCTTATAACCCATTCCTAAGTCCTGCAGTGGTACAAGCGCCTGTGTTCGTGGTGCAAGGAGGACACCTAGAGGGGAACATGGCACTAAGCGTAGGGCAAGGAGTACTTCACTGTGTGGAAGTCCGAGCCAACAGCGAGCCACAAGGACGAGAGGAGCCACACCCGGCCGGCGGAACCCAACCCAGACCCAGTCCCACAAGAGGGGGTTCCAACCCAGAGTCCCTGGTAATGATGACTCAAAACCAACCATCAGATCTATACAGGAAAGGGGGAGCATCTGGCCTAAGACAAGCAGCTGCACCCAATCAGCCTAAACCCAGACTCTCAGAATGGTTTGTCGAAAGAGAAAGGGGAAGTACCCAATCCATGACAGAAGGGGGGTGCAGGGGACAATGAGCTTTGGGGGTCGATAGGGTCTGGCTCATTAAGAAGCTCACGGGGGGTCTCAATCGGGGACCAACCAAGTGAGGATGATGAAGGAGAACAAAGGAAGGAAGAAAAAACCTATGAGGATGAGTGGGATGCGTGTCAGGGACAGGCGTCGCATAACACAACCATAATAGAAGAAGCAGAGAAGGGGAAGACCTGGGCCTTGAAAGGGGTGATGGTGGGGGAAGTTGTTGACTTGCATGAACCCATCAGAAAATCTGCCAGACTTAGGGAAAGGGGATTGAACTCCCAAATGCCACTTAGACCAACAGCAGACCGACAACATGAAGAATACCAACCCTGGAAGATGGCTGACCTGACCGCCCTGATGGATCAGATGCCCAGCCTCCATGGTGGAGCGTCTGCTTGGCTGTTGCAACTTCAAACCCTTACATCTGGATTTAGGCTTGCTCTGGCAGACATGAAGGCACTCTTGGCCAGGGCCACAGATCACACCACCATGATGGTACTGACAAGAGAGGCAGGTCTGGAAAAGAGCGGAGGTGTGACGCCACCGGAAGTCTATAGAACTGTGTTGTGGGAAGTTCTGAGGAGGGCATATCCTACCGAACGAAACCATGCAACACTGACCTCTTTTACCATCGGCCCAGGGGAACAGCCAGCTGCCTACCTGGACAGGGCCAAAACCACCTGGAGAACGGTCCATGACGAACCATATGATCACTCCGACACCACGTGCAGCATGTGGAAAGAGATGGTGGTAAGCGGGACCCCAAGTGACGTTCGAACCAAACTAAGGGGAACTGTGGGATTAATGGCACTCCCTAGGGCGCAGTTTAACTCCCATGTCCATCATCACATCACCCAATACAACAAAGACAAGGGAGGGGCGGAAACACATGTCCAATCCCTGCAGGTGCAGCTGCTCAAACTACAACTGAAAGAGGCACAGAAGGGAGATAAGCCAAAGAAACAAATGGTGGCTGAAGACCAACCTGACATTTCTCAAATAATTGAAAAAACTGTCTCACAAATGATACAAACACAGCAGCCGCCTCCAACAACACTCCCAACGATCGCAATGGTGCCTCAGCCATACTATCAAGCACCAACTCCACCATATCAGCCACCGGTGGCACCATACCAGACTCAATGGGGACAGCCAAGGACACAAGGTAATGGGGGGGGCCTGTTACAATTGTCATCAATATGGCCACTCTGTCAGATGGTGTCCATTACCACCTAGTCCATAACAACTACACTGGCTGGCAAACAGGGGTAGAGGATATGCCTTCAGATCAAGAGGAGGCCCAAGACCGATGTACCAGCCACATGCTGCCCTACCAGCATATAACCACCCACAACAAGACCCAAACCAACAGCCTAACCAGCAGCCAGCTCCTACCTTCCAGGGCATGTCAGACGAATATCCTCCCTGGCCCTGAAGCTGCCCACCACCACAGAACGGGAATGGGGGTCAGCATTTTCCACTCCACACCGAACCAACTGTCATGTGTGAAGTGGAGGGAGTTACCCACCAATTTTTGGTAGATACAGGATGTACGTACTCTGCCATAAGATCTCGTCAACCACTCTCTTCGGAATCAATACAGGTGGTGGGGGGTATCAGGAACACCCGAAGCACAAAACAAGACCATACCATTGCTCTTCCAATGGGGCCCTTCCAATTTGAAGCATCAATTCCTATATTGTCCCAACTGTCCAATCAACCTATTAGGAAGGGACCTATTGTGCAAACTGAAATGTTCAATCTACCTTACCGAAAAGGGTGTGGAGGTTTCCATTGATCCCATTACCTCCACACCAGTTCATCCAGTTAGGGTGCTGATGCTACCCATCATCCCAACCCCAGTGCTCTCCCTGACCCAAGAAATATACTGGTTGAAGTGCATCGAATCCGGCCAAGGAACCCCTGAGGTTCAATTCAAGTTCAACCAGCTGAGACAACTCATTTACACATTTCACCCATACAAGACTCCTCAAGCTGAAATCCACTGTACACTTAATGTGACTGACAATGATGTCAACCCATATACCGATGACTGGGATGAAAACATGATGCACCTGACACCAACAATCAGATGTTGTACCATAGTGTGTGGACAAGAAGGAGTGGCTGCTCCGGTTATCCTACCTTCCCATTTGAAATCCCGGTACCTACTGGGCGAAGAATCTGCTCCCCATGTTACACTGGCAGTTGGACACGGTTTTGAGGCAAGGAGCCTTGGGCCTATGATCAGAAGAGCATCCAAACTCCAGTGGGAACCCACCCAAACTCCAGGAATAACCAAAGCCACCACTGAGAACATGTGGAGGTTTATGACAGTTGACACAGAGGAACATTGCCTTCCTGAACGTTTGACTCTCCCAAGACACCATGGTAAACCTTACACAGACCACCCCTCATCACAAGCACTGCTTTCCACCGTTGATGAAGGCATATGGACACACACCCCATTTGATGTTGGACAACTACAGGTTGCACCAGTCACCATCACCTTACTCAACCCTGATCAAATTCCTATCTACCGAACACAGTACCGTCTGAAACCTGAACAGACCATGGGGATCAAACCAACCATAGATGGGTTGTTGGGAGCTCGTGTCATATATCGCACTGTGTCTCCATGGAACACACCAATCTTACCAGTCTTGAAAACAGGAGGCGAAACATACCGGATGGTACAAGACTTCCGAGCAGTGAACGACGTCACTGCACCCATTGACCTACCTGTCCCTGACCCTCACATTACACTGAGTAATCTCTCACCAAAACACCAATACTTCACCGTTGTGGATCTGGCTAATGCCTTCTTCAGCATTCCACTGGATGAGGCTTCACAGCCTCTCTTTGCCTTCACATATGAACATCAACAGTATACGTATTCGGTTCTTCCACAGGGTTACAGGTGTTCTCCCGGAATCTTCAATCATATCCTAAAGACACACCTGGCCGAATTGAAAATCCCTGAAGGAGTGATACTCATCCAATATGTAGATGACCTTTTGCTGGGGGCTCCCACATCTGATCTCTGTCTACAAATGACAAAAACCCTACTTGACTTCTTGGCTGTCAAAGGCTACAAGGTCAAAATGAGCAAAGTCCAGTCCTGTCGGAGAACTGTCCTTTTCCTTGGCAGAGAAATCTCAGGAGAAGGTGCTGGTCTCTCGAAATCCCACCGAGATTCCATACTCCATCATCCACGTCCCATCACAGTGTCAGGCATGTTGTCCTTCCTGGGGTTGACAGGGTACAGCCGTACCCACATCCCTGACTACACATCCAGGACTGAACCACTGAGAGAAATAGTGAGAGAAGCAGGACCAAGAAACTTACACTCCTCACTTACCTGGACACCTGAAGCATCAACAGCATTTGCTCTCCTAAAAACCGATCTCTCGGTGGCAGCAGCTCTGACAGCACCCGACTACAAAAACAAATTTCATCTTGATGTTTCTGAAAAGGAGGGGTTCACTTCTTCCATCCTTTTTCAGAAACAAGAGGGGGGAGAGAAGAGTACTGATGTATCATTCCTCTAAGTTGGACCATATTGAAGCAGGTCAGACAACATGTTCCAGGTACGTGGCTGCAGTGGCAAAAGCTATTGAAAAAACCGCCCACCTGGTAATGTGCCACAAATTGGAAATCCATACGCACCATGGGGTTGCAGCATATCTGATGAGCAAGGAATTCACGTTCAGCGCTGAAAGAAAGAACAAAATCCAGAATAAATGCACCCAATCACACATTACTTTTGTCAACACCGACAAAAACATGGCAGACGCACTCAATGCAGAAGAAGGGTTGGCACACTCCTGCGAAGAGAGGGCGGCACAGGAACTGAAACTGCGACCAGACTTGGGAAACGAACCCCTTACCAATCCTGATCTATGGTTGTACACCGATGGATGCTGCTATAGAGGAGAAGAAGGGAACATAGCAGCATATGCAGTGGTACAGCAGCTTCCAGACGGGTCACACGTGACCCTGGAATCAGACATCATCCCACAACCTGCCTCAGCCCAACTAGCCGAGATCATTGGTTTGACTCAAGCCCTGGAAAAGGCTGAAGGAAAGACTGTGAACATCTACACTGACTCAGCATATGCTCATGGAGCAGTCCATATAGATGGACCACAATGGGTCAGACGTAACTTCACCACAACAGGAAACCTTCCGATCAAACACAAGGCACAAATGGAGAGACTGATAAAAGCAGTCTCACTACCTGAGCAGGTGGCCATCATGAAGTGCAAAGGACATCAGCAACTCAAGAACAAAGTCAGCGAGGGAAATGACGCAGCTGACAAAGCAGCCAAGAAAGCTGGGGGCTACACTCCAAGACAGATGGTGCTGCAGACTCAACCAGCTAGAACAGAACTCACAGACCAACACATAAAGGAACTACAATTCACAGCGGGCCCGTATGAGCACTCGGTATGGGGACAGAAATGGAGCCACCAAAGGACCTGATGAACTTTGGAGATGCCATGACGGCAGGTTGGTGGCCCCAGCTAATCTCTGTCCCGAGCTGATACGTGAGGCTCATGGGCCCACCCATGAAGGGAAACTCAAAACTTTACAGAAGGTTTCCCATATTTGGTGGCACCCACACATTAAGGACATGACAGACTTGTTTTGTGATGAGTGCAGCATTTGTGGCAGCCACAACCCAAAGAAACCTTTCCAAACACCCATGGGTTCATACCCAGTACCTAATGCATGTTTTCAGGACATTAGCATAGATTACACTGACATGGGGGCTGATAATGTAACTAATGGGAAAAGGTACTTATTGGTAATGGTAGATCGATTCTCCAAATGGGTTGAGGCAATACCAACAGCACGTGAGGATGCCAGGTCGGTCATTAAGTGGCTGCAGACTGAACTCATACCAAGGTATGGGGTTCCAAGACAAATCCGATCCGACAACGGGTCCCATTTCAGTAACCAACACCTGAGACAGGTGGAGGAGAGGTTCGGCATTGTGCACAAGTTTGGGTCTGTGTACCGGCCGCAATCTCAGGGGCCTCGTGGAACGTGCCAATCAAACTTTGAAGGCTAAGATAGCCAAGGTATGTGCAGGTTCAAAGTTGACGTGGGTTGAAGCTCTGCCCCTGGCGTTGATGGCCATGAGAGCCTCTCCAGGAGCAGGCACCCATCTCTCTCCACATGAGATTATGACTGGTAGAGTCATGCCTGGTCCACCAAGGGAGGGAGGTCATATGCCCGCCCTTGATGTACAACAAATTGTAATGTCTGAATATGTGAGAAAACTAACGGAACTCTCTGCAGCTCTCTCCAAACAGATTCACAAGGTCCAAGAGGGGGAGCTGACGGGAGATCCGGCGCCGCTGAAGGTAAAAGTTGGTGACTGGGTGAGGGTTAAGGTCCACAAGAGAAAGTGGCAAGAACCCAGGTGGACTGGACCGTACGAAGTGAAGGAGGTTACTTCACACTCAGTCCAGGTCAAAGGTAAATTGGGCGCACCTTGGCACCACCTTACACATTGCACACCAGCACCAACTCCTTCCAGAACTTTGACTGAGGTCAGGGCTGACTTGAGCGCCCTAAATTCGGCACCAAATACAGAGGCTCCTAGTCTGTGAGAATGTGGAGGAGACTCTCATTAACAGAGACTGGAGGGCTTCGCCCTGGGAGGAGACATAGACCTCCCTGGGAGAGACTGGGTATCTCTGGTCCCTTGTTTGTTATTTTCATTATAGTCACTGGAGTTTCCATGGGAACTTTCACATGGCTAATACAGCAACCAGCACATCCACATACTAATATCACTAGTCCTAATAATATCACATCTCACGCCACCGTCAGAACAAACACCCATACCTTACGAAAACGACATGTTTTAAATAGCGACCAAAACTGTACTACCAACCAAATTAGAAGTACCACCCTATGTATCCCTATAAATACTACCACCACTGTCACCGTCCCTTGGGGAATGTTGGAAAGTACTGGGCAGAATGAAAACAGGAAGTTATGGCAAGTCCAATATCATTGGTACATGACATTGGGGGTTTGGATAAATGGTCCTGGAAAAACCTAGTCGCCGAGACAGGTCCTGATTGGTCAAGTTATTCAACAGGACGGAACGTCTTATTATGGCGAAAGGGACTTACATTGGCCAAAGAACAAAATGGCCTGAAGTTAATTATCCCACCAGGCCAGAGGGAGGGCTGCCAATATTTCATATTGGCTCCATATATGGACACCGGTCCATATAGTTCATATAGGCCTCCATTTTATATTTACTATTTTAAATGGAACTTGATTGTTTGTTTTGTATTAACACCCGACCCTTCCACTTCTACAATTAAGGACGATAGAAAAAACATTGTGAAACCCACAGGTAGAGGTAGATGGGGACCAATTACCATGGTTACCACTCCACCTACTTTGGATGATGCAATCCTGACTGCTACAGGTGTCTCCGGCCTTTCTAACAACTGGCTCTTGTTGACTGAGGAAGCGGCAAGGGTGACTCATCAGAGTTGTGTGGTTTGTATGGGGCACGGCCATTGCTTCGCATTATCCCTGCCGCCATTACGCCAGAATGCTTCCTGTCTGTCATGAAACATGACAACCCTTCCGCCAATTGTACACTATGGGACGTAGTTCATCCCTTGGTTACTAAAGCAACTAAGAAACCAATTTTTTCCTATCAGGTGGCTAGAGCTAACTTTACCTGTGTTAATCTCACGAAAGGTCTACCATTGTTGGGTATGGTACCTGTTGGATGGTGTCGGTTTATCTATACGCCTAATGCTGAGTTTAAACCTGTTTCCAGGGCTGATGTCTGGTGGTGGTGTGGAGGCGTTCGTCTGTTTGATGGACTGCCTGGAAATGCCACAGGCACCTGTGCACTAGTCTCTCTTTTGCTACCAATTTCTGTGTATCCAACAGGTGTTCAGGAGCTGGTGACCCATGTGTCTGACTTAATTCCTACCAGGACCAGGCGCGCTGTGGGCCCTACTCATGGGGACCCAACCTACATTGATGCAATTGGGGTCCCTAGGGGGGTACCAGATGAGTATAAATTGATTGACCAAGTAGCCGCAGGTTTTGAATCTTCATTTTGCTGGTGGTGCACGATTAATAAAAATGTTGACAGAATCAATTATGTCCATTTTAATGTTCAAAAATTAGGCAATTGGACACAACAAGGTTTTGAGGCGGTGCATGGCCAGTTGGCTGCGACCTCTCTCATGGCTTTCCAAAATCGTATTGCTGTCGACATGCTCCTGGCTGAAAAAGGAGGAGTATGTGCTATGTTTGGTGAACAATGTTGTACCTTTATTCCCAACAATACAGCCACAGATGGCAGCTTGACTGTCGCCCTGGAAGGGTTACGAACTCTTAATGGCAAAATGAAGAGCCACTCAGGGGTGGATACTTCAATGTGGGACTCTTGGATGGATGCGTTTGGTAAATATAAAACGCTTGTTTCTTCTATACTTGTATCCATCTCTGTTTTTGCTGCAATTCTAGTGCTTTGTGGATGCTGTTGCATTCCATGCATACGGACGCTGACAACCAGGATTATAACCACCGCTATTGATCCACATCCTGCAGATAACGGTCAGATGTTTCCTTTGCTTGCTATTGACGATGCTGACCAAGGATATCTGGATGATGAATAGCATTTAAGCTTTTGTCACGTCTCTTGTGAGACGTGAAGAGGGGGAATGTAAAACTTTATCTTCTGATAAAGTTTTCCCTATTTTGCCAATTGCAGCATTTAAGCTTTTGTCACGTCTCTTGTGAGACGTGAAGAGGGGGAATGTAAAACTTTATCTTCTGATAAAGTTTTCCCTATTTTGCCAATTGCAGCTTTAAGCTTTTGTCACGTCTCTTGTGAGGCGTGAAGAGGGGGAATGTAAAACTTTATCTTCTGATAAAGTTTTCCCTATTTTGCCAATTGCACTATTAAGCTTGTGTCACGTCTCTTGTGAGACGTGAAGAGGGGAATTAAAACTTTATCTTCTGATAAAGTTTTCCCTATTTTGCCAAATTGCAGCATTTAAGCTTTATGTCACGTCTCTTGTGAGAGCGTGAAGAGGGGGAATCAAAACTTTATCTTCTGATAAAGTTTTCCCTATTTTGCCAATTACACTGTTAGCTTGTGTCACGTCTTAAGTTTTCCTTCTTTACTGTTACTTGGTCACGTCTCTGGGGGAGACGTGAAGAGAGGGATTTGTCGTAGTAAATATATAATGTTATAGCTTGGTCTGACTAAAATCTTGTGCATGACCCATCTTGTGTTGGGCCTTTGTATTTAATACAATGCACAAGAGACTTCTATCTTGTCAGCCTTATCAGCAGGTGGCTATGGACAACACCCACGCCATAGGACTCTCAGTTCTTCCAACTCACGAGTTCTTGCTCTGAGGACACACACACACACACCCACACACACACACACACACACATCATCACTGATAAACACACACACACACACACACACACACACACACACACACACACACACCACTGATAAACACACACACACACACACACCACTGTTAAACAACACACACACACACACACACACACACACACACACACACACACACACACACACACACACCACTGATAAACACACACACACACACACACCACTGTTAAACACACACAAACACACACACACACAAAAAACCCCTTCTCTTAGGCTGAACATCTGAAGACAGAGAACCCGACTCAGAGCCAATGCAACAGTGACACTAGCCTGGAGGTGACCTCGCCCAACTCATCAGGACCAATCAGAAGATCAGAACTACTAGAATCAACCTACTTTATTTTATTGTATAAAATGTCAGCACACAATGTTTAGGGGCTCTCTCAGATATCTCCCTACGAGATTGACGAACGGGTCCGTGCACGCTATTTACAGATATCTTTACCTCTGAATAAACTGCCTTATATTATACAATTATCCACCTTGTCCGAAAGTCTCTACTTGGTCTCCGTTCTCCAGTAAACTTGTGATCATCAACACAACCACCCACAAACACTACAATGTGCGCTCCTGTCAGGCGCCCGGCCCCAGATCTCGAGTCCGGTTCAGAGGTACAATGTATGGGCAACATGGAGGAATTCCCGCCAAAATTCAGCAAGGTGCTGGTGACACCTCAACCGCAGTACATACCGGGGTAGGTAATTCACACTACTGCTTTGCTTTTGTATTTTAGCAAATCAATTAATTAAATACTCTAATTAGATTTGTGCAATATTACGCTTTATTTGTATTACATGCATGGTGTGCTATGTATAGGCAAATTACTGCATTCTAACTTTTTCAATGATGCATTAATGAGCAGGCTATTCATGCGTAATTCCATAGATTTTATGCTTGCGCATACATTTTACTTGATTATTTCGCCCTTTCTCTCATTACACATAGCATACATTCGGCCTAGTATTAACACACACAATTTCACAACCCTACACGAAATTTCCATGAGGATGAAAGAGCAAGTCAGTGCTCGAAGCCATCACTCATGGCAACGGTACCCAGGAAGGTTCAACTCAGAGGCTGAACTTGCTGACATGAAGGAACACAACACAGCTCAAACTAACTACCTGAGTTCCATAGTCACCTTCCACCTCAATAAAGCCATACTTTGATATAATCATGGACATGGTAATAGGTTTTAATTATTTACACTACTGTCAACATGACAGAGAATAAATCCAAAAAGTCCTGTTTAAAATATTTTCACAATCCTCACCACCTCTCTCTCTGTCCTCAGGTATGCAGGTTATTGCCCCCAGCTGAAGTACCACCTGGGGAAGACCTACGGCCAGCTTACCACCAAGCTGCTGTCCTCTCCGGAGGTGTCACACTCGCGTCGTCTGGTCCTCCACACGGGCTGCTTCCCCTCCACAGAGACAGACAGGCCCACGGGACGAGATCTGGAGGAGCCACCATGGTGAACGCAGGAATCTGGAGAGGATGATACCGGGCTACACTGGTAAACATACTGTTGCTCAGCTTTCATACATTAAGCGGAACTCCTTCTCTTCTGTAAAATATGTTTTGCATTGTGTTGACTCTGGTGTCTTTTACAGGCTTTGTTCCCAAAAGCCAGAACTACTTCTCCCGTATGTACCCCGAGACATGTCGCGAGACCCTGTCTGAGTTTGACCGGGACCAGCAGAGGAGGGTTCGCCTGGCATCAGCAATACCGCTTGTCAGCAACAACACCACCTCTGAGTTCAATGTAACAAGCTCTAATCTCTCTTTCTCACTTATGCATGCATGCATGCATCCACCCACAGGGTCATCCCTGTTTAATAATCCATGCTGAGATCCTGTGTCATGTATCACTCACTGTCTGTCTAAACGAGGCCAGGTACACAACCTGGAGAGCTCTCCAATCATAGACCATCCACAGATTCAGATCAATTATGGGCTAGATTCAATCAGATTGACATATAGCGTTGTTTTGGTGGTGTCGGAGGTGGAACTGCATTAGAGCTGTCAAATCCACAAGCAGCTCATTGCATTACCTTATCACAGACACTGCCATTGGATGCAACGAAACCACACCCTACTATAATCCAACAAATCCCATGCACCCGCATTAGAAGTTTATTGAATGATAACAATTTCACATTGATACCATGGGAGAAAATCTTCTCCTCTTATAATCAAAGGTCTATAGTCTGGGATAGGGCCTTGGGTAGGAGCCAGAAGCTTCAATACCTTCTCTGTCTCAACCATAATGTCTGTCATTCTATCTATCCCCTCCAGCCTCGGAGACTGAGCACCCCTCTGACGGTCATCTCTAAAGAGCCAGCCCCCTACAAGACCATGGACCCCTGGAAGCCCAAAGGCTCTCCGTACTTCATGGCAGACAGCAGTCCACACAAGTACTTCATCTCAGGTAGGTACAGTATGCCAGAGGTACCATTTGAAATACCTCATATGATAGTGTTTGCTTTAGTGTGCTGCACAATCAACTGTATGGGAGTCTCTTTGTATTGATTAGATCTTCCATTTGGGCAAGTATTCAGGTTTCACAGGGTACGTGCCCAAATCTCGCTTCCTGATTGGCACGGGCTACCCCATCACCACCAACAAGGCCCTGGTTCAGTTTGGGAAGGAGATGAGGAGGGACCCCACCTCCCTGGGGAGGAATCAGGAGCCCTGCCCCCCATCCCCACTGTCTACCCCTCCCACTGGGGCCTTCTGCCCTCCTACACCGGCCATGTTCCAGGTGGGCCTAAACCTCTTCAAAACACTATACAGTACCAAGCCTCACAAACAGCTCTGAAATCTCCATATATACCATCTTGATTATTATACTTTTTCATCATATTATATAATCACATCAAGATCAAGTCTTAATCAAGTCACCTTCAATCTGCCCACAGGATACAAGTTCAGGTACGGCCAGACCTTTGAGCAGCTTACCCACAATGCCTTGGGGCTGAGTGGCACTCAGAGGAAAATTGAGGCCAGAGCCCAGTAACGGAGGAACAATTCACCAGACAATCACAAGGACCAGGGTAGAGAACTGAGTGATGAATCCAAGGACTTAGAAATAACAGCGTCTGTGAAACAGCAAAACTTTGGTCCGTGGACTATGTACATCCCAGGGTGAAAAATAATAATGGCCGATTTTTTGTATGAGCAGAACATTTAGAAATATAATTTATTTTACAAGTGAATGTGAAGTATAAGTCACAAGATAAATCAATAAGTTATCTTTATTTGCAAAGGTTGATTGTCACAGGGAACTTACACTCAGAGAGGGTGCATTCTTCTAAGGTTATAAGATGAGGACAGTTAGGTTGGGGAGGAAAGATGAGAGGGGTTATGATAAACTCACTTTCACATTATTGCAGAGGTTATAATAACCAAGTCATTCCTGTCACGCAATTTCAGACTTCCTTTTTCTCCTTAGCTTAGTAGTACTGGCCTATCAAAACAGTGTACACCTGAAACACAACATGATAGCTTAATATTGTGCACACGCACTCAATTTGGATCCTAACGGTTCCACAAATCTAGGATTTGATTACCTAAATATTTACAAAACTCTACTTCTCTTTCATAAAAAACAATATATTAGGACATTGATATAGGTAGAACAACCACACAAAGTAGTAGGATGAAATTAGCACCTAATGAGTCCTTGAACATATATATTTCTTTACACATGCACAGAAATCTTACCATGCTACAGTCTGGATTACCTCACAAACACGTATTGAATTTGTCTAGCTGAATATGAAGGCAACCTCCTTTTGGAAGATAAGCCACTGCACAAGGCTACTGAGTGGCATAACATTTGGCACTAGCTAACATGGCTAGTAAAGATTGCCTTTCTGCATTTTCTGTTGACATTCCATTCGCACATAGAATAGACAGGGTATAGGGGTTGGAAGGTAGAGGACAGATTGATACTATTAGGAGAATAGGATGATACTGTACAGTATGCATGCAGTTCCATTAAATGCTAATTGGTTTCTTATGGAGAGTCTGGGATGGTCCACAAGGCTTTCAGATCCTAAGGCAAGACCGTAGCATGGGTAGAGCCTCTCTCTGACCACATAGTTTGATAGACATGTGCACAGGGAGAATCTATTGCATAAATTCCAATTCATGACAGATGAACAGAAGCACTTGTAAATATAACTAAACATTGGGGGAGTTGTTATTGCCTTAAAATGACATACAGCAAAATGTATCACCCATGCTCAGACCGTTGTATCAAATGGTGTAATGTGCTTTTCTGACCAGTGAGTGTGTTCTAGCTTAGGTGTCTGTGTGTAACACTTTGCACAATAAGACTGACTCAGGATCATGCGGTTGAGATTTTTGGTAATGTATATTTTCTTCTTCTCCCTACCCCTCTCCGTTCAACATCTCAGGGGTGAGAGAATGTGGTCCTGGGGCACCATGTCTATGTCTGGTGTTTCCGGTCAGGCTGTGAAGCTGGGAGTTTCCCTGACCACACTGTCTGAGCCAATAGGCCCAGCTGAGAGCTGTCCAACTGCAGCCACTGTGAAGGTCTCCTGTAAGACAAGAGAAATACAGTTGTTAAGGAGGAACTGTAATAACAACATATGAACAGGTTAGCCATGGTTCAGTGATAAATGTTGACCTTTTCTGGGTCTGTGTCCCATTGAGGTTTTGGGGTGCCCTCTGTGTCCTGGTGGGGTGGTCCCCTCCTGATCCAAAGAGCTTGGCCCAGCGTAGCCCACCCTGGGAAGGGCTCTCATCCTGGGGGTCTGCCGTCATCCTGGGGGTCTCCGGACCCCTTCCCTCCCTCCTGCCCTCCTGTGAAGTCTCCTCTTCTCTCCTCCCCTCCATCCCCTGCTGAGGCTCAGAGTGGATGACATGCATGTAAATCTGTCCACATTCCACCCCCTCCACCACCCCCTTCGTGTGGGAAGGTTGTCTCTGCCACCACCCTGGAATGGTGGCTGACCACAGGTTCCTGCTAGACTCGCCTACAGGCCTCACCCTCTTCTCCTGACCCATGACCTTTAAAACCTGGGAGGACCCCTGAAGATGCT
Source organism: Coregonus clupeaformis (assembly GCF_020615455.1). Classification (NCBI taxonomy): domain Eukaryota; kingdom Metazoa; phylum Chordata; class Actinopteri; order Salmoniformes; family Salmonidae; genus Coregonus; species Coregonus clupeaformis. Next base: position 5,810,288 of record NC_059218.1, on the reverse strand, counting down.
CTACCAGCTGGTGTGGGTCACCTGTTGGCCTGCTGTTCTCCCTGGGTCCATCCATAAAGCCATATGCCCCCCGTCTGTCTTCTCTGTCTCCTTTCAACAGGTGACAACTGGTCATGAGAAAGGTGGAGCATGGTGGAGCTTGTTCCTCGGAGCAGAGCTGTCTGTTGTGTAGCAGGCGGGGCTCCAGCAGCAGGTTGAGGTCAAAGGGTAAAATGGAGAGAGGCTGCAGCAGGAGGAGGAGCTCCTGGAACAGAGGCTGACACTGCTCCTGCGACATGGCGAGGAAACCCCATGGATGGTAGTGAGCTGTCACCACCTCTGGGGAGAGGAGAGTTAGAAAGTGTATGAGAGAGGTACGTTTCAAGAACATAATTTTTTCTAATAACAATTCGGAGAAAAGGAAAAAAGAGCCTGTCCTTTAATCTAAACACATACCTTTTTGGTTATAGAGGTGGTTCAGCCAGAATTCCAAGGCCCTCAGGCTAAAAGAGAGAATATAAGTCCCTCATTTTACAATAATAACATTTCATAAATCAACACACAACATTAGTACACAATGTGATATTATACTAAAAAATACCATCAGAGACTTGACAGGGACTCACTTGAGCAGGCCCATGATGAAGGCTCGTAGTTTCATACAGTGGCTGGTCAGCAGGGAGCACTGCCTCACCTTGGACAGCAGGCTGTGGAGCACCCGGGTGGTAGGGCCTGACACAGGAACAGAGACCATTAAACTACAACCCCATGAGCAACTGTAGCACTGTAGTCATACCATCATCAGCATCAAACCTACCACAACCCCCCACACCCCATATAATCATCATTATTATCATCATCACCACCATGCATCTCTGACCTGTGTGAGTGGAGGCCTCCACCATGTTCCAGGCGTGGTTGCGTCGCTGACCGATTATCAGGTCCAGTTTGTGGTCCCTGAGGCCATCCTGCAGAATGTTCTGGATGGTGGGACACAGATGCTCCAGAACTAGACCACCAATGGTGGGACTCCTAGAGCTGTTCCCTAGCTGCATCTGGAGAGAGTGGAACATTATCATATCATGATCAATATTTACACTGTAATTCTAAAATAATAACATATCTTTATGGGGGTTGATTCATCCTATAAGGGCTACCGTCATTTATTGTGACTTGTCCGGTTATTCTAGTTCCCTTCAGATTACTTTTAGCTCAGATGCACTGTACCTTTTCCCCAGGATCTCGACTGGTGCCAAAATGAGCCATGACCAAATCCACTGCCAAGCTCACAGATTTCAGCAGACCTGGAGAAACATGAAGAGGGAAGAAGCACATCAGGAGTTGGCTAATGTCCTATTCTGTACCATGCAGGGGGTTATGAAAATACCTGAGGGGACTGACATAAAACACTACCAGATTTCCATTCATTAACCAGAAACATCACACTGGAAAGAAAGGGGTGTGGCTATATAGAGAACCACAAGTTTTATTTATCACATGCACAAGTACAGTGAAATGCTTAACTTGCAAGCTACCCAACAGTGCAGTATTCAATATTTTTTTAAAGTACAACTAACAATAAAATATAATACAAAAACAAGAAATAAGAGAGGAATCTAAACAGTATACAGCAGTGTTCCCCAACCCTGGTCCTCCGGTACCCCCAACAGTACACATTTTTGTTGTAGCCCTGGACAAACACACCTCATTCAGCTCATTGAGGGCTTGATGATTAGTTGACAAGTTGAATCAGGTGTGCTTGTCCAGGGTTACAATACACATGTGTAATGTTGGGGGTACTCAAGGACCAGGGTTGGTACACACTGGTATACAGGGTAAATGTACAATGTGCAGGGATACTGGACATGATTCATGATTGTGGGGCGGTAAGGGTGGGTCTGGAGAGAAGGACACCAGCAGGTCTGGATGATGGGTGTGACTACATGATTCATCCACCATGGTGAAAAAGGAGGATGGGAAGAGTAAGAGACAGAATGCTCTATTGCTACTCTCTCACTTCCTTCCTCCCTACTTGTTTTCTCCCCCTTCCTCTCTCCCTTCCTCCATCTTGCTCTGGCTCTCTCTAAAATGTCAGGGTACAATCTTCATGCATATTAAATCTGCCTACAGTCCTCTCCCCTGCTAAACGGACAGTACATCACTGTGCAAGCTTTGCTTTCACAAGACGATGTGCATACAAGCATGTGATTAACATTTACATTGTTTGGTTATAATAATGTAACTCTATTGTGACACAAAAAAATTAACATAATTATGTGAATCATATATCCAGCGTATCAACAACACTGCACCCACTGCAACACACTCACTGGAGCTTGCACACTCTCACACACACACACACACACACACACACACACACACACACACACACACACACACACTAGATGTCTCAGCCAATCCTGTGCAGGGAGAGATAAAAATAGGTCATGTTTGAAAAAAAAACCTTCAGGGTATTGAAGGCACTGCTACAGCAAGCTCTGCAGAGTAACAGACAATGCAGGATTCCAGTTTCCCATAATGACTGTTCAGTACAGCCTAATTACTCTCCATCTTACAGTAGATTACCGACACTGTCTGCCTACCACACACATCCTCTTTATATGTTGACATCACACATAGTCAACATCACATCACACAATCCACATTATATGCTCTCAGCTCAAAACACCCTTAACCCCATACATTCTCACCTACATGTACACTACCTCACCAATCTACAGTATATATGAGATTTTCCATGCTCTATCCCCTATACACAGATCAGGCCCCTTCCTCCCCCTCACCTCTCCTCTGCAGATGGCTGATGGACAGAGACTCGTAGGAGGCTTCAGGTGACAGGCAGAACTCCACAGGTGGCCAACTGTCACTCAGGCTGAAGGAGTCACAGTGCTGTTGTTGATGCTGCTGCTTCACACTGGGCCCTGCAGACACCAGGGGCTTCAGGAGGGCACTCAGAGAGGACAGAGGAGCCACTGAGGAGAGAGCAGCTGTCAGGCTATAGTGAGAGACTGCAGACCCAGCCTTAGGTACTGAGGTTAGTGGGGTTCCCTTGTGGGGCGGTAAGGGTTGGTCTGGAGAGAAGGACACCAGCAGGTCTGGATGATGGGTGTGACTGGCAGAGGGTGACATGGTTGCTACATGGGAGGTGATGGGGCAGTGAGGGCTGTGGGTCAGGAGGACTGGGCTGGGGCTCTTCTGCTCTGGAAACCGGTGAATAAGATCTTGGCAGATCTGAGCCATGTCCTGGCTACGTTTGATTGAATCTTTACGTTGAGACTGTTTTGGGCTACTGTGGGCCTGACCTGGGCTGGGGTAGCTTTGGTCTAGGTCTGCAAAAAGCTGGTCCTGGCATGAATGAACCTGGGTTAGTTCGGTATTAGATTGTTTTGTGCTTATTTGAGCTTGTTTTGGACTGGTCAAAGTAAAGCCAGGGCTACTGTAAGGACTGGAGTGTGTCCAGTTGCGTCTGGACTGGAAGCGTTCTGGACTTGGTGTGCAGGTGGAGCAGGTATCAGAGCTAGAGGGGCCCTCCAGGATGATGGCTCCATAGCTGCCCAGTGGTGAGGGACGCAGGTGGGTCAGGAGTCTGTTGCCTTTGCCCTTGCACTTGAACCCTGGCTGGGAGCTGGGCTTGGTGCTCTTGTGGCTGATGTACTGGTCCAGCAGGGAGCCCAGGGGCTGGCTCTGAGGTTTACCGGCTGGGGGAAGCAGGACGAAGGGCTGGATGGGCAGGGAGGTGGGCCTCTGAGCCTTACTGTAGCGCACCACAGGAGTGGCCCATGAACACGCCCCTATGATTGGGAGGGGAAAGAGGGAGGACAGGGGATTGAACGTTTGTAAAATAGGAAAAAACAAGGGTTAGCTTCAGCTGAATCACTATTACTCATGTACAAATACAGACTGGCTTGTTTTCTTACCCTCCTCCTCTGCCTCATGGTCCGGTGACACAGAAGGGTGGTTGGACACAGTGCTACTGCCTTCGTTGGGACTCAGCAGTAGGGGGAGTGGCTGCTACTCTGGCCCAGGGAAACTGCCTCCTGGATGGGACACAGGTCCTGGGTGGTGTGGGAGTGGTTGGAGCTCTGACAGCTGTCTGTATGTCTCTTACAGTGGGCAATCTCAGTGAAGGAGGTGACATGTTGGGAGTCCCAGCTCATACAGCGAGGACGGTGCAATAGGGTAGCTCTCCTCCCTTCTTTGTCTGAGCCTTCTTCCTGCTGGCCATGGAGAAAGAGAAAACTTTGATTAGGAAAGTCAACCGTTATGAAAGTCATTCATCATACAACATCTTACAAATTAGTCAAAACATGAAGGAGACAAACAAAAATTGGGCTTCTTTTTAAACATACTGTACATCATTGTGGTACGCCTACCTGTTTGTTACCCTGGCCCTGATCTCCCCGGGCCTTACTGAAGAGGACGTATTGGCCCTCTGAGGTGACACTGGTGGTGCTGGACCAGGCTGGGCTAGGCGAGGCTGACTGGGATGAGAGGTCACAGGTCACCAGCTTGTAGTACTTCTGGGTGGTCCCTGTGGGCAGCAGCCTGGCCTGGCTCTGGAGACAGGAAGTGAGGTCAGAGACCTCCAGAGAGGACAGGAGGCTCTGGGCGTCAGGAAGGTAGACGTTACAGTTGGAGTCCAGCGCCTGCGGTGACCAGCAGGGGGCAGAAGGCCCCCAGTCATGAGGAGAGGAGGTTGTTCGGCTCCCATGAGTAGGTCCAGCAGCCTGAGGCCCCTGGGACTCCTGGGGGAAAGGGTGCAGGTTTAGGAAGACAGAGCCATCTGCTGGCTGGGAGGACTGCACTGCAGGGCTGCTGAGGTTGTTTGGGGAGGCAGGGTTGTTACTCTTATTGTAGATGGCGCTGAAGTTGACGAGAACCCCATCAGAGCTGTTGCAGGAGGAGTCTGTGACATACTCCAGATGACCATCAGAGAAAGACTCAGGGAAACATTTTGGTTGGCCATAGTTGAAGCAGTAGCCCTCATCACCACATCTTAGCATATTATCTTCAATGTCCTCCAGTCTCTCCTGCTCCCCACAGTCCATCAACACAGTATTACCTTTGTTGTCATGTTTCTGCTGACTGGCTGATTGCCTAGGTTTGGAGGTCCACCTCCCAGCATTACTCAGGGCCCAGTTAGAGTTCCCATGCAGCTGCAACACAAAAGAGGAGTCCTCGTGGTATCTGTGCAGGTTATCTCCATCAATATCCTCATCATCTTCATCCACCCCTTCATTCGGGAGGAAGGAGTTGTGTGACCGTAAAGAACCTCTAACTACAGGGTCTTCTTTATGTCTTTGGGAGATGGTCATCTGTGATGCCTCCTCTGGTGATGATCCAGAGTCACACCTCCCGCTGCTGTCGCTGCCCCCCTCCCCGTCGCCCTCCTCCTCGCCCCGGTCTTCCTTGAGGCTCCAGTAGCTGGAGGAGATGTGTCTGAGGCTCCTGTGGAAGGGCTCTCTGTGGAGGTTGTCCTGCTCGGGGAGGGAGGCGGCACGGGTCAGACCTACGGAGCTGGAGCACAGCCGACCAGGCTGCTTGGCAGAGCCGTTGCACAGAGCCGCCTGCACAGGAAGCTGCCAGGGGGGGAGCTGCACCAGGGGGAAGTGACACGCGATCAGGGTATCCCCTGATAGGCTGGCCGTCCTGTTCATTCTCTCAGCTAGGAGGTGATGCTATTACTGCAAGAGTGTCCATTCTCCGAAGGAAACACCTGAGGAGGAGAGCATTAAATGGGCTATGAGGATAATAGAACAGATAAGCAGCCCAATGCTACTATGAAGCTTGGTGATAATTCTGGAGCCTATAGTAAGTCAAACTACTACTACATCCTCTGCCTCAAGCCATCAGCATGGCCAGTGGGCCAGAACTCCATGATTCACTCAGTCAGCCATGGCGTACTCCCTTCCTCCTCCCTCCCCACCTAGCAACAGTCACCCATAGTTACTCATAGTCTGTCTAACTCTGCACTGCAGAGTCTGATAGAAAGACCGTATTACAGTGTCTTAGACCTATGCACACAGCAGACTATCACATACTGTTCACACACACTCACACAAACACGTTTTCTGAGCCCAACTCTCGTCCCGTAAACCCTTAGCTAGCGCTTCCTCCCTGTACAGACAGTTCTGAGCCTCAGCCTCCTATGACAACATTGTCATGGATTACAGTGAGCAGGCTCAGAGTCATTTTAAGAGATTTGGAGAGGGTGGGCTCTACTCTACACCTGGCTCTGTTTTAGAATATAAAACCCCTGTCATTTTCAGAATTCTGTTAAATCATCCAAATAGTCTCATCTTGAGCTTTGAAGCTTATTTTCGTATTGAGGTCAAGTCACTATAAATAACTTTAATGCGATTCTAAATGCTAAATGTCTGTTTGCTGCATTTTCTGGGGTACAGTGTTGTTTGTGAGAGGTGTTATTCTTCACAGCCTACCGTTCACACCCCTACAGTGCCCCATCTGGGTGTAATCTGTAAGTAATCTCAGCAACATCTGGTGACAGGCTGAAATAAATCCTCTTTATCCTCAAAAGGTTTCGAACAAACATGTCAACAAATATCTCCACCCTGGCAACCTATCCATAACTGTAGTAATATCCATTACAGAGACATTCATAATCAACTCATATTTTAATCATAGGAACTAGGCCTAAGTGTCTCTGTGTCTCAGTTCATCTGTTTACTAGGAAAATACACTTATCATCAACAAGCTGACTCTTCCTGATTTGGCATAGAAGAATAGTTGAAGATTCTCTCTAATCACATAGGCATCGTATCCATGAGAACTGGGATTCATGCACTGACAGTTCCTTGGAGCCTCTCGTCTTTAAATAAGATCATTGAGATAAATACCAGTAGAGAACTTCCTGTGGAAAGTGGGCCATGCAGGCTGACAGGGTGTTGTTGCAGATGACTAACCACTGCACTGCATATTTGATATGCCCCCGCGTCCCAGTCAGCACCCCTGCCTGCCTGGCTACTAATCAGAGGCTGTGGTCTAGTGGAACACAGATCAAGATAACAAACTTGATGATGTTTTTGTCTGTTTCTATAATGTTTATTTTCCTGTAATGAACAGTTAAAGGGCTGTACAGAAGACATCATTATGGTGCTCAGATTAGAACAGTTTGGCCTATATTCTGTGGAAATTATTGTTGTAGGCACGGGTAATACGGAATTGGCAAGGTAATGTTTAAAAGACTATGTTCAGTCATTTCAGCAGAAGATTTATCCTAACACAGTACATCAGACAGAGCTTGGTCTCCTTGGGCACCACCTCCTCTGCTTAAAGGTTAAGGGTTAACAAACAGAGTGGAAGGAAAACTGTGTAGGTGTGTGTGTCCAGTGCACTAGACTGAATAGTGAGTTAGTTACAATGTCTCAGAATGTCTGAGGTTGTCATTCTAGGTTACACAGCACACCTGAAAGACATCACGAGTCACAATGTGACAGAGGGTCTGCATAAAAGATGGGGAGGGCATGTGAAATGGGGCGAGTGTCAAAGCGAGAAACTGACAGCAGAGCCCAGAACGTGTGTCAGCACAGTTTCTAAACAGCGCATCATGCCAGTAGGCTACCAAAACACACACATGACCAACATTTGACAGTAGCACTACTATGTCCTAAAGACGTTCACATGAAATAACATTCTAAATAAACAGCATTAAAAAACAAACAAACATAAAAATGCATTGACATTTTTAATGAGAGCATCATGGAATAGGCTATGCAGGAATCTCCTAACCTACATTTTATTATAAAAGCCGCGGGTCAAACTTGTAATCCTCTCCCATTTTTACAATTTAAAGTTACAATGGATGCATAATATTAATATTATATATTTGAGAAGAGTAGGCCTAACGATATATTTTCCCTTCAAAATCTTCAACATAATCCAATTGAATGATGACTAAAACATGCCCCACTCGAATGCTGATGTATTAAATGACGTTAAACAAACAACATTAAACATACATACGGTTGGTGTTGTGGGTAGGTTGAAGGCTTCGATCGGTTATTATGTTGTAAATTGTGGTTATTATGTTGTAAATTGTGGTTATTATGTTGTAAATTGTGACTGCCAATAGTCCCAACTGCTTCAGGTCGGTTCCTTCTTTCCAACAGTCCAGCGCTTCCAGTGAAACAGAGGTATATTTGCGTCGCAACGTCTCTAGCCAATGCGCACAGCGCATGACTTGTCACTCAAGCCGTTTCCAACAAAAACGAATAGAAATGTAGGCAATTTACTTATACAAAGACCAATGATTAAAAACAGCAAAAACAACAACAAAAGGAATACAAAAATATCAAACATTTATTATGGCAGTACAATGCTCAAAAAGTAGGCTACATAATTCAAATCATATTTGAGAGTCTGATTATAGTGTTTCAATGATTGAGAATAATGTTATATTTTCATACAATAAAGACCATACATATACACATTACAAATTACATTATTCCCAGAAAAAATATATCAAATCTTTATGTAGGTCCAACAAATATTACACACATATGTCTACTAAGGTATACTAAGATAAATCAGTTAAAGTCATATAGGCTATGACTGGCATAATGCACTCATGATATCTCAAATAATAACATCATATATCAAAACAATGCAACACCCTGAGTACAGACAGTGCACTAGAATGTAGGTGGAACAATATATAAAGAAAATGTGTATAAAAGATTCAAATGATATTATTTAAGGTCATTTTAGTCTCACCAAATTGTATAATAACACATTAATAACTAAAGAATAACTACATTTAATTTATAAAGCTATAATTAAACAGGGGAGGACCATCCTACTCAGTGAATTTCATAAAAATAAAAATTGCAAAACATAAAAAATGTTAGCCTTATTTAGATCAAACTATATTAAATATATTCACATCACTAAATAACTGATTAAAACACACTGTTTTGCAATGAGGGTCTACAGTAGCCTCAACAACACACTCTGGGGTAGCACCATGGTGTATCCTTTTCACCTACATTATAAACTTCATTCGTAGGCTAGGTTGTAGCAACCTCATGATGGGTATAGGGAAAATTAGAGTATCATGTAGTAGCCTAAACCTATAGATGTTACATTGAGCTGGGTGAATGGAATATGAATGACAGTCATCCAATATGTGTAATAGAAATAAGGCCATAAAGAAACGAATCGTCCTCCCTAATCTTAAACGGCACTGACTGCCACTGTGACCATTGTACCATATAATAATAATTTTGGACTTATGCCCAGCATGATTTTGTTGCTGTATAACCAATACTTATTTTTTTTTTTACATTTACAAGGACAGTACTTACACATACATATATCTTGAAACTAAGCCTGGCACTAAATGCTGAATTTAGGCTTGGGGTTGTCCTTTTTTTATCCAGACGAAGAATGTTACACATCCTCGCATCAGTGGAAGTGTTTCACAGAAACATGGCTGATTTATATTTGATATATATTTTTGGAATAGATTAATTAAGTGAGGACTTTCAGACTGAATGAGCTGAACACTGTGTGCTCTGTTAGTTCATCAGTCCCAGGAACTCAGTGGTGGCTCCTCCCTCTCACTGATGGTGCGGTAGAACTGAGGCTGGGTCTGGGCCAATGGGGAGTCTGTCTGGGAGAAAAGGGCTGGCCGGCTCTTCGGGCTCCTCCGCAGGAACTTGCCTGAGGTCACCAGGTCACCGTAGCCCTGGGCGTGGGAGAAGGCATAGCCTGACCGGCGGGTACTGGTGCGGCGGGCTTGGACACGGCGAGGGGCAGGGGGCAGCACCTTGTCCTGTCTCACTTTGTACCTCACCTAGAGGGAGAGGGAGGAGGAGGAATGAGGGAGACAGTCAGGGAAAAGTAATAATTTGTGAATCTTCAATGGCAATTACAAATGTGTTGACCCTCGACATCTGACCTTGTCGTTGATAGTGGGCCACAGCAGGATGCGGAGGAAGCGGTATGCCACCACGGGAAGCACACAGAGGATGGAGGTGAGTAGCATAGTCAGCCACATATTGGGCTGGTTCAGGGAGTTCCTGGCTGTGCCTGTTACATAGAGTATAGCATGACAACATGCATTCAGATGATGATTGCAGTGACAGATACTGTAACAAACAGTTACAGATAGTGTTACTGACCAAACGTTCAGATAGAAAGACATGAATGATGAAGGGAGAGGAGGTGGATGGATGGATGGATGGATGGGTGCTGAGTGGTACTACTCACCGATGAAGGGGAAGGAGGAGGTGAAGATGAGAAACATGCCATTGCTGTACATGGTGAATATGACAGCAAAGTACACACACAAACTGCCCCACAGGAAGAACTGGTTCACTGACGTCCAATAGTGGGTGTCCAGACCCAGCTTTAACAAAGACACATGCAGCTACCTCAGACTCTGTTACTGTGTGTGTGTGTGTGTGTGTGTGTTTAGAGAGATGCCTTTTACATTAGTCCAGAGTGTGTATGTGTGTGTATGTATGTAAATATGGTTTAAGCCTCAGTTGAAACATTCATATACCACCACAAATGCCCATATTTGATAACGTAAGTACACATGCTATTTCCCTTCTCCTCCCTTCTCCTTACCTGTATACTGACGGCGATGAGCAGGCAGGTCTGGGCCAGCAGGGCAAATGACTGATAGTCCACAATGTCTTTGCCGTCGTCTCGGACCGTGTCGTGCATGGCTGCCCAGGGGATGAAGAAGAGGACCAGGGAGCTGTAGCCACTGTGTAACAGTGTGTAGACAAAGGCCCTCTTACTGAAATACTGGTTCAGCTGGCCTGGGGCGTAGAGCTTGGGGTACTGGAAACTCCACCGGTCATTTACATCCTAAACACACAGATATAGATGGAGACATACACTGAATATACCAAACATTAGGAACACCTTCCTAATATTGGGTGGTGGACCATTCTTGATACACACTGGAAACTGTTCAGTGTGAAAAACCCAGCAGCGTTGAAGTTCTTGACACAAACCGGTGCGCCTGGCACCTTCTACCCTTCAAAAGGCACTTTAATATTTTGTCTTGCCCATTCACCCTCAGAATGGCACACACACAATCCATGTCTCAAGGCTTAAAAATCCTTCTTTAACCTGTCTCCTCCCCTTCATCTACAATGATATAGGAGATGTTGTACCCACTGTGACAATTAAAACCTACTCTAACCAGAAACCGTGTATAGATGGCAGCATTCGAGAAAAACTGAAAGCACGAACCACCGCATTTAACTATGTCAAGGTGACGGGGAATATGGCAGAATACAAACAGAGTGGTCGTTCCCTCCGCAAGGCAATCAAACAGGCAAAACGTAAATATCGAGACAAAGTGGAGTCGCAATTCAACAGCTCAGACACGAGAGGTATGTGGCAGGGTTTACAGACAATCACGGACTACAATAGGAAAACCAGCCATGTCGCGGACACCGATGTCTTGCTGCCAGACAAGCTAAACAAGTTATTTGTCCGCATTGAGGATAACAAAGTGCCACCGACGTGGCCAGCTACCAAGAACTGTGGGCTCTCCTTCTCCGTGGCCAATGTGAGTAAGACATTTAAACGTGTTAACCCTCGCAAGGCTGCCGGCCCAGACCTAGCCGCGTCCTCTGAGCATGCGCAGACCAGCTGGCTGGTGTGTTTACGGACATATTCAATCTCTCCCTATCCCAGTCTGCTGTCCCCACATGCTTCAAGATGGCCACCATTGTTCCTGTACCCAAGAATGCAAAGGTAACTGAACTAAATGACTATCATCCCGTAGCACTCACTTCTGTCATCATGAAGTGCTTTGAGAGTCAAGGATCATATCACCTCCAACTTACCTGTCACCCTAGACCCACTTCAATTTGCTTACCGCCCCAATAGGTCCACAGATGATGCAATCGCCATCACACTGCACACTCCCCTATCCCATCTGGACAAGAGGAATAACTATGTAAGAATGCTGTTCATTGACTATAGCTCAGCATTCAACACCATAGTACCCTCCAAGCTCATCATTAAGCTTGAGGCCCTGGGTCTAACCCGCCCTGTGCAATTGGGTCCTGGACTTCCTGACGGGCCGCCCCCAGGTGGTGAAGGTAGGAAACAACATCTCCACTTCACTGATCCTCAACATTGGGGCACCACAAGGGTGTGTGCTCAGCCCCCTCCTGTACTCCCTGTTCACCCATGACCACGTGACCAAGCACGCCTCCAACTCAATCATCAAGTTTGCAGACGACACGACAGTAGTAGGCTTGATTACCAACAACGTTGAGACAGCCTACAGGGAGGAGGTGAGGACTCTCGGAGTGTGGTGGCAGGAAAATAACCTCTCACTCAACATCAACAAAACAAAGGAGATGATCGTGGACTTCAGGAAACAGCAGAGGGTGCACCCCCCTATCCACATTGACGGGACAGCAGTGGAGAAGGTGGAAAGTTAAGTTCCTCGGCGTACATATCACTGACAAACTGAAATGGTCCACCCACACAGACAGTGTGGTGAAGAAGGCGCAACAGCGTCTCTTCAACCTCAGGAGGCTGAAGAAATTTGGCCTGTCACTTAAAACCCTCACAAACTTTTACAGATGCACAATTGAGAGCATCCTGTCGGGCTGTATCACCGCCTGGTACGGCAACTGCACCGCCCGCAACCGCAGGGCTCTCCAGAGGGTGGTGCGGTCTGCACAACGCACCACCGGGGACAAACTACATGCCCTCCAGGACACCTACAGCACCCGATGTCACAGGAAGGCCAAAAAGATCATCAAGGACAACAACCACCCTAGACACTGCTTGTTCACCCCGCTATCATCCAGAAGGCAAGGTCAGTACAGGTGCATCAAAGCTAGGACCGAGAGACTGAAAAACAGCTTCTATCTCAAGGCCATCAGACTGTTAAACAGCCATCACTAGCACAGAGAGGCTGCTGCCTACATACAGACTTGAAAATCACTGGCAACTGTAATAAATGGAACACTAGTCACTTTAATAATGCCACTTTAATAATGTTTACATATCTTGCATTACCCATCTCATATGTACAGTTGAAGTCGGAAGTTTACATACACTTAGGTTGGAGTCATTAAAACTCATTTTTCAACTACTCCACAGATTTCTTGTTAACAAACTATAGTTTTGGCAAGTCGGTTAGGACATCTACTTTGTGCATGATACAAGTAATTGATACAACAGTTGTTTACAGACAGATTATTTCACTTATAATTCACTGTATCACAATTCCAGTGGGTCAGAAGTTTACATACACTAAGTTGACTATGCCTTTAAACAGCTTGGAAAATTCCAGAAAATGATGTCATGGCTTTAGAAGCTTCTGATAGGCTAATTGACATCATTTGAGTCAATTGGAGGTGTACCTGTGGATGTATTTCAAGGCCTACCTTCAAACTCAGTGCCTCTTTGCTTGACATCATGGGAAAATCAAAAGAAATCAGCCAAGACCTCAGAAAAAAATTGTAGACCTCCACAAGTCTGGTTCATCCTTGGGAGCAATTTCCAGACGCCTGAAGGTACCACGTTCATCTGTACAAACAATAGTACGCAAGTATAAACACCATGGGACCACGCAGCCGTCATACCGCTCAGGAAGGAGACGCGTTCTGTCTCCTAGAGATGAACGTACTTTGGTGCGAAAAGTGCAAATCAATCCCAGAACAACAGCAAAGGACCTTGTGAAGATGCTGGAGGAAACAGGTACAAAAGTATCTATATCCACAGCAAAACGAGTCCTATATCGACATAACCTGAAAGGCCGCTCAGCAAGGAAGAAGCCACTGCTCCTAAACTGCCATAAAAAAGCCAGACTACGGTTTGCAACTGCACATGGGGACAAAGATCATACTTTTTGGAGAAATGTCCTCTGGTCTGATGAAACAGAAATATAACTGTTTGGCCATAATGGCCATCGTTATGTTTAGAGGAAAAAACCGTGAAACACGGGAGTGGCAGCATCATGCTGTGGGGGTGCTTTGCTGCAGGAGGGACTGGTGCACTTCACAAAATAGATGGCATCATGAGGAAGGAAAATTATGTGGAAATATTGAAGCAACATCTCAAGACATCAGTCAGGAAGTTAAAGCTTGGTCGCAAATGGGTCTTCCAAATGAAAAATGACCCCAAGCATACTTCCAAAGTTGTGGCAAAATGGCTTAAGGACAACAAAGCCAAGGTATTGGAGTGGCCATCACAAAGCCCTGACCTCAATCATATAGAAAAGTTGTGGACAGAACTGAAAAAGCGTGTGCGAGCAAGGAGGCCTACAAACCTGACTCAGTTACACCAGCTCTGTCAGGAGGAAAAGGCCAAAATTCACCCAACTTATTGTGGGAAGTTTGTGGAAGGCTACCCGAGACGTTTGACATAAGTTGAACAATTTAAAAGGCAATGCTACCAAATACTAATTGAGTGAATGTAAACTTCTGACCCACTGGGAATGTGATGAAAGAAATAAAAGCTGAAATAAATAATTCTCTCTACTATTATTCTGACATTTCACATTCTTAAAATAAAGTGGTGATCCTAACTGATCTAAGACAGGGAATTTTTACTAGGATTAAATGTCAGGAATTGTGAAAAACTGAGTTTAAATGTATTTGGCTAAGGTATATGTAAACTTCTGACTTCAACTGTATATACTGTATTCTATACTATCTATTGCATCTTTGCCTATGCCGCTCTGACAATGACATTGCTCATCCATATATTTATATATTCTTATTCCACTCCTTTAATTAGATTTGTGTGTATTAGATATTTGTTGTCGAACTGTTAGATATTACTTGCTAGATATTACTGCACTGTCGGAACTAGAAGCACAATAATTTCACTACACTCGCAATAACATCTGCTAACCATGTGTATGTGACCAATACATTTGATTTGATTGAAGTGGATTTAACAAGTGACATCAATAAGGGATCATAGCTTTCACCTGGATTCACCTGGTCAGTCTATGTCATGGAAAGAGAGTTCTTAATGTTATGTATACTCAGTGTATGTATGTGATTACATACTACTTACTTGCAGTGGCATACATAATTGGCTGACGTACATTACTGACATACTAACATAAGCCCAAGAGACATGATTACCTGGTCAAAGAGACTCAACGCCAGCACAGGTAGAGCTGTGTAAACCAGGTTATACAGGGTGATGAACCACTCGTCATACACAGTCTGTTAGGGGGAACAACAAATCATACACATTAGATACATGACTGACTCTAGTCCATTAGAGCCCAGAATGTTTCCTGGTCAGGAACTACTTATGCCCCTAGTTATAAAGGAATTAACATATCATTCTCTAAACAAACTAAAGCATGACTTTTCTACTCGTCTCTGTGCATGCACCTCTGTCTCTGTGTCTCACCTGTGCTGAGAAACCGCAGAAGAAGCCGTACCAGAAGTGGACGAAGGTGAAGGTGAAGTTCTTGTAGAAGAAGTAGCGCAGGAACTTGCACATCCTTAGGTAGGACCAGCGGCCGTGCACCAGCAGGAGGCGCTGCAGGTAGCGGAACTGAGCGAAGGAGAAGTCACTGGAGAGCACCGCCTGCATACCCTCCTGACCTGATATACCCACCCCTATATGAGCAGCTGGAGGGGGGAGAGAGGAAGGGAGGGCAAGAGAGAGGGAGAGGGGTGGCGGGAGAGAGAGATGAAGAGGATGAGTGTATGAGTTGATTAGAGCAATCATATAATAGAAGTCAAACATTTAGCATCAGGAATCAGGATACTTCAACACCTTCACAGTGTTCAAGCAGCTCAAAATCGGAGCTGCTTGACCCTTGATCAAGCAGCCCTACCCTTGATCATGCTGACGTCGTTGGCCCCATCGCCGATGGCCAGAGTGATAGCCTGCTTGTACTTCTTCACCAGCTCCACCACCTGGGCTTTCTGCAGTGGAGTCACCCTGCAGCAGATCACCGTCTGACACATACACGCCGTCCGCAGCAGCTCCATCTCCATGTCTTTCTCCAGGGCAAAAGCCTGGGTGGAGAGGGGAGGTAGGAGGGAAGGGGAGAGGGAGGGAGGAAGGAAGGAAGGAAGGAAGGAAGGAAGGGAGAAGAGGGGGAGGTAGGGGTGAGGGGAGAGGAAGGAAGGAAGGAAGGAAGGAAGGAAGGAAGGAAGGAAGGAAGGAAGGAAGGAAGGAAGGAAGGAGAGGGGGAGGTAGGGGTAAGGGGAGAGGGAGAGCAGTGGGGAGAGGGAGTAACAGAGATTATAAAAAGTGATTGACATATGTTGTAATCAGAATATGAGTTTTATGTTTACAGTAACTTGTCCTTAGACCCACCAGGGTCCTTGTCCTTACCAGACTGTGTCCGTTAATCACCATAGCGTACTCTCCATCCACTGGCTCATCTGCCACTGTCTCCGTCTTTAAAAGACAAAACAGGCCACTTCTACTCTTCGTGACAGTAGGCTCCTCTGGTCCATCAGGTCTCATCTTCCTCCTTGCGGTCCTGGTCAGGGAGAGAGGTAGAGGGAGACACTTTTACATGTTGCCTTACTGTGGTGCTTCAAGCTAGGAAAGTGATTGTCAGTAGTCTGTGGACTCACTGGAGCTCCTTTCTGACTTCCTCTGCTGTGTTTGCCGACACAATGAACACTTCGGTCATCTCCTCTCGCAACATGTTGCAGGAGTAGCCAATGTTCTCTGCCGTTTCTGTTCCACAGAGAGAAAAGAGAATCAAGGCGTGCCAGAGAAAATAATTGTAGCCTATTGATAGTAAATTCTAAGGAAGATAACCCACCTTGCTTGTCTCCAGTGAGCACCCAGATCTTGATGTCGGCTTTGGAGAGCTGCTCGATGGTCTGAGGCACTCCATCCTGTAGCTTATCCTCTACTGCAGTGGATCCTAACAGCTACACACCGGTACAAACATGAAAGATTCAGTTGTTATTGTGCTAGTTGATTACAATGTCCTACAAGACAATGATACTTTTGTCTGTAGTACCCACCAGCAGGCCTTTCTCTATCTCCTCATAGAGCACATCCAACTTCTCCTCCCTCTCGTCCATGGCAGTGCTGGCCTCATGGTGGCGCAGTTTCCACTCCTCCATATACTCTGGGTCTATGTCCTTGTAGGCCAGAGCCAGCGTACGCAGACCATCCCCAGCATACTCCTGTCAATGGAACAGTTACTTTAGAGTTAGGATCCAACACACAGGTACAGAGTTGGACACACAGGATACAGTTCATCTTGTGTAAGATTTTACATATATTCAAACGCTCCATAGAAAATACATAATCCTAAACACACACACACACACACACACACACACACACACACACACACACACACACACACACACACACCAGACAGAGGCTGGTTACTCACATTGAGGTGTTCGGTGGTGACTTCCTTTAGTTTGCTGCAAGAAGGGTTCAGTCTCTCAAAGATGATGGTGTCTGCTCCCTTACAGTACAGAGTCAGCTTGCCCTCCGGACTGCGCACTAGGGGCCATACAAGATATAATCAGGTTTTGTTCACTTAAATCTCAATGTCAACCGGTTACAATAAAGCCATCAAAGTTTGAACAAACTTCACATATCATTCAGATCATTCTAATTAGCTACGGCTTCAGAACATATTCCCCTATAATTCTAAAAGCGTAGTGGTTAGTGTTGGTTGGACTCACCGATGACCGACATCCTCTTGCGGACGTTGTTGAAGTCCAGTACAGCCAGTAGCTCGTAGGTGACCAGCTCTCCCATCTCCACCACAGTGATGCTCTCTGGCGTACGAGAGCGGAACACAAAGCCAAAGTTCCTGGCTGCTGTGACCAGAGCGCCCTCGTCTGGTGACTGGGCCTGGTAGTACAACTCACCTAGAAGATCACATTGATGGAAGACATTTACTAGTCGCCTTGTCTAGTTTATGGAGTAGGTAGAAGTTGTCCTCCCAACCACTGTGCAACTTCTACCTCAAGCCTCAGTCCATAGTCACCCACACCAATGCAATAACATGTGAATCCAGCAGGAGGCGCTTTCTCACCCTCCTTCTCCTCGGGCATGACAGTGTGGCACAATGCTAGCAGGCGGAAGAAGGCCTGCACCTCAGGGTTGCCCTCCCTCACCACCTCCACTAGGCTGTGGTCATGGAAACAGAACTTTGGGTCGGCCAGGTTGTTCCAAGAGAAGTCCACCTTCTCTGTTTTCTACCAGAGAGAGAGAGTGAGGGTTAGGAGTGTTTGTGCCACGGAATGTAAGGATTTATTGCCAAAGAAAGGGCCTTAGAGATTTTATTTCATACATTAAATCCACAAACCCTACACACCCTGTTCCTCCTCTCACCTCATGAATCTCCACTCTTTGTCCAGAAAAGTCCAACAACTCCCCTTGAGAACAGAAAAACATTTTGTCAGTTATATGGTACAGTGAATGATAGCCACCTGTGCATTAATGTTTGCCTTACTGTGTGGGTAAACACATACGTGCTTATAGTGCTAGACTTGACCTTTATCTACATATCTACCTCTATTACCATGCATCCCTGCACATTGATATGGCAATGGCACTCCTTGTATATAGCTTAATTCTTGTGTTTTTATATATATAACACACATATACATACATACATATATATATATATACATACATACATACATACATCTATATATATATATATATATATATATATACATACATACATACATACATACATACATACATACATACATACATATATATATATATATATATATATATATATATATATATATATATATATATATATACACAGTGAGGGAAAAAAGTATTTCATCCCCTGCTGATTTTGTACGTTTGCCCACTGACAAAGAAATGATCAGTCTATAATTTTAATGGTAGATGTATTTGAACAGTGAGAGACAGAATAAAAATAAAAAAATCCAGAAAAACGCATGTCAAAAATGTTATACATTGATTTGCATTTTATTGAGGGAAATAAGTATTTGACCCCTCTGCAAAACATGACTTAGTACTTGGTGGAAAAACCCTTGTTGGCAATCACAGAGGTCAGATGTTTCTTGTAGTTGGCCACCAGGTTTGCACACATCTCAGGAGGGATTTTGTCCCACTCCTCTTTGCAGATCTTCTCCAAGTCATTAAGGTTTCGAGGCTGACGTTTGGCAACTCCCTCCACAGATTTTCTATGGGATTAAGGTCTGGAGACTGGCTAGGCCACTCCAGGACCTTAATGTGCTTCTTCTTGAGCCACTCCTTTGTTGCCTTGGCCGTGTGTTTTGGGTCATTGTCATGCTGGAATACCCATCCACGACCCATTTTCAATGCCCTGGCTGAGGGAAGGAAGTTCTCACCCAAGATATTACGGTACATGGCCCCGTCCATCGTCCCTTTGATGCGGTGAAGTTGTCCTGTCCCCTTAGCAAAAAAACACCCCCAAAGAATAATGTTTCCACCTCCATGTTTGACGGTGGGGATGGTGTTCTTGGGGTCATAGGCAGCATTCCTCCTCCTCCTCCAAACACGGCGAGTTGAGTTGATGCCTTGATAAGTTCCTTTCCTGAGGATGGCTCACCCCTCACAGTTCTGGGTGACTTTAACCTCCCTACGTCTGCCTTTGACTCATTTCTCTCTGCCTCCTTCTTTCCACTCCTTTCCTCGCCCTCTCACCGTCCCCCCCACTCATCTTTACTTGATGCTGTTCTTCTACTAATCTCACTGCAACTCCCCTCCAAGTCTCCGACCACTACTTTGTATCCTTTTCTCTCTCGCTCTCCTCCAACACTACTCACTCTGCCCCTACTCCAATGGTAATGTGCCGTCGCAACCTTCGCTCTCTCTCTCCCGCTATTCTCTCCTCTTCCATCATATCATCTCTTCCCTCTGCTAAATCCTTCTCCCTCCGATCTCCTGATTCTACCTCCTCAACCCTCATCTCCTCCCTTTCTGCATCTTTTAACTCTCTATGTCCCCTATCCTCCCGGCCGGCTCGGTTCTCCCCTCCTGCTCCATGGCTTGATGACTCATTGCGAGCTCACAGAAGAGGGCTCCGGGCAGCCGAGCAGAAAATTGAGGAAAACTAGACTCCCTGCGGACCTGTCATCTTTTCACTCCCTCCTCTCTACATTCTCTTCCTCTGTTTCCGCTGCTAAAGCCACTTTCTACCACTAAATTTCAAGCCTCTGCCTCTAACCCTAGGAAGCTCTTTGCCACCTTCTCCTCCCTGCTGAATCCCCCTACTCCTCCCCCTCCCTCATCCCTCTCTGTGGATGACTTCGTCAACCATTTTGAAAAGAAGGTTGACGACATCCAATCCTAATTTATTAAGTCAAATGACACCGCTGGTCCTGCTCACACTGCCCTACCCTATGCTTTGACTTCTTTCTCCCCTCTCTCTCCAGATGAAATCTTGCGACTTGTGAAGGCCGGCCGCCCAACAACCTGCCCGCTTGACCCTATCCCCTCCTCTCTTCTCCAGACCATTTCCAGAGACCTTCTCCCTTACCTCACCTCGCTCATCAACTCATCATTGAACGCTGGCCATGTCCCTTCCGTCTTCAAGAGAGCGAGAGTTGCACCCCTCCTCAAAAAACCTACACTCGATCCCTCCGATGTCAACAACTACAGACCAGTATCCCTTCTTTCTTTTCTCTCCAAAACACTTGAGCGTGCCGTCTCTAGCCAACTCTCCTGCTATCGCTCTCAGAATGACCTTCTTGATCCAAACCAGTCAGGTTTCAAGACTGGTCATTCAACTGAGACTGCTCTTCTCTGTGTCACGGAGGCTCTCCGCACTGCTAAAGCTAACTCTCTCTCCTCTGCTCTTATCCTTCTAGACCTATCCGCTGCCTTTGATACTGTGAACCATTAGATCCTCCTCTCCACCCTCTCCGAGTTGGGCATCTCCGGCGCTGCTCACTCTTGGATTGCGTCCTACCTGACAGGTCGCTCCTACCAGGTGGCGTGGCGAGAATCTGTCTCCGCACCATGTGCTCTCACCACTGGTGTCCACCAGTGCTCAGTTCTAGGCCCTCTCCTATTCTCTCTATACACCAAGTTACTTGGCTCTGTCATATCCTCACATGGTCTCTCCTATCATTGCTACGCAGACAACACACAATTAATTTGATCCTTTCCCCCTTCTGATAACCAGGTGGCGAATCGCATCTCTGCATGTCTGGCAGACATATCAGTGTGGATGTCGGATCACCACCTCAAGCTGAACCTCGGCAAGACGGAGCTGCTCTTCCTCCCGGGGAAGGACTGCCCACTCCATGATCTCGCCATTACGGTTGACAACTCCATTGTGTCCTCCTCCCAGAGTGCGAAGAACATTGGCGTGACCCTGGACAATACCTTGTCGTTCTCCACTAACATCAAAGCGGTGACCCGATCGTGCAGGTTCATGCTCTACAACATTCGCAAAGTACGACCCTACCTTACACAGAAAGCGGCACAGGTCCTAATCCAGGCACTTGTCATCTCCCGTCTGGATTACTGCAACTCGCTGTTGGCTGGGCTCCCTGCCTGTGCCATTAAACCCCTTCAACTTATCCAGAACGCTGCAGCCCGTCTGGTGTTCAACCTTCCCAAGTTCTCTCATGTCACCCGCTCCTCCGCACACTCCACTGGCTTCCAGTTGAGGCTCGCATCTACTACAAGACCATGGTGCTTGCCTACGGAGCTGTGAGGGGAACGGCACCTCCTTACCTTCAGGCTTTGATCAGACCCTACACCCAAAACGAGGGCACTACGTTCATCCACCTCTGGCCTGCTAGCTCCCCTACCTCTACGGAAGCACAGTTCCCGCTCAGCCCAGTCAAAGCTATTCGCTGCTCTGGCACCCCAATGGTGGAACAAGCTCCACCACGACGCCAGGACAGCAGAGTCACTGACCACCTTCCGGAGACACTTGAAACCCTACCTCTTTATGGAATACCTGGAATAGTATAAAGTAATCCTTCTTCCCCCCACCCCCCATAAAAAAATAATTTAAAAAAGGTGGTTGTCCCACTGGCTATCATAAGTTGAACGCACCAATTTGTAAGTCGCTCTGGATAAGAGCGTCTGCTAAATGATGTAAATGTAAATATGCCAAAGAGCTCCATTTTGGTCTCATCTGACCACAACACTTTCACCCAGTTCTCCTCTGAATCATTCAGCTGTTCATTGGCAAACTTCAGACGGCCCTGTATATGTGCTTTCTTGAGCAGGGGGACCTTGCGGGCGCTGCAGGATTTCAGTCCTTCACGGCGTAGTGTGTTACCAATTGTTTTCTTGGTGACTATGGTCCCAGCTGCCTTGAGATCATTGACAAGATCCTCCCGTGTAGTTCTGGGCTGATTCCTCACCGTTCTCATGATCATTGCAACTCCAGGAGGTGAGATATTGCATGGAGCCCCAGGCCGAAGGAGATTGACAGTTCTTTTGTGTTTCTTCCATTTACGAATAATTGCACCAACTGTTGTTACCTTCTCACCAAGCTGCTTGGCGATGGTCTTGTAGCCCATTCCAGTCTTGTGTAGGTCTACAATCTTGTCCCTGACATCCTTGGAGAGCTCTTTGGTCTTAGCCATGGTGGAGAGTTTGGAATCTGATTGATTGATTGCTTCTGTGGACAGGTGTCTTTTATACAGGTAACAAAACTGAGATTAGGAGCACTCCCTTTAAGAGTGTGCTCCTAATCTCAGCTCGTTACCTGTATAAAAGACACCTGGGAGCCAGAAACCTTTCTGATTGAGAGTGGGTCAAATACTTATTTGCCTCATTAAAATGCAAATCAATTTATAACATTTTTGACATGCGTTTTTCTGGTTTATTTTGTTGTTATTCTGTCTCTCACTGTTCAAATAAACCTAAATACGGAAAATGTCAAGAACTTTGAAAGTTTCTTCAAGTGCAGTCGCAAAAACCATCAAGCGCTATGATGAAACTGGCTCTCATGTTACCTCTGCTGCAGAGGATAAGTTCATTACAGTTACCAGCTTCAGAAATTGGAGCCCAAATGAATGCTTCACTGAGTTCAAGTAACAGACACATCTCAACATCAACTGTTCAGAAGAGACTGTGTGAATCCGGCCTTCATGGTCTAAAATTGAGCTTTTTGGCCATCAAGGAAAACGCTATGTCTGGCGCAAACCCAACACCTCTCATCACCCCGAGAACACCATCCCAACAGTGAAGCATGGTGGTGGCAGCATCATGCTGTGGGGATGTTTTTCATCGGCAGGGACTGGGAAACTGGTCAGAATTGAAGGAATGATGGATGGCGCTAAATACTTGAAGGAGCTGGAGCAGTTTTGCCTTGAAGTATGGGCAAAAATCCCAGTGGCTAGATGTGCCAAGCTTATAGAGACATACACCAAAAGACTTGCAGCTGTAATTGCTGCAAAAGGTGGCTCTACAAAGTATTGACTTGGGGGGGGTGAATAGTTATGCACGATGCTCAAGTTCAGTTTTTTGGTCTTATTTCTTGTTTGTTTCACAATAAAAAATATTTTGCATCTTCAAAGTGGTAGGCATGTTGTGTAAATTAAATGATACAAACCCCCAATATTTTACTCTGCATCGTTGGGAAAGAGCTTGTAAGTAAGCATTTCACTGTATGGTCTACTACACCTGTTGTATTCGGCGCATGTGACAAATACAAATTTGATTTGATTTGATTTATATGTCTGTATTCCAGCGCCAGGCCTCACCATAGGACTTTCCGTTGATGGAGCACTTGTTGAAGGTCATGATGTTCTGTGTGAGTGTTCCTGTCTTGTCAGAGAATATATATTTGATCTGGCCCAGCTCCTCGTTGAGCGTGGTGGTCCTGGCCTCGGCAGGCGTGTCACTCTTGGGATAGTACATCTTCCTGTCCCAGTCTATGTATAAACTGTTCCCCAGGCGAATTATCTCCACACTGCACCCAAAACACAGGAGAAAGAGAAAGAGAGAGAGGGAGAGAGAAATGCAATCGATTCACATTGATGATTCATGGTGATGTAGTCCTGTCATCAAAGGCACAGTAAAAGTAACACATTTGGACACATAGAGATGCAATTGCAGCGAATGACTAGATAATATGTGAAGTGCACTGACCTGACGTAGAGGGATATAGGCACCACAGTGTTGAGGATGATGACGTAGGACCAGAAGGTGAGGAAGGCTGAAAAGGGAGCGTTAACCCCCTCTTGCTTGGGCAGGAATGTAGCAAACGTAGAGCCCTCCTGGTACTCCCAGATCCCATTCCCAATGGCCAGGATTAAACACATAATCGCCAGGAAACCAAAGATCTGGAAGACCAAACACGACAGTTAAGAGGTGTGTGTGTGAAGACTGTGTGTGTGTGTGTAATAGTCATACTCACACTCAGCACCAGAACATTCATGAGACGGTCAATGCTGGTCCGTTTGAATGTAGTCTTTCCACAGTTCTGCATCAGCTTGGTGTCTGGACCTGGAAGAGTGAATAGATCGATCATCAGTTGTGGATATTTTAAAAATGAAAGTCTTAGGTCATTTCTCTGCCATTATGTGGACCAATAGGACTCACCTCCAAAGACGACCAGGCCGAAGCACCACTGGGTGTTCCTCAGAGTGCAGCCTCTCAGCAGGACCCTCTCGTTGTCCAGGGAGTACGTCTCTCCCTTCAGAGTCAGGGTGCCAGTGAACTTATCCAGGCGGTTGTTGGGGGGCTCACAGCGCACCTCGCCTACACAGGGACAGGGAGGTTCAGGGACTGTACAATAGTGACTGAT
Organism: Coregonus clupeaformis; assembly: GCF_020615455.1. Taxonomy (NCBI): domain Eukaryota; kingdom Metazoa; phylum Chordata; class Actinopteri; order Salmoniformes; family Salmonidae; genus Coregonus; species Coregonus clupeaformis. Next base: position 5,785,588 of record NC_059218.1, on the reverse strand, counting down.
GAACAGTTAACAGTATTCTGATTAATAAGATCTAGACTTTTAAGCCATGATAATCTAACTGTTTCCAGTTTTACCATTGAAGTTGGCCAGTTTCTCTATGCTATCCTCCAGTTCCCCTGTCACAGTCAGGGCCTGCTTCACCTTCAAGTTAGTTTCTCTAGAGGAGGAAGAGAGTAGGATGAGAAACACAGAGGAAGAGCTCATACAATTAAGAAATGAAGTGAAATATATCTCTGGTGTCAAAGGTAAACACAAACACATGCAACACAGAAACACACCCATCTAGTTCAGCTGTTTCTATGTAGACGAGGTTGAGAGGCTCACTGCTGGACAGCAACAGGAGATCGGCCTGGGGAGGGAGGGGGAAAGAGAGGGAGGGGAGAGAGAGAGAGAGGGGGAGGGGGGGAGAGAGAGAGAGAGAGAGAGAGAGAGAGAGAGAGAGAGAGAGAGAGAGAGAGAGAGAGAGAGAGAGAGAGAGAGAGAGAAAAAAGTATTTGATCCCCTGCTGATTTTGTACGTTTGCCCACTGACAAAGACATGATCAGTCTATAATTTTAATGGTAGGTTTATTTGAACAGTGAGAGACAGAATAACAAAAAAAAAATCCAGAAAAACGCATGTCAAAAATGTTATACATTGATTTGCATTTTAATGAGGGAAATAAGTATTTGACCCCTCTGCAAAACATGACTCTTTGCAGATCTTCTCCAAGTCATTAAGGTTTTGAGGCTGACGTTTGGCAACTCGAACCTTCAGCTCCCTCCACAGATTTTCTATGGGATTATGGTCTGGAGACTGGCTAGGCCACTCCAGGACCTTAATGTGCTTCTTCTTGAGCCACTCCTTTGTTGCCTTGGCCATGTGTTTTGGGTCATTGTCATGCTGGAATACCCATCCACGACCCATTTTCAATGCCCTGGCTGAGGGAAGGAGGTTTTCACCCAAGATTTGACAGTACATGGCCCCGTCCATCGTCCCTTTGATGCGGTGAAGTTGTCCTGTCCCCTTAGCAGAAAAACACCCCCAAAGCATAATGTTTCCACCTCCATGTTTGACGGTGGGGATGGTGTTCTTGGGGGTCATAGGCAGCATTCCTCCTCCTCCAAACACGGTGAGTTGAGTTGATGCCAAAGAGCTCGATTTTGGTCTCATCTGACCACAACACTTTCACCCAGTTCTCCTCTGAATCATTCAGATGTTCATTGGCAAACTTCAGACGGCCCTGTATATGTGCTTTCTTGAGCAGGGGGACCTTGCGGGCGCTGCAGGATTTCAGTTCTTCACGGCGTACTGTGTTACCAATTGTTTTCTTGGTGACTATGGTCCCAGCTGCCTTGAGATCATTGACGAGATCCTCCCGTGTAGTTCTGGGCTGATTCCTCACCGTTCTCATGATCATTGCAACTCCACGAGGTGAGATCTTGCATGGAGCCCCAGGCCGAGGGAGATTGACAGTTATTTTGTGTTTCTTCCATTTGCGAATAATCGCACCAACTGTTGTCACCTTCTCACCAAGCTGCTTGGCGATGGTCTTGTAGCCCATTCCAGCTTTGTGTAGGTCTACAATCTTGTCCCTGACATCCTTGGAGAGCTCTTTGGTCTTGGCCATGGTGGAGAGTTTGGAATCTGATTGATTGATTGCTTCTGTGGACAGGTGTCTTTTAAACAGGTAACAAACTGAGATTAGGAGCACTCCCTTTAAGAGGAGGGCATGTTGTATAAATTAAATGATACAAACCCCCAATATTTTACTCTGCATCGTTGGGAAGGAGCTTGTAAGTAAGCATTTCACTGTAAGGTCTACTACACCTGTTGTATTTCTTGGGAGCCAGAAATCTTTCTGATTGAGAGGGGGTCAAATACTTATTTCCCTCATTAAAATGCAAATCAATTTATAACATTTTTGACATGCGTTTTTCTGGATTCTTTTGTTGTTATTCTGGCTCTCACTGTTCAAATAAACCTACCATTAAAATTATAGACTGATCAAGTCTTTGTCAGTGGGCAAACGTACAAAATCATCAGGGGATCAAATACTTTTTTTCCCTCACTGTAGAATGTTAATGTGAAACTCCATAAATTATTACTTAGATTTTCAATTCTGTAGAATGACTGGTGACCTACACTGGCTGATTGTATTTCTGTTGTACATCTGCCCTTTGACCACATCACCCTCTGCAGACACCTCCATCCTTACCGTGACAAACTGATTATTCTCCAGCTTGATGATGTCCCCAACTTGAACATCCATCCACTTTTCACTCCTTAGTCTGAAAAGAGCAAGAACGTAATGATGCTGCGCTAAAGCAAGCTTAGAGTGACATCTGGTGTTTGAGAACACTAACACTGACTAACAAATCACCACCTGATGCATTCACAACAAATATACAGACCTCTTGAGAGCTATCTGTAACATTCAAGCACTGAGAAACTAGCTAAGACAAAGGGAAGAGAGACTCACTCTCCGTCGATGAGGACCTCCACCTTCCGGTTGTTCACCTGTCTGTCACATCTCTGTCTGTTCTACACAGGCGAAGGAGAGGGAATATTAGGATCTGGAGACCAGAGAAAACAGGTATATGTAGACCATGTTCTGTATCTGGTCTTAATACTGTAGTTAGTAGACGTTGAGCTCACTATGTCGTCGCTGCCGTCCTTGGCCATGGTCATGGAGAGCACCAGGACCAGGGGGACCACGGTGGTGAACCAGGACAGGGATGAGATCTCTGGGATGAGCTGAGAGCAGCCAGGAGAGACAAAACATAACCAGCAGGGACTCACCTTTCTGCCGCCAGTTAGTACTACTACTCCCTACTATATAGTACTGTATAGGCCTACAGCCAGCTCCATGGCATGAGGGAGCTTAAGTGGATACTATGAAAAAATATAAATTTGCACTCAGGCCTCAGCCCTTTGCAGCATTGACAGAATAAGGCTTAGAGTGGCTGCATTAAGGCTGTGTAAAGGTTACCTGGAGACAGAGGAGGAAGAGGAAGTAGGCATTGGCCAGTCTTTGGAACTGCTCAAACAGATTGAGCGGGAGAAAGGTGAAGATGTTGTATTTGGAGGTTTTGATGGCATTGTCCTACATGGGGAGCAAGAGAGGAACGTGTTACTGTGACAAATGAAAACATAACATGCAGACACACAATGTAAACACTGGCTTGGAATGAGTAATCGACCGCAATACTTACAGCATACTTGTAAGACAAGTTGAGTTCTCTGTCATTTGCTCGCAGGTGTCTTTCTTCCTCTGTAGGTGGAAACACAACATCAATGAAAGATCGCAGGCGTGGCAATAAACCTCTCAACGTTTCCACAAATGAACCCTGGCTTTAGCCCCTTAAGGGCTGGGACACAGATAGTCAGATCACGGGTGTGGCAGTAAAATAATAAACTATGGGGATGCTCTCCACACCAGAGCTGGGACTAGACCACAGCAGGTCAGTTAACTCACCCTTTACTTCCTTCCTCCCACACTCCAGACCCAGTTGTGACAGTAGAGACCCCATGTTCAGCTCAACACTCCCATAATACACCTGGGAGAACAAACAGGTGGCTGATGTGGAATAATAATGGATCACAAAGTGAAACTCATTATCTAAAATGATGAGAAGCAAGGTTGGGAAACTTCCTGACCATAATTTCTTCATATGTTTGGTACAGCTACAGTATATTGTAATCGTGTTATGACAGAGCGAAGGGAGAGGAACGGTCTCATTTACAGCAGGTCTAGACACTCTAACCAATGTGTGGAACAGCTATAATCGTATTATGACAAGTTCATGGTAAGCCTTACAGGGTTGTACTTACGTTGGCCTGTGTAGTATCCTTGGTAAAGACCACTTGTCAGTTTTACACTATTGATGAGAGTGAGAATGATTTAATCACTGGCCCCGCCTCCACACACATCAGCATGCACACACAGACAGACACACGCCTGTTCCCTAAGCTAATGAGCTTCCTGATATCTAAACGAACACCAAGAATCATTGACTCTCAGGTGAAAATGAGGTGAAAACGGCATTGATGTGATCTAATGGGCTTTATACAGAGACGCTCGAATGAGTTTTATAGGGATAATCTGTTGAGTTTTGGTCAAGGAGCTGGTTTCTATGAACAGATTTCACAGACACAGATTAAATGAATCATGGAGTAGGCCTAATAAAAAAAAAAAAATATGAATTTCATAAATATAATTTCTGGTTGGGTTATATTCTTCTTAATTACTGTGGCTGGAGTTTTTTAAATTAAGATTAACCATAATCCGGGAATACTTTAGGCCATGTCCATGAAGATAAACTACGAATCCTCTTTATTAGAGTGTCATTTGTTCCATGAGGAGGCTTTGAAATGTGCTAAAATTTGAAAAGAAATACAGATCTGATCAGGGCAAGTCCAATTTAGAGTACATGAGTACAATTTATAGTTTCTGATATTAAGGATGAAGCTCTTGTAAACGCCAATGTACATTAACCTGCTATGGCTTACGTTTCCCTCTATGCTCACTGGTAGAGTGAATGCCATGAGCCACTCCTTATCAACAATTTGTACCAGTGCAAAATACACTGTTGTTAATCCATACTCAGTCACTACACTTGAGATAGCTCATAACCCTGAACATTAGACCTGGTATTCCCTACAGTATGTTTGCCTGCCTTGAGTCACAAAGTTCTCTTATCAGTCTTCTTATCGGTCTTCTAGGTCCTTTGTGATGGCCGCCACCAGCTCAAAAACCTCATACACAGTCCACACACCTTACATTCAAGTAAATAGAAAGCCTTAGAAGTACATAAACTATTTTATATATGTAGTTATAGTATCTTCCTCTGTGGTCCTCTGTAGCTCAACTGGTAGAGCACGGCGCTTGTAACGCCAAGGTAGTGGGTTCGATCCCCGGGACCACCCATACACAAAAAATGTATGCACGCATGACTGTAAGTCGCTTTGGATAAAAGCGTCTGCTAAATGGCATATTATTATTATTATTATAACTTTAAATGAAGATCACATGACGAGACACATAAATGTTCCTTTCCACAATGGATATACAGTGGGGAGAACAAGTATTTGATACACTGCCAATTTTGCAGGTTTTCCTACTTACAAAGCATGCAGAGGTCTGTAATTTTTTATCATAGGTACACTTCAACTGTGAGAGACGGAATCTAAAACAAAAGTCCAGAAAATCACATTGTACGATTTTTAAGTAATTCATTTGCATTTTATTGCATGACATAAGTATTTGATCACCTACCAACCAGTAAGAATTCCGGCTCTCACAGACCTGTTAGTTTTTCTTTAAGAAGCCCTCCTGTTCTCCACTCATTACCTGTATTAACTGCACCTGTTTGAACTCGTTACCTGTATAAAAGACACCTGTCCACAACCTCAATTAAACAGACTCCAACCTCTCCACAATGGCCAAGACCAGAGAGCTGTGTAAGGACATCAGGGATACAATTGTAGACCTGCACAAGGCTGGGATGGGCTACAGGACAATAGGCAAGCAGCTTGGTGAGAAGGCAACAACTGTTGGTGCAATTATTAGAAAATGGAAGAAGTTCAAGATGACGGTCAATCACCCTCGGTCTGGGGCTCCATGCAAGATCTCACCTCGTGGGGCATCAATGATCATGAGGAAGGTGAGGGATCAGCCCAGGAACTACACGGCAGGACCTGGTCAATGACCTGAAGAGAGCTGGGACCACAGTCTCAAAGAAAACCATTAGTAACACACTACGCCGTCATGGATTAAAATCCTGCAGCGCACGCAAGGTCCCCCTGCTCAAGCCAGCGCATGTCCAGGCCCGTCTGAAGTTTGCCAATGACCATCTGGATGATCCAGAGGAGGAATGGGAGAAGGTCATGTGGTCTGATGAGACAAAAATATAGCTTTTTGGTCTAAACTCCACTCGCCGTGTTTGGAGGAAGAAGAAGGATGAGTACAACCCCAAGAACACCATCCCAACCGTGAAGCATGGAGGTGGAAACATCATTCTTTGGGGATGCTTTTCTGCAAAGGGAACATGAAGACTGCACCGTATTGAGGGGAGGATGGATGGGGCCATGTATCGCGAGATCTTGGCCAACATCCTCCTTCCCTCAGTAAGAGCATTGAAGATGGGTCGTGGCTGGGTCTTCCAGCATGACAACGACCCGAAACACACAGCCAGGGCAACTAAGGAGTGGCTCCGTAAGAAGCATCTCAAGGTCCTGGAGTGGCCTAGCCAGTCTCCAGACCTGAACCCAATAGAAAATCTTTGGATGGAGCGGAAAGTCCGTATTGCCCAGCGACAGCCCCGAAACCTGAAGGATCTGGAGAAGGTCTGTATGGAGGAGTGGGCCAAAATCCCTGCTGCAGTGTGTGCAAACCTGGTCAAGACCTACAGGAAACGTATGATCTCTAATTGCAAACAAAGGTTTCTGTACCAAACATTAAGTTCTGCTTTTCTGATGTATCAAATACTTATGTCATGCAATAAAATGCTAATTAATTACTTAAAAATCATACAATGTGATTTTCTGGATTGTTGTTTTAGATTCCGTCTCTCACAGTTGAAGTGTACCTATGATACAAATTACAGACCTCTACATGCTTTGTAAGTAGGAAAACCTGCAAAATTGGCAGTGTATCAAATACTTGTTCTCCCCACTGTACAATAAATGGGTCTGTTTTTTGAGGGAGACGACATGACGTCTTTGTGCATCTATAACGTCAACAGGTTTGTCACCATGAAATTGTGCAGTTCAATGACCATCTGTTTTGGCAGAAACTGACAAATCAACAGCTGAATCCACTCCAAACCAGAGGTCATAAGGGGATCTCACCCTCTCACGCCCACCACAACACCCAAAACCAAAACTACCCCGTAATTCCATGCTTTCCCATATTTCTTTCATTTTTGTTTTAGTTGAAACTTTCACATTGGGCATCTTTACTCCCTGCATTGAACCAGAACACACACACTTGGTTACAAAGTGCCCACTGGGCACATACACTGGTTGAACCAACGTTGTTTCCACGTCATTTAAATGAAATTATGTTAAACCAACGTGGATCAGACGTTGAATTGATGTCTGTGCCCAGTGGTTTATTATGTTCAAATTCATTAGATTAACTGATCAGCTTTTCCTTATTAGCCAAATACTGCATCTCTAAAGTCTCTGAACTTGTCGACAGACCCCCTCCTAGACAGACCCCAGGCACAGGTTCACCTCATTGTTAGCATCAGTATTATTAGAGAAAAGCAAATAATGTCAGTCACATACCTCAGTGAGAAGAATGATATCGGAGTCTCTCGGGAAAGGCAAGGTCCTTCAACGGAAAACAGACACATAGACAGGTACAACAAAGAGGGACAGGAAGTAGGCCTAAGGATGTCTCCAACGACACACGCTTCTCTCCCTCAACGCACCCTCCCTTTCAGTTGAACTTGAGTAAATCCAGGAGACAGAACTGCGCTTCAGTCTGGGCAAACACACTTACACCAAGACGTAGACCCAGACAGAGGGGCTCCTGAGACTCCTAGATAGGAGGCAAGAGTGGAGCAGAGCAGGTGGAGTCCCAGTGGTGTGGTGTGAGGGGGTGGGGGTGGGGGAGGCAAAGTCATGGGCAGCTACAGGAAACAGAACGGGATCCCCCTCAGGGTAATGGCACAGAGCTTGAGCAAACACTGCAGCCAGCGAACTTTGGACCTGGATGTTGAGACACAAAGCAGAGGCAGGGGCAGAGCGGCAGTAAAACTGAGGTGAGGGACTGACACTGGCCAATCAGAACAAACAATGGGGCAATGACCAGGGAGATCAGAGGATACCAGGTATGTCACACACACACCCTGAGGTGGGGACGCATGCGCAGACACACTATTTTCCACTTCCTATATATGAATTCATATCACACGGGCATATTGCACAACGTTACAATAGATTTTATATTTTGATCTTGACGATATTGATTAAAGTCTATAAATGTTACCCTTTAGATCATGACATTGCTCGTATGTGGACTAGAAGTGTTAATACCATCGGAATTGCGATGATTGTTATGAAAGTGGGGGGAGGATGTTGAACAGAATCTCAGAGCTTCAGAGCCACAGGTGAAATTCAAAACCTGGACATGAGTACAAAAGGGTCCTCTGTAGTCCCCAGGACTTCGTTATGAGCCAATGGGCAAATGGACACACAGCCACAGAAGCATGGACACACACACGAATACACACACGCACATGATATCAGGGAATGTTGAAGAGACACATTTTGATTATTACTGAGTGCATGTCTTACCTTGTGGTGATTGACATCTTCATGACCCTTCTTCAAGGGCAGAGTGGTCTTTTCAGGGCACGTGTCTTTTATAAAAGAAGGCACTACCAAACTCAACAGCTGCAGCTTGGAGAGAAATGGCAAGGTATCATCCAGACATTTCCGAAATACCAAATGGAAAAGGATATTTGAGAACATCTAACATTCTTTAGTTTTATGCAACAATGGTTTGTATTTTATCACTTACAAATAGCATAGCTGCAATATGAAATTATTTTGATTATGAAATAAAATATTACTGGCAAAAACAGCAGGAAAATACATTTATTTTTTATTTTATTTTACCTTTATTTAACTAGGCAAGTCAGTTAAGAACAAATTCGTATTTACAATGACGGCCTAAACTGGCCAAACCCGGAGGACGCTGGGCCAATTGTGCGCCACCCTATGGGACTCCCAATCACGGCTGGTTGTGATACAGCCTGGAATCGAACCAGGGGGTCTGTAGTGACGCCTCAAGCACTGAGATGCAGTGCCTTAGACCGCTGCGCCACTCGGGAGTAAAATCCATGAATCTAGAGATGAGAATCATATTTTTTGTAAAGGAAAACACACAAAATTGTCTAGACACAATAGATATTTCTTAAATACTTTATACAAAACTCATAAATTGGAATGTACACAATACCAATATTTTCCCAGTGGCAATAATACAAATAAAACTTCACAAAAGTACTTTGACTGATATACTATACATGCTAACTATTGTAGTGATTTAATAATAGTGCAAAGGTTCACGAATTAAAAAAAACGATGTATTAAAAAACAGAATGAAATTATAAAAAGTGAACACTTGGACAGCTTGGCACAAGGAACATGTATCTTACAGAATGGCAGTGCCCTCCTTAAAAGTCGATATTTTCCCCTAAATCAACAGCCAAAAAGACATTGGTACAGTAGATACTGTATATAAAGCCCAGATATAGCTTTTGCAGTGTGTGATTTTGCAGTGGTTTCCTATTCAACAAATGGACTATAATTGTATGGACAACGGCAGTGTTACTTGACAAATACTCAAATATTTTCGGTAGGAGTGTGATTTTTTTCTCCCCTCATTTCTATGAGGGAGTTGATAGGCATGCATCACACCTTAAGCGAATGAATACAACACTGAACAGCATCATCATTCCACGTTTCCAAAAGAGGGATCAAAATGGGGATTTAAAAAAAAAGAATAATAAAAAGACTAAGAGAATAACTACATCTCAACAAATATTTAACAAATACAAATCCTCCAATATGATTAAATACAGTTGATTTGGGGCAAATTGACCAATCATCTGCATCGTTGTTCAACAAAAGAAATACACAGAAAACAAGGGGTAAAACAGGTATTATATAGACAGCTTCTATTATCACCACAGTAGCAAGGCCACTCAGAGATACATGGAAGCATAGCTGGAAAATAATAGCCTTTTCCTCAACGGAGATGAAAACTGTTTAAACTCCTCTGGTCCCCAAAAGATCCTCTAGGTCCAGTTAGTATCTGTAGGGTACTGCCAGGAAACTGCAGCACAAAGTCATTCAAAACAACCACTATGCAAACAATACTCAAACGCTATCTAGCAGCCCTCTTTGTTTGCAATTGTAGACCCCATTCTTCATTTGGAATAAATACATTTGAAAAACAATCAATAAAATGGCTGTCATTGACGGTTGGCAACATTAGCCAAATGTTTGTTAAAAAAAATTAAAAAAAATTATTCACCAGGGTTATTTCCTAGTGATTACAAAGTTTAAGACAGGGCCCTCCATACGCCACTGCACTTTGATGTAATAAGCGATTAAAAGTGCTCACCTCTATCTATCCTTAATGGAAGTTTCTCTCTATTGAAGGCAACCCTTGGGTTGAGGATGTTGATGTCAATTTAGACTCAAAAGCATTACAGAAAATGCTCATTCAAAGTGCATTGTCAACACTACACTTATGGGATTAATGGGTCATGAATAGGAGCCCAATTCCTGGTAGGGCACACATAACTTACAACCCCTTTACATTGAGTGCTGTTGCGGTTACAGTACCACATGTCAGAAAATAGGTGGGTGACTCAAACATGAAATCACTTCAGAAACACCACAAGGCACCACTTTCAATACAAAAAAAAAAGCAGAAACCACTATATTTAGGAGTTTAGGAGATGGGTACTTGACATGTGGTAGAACTCAAAATGATAGAAACCAGGTGAATCTACTTTGACCAATGCACCAACATTAACATTAACAATGACATCCCACGTTTGGACTCAATGATACTTTAACATGGATCCTGAAGAACACTAAAGTGAGATTGAGGAAGATAAATAAACAGCTTTGTAATATAAGTTACAGTTTGTCTAAGCTTCACACATTCACAGCTTCCAAAGTGTAAGGCATCAAACGTATGGCCACAGTTGGGGGGTATTGCACATTACATAAAAATGTGTGGGGTGAGGGGGAAACCATGTACTGAAGTACGTACAGGCTGGCAGGGAGATTACTGGCACATAGTGACCATGGCATGTCCATAGTGCAAGACTGGCAGACCCACAGGAAGTACACTATCGTGTGAGAGTGTGTATGTAATAACCACTGAGTGAAAGAGAAACTAGGTATGTGAGGGATATAGTGAGTGAGAGATTCATAAGGTGAGTATGAGAAATACAGTGTGAGTGACCGTGTGTTGGTGAACCAGTGTCCATCAAACAGCCAGTAGCAGCCAGGAAACATTATTAGTCCAAAGTAGTAGTCGAGTGGCTTTCCTTCTGTGACATGAAGGTTCTCCCATTCCTCTCCACTTGTCTTTACTAGAGGCCCTTCACACTCCTCCCCTCCTTCAGGGAGACCTCATCTACCCTCCTCTGCAGAGCGTATCTCAGACTTAAGCTTGACGAACTCCTTGGCCACCTCGTCGTTTGAGCGCTGGGAGAGGATGCGCATGGCGGTGAGGCCTGTCTCGTCCACGGTGACCCTTTGGCCCAGAGGGCACCAGCACGCCACGCTGCCTTTTTCTGCCACGTCCCTCAGCTGCATCACAGCCATCCCCACCACCCGGTCGGTACGACCAAAGCAGTAGTCCTTCACACACATCTGAAGCTCGTAGCACTCAAAGCCATCCTCGTTGCCCAGGATACTGAGGAGACATGGAGGGGAGCAATGGCTATTTCAAGGGGCTACTATTGGTTATTGTAAGTAACAGGCTACTGTACTATTGCTTGGCTCTGCACTCACAAGTGGAAGGTCTCGTTGAACTTGGGCGCCCAGCTGTTGTTCTTGGACTTGGTTTGGAACTTGCGCTTCTTGTCACTGAGGTGGGGTCCGATCATGGTGATCTCCACAAAGGGCCGGAACATCCCAGACGTCTGCCACTTCAGATCATTGGCTCCCACAACTGATATACAATGAGGAAGGAGATCGTTAGTTCGTTGGGATGGGGAGTGACAGAGAAAAAGGGTTAATTTGAGTCATTTTCCCTTTACAAATCCCTATAGGAACCTTTGACAGTGACTTTGTGCTCCCCAGTCCCAGGATGGGTGAATAGGTCGATCTGTATGGATATCTCTCCCACCGGCTTGTCCACTCCTGAGCCTAGTGTACACACAGATAGAAACACAAGACATTATCTTCCAATGGTGGTCAGTGGTTATAGATACCAGGAGTAGTTTCCTTTAGGGAGGAGGAGGAGGAGGAGAGGGCATGGGTAGTGTAGTGTCATACAACCAGGAGCAGGAGCAGTCAGGGTTGATGTTTGGGGCAAACTCACCCACAGGGGCAGGGGCAGATGGGAAGGGGTTTATGTACAGCGCACAGAGTAAAGGAGGGAGGGGTTTTTGGCACATGCTATCCATTTTTGGCACAACCTACCCCTGGAGGGTTGCATTTTTTCGTTGGGAGTTAACCTAATACCCTTCCCATTGTGCACTGGTGAAGAGGCAGCACAGGAGAAAACGAGAAGACAAACAGCAAAAAAACTAAATGGCAGCAGAGTCATGTTAGAGTTAGACAACAACTCAAGGAACAGTCACACAGCCAGAGAAAGTTAGTTTATAGGTATGTAATAGAGACACACAGTATTTAGCTGTTAGATCAACTTCAGGCCCATTACTGGAATATAACAGTACTCAAGACCCCTGGTGACCCCTGGTGGCAAAGCAGGGGAAAAGCAACAGTTATTTTAGGACTGTTATGTACAGTATTTAGTTAGAAACAATGGAACGCAGACTGATACTATTGTGTGTGTGTGTGCGCACACGCGCCTTACCTTGTGCGTGTTGTGTTGTGACGAAGGTCTTGATGAGTGTGTCTGTGGTCTGTGTGTAGAGGGACAGAGCATGGCGTAGTGAGGTCAACTCAGAACTCTTCTCCAGGAATGCCTTCTTCAGACCGTTTCCTCCAGCATGGAAGTATTGCTGCAGAAGAGAGAGGGAGAGAGAAAGGGAAAAGAGGGGAAAACAGAGGGAGATGGAGGGTTTGTTTTCCTACTATGCAATGAATGAGGACAGTAATTAAAGGCTCAGCAACAACGTCCCATCAGCAACTACTGTAAGTCGTAACTTTATCACAGGGGTATGTGTGACTATAAACTTAAACACAACACAAACCTTGATTGTGTCCAGTGCTATATCCATGACAGCACACTGTTTCGGTGTCAGGCTTTTCGCCTCTCCTGCCATGTGATCCTTGAGCTTGGAGAGCGGCCCCAGTTCCTTGGCTGCAGACAGGATCTGAGCCCCCTGACCCATACGGAAAACAAATACATAAAAACTATATTTGTAGATACATTTTTTAGGATACATGTGAAATAGGTAGAAATTGCCAAATAATATATATATATATATAAAAATATATATATATACACATTTGAAATACATTCCAACATACAGTCCCAGTCAAAACTTTGGACACACCTACTCATTCAAGGGTTTTTCTTTATTTTTCCTATTTTCTACATTGTAGAATAATAGTGAAGACATCAAAACTATGAAATAACACATATGGAATCATGTAGTACCCAAAAAAGTGTTAAACAAATCTAAATATATTTTATATTTGAGATTCTTCAAAATAGCCACCCTTTGCCTTGATGACAGCTTTGCACACTCTTGGCATTCTCTCAACCAGCTTCATGAGGTAGTCACCTGGAATGCATTTCAATTAACAGGTGTGCCTTGTTAAAAATTTAATTTGTGGAATTTCTTGCCTTCTTAATGCGTTTGAGCCAATCAGTTGTGTTGTGACAAGGTAGGGGTGGTATACAGAAGATAGCCTTATTTGGTAAAAGACCAAGTCCATATTATGGCAAGAACAGCTCAAATAAGCAAATAGAAACGACAGTCCATCATTACCTTAATACATGAAGGTCAGTCAATGCAGAACATTTCAAGAACTTTGAACGCCTCTTCAAGTGCAGTCGCAAAAACCATCAAGCGCTATGATGAAACTGGCTCTCATGAGGACCGCCACAGGAAAGGAAGACCCATCGTTACCTCTGCTGCAGAGGATAAGTTCATTAGAGTTACCAGCCTCAGAAATTGCAGCCCAAATAAATGCTTCACAGAGTTCAAGTAACAGACACATCTCAACATCAACTGTTCAGAGGAGACTGCGTGAATCAGGTCTTCATGGTCGTATTGCTGAAAAGAAACCACTACTAAAGAACACCAATAATAAGAAGAGACTTGCTTGGGCCAAGAAACATGAGCAATGGACATTAGACTGGTGGAAATCTGTCCTTAGGTCTGATGAGTCCAAATTTGAGATTTTTGGTTCCAACCTCCGTGTCTTTGTGAGACGCAGAGTAGGTGAACGGATGATCTCCGCATGTGTGGTTCCCACCGTGAAGCATGGAGGAGGAGGTGTGATGGTGCTTTGCTGGTGACACTGTTGGTGATTTATTTAGAATTCAAGGCACACTTAACCAGCATGGCTACCACAGCATTCTGCAGCAATACGCCATCCCATTGTTGTTTCCCTTGTTTGCGCTTAGTTGGACTATCATTTGTTTTTCAACAGGACAATGACCCAAAACACACCTCCAGGCTGTGTAAGGGCTATTTGACCAAGAAGGAGAGTGATGGAGTGCTGCATCAGATGACCTGGCCTCCACAATCACCCTACCTCAACCCAATTGAGATGGTTTGGGATGAGTTGGACCGCAGAGTGAAGGAAAAGCAGCCAACAAGTGCTAAGCATATGTAGCAACTCCTTCAAGACTGTTGGAAAAGCATTCCAGGTTAAGCTGGTTGAGAGAATTCCAAGCGTGTGCAAAGCTGTCATCAAGGCAAAGGGTGGCTAATTTGAAGAATCTCAAATATAAAATATATTTTGATTTGTTTAACACTTTTTTGGTTATACATGATTCTATGTGTGTTATTTCATAGTTTTGATGTCTTCATTATTATTCTACAATGTAGAAAATAGTAAAAATAATGAAAAACCCAAGAATGAGTATGTGTGTCCAAACTTTTTACTGGTACTGTTATCAAGGAATGTATTTCAAATGTCTATCACAATGAGTGTAGAAAACATAAACACCTGCTCTTTCCATGACAGACTGACCAGGTGAATCCAGGTGAAAGCTTTGATCCCTTATAGAGTACCACAGTATGAGTCATAATACCCATAAAACCTAGCGATCAAACAGGGAAATGGTTCCATTTTTTCCCTTGGGGATTTTAGAAACACTTAAAATAAGGGCTGTGCTTCATGTAGGCTTACCCTGGCGTGACGTTTTGGTACCTGTGTAAATGTCTCTAGGACAAGGTGACTTTTATCAACATATTCGCCTGTATTTACCCCCCCAAAATGAAATGCTAATTAGCTGCTAACGTGGCTATCATTAAGAACTACAAATGCCATGATGATCTGGACGAGACTGCCGAATCGAGGCAAAGGTAAGAATCTTTGCATTAACTATCTAATGTCAAAACGTCACGCCAAGGTAAGCCTACACGAAACACAGCCCTTATTTTAAGTGTTTCTTAAATCCCCTATAGGAAAAATGTAGAAAAACATTGTAGAATATAATGCCTCTCATTGGAAGACCTATACTTTGACACATTGTGGAGCATTGTACGATGTACAGTTTTTGTTTAAATCTATAAAAAATTAAAATAAAATAAAAACAGCCTTGTGCCCCATCTCTAGGCTGTTTGTTTAATGAAGCTGAAGTGAGGCCCTTACTATAGTACAACATTTTTTTATTTGAGATGGAAAAAAATTGTTTTTATGAAGTTGAACAAACATTTGGTGAAATCAAAACAAAGACAATCACTCACCAACACAATTTAAATTATATCATTGCCAAAGTTTTGGCTTGGTGGCCCAAAAAAGTACAGTGGGGAAAAAAAGTATTTAGTCAGCCACCAATTGTGCAAGTTCTCCCACTTAAAAAGATGAGAGAGGCCTGTAATTTTCATCATAGGTACATGTCAACTATGACAGACAAAATGAGGAAAAAAAATCCAGAAAATCACATTGCAGGATTTTTAATGAATTTATTTGAAAATTATGGTGGAAAATAAGTATTTGGTCAATAACAAAAGTTTCTCAATACTTTGTTATATACCCTTTGTTCAAACAGGTGCCATTAATACAGGTAACGAGTGGAGGACAGAGGAGCCTCTTAAAGAAGAAGTTACAGGTCTGTGAGAGCCAGAAATCTTGCTTGTTTGTAGGTGACCAAATACTTATTTTCCACCATCATTTGCAAATAAATTCATTAAAAATCCTACAATGTGATTTTCTGGATTTTCTTTTCTCAATTTGTCTGTCATAGTTGACGTGTACCTATGATGAAAATTACAGGCCTCTCTCATCTTTTTAAGTGGGAGATCTTGCACAATTGGTGGCTGACTAAATACTTTTTTCCCCCACTGTATCTCCATTGATCAATACGTAAAGAGTAATTTAAGAAGCCGAATTAGGAACCACTTTGGCCACCCTGTAGAATAGATGTCATAGCCAAGCATTTCTGGAATATTGTCAGGCATTACATGCATTTGAACAAAGATGTAAATGTATCTACATGTATTTGAAATACATTTTACTTGAGGTTAAATATATTGAAATGTATTTTATTTCCATATGGGGAGGAGAGGAACACCCATAGCATTAGGAGAGTGTGTTTGGCGTTTTTAAGGTAAAGGTTGAGGGTGTTAGGTCTTACAAAGGTGTCATTTCCTTGCGGCAGGACGATGGTCTTCTCCAGGCTACTCATCACAATCCTCCACAGCTCCTTCAGAACCCGCTTCAGAACAGTCTTCTCACACGCCTTGGCAAACAGCGTCAACCTGCACACACACACACGTTCAGTGGGACACCACACATAACACATCAACAAATACACAATCATGCAACATGGCACAACATACTGACAATAAAACCTTTGACTTCAGAGAGAAGGCCCTTAAATGTACACCACCAAATCAGTGGCCATAGGGAAGCAGGAGGGAATCAAGGGATCCACTCACTTTGAATCCAGGAAGTCCATGAGTGGCCGCAGCATGTTGTCGGAGTCGGCCTCCACCATGTTGCGGCTGTTGGCGTTGACTGGGCCCTTGATTTGGTACAGCAGAGAGGCCATCTGTCTCATACAGTCATCAATACGGACATGGAAACTACAGGAGAGAAAGGAGCCACAGGGGTCAGAGCCAAAATGGACTCCATATACTACAGAGGCTGTGTGCAATGAGACTACAGCACAAACATTATGAGTGAGTGACAGAGTTATAGAGTCTGGGGAGAGTGTACATGTTTGAATCTTGGGACTGTGTTGTGTGTGTGGGTGTGTGTACCTGTTTCCAAATGTGGTACTCAGCTCATCCAGCACATTGTTCAGCTTGACCTGAAGCTCATTCAGGAGGTCACTAGCGTCTGTGTCCAGCTACAGGCAGACAGAGAAAGGCAGACAGACAGACACAGAGAAGTACACAGAGATAGTCTGATAAGTATGAGTACAGCACATGTTTTACTTTACCATGTAACATTTTATATCAGCTTAGCATGATTCTCAAAAACCATAAATATGGGAGAAAAAAAACACCAAGATAATTCCCTGACTCCAGAGAATACACATACTGTAAAGTATGCACATTGCAAGTCAAAGTAGAGCACACACAATAATCCAGCAGCAATGGAGACATTTCTTTCTTTTCGCCAGTAAATGAACACGCAATGCAAGAAAAGGCAATGGTCATTCAAACATCATTTTCATAGCAACGGTGAAAACAGGAGAGATCCCCTTTAATTCCAATACACAACATATCACTGCTACTTCTCTTCCAGTTAGTTACAGTCACTCTGTTTTATTAGACACACTCCTGCAGACTAACCCACCTTTCCCCCCCTTAATAATCACCACCTTCAAAGAAAGAAGATGAAAGAAAATGGAGGTTTAATATGACAGCAGATTCATGATATTGACTCAGAGGTACACACTATTAGAGGAGCCACCAGGGGTCACAATGTGTCCCAGTTCTACAACCACAGCATCGGTCTGACAGAAACCATCTCACAGAGGCCTAAAGCAACCCCAGCCAGACAGATGACAACATGATGCGGCCCATCAAGCTAATGCTACAATAAGCCAGCTAATACATGGACTGCCAGAGACTACATGTCTAGAGTGTAGACCAGGGTACAGTATAGGACAGCTGTGGGGGAGACTACTTAATGAGTTCTGCACCAGTGGATACAAGTAAGGCTTACAGGGGCTATAGGGAGAGACTGAGTAGGTTTTTCATGAGCATCCTGTACGTGTGTATACTGCTGAGTATGTGACTGTTAGTGACAGTGATACATGAGTGTGTTAGTGGGGATGGCCACTCACTGAGGACATCACATCCTTACTACACTCACCTTCTCCTCTTTCTTTTCAGGCTATCAGAGAGTGGTAGGGGAAAAAAGATACGGCAACATTTATTGCCGTCTCTTATGAAGAGATAGTATTGGGTAAAAACAACCCACACTGCTATATGGCAAATATCTGAAAAGCAAATGAAAACCGATTGGTAAATCTTTTGACCAATGAATCAGTGTCATTTTTGTGAGCAGCATAGCTACCCCTCCATAACACAACGCAGGGAGAAACCCACCATTTCCTCTTGTGGTGCATCAATCTTTGAAAGGAAATTACAAAAATAAATAAATAAATATAGCCTGTCAAATGTGTCTGTTGTTGCAATAACTATGGATAGCAACAGGTAACTGCCAAAATTAAGGAAACACCAACATAAAGTGTCTTAATTGGGCGTAGGGCCACCACGAGCCGCCAGAACAGCTTCAATGCGCCTTGGCATAGATTCTACAAGTCTATTGGAGGGATGTGACACCATTCTTCCGTGAGAAATTCCATAATTTGTTGTTTTGTTGATGGTGGTAGAAAACACTCTCTAGAAACTCCCATAAGTGTTCAATTGGGTTGAGATCTGGTGACTGAGACGGCCATGGTATATGGTTTACATCGTTTTCATGCTCATCAAACCATTCAGTGACCACTCGTGCCCTGTGGATGGCGGCATTGTCATCCTGGAAGAGACCACTCCCATCAGGATAGAAATTATTCACCATAGGTTGAAGTTGATCACTCAGAATGGCGTTTACCTTGCCGTATAAGGGGTTGAGTGGACCTAAACCATGCCAGGAAATGCACTCCACACCATAACAGAGCCGCCATAACCCTCATTTACGCAAGTGTTTCCTTTATTTTGGCAGTTACCTATATGTACTAACACATAGAGATGATCAAGCACAACAGATATCTCTCTACCTGTAACGCAAACTAATTTAACCAAAATACATTTATAAAAAGTGTCAAGTAAAGTAAAAGTGGTCAAGTAAACCTTTGCATGCATACTGTGCGAGCACATACTGTATGTATGGAACATTTGTTTGTAATGAACGCACCTTCTCTTTGTCAGTCTTTGCAAACAAAATAAAGAAAATAACAAATAAATTGATTCCACAGCAGTCTAGGAGAAAATTACATTGTGGGAAGGAGATATCTGTGTAATGGATAGCGAGAAGACTGCACTTGGAGTTGGAGGACAGGTTAAGGATAACACCTTGGTCATAAAAGGAAAGATATTTACCAAACAGATGACAAGTGAAAAACCCAACAAGATCAATCACCAGGGAAACCATGACAGTGTCTGGTTCCACCAGGAGACGGCACAATGACGTGGTGAATGCGTGTGTTGACAAACCTCTACTACACCAACAACAAACCTCAACTTGGTCCTCCTCAACCACCACCACCTCCACACTTTCCTGAAGGGTTGGAGTGAGACAAAAAAACTAAAACATTCTGTGAACCTCCAACTTAGCCAGAGGCAGAACGGTTGATCTCACCCTCAGAGAACTGATTGATACACTGGGAGTTGGTTTACAAGTTACAGCAGTCGACTATGCCAACAATGATGGTACAGTATCATTTTCTGTATGGAAAAGGGATCATCGTCAGTTTTCTACTTGAGGTTAAAAAACGATATATTACTGTATATATATATATATATATATATATCCATGTACAGAATGTCCATACATTCACATATATAATATCCTCATCTTACACCCACCTGCCGCCATGCAAACATTTTGCCCATGTTGCCCTGGGGGAGAAAAAAAAAGGGGGGGAAATGCCCAAGTTTATTTTATTCCTAATAAGTGAGAAAAGTCAGCGCCACAGTTCGAAGGTCAGAGTGACTATAATGAATACCTGTGTGAAGGCTTTCCAGGATACAGATAAAGAGGTGTACAGTAGAATAGCCATTATCAGTCAACGATCTACGACCATACCAAAAACTGCAAAAAAGTTTACTCCAACGGTGTGTCTCGTCTTTCAAGTGCTTAACTTGTCTTGACAGGCAGATGAGAGCGTGGCAGCGTGTACTGTGAAGTTCCTGTGAACTCTTTCTCTTAAGCTTCCTCTGAAAACTCACTTCCTAATCATTCCCTCCCACACACATCCCATATCTCCCTCCTCCCCTGCCGGAGCCGTGACACAAACAAGACAACACCTCGGCATCACACGACCCCAGAGTTGTGCTTCTTCGAAACCACAGAGCTCAGATTAAAGTTCCACTCTCTGCATTCATTAGAATGTAACACTGATTGACTTACATTACAAAAACCCAACCACAAGCCATATGCCATTCATTAGCAGTGAATACACAAACAATTCTGGATGCTAGTTCCCTATATGCATTTCACACTTTCACAGCCCTAATCACTGAAATTGATCCTCGGTGTGCAGAAGTTCTTTCCATTACACTGTAAAAGACTAAATACTCACCTCTAATAGGCCGCAGGGAGCTATCATCAGAGAAAGCTAATTGAGTCGTTTTACTATGGGGATTCCTAAAGGCTCTATAGAAGGTGAACCATAGAATTAGGAATTTGAATAATTTAATAAGATCTCTGTGGGGTTAACTCTATTCTACAGTCTCCATGTTCAGTCTTCTAATGATGTCATAAACCCACCAGAGTCTCTCTCCTCATAAATCAGTTATGACTTGCTGGTCATGGGGGAGGTGAGTTTTAGGACCACTATTGTTTTCACTATATATTTTACCTCTTGGGGATGTTATTCGAAAACATAATGTTAACTTTCACTGCTATGCGGATGACACACAGCTGTACATTTCAATGAAACATGGTGAAGCCCCAAAATTGCCCTCGCTAGAAGCCTGTGTTTCAGACATAAGGAAGTGGATGGCTGAAAACTTTTTACTTTTAAACTCGGACAAAACAGAGATGCTTGTTCTAGGTCCCAAGAAACAAAGAGATCTTCTGTTAAATCTGACAATTCATCTAGATGGTTGTAAAGTCGTCTCAAATAAAACTGTGAAGGACCTCGGTGTTACTCTTGACCCTGATCTCTCTTTTGCCGAACATATCAAGACTGTTTCAAGGACAGCTTTTTTCCATCTACGTAACATTGCAAAAATCAGAAATTTTCTGTCCAAAAATGATGCAGAAAAATTAATCCATGCATTTGTTACTTCTAGGTTAGACTACTGCAATGCTCTATTTTCCGGCTACCGGATAAAGCACTAAATAAACTTCAGTTAGTGCTAAATACGGCTGCTAGAATCCTGACTAGAACCAAGAAATTTGATCATATTACTCCAGTGCTAGCTTCCCTACACTGGCTTCCTGTTAAGGCAAGGGCTGATTTCAAGGTTTTACTGTTAACCTATAAAGCGTTACATGGGCTTGCTCCTACCTATCTTTCCGAGTTGGTCCTGCCGTACATACCAATACGTACGCTACGGTCACAAGACGCAGGCCTCCTAATTGTCCCTAGAATTTCTAAGCAAACAGCGGGAGGCAGGGCTTTCTCCTATAGATCTCCATTTTTATGGAACAGTCTGCCTACCCATGTGAGAGACGCAGACTCGGTCTCAACCTTTAAGTCTTTACTGAAGACTTATCTCTTCAGTAGGTCATATGATTGAGTGTAGTCTGGCCCAGGAGTGTGAAGGTGAACGGAAAGGCTGGAGCAACGAACAGCCCTTGCTGTCTCTGCCGGGCCGTTCCCCTCTCCACTGGGGTTCTCTGCCTCTAACCCTGTTGCAGGGGCTGAGTCACTGGCTTGCTGGTGCTCTTTCATGCCGTCCCTGGGAGGGGTGCGTCACTTGAGTGGGTTGAGTTACTGACGTGATCTTCCTGTCTGGGTTGGCGCCCCCCTTGGTTTGTGCTGTGGTGGAGACCTCTGTGGGCTATACTCGGCCTTGTCTCAGGATTGTAAGTTGGTGGTTGGGGATATCCCTCTAGTGGTGCGGGGGCTGTGCTTTGGCGGAGTGGGTGGGGTTATATCCTTCCTGTTTGGCCCTGTCCGGGGTTTCTTCGGATGGGGCCACAGTGTCTCCGGACCGCTCCTGTCTCAGCCTCCAGTATTTATGCTGCAGTAGTTTATGTGTCGGGGGGCTGGGGTTAGTTGGTTATACCTGGAGTACTTCTCCTGTCTTATCCAGTGTCCTGTGTGAATTTAAGTATGCTCTCTCTAATTCTCTCGTTCTCTCTTTCTCTCTGAGAACCTGAGCCCTAGGACCATACGTCAGGACTACCGGCCGTGGTGACACCTTGCTGTCCCCAGTCCGCCTGGCCTTGCTGCTATTCCAGTTTCAACTGTTCTGCCTGCGGCTACGAAACCCCTACCTGTCCCAGACCTGCTGTTTTCAACTCTTTAATGATCGGCTATGAAAAGCCAACTGAGAGACCTGAGCCCTAGGACCATACGTCGGGACTACCGGCTGTGGTGACTCCTTGCTGTCCCCAGTCCGCCTGGCCTTGCTGCTATTCCAGTTTCAACTGTTCTGCCTGCGGTTATGGAACCCCTACCTGTCCCAGACCTGCTGTTTTCAACTCTTAATGATCGGCTATGAAAAGCCAACTGAGATTTATTCCTGATTATTATTTGACCATGCTTGTCACTTATGAACATTTTTGAACATCTTGGCATGGTTCTGTTATAATCTCCACCCGGCACAGCCAGAAGAGGACTGGCCACCCCTCATAGCCTGGTTCCTCTCTAGGTTTCTTCCTAGGCTTTCGCCTTTCTAGGGAGTTTTTCCTAGCCACCGTGCTTCTACACCTGCATTACTAGCTGTTTGGGGTTTTAGGCTGGGTTTCTGTACAGCACTTCGAGATATTAGCTGATGTAAGAAGGGCTATATAAAATAAAATTGATTGAAATTGATTGAGTTAGACGCTCTAACTACACCACCACTTTGGTAACTATCAAACTGTCCCCAACCAAAAGGGAAAGCACAGCCACCTTCTCTTCCTCTTCTTCATCATCATCATCATCATCATCATCATCCACCTGCTATCAATCTTTAGCAGTGAAGGAAACATCTATTTAAACTCAAGTTCTTAAAGTTTATTGCTATAATTCAATCATGGGTGTGTAAGCCAAAACTAAGGGATTACTAGGCCAAACTACTAACCACTTTACTCAACATCCAAACAAAATAATAACTCAGTTACTACTCAGTAAGAATGGGACAATAATTCAGAATAAAGCCGGTCCTCTTCATACTTAACATACATATACTACATTGTGCTCTTAACTAGGGATGCTAAACAGAGGGAAGGTCATGAAAACCTATATACTGTACACAGCTTAATACCCTCTAGGAAGTTGATCTAGGGAAATAATATAAATCAACATGGGCATACAGTGGGGAAAAAAAGTATTTAGTCAGCCACAAATTGTGCAAGTTCTCCCACTTAAAAAGATGAGAGAGGCCTGTAATTTTCATCATAGGTACACGTCAACTATGACAGACAAAATGAGGAAAGTAAATCCAGAAAATCACATTGTAGGATTTTTAATGAATTTATTTGCAAATTATGGTGGAAAATAAGTATTTGGTCAATAACAAAAGTCTCTCAATACTTTGTTATATACCCTTTGTTGGCAATGACACAGGTCAAACGTTTTCTGTAAGTCTTCACAAGGTTTTCACACACTGTTGCTGGTATTTTGGCCCATTCCTCCATGCAGATCTCCTCTAGAGCAGTGATGTTTTGGGGCTGTCGCTGGGCAACACGGACTTTCAACTCCCTCCAAAGATTCTCTATGGGGTTGAGA
Source organism: Coregonus clupeaformis (assembly GCF_020615455.1). Lineage (NCBI taxonomy): Eukaryota > Metazoa > Chordata > Actinopteri > Salmoniformes > Salmonidae > Coregonus > Coregonus clupeaformis. The sequence goes on along the minus strand of NC_059218.1, from coordinate 5,761,689 downwards.
TCTGGAGACTGGCTAGGCCACTCCAGGACCTTGAAATGCTTCTTACGAAGCCACTCCTTCGTTGGCCGGGCGGTTTGTTGGGGATCATTGTCATGCTGAAAGACCCAGCCACGTTTCATCTTCAATGCCCTTGCTGATGGAAGGAGGTTTTCACTCAAAATCTCACGATACATGGCCCCATTCATTCTTTCCTTTACACGGATCAGTCGTCCTGGTCCCTTTGCAGAAAAACAGCCCCAAAGCATGATGTTTCCACCCCCATGCTTCACAGTAGGTATGGTGTTCTTTGGATGCAACTCAGCATTCTTTGTCCTCCAAACACGACGAGTTGAGTTTTTACCAAAAAAGTTCTATTTTGGTTTCATCTGACCATATGACATTCTCCCAATCCTCTTCTGGATCATCCAAATGCACTCTAGCAAACTTCAGACGGGCCTGGAAATGTACTGGCTTAAGCAGGGGGACACGTCTGGCAATGCAGGATTTGAGTCCCTGGCGGCGTAGTGTGTTACTGATGGTAGGCTTTGTTACTTTGGTCCCAGCTCTCTGCAGGTCATTCACTAGGTCCCCCCGTGTGGTTCTGGGATTTTTGCTCACCGTTCTTGTGATCATTTTGACCCCACGGGGTGAGATCTTGCGTGGAGCCCCAGATCGAGGGAGATTATCAGTGGTCTTGTATGTCTTCCATTTCCTAATAATTGCTCCCACAGTTGATTTCTTCAAACCAAGCTGCTTACCTATTGCAGATTCAGTCTTCCCAGCCTGGTGCAGGTCTACAATTGTGTTTCTGGTGTCCTTTGACAGCTCTTTGGTCTTGGCCATAGTGGAGTTTGGAGTGTGACTGTTTGAGGTTGTGGACAGGTGTCTTTTATACTGATAACAAGTTCAAACAGGTGCCATTAATACAGGTAACGAGTGGAGGACAGAGGAGCCTCTTAAAGAAGAAGTTACAGGTCTGTGAGAGCCAGAAATCTTGCTTGTTTGTAGGTGACCAAATACTTATTTTCCACCATCATTTGCAAATAAATTTATTAAAAATCCTACAATGGGATTTTCTGGATTTTTTTTTCTCATTTCGTCTGTCATAGTTGACGTGTACCTATGATGAAAATTACAGGTCTCTCTCATCTTTTTAAGTGGGAGAACTTGCACAATTGGTGGCTGACTAAATGCTTTTTTCCCCCACTGTATGTTAATGTGACAAAAAAGAAATATTCAATATTCACGATATTTTCAATATAGAACTATTTAGCGGATTTGGTTGATTTTGTGGTCTCAAACCAGTGAGCTTAATATTCTTCATCAAGAATATGGGCAACAAGGAATTATTGACAATGAAAAAGGTGGGACTATTGTTCCCTTGTCATATTACTGCTACATTTACTATCAAATTATCATAAAAAGTAGTTGGGATGCAAATATTGAGTTGCGACAGACAACCTGGTTCAATTTAGGTCCAGAGGCAAAACCAGTTGAGAACCACTGCTCTAAATCATGTGGACCATCTCCATACCATTGCTTCCTCGTTTACTATCTGGTACAGAAAGACACAAATACCATGTTCATAATCTTGTCTATGAAGAGCAGTTTCAACATCATTGAACCATATGTTCACAACTTCACACATAGCTGAGATTCTTTATTTCTCTAGGTGTGATGCCAGAGTAGCACATCATTCACTCCTTTAAATCCAAACCTACTAGTCTGCTCAATCAGTTGCATGAGCCAAGAGACACACCGCACCTGTAGTCTTCTCCAGGAGGTTCCTGGTGGTCCGTAGCACAGTGAGGAAGAACACTGTTCACCCCCACCTTCCACCCGGCTCCATCTTACCCATCTGTGGAATAAGCTATTTCTTATTATCTCTTCTTCCTATACATAGTGTTGCTGCTTACCTGTTTGGCACCCATGGACTCAAACATCTTCTCCAGCTGGATACGCAACTGCTGCACATTATTCATCAGTACGCATGGCTACACAGGGGAAGAGAGAGAGAGTGATAGATAGATACAGAGACCCTTTTAAAACTCAGCAAAAAAAAAACACCAAGGATATGTTGTGTAGGCAGGATATGAAGACTTACGATCTTCTCTTTGTCAGAGTAGGAGGGGAAGCTCTTGGTCAGAATGGCACTGTACTGCAGAAGAACTTTGGCAATAGTCTGTGGGGAGGAAAACAAGTCATTACAGTGTCCAACTAAATATGGGTGAGGTTTCAGTGTCCTTGGAAATATATCTAATCCCAACCACTAAATGACTGTCATCCTTTTCTGTGAATGGGAAGTGGCCTTTTTACACTTGCTAGAGGCTATTGTGGTTATTGGGTAAAGATAAAGTGGGGGTATGTGAGGTTACTGGCAAAAGGCCTCAAAGTATGAATGTATTCTTTGTGATGCAGAACCAGTCTCTCTATAAGCTGTGCCTGGCCAGGCTAGCCCCAGGGATCTAGCCCCAGGTTAGGCTAGCCCTAGCCCCAGCCCCAGGGAGAAGGAGAGAGGGTACATTCAAGGATTTTGTCCCATTAGTAATTTTGATTTAATGAGAACATATAATATCCAATTCCTTTTAGACAAATGTGAAAGTCCCCCAGACAATGCTCTGGCTGCTTTTATTGAAATGTGATTTACTGGGGCTCATATCTGTAATAAGCGTATAGTACTCTCAAATAAGAAAAGCAATGGCAAAGATTTCTCAAAAGGGCAGAGTTGGCTGTTTACCGATGAAGAAAATGCTCTGGGCGGTCATGATCATTAATCATTTTAATAAGATTTGGGGATATTTCAAAGGTTTGAGCTAGTGTTGTTGTACTCGAGACCGGTCTCGCTTTTGAGACCACATATTGAGTGTCTCGGTCTTGTCTGGGTGTGGGATACATTTTTACTCGGTCTTGACTCGGTTTTGGACAGTGAGGAATTGTAATTTCTTCCAGAGACCAGCGGAGTAAAAAATGAATAATTATCAGCTTCCATTCAGTCAGTGCATAAAAGGCTTCGCCAGGCAAAATAAATACACTTCTTTCTTGAAACATACAGTGCATTTGGAAAGTATTCAGACCCCTTTACCTTTTCCACATTTTGTTATGTTACAGCCTTATTCTACAATTGATTAAATAATTTTTCCCCTCAATCTACACACAATACCCCATAATGACAAAGCAAAAAACTATTTTTTTAAAAACATTTTTGCACATTTATAAAAAATTAAAAACTGAAATACCTTATTTACATAAGTATTCAGACCTTTTGCTATGAGACTAAATTGAGCTCAGGTGCATCCTGTTTCTATTGATCATCCTTGAGATGTTTCTCCAACTTGATTGGAGTCCACCTGTGGTAAATTCAATTGATTGGACATGATTTGGAAAGGCACACACCTGTCTATATAAGGTCCCACAGTTGACAGTGCATGTCAGAGCAAAAACCAAGCCATGAGGTCGAAGAAATTGTCCGTAGAGCTCCGAGACAATGTTGTGTAGGGCCACAGATCAGGGGAAGGGTACCAAAAAATTTCTGCAGCATTGAAGGTCCGCAAGAACACAGTGGCCTCCATCATTCTTAAATGGTAGAAGTTTGGAGCCACCAAGACTCTTCCTAGAGCTGGCTGCCTGGCCAAACTGAGCAATCAGGGAGGTGACCAAGAACCCGATGGTCACTCTGACAGAGCTCCAGAGTTCCTCTGTGGAGATGGGAGAACCTTCCAGAAGGTCAGCCATCTCTGTAGCACTCCACCAAATCAGGCCTTTACGATAGAATGGCCAGACGGAAGCCACTCCTCAGTAAAAAGGCACATGATAGCCCGCTTGGAGTTTGCCAAAAGGTACCTAAAGGACTCTCAGACCATGAGAAACAATTACTGTCCTTTACTTTCATTTAAAAATTGTCTAACTTTGTCTGAATTTCCTTGACTAGCTAGTAGGGAAGAGTGGGGGAAATTGTTGGAAAGTTGCATGCTCACCATTAGTAAGGGGAGACACGGGGGGGCATTATTAAAAAATAATGTCTGCACTCACTAACTGTAAGTCGCTCTGGATAAGAGCGTCTGCTAAATGACTAAAATGTAAATGTAAATATCTATTATAGACATGTTTGCACAGTGGCAAACCTATTGGACATAGGCCTTAAGTGTGTGACAGGCTCGTGATGCTGAAAGGAGATCAACTGTAATACCAGCGTACTCATGTAGGAGAGTGCACTTTTAGTGGAGGCTATATGCAGGTATACGCCCTATACTCACTTGTTTTTTTGTGGGCATTGCCTATACGCACTCCTTAATCCCTTCTGTTGTATACAGTATCAAAGTAGTGTACTGGAGGTATACACATTATTAATTATGTAGTACAATAGAGAAATAATGCACAAAGTAGCCTACACAATTGCAAAGCACGTGAAATATATTAATATGCTCGCAGCACACATAGCCTTGTTTCAGCAGAATATAATCTGCAGGCAACAAGAGCGCGCAGCTCTCAACTGTTTGTCGCATGGAGTAGCTCACAGAAGAATGATATCGGTAGCCGGTAGGTAGGAAAGACGTTTCAACTTATGATATCTACCTGTAATTGCTAACTAAGCCAACAATGGGTATGCAAACCAGGTATTGAAAAAGTTCGGTCCTTAGTCTTGGTTAGTAGGCTATTTGCATTCATAATGTGCTGTTTGCATGAACATTTCTAAAGGCTTTCCCAAAAAAACTTCCCAATTAAATGTTGACTGCAATGTAGGCCTACTTGACAGAAATATATAATGCTGATTTGTATCAATGGTGAGGGCATTTGTTTTGTTCAATTGAAGTAAAGGGCAACTACACCCTCCAAAAATATATTATTTTGATTTTTCCCAGACCTCAAAAATGGTCTCCTGATGTGGTTTAAGCATTATTGTGGACTTAGAACATCACATTTTGACAGTGAAAATCTGACAAATCTATAGGAATACATTGGATTTTTCACACAGGGCGCCTTTCCTTCACACAGGACCCATTTCTCCAGGCACCACTACAAAACTGCATAGGGCCCAATGGAAATGTACAACTATTACTTCCCATTGCAAAAAACATTTCACGTTTAGTACACAAAGTAACCGGTGATCTAAAGTTTAAATGCAACAATGTTTCACACACATACACTATACATTCAAAAGTATGTGGACACCTCTTCAAATTAGTGAATTTGGCTATTTCAGCCACACCCGTTGCTGACAGGTGTATAACATCGAGCACACAGCTATGCAATCTCCATAGACAAACATCGGCAGTAAAATGCCCTTACTGAAGAGCTCAGTGATTTTCAACGTGGCACCGTCATAGGATGCCACCTTTCCAACAAGTCAGTTTGTCAAATTTCTGCCCTGCTAGAGCTGCCCCGGTTAACTATAAGTGCTGTTTTTGTGAATTGGAAACGTCTAGGAGCAATAACGGCTCTGCCGCAAAGTGGTAGGCCACACACGCTCACAGAACGACACCGCCGAGTGCTGAAGCGTGTAAAAATCGTCTGTCCCAGAGTTCCAAACTGCCTCTGGAAGCAACGTCAGCACAATAACTGTTTGTTGGAAGCTTCATGAAATGGGTTTCCATGGCCAAGCAGCTGCACACAAGCCTAATATCACCATGCACAATGCCAAGCGTCGGCTGGAGTGGTGTAAAGCTCGCCGCCATTGGACTCTGGAGCAGCGGAAACGCGGTCTCTGGAGTGATGAATCACGTTTCACCATCCAGTCCGACGGACAAATCTGGGTTTGGCGGATGCCTGGAAAACGCTGCCTCAATGCATAGTGCTAACTGTAAAGTTTGGCGGAGGAAGAATAATGGTCTGGAGCTGTTTTTCATGGTTTGGGCTAGGCCCCTCAGTTCCAGTGAAGGGAAATCTTAACACTACAGCATACCATGACATTCTAGACGATTCTGTGCTTCCAACTTTGTGGCAACAGTTTAGGGAAGGCCCTTTCCTTTTTCAGCACGACAATGCCCCGTGTGCAAAGCGAGGTCCATACAGAAATGGTTTGTCGAGATCAGTGTGGAAGAATTTGACTGGCTTGCATAGAGCCCTAACCTCAACCCCATCGAACACATTTGTGATGAATTGGAACGCTGACTGCGAGCAAGGCCTAATCGCCCAACATCAGTGCCTGACCTCACTAGTGCTCTTGTGGCTGAATGGAAGCAAGTCCCCGCAGCAATGTTCCAACATCTAGTGGAAAGCTTTCCCAGAAGAGTGGAGGCTGTTATATCAGCAAAGGGGAAACCAACTCCATATTAAATGCCCATGATTTTGGAATGAGATGTTCGACGAGCAGGTGTCCACATACTTTTGGTCATGTAGGGTAAGCTATTTTGAAAGAGATGGCTAACAACAGCATGCGAGCTGCAATAAAAAACACAGTTCCACTCACCAGATGATGATCATTTGAAACGTAACTTTTTGTTGAAAGTTATTCTTGAAAAGGGAGACGCTAACAAATTAGCAAAAACATCCTCTTCGATAACACCTGCTGCAGCCGCTGCAAACTAGCCTACAACAAAAGATAGCTAGCTAAACTGTGGGAAAACTACTGCTCCCTATTGCACAGTGACCTGTTGGCCTTCGAGAAGGCAGAAGTTTCCAGTCAATGTGATTGGTTGATTCCACTGTCACTCCAAAATGTTGCCCTAATACAGTTGAATGGCAGATGCCTTCTATCAAGCTTCTGATGGCCTAGCCAATGGCTGACTTAGCTAACTAGATTTATCTCCCCAGAGACCACCAAAGAAAAATCCTGATTGGATCTCTTCAGCGTTAACCCTTTCCTTTCTAACAAAAACTTAAGAGCTTAAATCAGAACGTCATTGAAAATAATAATAATATTATTATTATTATTTTATAAATCCTTAGCCTTTCTCTGAAAGCATAGAAGGCCCTCATTGTTCCCCACTGTGTTTGGGTTAGTAAAAATGTGTAGAGTGGCTCAAATTTTCCCTCAGCATGCATTTTTTTCACCATTCTGAATGTCTATAGAATCCATACGTTCTTCTGAAATATGCACACAAATACTGGACATTTTGTTATGGTGACGATTTGAAACTTGCAGTCTCGGTCTTGACTCGGTCTCGCATTAGGTGGTCTCGAACACAACGCTGGTTTGAGCAAATGCAAAACTCTGCCTCCCATTGTTAGAAAAACATTTCAAGCCAAAAGTCCAAATCAAGCATGACTCAGGACGAGGCTCCCTAACATGAATCTCACAAAGGGTGGAGATATGAGAGAGCAATCTATCCTTCCAGGCATTGGTCTAGAATACACACAGTTCTGTCAGGTAGGTCAGATGAGGAGGGTAAGGTTACCTTGGCGAATCGTCTGCTGTAGTGGGCCATGACCTTGGGGTCAGGACAGTCCAGTTTCTTGATGATCTCAAAGCTCTGGTTGAGCTGGGTGAAGACGTCCACCACCGAGCAGGAGAAGAGAGCATGCTCAGATGTCTGCTGGAACTGGGAGGAAAAGGGGACGGAGACAAAAGGTAACTATCTAGTTTATAGTGAATAACTGACAAAGGAATAATCAACGAGGGGCTATGCGTTCTATGGAAAATAATGAACGACGTGGAATACGCGTTCCATGATGCGCTAGTGGAGTGGAACTGGCCATCCACAGAGTTGCATTTTTTTCCGAGTTGATTATCCATTTTATACCATGGCTATAATTTAACACATTTGCCACTAGAAATGTGTTCATTTGTCGGTAGAAATTAGTTCAACATCCACAGAAGTAGCTAGCAAGTTTACGAGATAGCTACAGTAGTTGTCGTGGTAACCAAACAAACAGACTTGCTAGTTTAGCTAACCAAACCTTCAGTCCTAGCTTGCTATTATGAAAATCTAATTCAACAATGCCAATAAATGTTTTTAATTCCACTTTTGCTTTCAAAAGCAGCTCAAACAAAACATGTAAGAATGAACTAATAGCCATTGAATTCTACCATGCTGATATACCGTGCGTTATAGGGAAATAATGCACACTTTTGAATGCCCTTCAAGCCCATTAGAAACTGGTATTCAACAATGCCATGGTATAATTAACCAATAAGGCTAGAGGGGGTGTGGTATATGGCCAATATACCACGGCTAAGGACTATTCTTAGCGACAACGCAACACGGAGTGCCTGGATGCATCCCTTAGCAGTGGTATAATGGCCATATACCACAAACCCCAGAGGTGCCTTATTGCTATTATAAACTGGTTACCAAAGTAATTAGAGCAGTAAAAATACATGTTTTGTCACACCCGTGGTATACGGTCTGATATACCACGGCTGTCAGCTAATCAGCATTCAGTGCTCGAACAACCGAGTTTCTAAAGAAAATGAATGCTGATTGGCTGAAAGTTGTGGTATATCAGAACGTATACCACGGGTATGACAAAACATTTATTTTGTCATACCCGTTGCGTCGTGCCTAAGAACAGCCCTTAGCCTTGGTATATTGGCCATATACCACACCGCATCGTGCCTTATTGCTTAAATAACTACTGCCAGTTACTCACTCCATCTTTCTTGTCTCTCTCCAGAGCTCCATGCATGAACTCCATGGAAACACTTTCATTCTCATCCAGCCACTGCAGCACAAACTGTAAGAACCACCTACACATGGGAAAGAATGAAGTAAGGGGTAAAATAGGGTGAACCTATTTTTAGGCATTTCTGTTAAGTTTAGCAAAGTCATGGTTAACTCACGATGGGTAGTCGGGGACAACTCTGTTGAAGTTTGGCAGGTCCTTCACATACTCATTGTACAGCCTCTTGACCTTGAAGTGCAGGTTCATGTAGTCAACACTCTTACACAGCCGGTGTTTCTCATGCTCTGTGGAGACAAACACACCAGTGTGAGTTGTGTCTCTCGGAGTGTGTGTGTTTGTTTGTGTGTGTGTGTGTGTCTGAGTGTGTACAAGTGTGCATAAATATGCACCCATAAAGTATTCACACCTTCATAAAGTATTCACACCCCTTGACTTTTTCCAAATGTTGTTGTGTTACAGCCTGAATTAAAAATTTATAAAATTGAAATTTTGTTTCACTGGCCTACACACAATACCCAATAATGTCAAAGTGCTTTTAGACATTTGTACAAATTAATAAAAAATTAAAAGCTGAAATGACTTGAGTCAATAACTATTCAACCCCTTTGTTATGGCAAGCCTAAATAAGTTCAGGAGTAGAAATGTGCTTAACAAGTCACATAATAAGTTGCCAGTAGTGGAAAACGTAACCAATTGTCATACTTGAGTAAAAGTAAAGATGCCTTCATAGAAAATGACTCAAGTAAAAGTGAAAGGCACCCAGAAAAATACTACTTGATAAAAGTATAAAAGTATTTGGTTTTAAATATACTTAAGTATCAAAAGTAAATGTAAATTGCAAAAATATACTTAAGTATCAAAAGAAAAGTATAAATAATTTAAAATTGCTTATAATAAGAAAATCAGACGACACAATTTACTTTATTAAAAAAAAATACATTTACGGATAGCCAGGGGCACACTACAACACGCAGACATCATTTACAAATTAAGCATTTGTGTTTAGTGAGGCAGTAGGGATGACCAGGGACGTTCTCTTGATAAGTGAGTGAATTGGACCACTTTCCTGTCCTGCTAAGCATTGAAAATGTAAAGAATACTTTTGGGTGTCAGGGAAAAGTACATTATTTTCTTTAGGAATGTAGTGAAGTAAAAGTAGTCAAAAATATAAATAGTAAAGTAAAGTACAGATACCTAGAAAAACGACTTAAGTAGTACTATAAAGTATTTTTAAATACGTTACACCACTGTAAGTTGCATGGACTCACTCTGTGTTTTTGAATGACTACCCCATACATACAAATATCTGTATGGTTCCTCAGTCGAGCAGTGAATTTCAAACACAGATTCAACCACAAAGACCAGCGAGGTTTCCCAATGCTTCGCAAAGAAGGGCACCTATTGGTAGACGGGTAAAAACATTTTTTTTTTTAAGACACTGAATATCCCTTTGAGCATGGTGAAGTTATTCATTACACTTTGGATAGTGTATCAATACACCCAGTCACTATAAAGATACAGGCATCCTTCCTAACTCAGTTGCCGGAGGAAACTGCTCAGGGATTTCACCATGAGGCCAATGGTGACTTTAAAACAGTTACAGAGTTTAATGGCTGATAGGAGAAAACTGAGGATGGATCAACAACATTGTAGTTACTCCACAACACTAACCTAAATGACAGAGTGAAAAGAAGGATGCCTGTACAGAATAAACATATTGCAAAACATGCATCCTGTTTGGAATAAAGCACTAAAGTAAAACTGCAAAACAATTGGCAAAGAAATGAACTTTATGTATACAAATACAAACTATTACAGTGAGGGAAAAAAGTATTTGATCCCCTGCTGATTTTGTCAATTTGCCCACTGACAAAGACATGATCAGTCTATAATTTTAATGGTAGGATTATTTGAACAGTGAGAGACAGAATAACAACAAAAAAATCCAGAAAAACGCATGTCCAAAATGTTATAAATTGATTTGCATTTTAAATGAGGGAAATAAGTATTTGACCCCTCTGCAAACCTGACTTAGTACTTGGTGGCAAAACCCTTGTTGGCAATCACAGATGTCAGAGGTTTCATGTAGTTGGCCACCAGGTTTGCACACATCTCAGGAGGGATTTTGTCCCACTCCTCTTTGCAGAACTTCTCCAAGTCATTAAGGTTTCAAGCCTGATGTTTGGCAACTCGAAAAACACCCCCAAAGCATAATGTTTCTACCTCCATGTTTGACGATGGGGATGGTGTTCTTGGGGTCATAGGCAGCATTCCTCCTCCTCCAAACACGGCGAGTTGAGTTGATGCCAAAGAGCTCGATTTTGGTCTCATCTGACCACAACACTTTCACCCAGTTCTCCTCTGAATCATTCAGATGTTCATTGGCAAACTTCAGAAGGGCCTGTATATATGCTTTCTTGAGCAGGGGGACCTTGCGGGCGCTGCAGGATTTCAGTCCTTCACGGCGTAGTGTGTTACTAATTGTTTTCTTGGTGACTATGGTCCCAGCTGCCTTGAGATCATTGACAAGATCCTCCCGTGTAGTTCTGGGCTGATTCCTCACCGTTCTCATGATCCTTGCAACTCTACGAGGTGAGATCTTGCATGGAGCCCCAGGCCGAGGGAGATTGACAGTCCTTTTGTGTTTCTTCCATTTGCGAATAATCGCACCAACTGTTGTCACCTTCTCACCAAGCTGCTTGGCGATGGTCTTGTAGCCCATTCCAGCCTTGTGTAGGTCTACAATCTTGTCCCTGGCATCCTTGGAGAGCTCTTTGGCCTTGGCCATGGTGGAGAGTTTGGAATCTGATTGATTGATTGCTTCTGTGGACAGGTGTATTTTATACAGGTAACAAGCTGAGATTAGGAGCACTCCCTTTAAGAGTGTGCTCCTAATATCAGCTTGTTACATGTATAAAAGACACCTGGGAGCCAGAAATCTTTGATTGAGAGGGGGTCTAATACTTATTTCCCTCATTAAAATGCAAATCAATTTATAACATTTTTGACATGCGTTTTTCTGGATTTTTTTGTTGTTATTCTGTCTCTCACTGTTCAAATAAACCTACCATTAAAATTATAGACTGATCATTTCTTTGTCAGTGGGCAAACGTAAAAAATCAGCAGGGGATCAAATACTTTTTTCCCTCACTGTATGTTTGGGGCAAATCCAATACAACACGTCACTGAGTACCACTCTTCATATTTTCAAGCATGGTTGTGGCTGCATCATGTTATGGGTATGCTTGTCGTCTGCAAGGACTAAGGAGTTTTCTTGGATAAAAGGAAACGGAATGGAGCTAAGCACAGGCAAAATCCTAGAGGAAAACTTGGTTCAGTCGTCTTTACAACAGACACTAAGAGACAAATTCACCTTTGAGCAGGACAATAACCTAAAACACAAGGTCAAATATACACTGGAGTTGCTTACCAAGACGACATTGAATGTTCCTGAGTGGCCTAGTTACAGTTTTGACTTAAATCGGCTTGAAAATCGATGGCAAGACTTGAAAATGGCTGTCTAGCAATGATCAACAACCAACTTGACAGAGCTTGAAGAATAAAAAAAATACATGTGCAAATATTGTACAGTCCAGGTGAGCAAAGCTCTTAGAGACTTACCCAGAAAGACACAGCTGTAATCGCTGCCAAAGGTGATTCTAACATGTATTGACTCAGAGGGTTGAACACTTATGTAATCAAGATACTGCATATTAGTGTTTTATTTTTCATAGATTTTTTACAAATGTTAGAATTTTTCTTCCACTTTGACATTTGAGTATTTTGTGTAGATCGTTGACAAAAACAGACAATTAAATCAATTTTAATCCCACCTTGTAACACAACAAAATGCGGAAAAAGTCAAGACGTGTTAACAGTTTCTGAAGGCACTGCATGAGTGTCTGAGTAAGTGTCTGAGTAAGCTTGGAGGTAGAGGAGTGAAGAGCAGCCAGCCACCCTGAGTTGACTGTACAGCCACAGCCAGGTGACAAGAGGGTTCTCCTCTCTCAGCTTTGAAGTGGGCTTCCTTCCTGCATGAGTGTGTGGTGGGGCGGCCCCACTCCCCTAGCGCCCCCAGGCACGGTGCTTAAAACAAACGCACACGCACAAACGCGCACACACACACACACACACAAACACACCTATTCAACTCTCCCGTGAGAAAGATCTATCATTGGGAGATGGTGAACATTTTCATGTGGACAGAGGGAAGTGGAGATACTACTTAGAGATATACAGTCCACCTGTGGGGAGAGGAGACATAAGCAGCTTTCACACCCAGCACATATCACTCTCTCGCTCTGCACCGCATCGGGCTTTACTGTATCTCACATCCCCAGAACTCCTCCATTCTCCCCTGGGATACCGCTCTCTCCCTCTATCCCTCACTCCCTCATTCCTCGGCTTCAGTGTAGCTTGCTCCCTCTTCTCCCAGCCTTACACATCATTCTCTATACTCAGCAATGAAATGAGAGAAGAGACAGAATATGTAAAACATAGTCAGGAACTCTGACCACAGTGAAATAAGTAGAGATTCAGCAAAACTGAGGACAATTGAATTAAATAAAAACGTGTCTATCGCTAAATTTAGTCTCCTCTCCACTTCAGTTTGCTTGGTTGGAAGGTTTGGTAGCGGCAGTGATCCCTTCTCTTTACCACAGTGAAAGAAACAACGGCCTTCCCTAGAGAATTAACTTGGCATCTCCGTTGGAAATGACAGTTTTCCCTGGAAACACAGATCTAACTCTGTCGGTGATTGTGGGGTTCTGGGAGGAGAACAAGACAGGGGGAGTGATGGGGTGGGGTTGATGCTCTTACCACCATAACACGTCTGCCCACGACAGTGGAATTCAGATGGGGCTAGAACACAGAGAAATGAGCACGGACAAAGGAATTAAATGAAAGAGAAGAACAAGGTAACACAAATAGAAAGAAATGTAGCAAGATAGAAGTGAAAAGATGGAGGATAGAATGGTGATGAGCCATACACAACTGATGAATGCAAATGGCTTGCCAGACCATGAATGAAATACTACATTCTGTCAACTGACAATTTTTTGTCAGATTCACACAGTAGTGCTGTGGTAGAAGTTCAATTATATTCAACACTAAAATCCATGATTACTAACGGCTAAGCGAAAACTGTCACATACTGTAGCATAGCATAATAACAGGGTCTATTCTATCCCCATAGTACAGTATGGTACCGTTTCACTAGTCAGTCTTACCCTGAAGCCACTGGTAATGATCAACGTTATCCATTACGGAAAGACAGACAGGGCAGAAGAGACAGACAAGGCTGAGCCAAAGACTGAGCCACAGACAGCGGGTGGAGCCGGCAGAGACTGGGAAGATTTATTTTCCTTTTACTGTTGCTTAGCGTCTACAGCACAATCCATAGGTATCCTCTTGGGCTCATCCTTTCTCCATATACAGTTGAAGTCGGAAGTTTACATACACCTTAGCCAAATACATTTAAACTCAGTTTTTCACAATTCCTGACATTTAATCCTAGTAAAAAAATCCCTGTCTTAGGTCAGTTAGGATCACCACTTTATTTTAAGAATGTGAAATGTCAGAATAATAGTAGAGAGAATTATCTATTTCAGCTTTTATTTATTTTATCACATTCCCAGTGGGTCAGAAGTATACATACACTCAATTAGTATTTGGTAGCATTGCCTTTAAATTGTTCAACTTGGGTCAAACGTTTCGGGAAGCCTTCCACAAGCTTCCCACAATAAGTTGGGTGAATTTTGGCCCATTCCTCCTGACAGAGCTGGTGTAACTGAGTCAGGTTTGTAGGCCTCCTTGCTCGCACACACTTTTTCAGTTCTGCCCACAAATGTTCTATAGGATTGAGGTCAGGGCTTTGTGATGGCCACTCCAATACCTTGACTTTGTTGTCCTTAAGACATTTTGCCACAACTTTGGAAGTATGCTTGGGGTCATTGTCCATTTGGAAGACCCATTTGCGACCAAGCTTTAATTTCCTGACTGATGTCTTGAGATGTTGCTTCAATATATCCACATAATTTTCCTTCCTCATGATGCCATCTATTTTGTGAAGTGCACCAGTCCCTCCTGCAGCAAAGCACCCCCACAGCATGATGCTGCTACCCCCGTGCTTCACGGTTGGGATGGTGTTCTTCGGCTTGCAAGTGTCCCTCTTTTTCCTCCAAACATAACAATGGTCATTATGGCCAAACAGTTATATTTTTGTTTCATCAGACCAGAGGACATTTCTCCAAAAAGTACGGTCTTTGTCCCCATGTGCAGTTGCAAACCGTAGTCTGGCTTTTTTATGGCGGTTTTGGAGCAGTGGCTTCTTCCTTGCTGAGCGGCCTTTCAGGTTATGTCGATATAGGACTTGTTTTACTGTGGATATAGATACCTTTGTACCTGTTTCCTCCAGCATCTTCACAAGGTCCTTTGCTGTTGTTCTGGGATTGATTTGCACTTTTCGCACCAAAGTACGTTCATCTCTAGGAGACAGAACGCGTCTCCTTCCTGAGCGGTATGATGGCTGCGTGGTCCCATGGTGTTTATACTTGCGTACTATTGTTTGTACAGATGAACATGGTACCTTCAGGTGTTTGGAAATTGCTCCCAAGGATGAACCAGACTTGTGGAGGTCTACAATTTTTTTTCTGAGGTCTTGGCTGATTTCTTTTGATTTTCCCATGATGTCAAGCAAAGAGGCACTGAGTTTGAAATACCTTGGTAGGCCTTGAAATACATCCACAGGTACACCTCAAATTATGTCAATTAGCCTATCAGAAGCTTCTAAAGCCATGACATCATTTTCTGGAATTTTCCAAGCTGTTTAAAGGCACAGTCAACTTAGTGTATTGTAAACTTCTGACCCACTGGAATTGTGAAACAGTGAATTATAAGTGAAATAACCTGTCTGTAAAGAATTGTTGGAAAGATTACTTGTGTCATGCACAAAGTAGATTGCCAAAACTATAGTTTTAATGACTCCAACCTAAGTGTATGTAAACTTCCGAATTCAACTGTAGCTACAATGCACACAAACACCCAGAGAAAGGGCCTAGGTAGGGCCAGGTAAGTCTAGGGATATAGTAGTAGTGGGTTAGGAGCTTGACCCAAAAATGACCCAGATAGAGGACATGTCTGCATGGTTCCTGAGAGGGGCATCCGTGGAGACTCACCCTCCATGGCATACTTCATGTCCTGGGAGAACAGCGTCCACATGACCTCAGCACACACCTTCCCCACGTTCAGCTCCTGAGGGAACCTGGAGGAGAAATGGCACAGAGCAGCATTAGATACTGGAAATAGAACATCAAAACAGAAATCATTAGTACATTAGTTAAGTAATACTAATTTAGTACTAACTGGCTGAGGACGGGTGTGTAGGAGTTCCTGTCCTCCTCTATGATGGAGACGATAAGGGTGATCAGTTTGGGCCAGAAGTCCAGGTTCTTGATGCTGGGGCCCTGCTCCTCCAGGGAAAGATCCTCTTTGTGCTGGACAAGAACACAACCACACAGTCAGACTAACACAGCTTGCTCTGGACAAGAACACAACTATAACCACAATCCCAGTCAGACGAAACACTGCATGTAACGCAACACTGCTGGATTAAAGCAATATCCCTTGTCATATGAATAACCTGCATTAAGTCCATTAGTGTAAATAGCACTGCACTAGAAAGTGAGTAGAACCTGAGTGGGTCTGAGTGACTCACTGTGTCCAGCGGCTGGTACTGGCGGCTGTACAGCTCCTGGCAGTTGTTGAAGATGTAGTCGTAGGTGGAGTTGAGACAGGCCTTGACACAGTCCCTCACCACCTGACTGGCTCTGGGGGGACTCTGCAGTTCCTGGACCTGGACACCAGAGGGAGATGGTGAGCGTTTCAGAGAGGGAGAGGTGGGGAGTTACTGTCACAGTACAGATATCTGTATTCAGTGTGTTAAGGAAGATAACAGATCTCTCTGTTCTACCAGAGATAGGAGTGCATTTGAGGGGGTTTTTGCACAGAGAGAACAGAACCCTGAGTCTGTGTTTCATTTCCCTCTGAGGCCTTGGCGTAAGCCTACCTTCATCCTGAAGAAGGTGATGCTAGTCAGGAGGTCTACAGTGGACTTGAGGTCCTGGAGACGGTCCTTACTGCTGGCAGGAAAATTGTTCTGGATGAGAAGAACGGGGGACCATTAGGAACACAGAGATAAAAGGGGAAGGTGTAGTTCAACCAACAAGTTCATTTTGAGGTTCAGGTGAAATATGTGTAACTCACCCTGTATGTGGAGAGGTCAATGCGTAAGGAGTTGTGGAGTTGATCCAAGAGCTTGACAAAGCGCTCTTTCTGTTGGAGAGAAAATAAGAACAATAGAAGTAAAAACAGAGCCTGTAATCTGGACATATAGAGGATAGAGACATTTGTACATGATAGAGAGATTGGGAAACAAAACATACATTCAGAAAAAGGCATCCTGTGTTATAGGACAGGGTAGAAGCCAAGATGGTGTAATTGGGGAGAGGGGTGTCAGTCAGGCCATACTCACTCCAAAGTTGGAGGCGGAAAAGCGGTCAGAGGCGGAGACGTTGGTGGAAGCGGTAGTGTGGGCGTAGAAGGCATTGATGTTGGCAAGCAGGGTGCTCATAACCGCGGGAACACCAGGACACATGTACTTAGAGGAGAGGCAGGCGAAGTTTCTAAACACACCAGCAGAGGGCACTACAGTCAGGGAGGGCTCAGAGACAGCAGCTAAATGAGACATGATGCTGTTGATGGATTCTATTCATTCATGTATTTATTATGTCTCTTGCACACAAATCATAATGACTTTGATGTAATGTAAATAATGCAATCAATTTGAACCAATTTCACAAGATAGACATTTTCTTTCATCGTGGGACAAAATAATCTACAGTAGTGAATATTATGGGATGTTATGCAGGTTCTAACAGAGCACAAGAGTAGGTCTATGTTTAGCTACCTAGCACCCTCTCTGGGATCAGGATTACACCGAATGATCCCTCCCTATGTGGGACGGCTGTTTCATTTCTCCCATCAAGCCCCTGCCCCATTCTGGCTGAGGGATGGCCACCTGAGTGTGCTTTATGTGAGTGATGGACCCGGTTAACAGGCATCTGTATGAAGAATGGCACGTCATGGAAACAGATCCATTCTAAGACCATTTATAATTGACTTTCCTTCATTTGGAGGCCGCCAGGGAATGACAACAGCACCAAACGGTTATTTCATATTAGAGAGAGGGGGGAGGAGAAGGGGAGACGGACAGAAAGCAAGATGGAGAGAGAGTGCAAGAGAGAGAGAGAATGCGCGAGAGAGTGGTCTGCTCCCTCTGACTCACGTCATGGCCTGGTAGATGGACTCGATCCCGTAGCGCATTGCGAACTCATCCACTATCTCCTGGGACACCTCGTCAAAGTACACCTTCCAGGCATCGTCTCCTTTAGCGTCGGGGATCCTCACTACCCCTTGGCCCAGAATGTCCGTTGAGTGGTGGAACAGGTTCTAGAAAGCAGACAGCCACAATGTCAGTGAGATATAGAGACCCACAAGAAGCTGTGCTTTTAGGGCTGGTTTAGGACTAGATTTAGTGTCTGCAGTAGAGATGTACTGAGTGTCATACCTCGTGTAGACAGGTGTACTGTACGTGATAGGGAGCTACTTTCTCCTCTCCCTTGATCTCCACACTGATCTGGAGACGGATGGCCCCAGACACGGCTGACTTGTCTGTCCTCTTCTCTGTAACAATAGACACACACACACACGTCAGTGAATCAATTACTTCAATCTAGATCTGGCACACTAACCAGGTCTGCCCTTTCTAACACCAATTATAGACATATACACATATATATATATACAGTACCAGTCAAAAGTTTGGACACACCTACTCATTCAAGGGTTTTTCTTTAATTTTACCATTTTCTACATTGTAGAATAATAGTGAAGACATCAAAACTATGAAATAACACATATGGAATCATGTAGTAACCAAAAAAATATTAAACAAATCTAAATATATTTTATATTTGAGATTCTTCAAATAGCCACCCTTTGCCTTGATGACAGCTTTGCACACTCTTGGCATTCTCTCAACCAGCTTCATGAGGTAGTCACCTGGAATGCATTTCAATTAACAGTTGTGCCTTCTTAAAAGTTAATTTGTGGAATTTCTTTCCTTCTTAATGTGTTTCATCCAATCAGTTGTGTTGTGACAAGGTAGGGGGTTATACAGAAGATAGCCCTATTTGGTAAAAGACCAAGTCCATATTATGGCAAGAACAGCTCAAATAAGCAAAGAGAAATGACAGTCCATCATTACTTTAAGACATGAAGGTCAGTCAATCCGGAAAATGTCAAGAGCTTTGAAAGTTTTTTTAAGTGCAGTCGCAAAAACCATCAAGCGCTATGAAGACCCAGTGTTACCTCTGCTGCAGAGGATAAGTTAATTAGAGTTACCAGCCTCAGAAATTGCAGCCCAAATAAATGCTTCACAGAGTTCAAGTAACAGACTCAACATCAACTGTTCAGAGGGGACTGTGTGAATCAGGCCTTCATGGTCGAATTGCTGCAAAGAAACCACTACTAAAGGACACCAATAATAAGAAGAGACCTGCTTGGGCTAAGAAACAAATTTGAGATTTTTGGTTCCAACCGCCGTGTCTTTGTGAGACGCGGTGTGGGTGAACGGATGATCTCTGCATGTGTATTTCCCACCGTAAAGCATGGAGGAGGAGGTATTATGCTACGGGGGTGCTTTGCTGGTGACACTGTCTGTGATTTATTTAGAATTCAAGGCACACTTAACCAGCATGGCTACCACAGCATTCTGCAGCGATACGCCATCCCATCTGGTTTGGGCTTAGTGGGACTATCATTTGTTTTTCAAAAGGACAATGACCCAACACACCTCCAGGCTGTGTAAGGGCTATTTTACCAAGAAGGAGAGTGATGGAGTGCTGCATCAGATGACCTGGCCTCCACAATCCCCCGACCTCAACCCAATTGAGATGGTTTGGGATGAGTCGGATGGCAGAGAGAAGGAAAAGCAGCCAACAAGTGCTCAGCATATGTGGGAACTCCTTCAAGACTGTTGGAAAAGCATTCCAGGTGAAGCTGGTTGAGAGAATGCCAAGAGTGAGCAAAGCTGTCATCAAGGCAAAGGGTGGCTATTTGAATAATCTCAAATATAAAATATATTTTGATTTGTTTTACACTTTTTTGTTTACGACATGATTCCATATCTGTTATTTCATAGTTTTGATGTCTTCACTATTATTCTACAATGTAGAACATAGTAAAAATAAAGAAAAACCCTTGAATGAGTAGGTGTGTCCAAACTTTTGACTGGTACTGTATATACATATATAGACATACATACATTCATATACACACACATACATATACATATACATACACACATATATATATATATATATATATAAATAAATAAAACAGGTTCATAGAGGATCCGTTACAGGGCTATTCTGTATGTGCTATAGTAATAGGACTACTACTCCAGTTTGTATTGAGGACAAGGGCTCAGGGTTGTATAGATTCGTTCTTGTTCTTCCCGGCTGATGACACTTCAGCTGGTCTTATTCTGGAAGTGCCGTGTTCGGCAGCACAACCCGGCTATTTCCCCTGACATTATTAGGCTAATTTGTACGTGTCGTTGGAGCGGTCGACTTCCTGGAGTGCGCTACATAATAATCAAGGAGGATCTCTCCCCTGAGAGGATGGAGGGGAGTTGAGAGAGAGAGGGGGACAGTGGGGGAGTGGAGTGGGTTTACTACTGATTTCAAATCTCCTCTTTTACTGTGTGGTATCGAACACATTCAATGAGTAACCTTAGCTAAAATGTATATTTCACATAATCTAGAGAAAGTGTACAGTGGGGGAAAAAAATATTTAGTCAGCCACCAATTGTGCAAGTTCTCCCACTTAAAAATATGAGAGAGGCCTGTAATTTTCATCATAGGTTCACGTCAACTATGACAGACAAAATGAGAAAAAAAATCCAGAAAATCACATTGTAGGATTTTTTATGAATTTATTTGCAAATTATGGTGGAAAATAAGTATTTGGTCAATAACAAAAGTTTCTCAATACTTTGTTATATACCCTTTGTTGGCAATGACACAGGTCAAACGTTTTCTGTAAGTCTTCACAAGGTTTTCACACACTGTTGCTGGTATTTTGGCCCATTCCTCCATGCAGATCTCCTCTAGAGCAGTGATGTTTTGGGGCTGTCGCTGGGCAACACGGACTTTCAACTCCCTCCAAAGATTTTCTATGGGGTTGAGATCTGGAGACTGGCTAGGCCACTCCAGGACCTTGAAATGCTTCTACGAAGCCACTCCTTCGTTGCCCGGGCGGTGTGGTTGGGATCATTGTCATGCTGAAAGACCCAGCCACGTTTCATCTTCAATGCCCTTGCTGATGGAAGGAGGTTTTCACTCAAAATCTCACGATACATGGCCCCATTCATTCTGTCCTTTACACGGATCAGTCGTCCTGGTCCCTTTGCAGAAAAACAGCCCCAAAGCATGATGTTTCCACCCCCATGCTTCACAGTAGGTATGGTGTTCTTTGGATGCAACTCAGCATTCTTTGTCATCCAAACACGACGAGTTGAGTTTTTACCAAAAAGTTATATTTTGGTTTCATCTGACCATATGACATTCTCCCAATCCTCTTCTGGATCATCCAAATGCACTCTAGCAAACTTCAGACGGGCCTGGACATGTACTGGCTTAAGCAGGGGGACACATCTGGCACTGCAGGATTTGAGTCCCTAGCGGCGTAGTGTGTTACTGATGGTAGGCTTTGTTACTTTGGTCCCAGCTCTCTGCAGGTCATTCACTAGGTCCCCCCATGTGTCCCCCCATCTGTCTATCTCCTCATTTGAATTCCATGCTGTCACAGTCACTAGCCCATTTAAGCTTAATATCCTTGTCATCTATCGCCCTCCAGGTTCCCTTGGAGAGTTCATCAATGAGCTTGACGCCTTGATAAGTTCCTTTCCTGAGGATGGCTCACCCCTCACAGGGGATTTCAACCTCCCTACGTCTACATTTGACTAATTTCTCTCTGCCTCCTTCTTTCCACTCCTCTCCTCTTTTGACCTCACCCTCTCACCGTCCCCCCCTACTCACAAGGCAGGCAATACGCTTGACCTCATCTTTACTAGATGCTGTTCTTCTACTAATCTCACTGCAACTCCCCTCCATGTCTCCGACCACTACTTTGTATCCTTTTCTCTCTCGCTCTCCTCCAACACTACTCACTCTGCCCCTACACAGATGGTAATGCGCCGCCGCAACCTTCGCTCTCTCTCTCCCGCTACTCTCTCCTCTTCCATCCTATCATCTCTTCCCTCTGCTCAATCCTTCTCCCTCCAATCTCCTGATTCTGCCTCCTCAACCCTCCTCTCCTCCCTTTCTGCATCCTTTGACTCTCTATGTCCCCTATCCTCCCGGCCGGCTCGGTCCTCCCCCTCCAGCTCCGTGGCTTGATGACTCATTGCGAGCTCACAGAACAGAGCTCCGGGCAGCTGAGCGGAAATGGAAGAAAACTAGACTCCCTGCGGACCTGGCATCTTTTCACTCCCTCCTCTCTACATTTTCGTCATCTGTTTCTGCTGCTAAGGCCACTTTCTACCACTCTAAATTCCAAGCATCTGCCTCTAACCCTAGGAAGCTCTTTGCCACATTCTCCTCCCTGCTGAATCCCCCCTCTGTGGATGACTTCGTCAACCACTTTGAAAAGAAGGTTGACGACATCCGATCCTCGTTTGATAAGTCAAATGACACTGCTGGTCCTGCTCACACTGCCCTACCCTATGCTTTGACTTCTTTCTCCCCTCTCTCTCCAGATAAAATCTTGCGACTTGTGACTGCAGGCCGCCCAACAACCTGCCCGCTTGACCCTATCCCCTCCTCTTTTCTCCAGACCATCTCCGGTGACCTTCTCCCCTACCTCACCTCGCTGATCAACTCATCCTTGACCGCTGGCTATGTCCCTTCCGTCTTCAAGAGAGCGAGAGTTGCACCCCTTCTCAAAAAAACCAACACTCGATCCCTCTGATGTCAACAACTACAGACCAGTATCCCTTCTTTATTTTCTTTCCAAAACTATTGAGCGTGCCGTCTCTAGCCAACTCTCTTGCTATCTCTCAGAATGACCTTCTTGATCCAAACCAGTCAGGTTTCAAGACTGGTCATTCAACTGAGACTGCTCTTCTCTGTGTCACGGAGGCTCTCCGCACTGCTAAAGCTAACTCTCTCTCCTCTGCTCTTGTCCTTCTAGACCTGTCTGCTGCCTTTGATACTGTGAACCATCAGATCCTCCTCTCCACCCTCTCCGAGCTGGGCATCTCCGGCGTGGCTCACTCTTGGATTGCGTCCTACCTGACCGGTCGCTCCTACCAAGTGGCGTGGCGAGAAGCTGTCTCCGCACCACGTGCTCTCACCACTGGTGTCCCCCAGGGCTCAGTTCTAGGCCCTCTCCTATTCTCGCTATACACCAAGTCACTTGGCTCTGTCATATCCTCACATGGCCTCTCCTATCATTGCTACGCTGACGATACACAACAAATCTTCTCCTTTCCCGCTTCTGATAACCAGGTGGCGAATCGCATCTCTGCATGTCTGGCAGACATATCAGTATGGCTGACGGATCACCACCTCAAGCTGAACCTTGGCAAGACGGAGCTGCTCTTCCTCCCGGGGAAGGACTGCCCGTTCCATGATCTCGCCATCACGGTTGACAACTCCGTTGTGTCCTCCTCCCAGAGTGCGAAGAGCCTTGGTGTGACCCTGGACAACACCCTGTCGTTCTCCGCTAACATCAAGGCGGTGACCCGATCCTGTAGGTTCATGCTCTACAACATTCGGAGAGTACGACCCTGCCTTACACAGGAAGCGGCACAGGTCCTAATCCAGGCACTTGTCATCTCCCGTCTGGATTACTGCAACTCGCTGTTGGCTGGGCTCCCTGCCTGTGCCATTAAACCCCTACAACTCATCCAGAATGCCGCAGCCCGTCTGGTGTTCAACCTTCCCAAGTTCTCTCACATCACCCCGCTCCTCCGCACACTCCACTGGCTTCCAGTTGAAGCTCGCATCTGTTACAAGACCATGGTGCTTGCCTATGGAGCTGTGAGGGGAACGGCACCTCATCGTTCTTGTGATCATTTTGACCCCACGGGGTGAGATCTTGCGTGGAGCCCCAGATCGAAGGAGATTATCAGTGGTCTTGTATGTCTTCCATTTCCTAATAATTGCTCCCACAGTTGATTTCTTCAAACCAAGCTGCTTACCTATTGCAGATTCAGTCTTCCCAGCCTGGTGCAGGTCTACAATTGTGTTTCTGGTGTCTTTTGACAGCTCTTTGGTCTTGGCCATAGTGGAGTTTGGAGTGTGACTGTTTGAGGTTGTGGACAGGTGTCTTTTATACTGATAACAAGTTCAAACAGGTGCCATTAATACAGGTAACGAGTGGAGGACAGAGGAGCCTCTTAAAGAAGAAGTTACAGGTCTGTGAGAGCCAGAAATCTTGCTTGTTTGTTGGTGACCAAATACTTATTTTCCACCATAATTTGCAAATAAATTCATTAAAAATCCTACAATGGGATTTTCTGGAAAAGAAATTCTCAATTTGTCTGTCATAGTTGACGTGTACCTATGATGAAAATTACAGGCCTCTCTCATCTTTTTAAGTGGGAGAACTTGCACAATTGGTGGCTGACTAAATACTTTTTTTCCCCACTGTACATACATTTCCCCTTTTCATAGAGCTAACACACTTCACAACCACCCCATAACCCCTTTAACATTCAAGAAGTGTTGTTCCTTTGAAGGCTTGTTTCAGTAGTATCATGGTGGAGTCCTTTTTAAAAGTCAAGTAATTGGACAAGAAAAATGGTGCTGCTGGCCAAGGGAGACGTGGGTAATGAGGTAGAAGACTGGACTACAGAAGAGGGCTGGGATTTAGAACAGAGCTGGTGACATGAGAGAGGCAGATGCGCTACGATGCTAGCTAACCCACTTAGTTACTGTAAGATGTCTTCAATAAGAGTCTTCTTCTTAGACTTTCTACCCATCATTAACTAGCCCTCTGACAGATAGTCCATTAAGACAAAGCACTGTGCAGCAACTAACAATCTGTTCGTTTAAAGGGTTGATTTCAGCCCTCCTATAGAGCAAACTAATGATAGAGTATGATTAAAAAAAACATTTAAGGGGTGGGGGTTTGGCGGATGCAAGGAGGAAGCTAACAGAATATGCCTTTGGCCGGCGTAACTTAGAATCAATCAATCAATCAATTTTATTTTATATAGCCCTTCGTACATCAGCTAATATCTCGAAGTGCTGTACAGAAACCCAGCCTAAAACCCCAAAACAGCTAGTAATGCAGGTGTAGAAGCACGGTGGCTAGGAAAAACTCTCTAGAAAGGCCAAAACCTAGGAAGAAACCTAGAGAGGAACCAGGCTATGAGGGGTGGCCAGTCCTCTTCTGGCTGTGCCGGGTGGAGATTATAACAGAACCATACCAAGATGTTCAAAAATGTTCATAAGTGACAAGCATGGTCAAATAATAATCAGGAATAAATCTCAGTTGGCTTTTCATAGCCGATCATTAAGAGTTGAAAACAGCAGGTCTGGGACAGGTAGGGGTTCCATAACCGCAGGCAGAACAGTTGAAACTGGAATAGCAGCAAGGCCAGGCGGACTGGGGACAGCAAGGAGTCACCACGGCCGGTAGTCCCGACGTATGGTCCTAGGGCTCAGGTCTCTCAGTTGGCTTTTCATAGCCGATCATTAAGAGTTGAAAACAGCAGGTCTGGGACAGGTAGGGGTTTCGTAACCGCAGGCAGAACAGTTGAAACTGGAATAGCAGCAAGGCCAGGCGGACTGGGGACAGCAAGGTGTCAGCATGCCCGGTAGTCCTGACGTATGGTCCTAGGGCTCAGGTTCTCAGAGAGAAGAGAGAACGAGAGAATTAGAGAGAGCATACTTAAATTCACACAGGACACTGGATAAGACAGGAGAAGTACTCCAGGTATAACCAACTAACCCCAGCCCCCCGACACATAAACTACTGCAGCATAAATACTGGAGGCTGAGACAGGAGCGGTCCGGAGACACTGTGGCCCCATCCGAAGAAACCCCGGACAGGGCCAAACAGGAAGGATATAACCCCACCCACTCTGCCAAAGCACAGCCCCCGCACCACTAGAGGGATATCCTCAACCACCAACTTACAATCCTGAGACAAGGCCGAGTATAGCCCACAGAGGTCTCCACCACAGCACAAACCAGGGGGGGCGCCAACCCAGACAGGAAGATCACGTCAGTAACTCAACCCACTCAAGTGACGCACCCCTCCTAGGGACGGCATGAAAGAGCACCAGCAAGCCAGTGACTCAGCCCCTGTAACAGGGTTAGAGGCAGAGAACCCCAGTGGAGAGAGGGGAACCGGCCCGGCAGAGACAGCAAGGGCTGTTCGTTGCTCCAGAGCCTTTCCGTTCACCTTCACACTCCTGGGCCAGACTACACTCAATCATATTACCTACTGAAGAGATAAGTCTTCAGTAAAGACTTAAAGGTTGAGACCGAGTCTGCGTCTCTCACATGGGTAGGCAGACTGTTCCATAAAAATGGAGATCTATAGGAGAAAGCCCTGCCTCCCGCTGTTTGCTTAGAAATTCTAGGGACAATTAGGAGGCCTGCGTCTTGTGACCGTAGCGTACGTATTGGTATGTACGGCAGGACCAAC
Organism: Coregonus clupeaformis; assembly: GCF_020615455.1. Lineage (NCBI taxonomy): Eukaryota > Metazoa > Chordata > Actinopteri > Salmoniformes > Salmonidae > Coregonus > Coregonus clupeaformis. Next base: position 5,735,364 of record NC_059218.1, on the reverse strand, counting down.
TCGGAAAGATAGGTAGGAGCAAGCCCATGTAACGCTTTATAGGTTAACAGTAAAACCTTGAAATCAGCCCTTGCCTTAACAGGGAAGCCAGTGTAGGGAAGCTAGCACTGGAGTAATATGATCAAATTTCTTGGTTCTAGTCAGGATTCTAGCAGCCGTATTTAGCACTAACTGAAGTTTATTTAGTGCTTTATCCGGTAGCTCGGAAAGTAGAGCATTGCAGTAGTCTAACCTAGAAGTAACAAATGCATGGATTAATTTTTCTGCATCATTTTTGGACAGAAAATTTCTGATTTTTGCAATGTTACGTAGATGGAAAAAACCTGTCCTTGAAACAGTCTTGATATGTTCGTCAAAAGAGAGATCAGGGTCAAGAGTAACGCCGAGGTCCTTCACAGTTTTATTTGAGACGACTTTATAACCATCAAGATGAATTGTCAGATTTAACAGAAGATCTCTTTGTTTCTTGGGACCTAGAACAAGCATCTCTGTTTTGTCCGAGTTTAAAAGTAGAAAGTTTTCAGCCATCCACTTCCTTATGTCTGAAACACAGGCTTCTAGCGAGGGCAATTTTGGGGCTTCACCATGTTTCATTGAAATGTACAGCTGTGTGTCATCCGCATAGCAGTGAAAGTTAACATTATGTTTTCGAATAACATCCCCAAGAGGTAAAATATATAGTGAAAACAATAGTGGTCCTAAAACGGAACCTTGAGGAACACCGAAATGTACAGTTGATTTGTCGGAGGACAGACCATTCACAGAGACAAACTGATATCTTTCCGACAGGTAAGATCTAAACCAGGCCAGAACTTGTCCGTGTAGACCAATTTGGGTTTCCAGTCTCTCCAAAAGAATGTGGTGATCGATGGTGTCAAAGGCAGCACTAAGGTCTAGTAGCACGAGGACAGATGCAGAGCCTCGGTCTGACGCCATTAAAAGGTCATTTACCACCTTCACAAGTGCAGTCTCAGTGCTATGATGGGGTCTAAAACCAGACTGAAGCATTTCGTATACATTGTTTGTCTTCAGAAAGGCAGTGAGTTGCTGCGCAACAGCTTTTTCTAAAATTTTTGAGAGGAATGGAAGATTCGATATAGGCCGATAGTTTTTATATTTTCCTGGTCAAGGTTTGGCTTTTTCAAGAGAGGCTTTATCACTGCCACTTTTAGTGAGTTTGGTACACATCCGGTGGATAGAGAGCTGTTTATTATGTTCAACATAGGAGGGCCAAGCACAGGAAGCAGCTCCTTCAGCAGTTTAGTAGGAATAGGATCCAGTATGCAGCTTGAAGGTTTAGAGGCCATGATTATTTTCATCATTGTGTCAAGAGATATAGTACTAAAACACTTAAGTGTCTCTCCCGATCCCAGGCCCTCGCAGAGCTGTGCAGATCCAGGACAGCTAAGCCCTGGAGGAATACGCAGATTCAAAGAGGAGTCCGTAATTTGCTTTCTAATGGTCATGATCTTTTCCTCAAAGAAGTTCATGAATTTATTACTGCTGAAGTGAAAGCCATCCTCTCTTGGGGAATGCTGCTTTTTAGTTAGCTTTGCAACAGTATCAAAAAGAAATTTTGGATTGTTCTTATTTTCCTCGATTAAGTTGGAAAAGTAGGATGATCGAGCAGCAGTGAGGGCTCTTCGGTACTGCACGGTACTGTCTTTCCAAGCTAGTCGGAAGACTTCCAGTTTGGTGTGGCGCCATTTCCGTTCCAGAAGAGTGGATTTATGAGTGATCGGGATTATAGCAGTACACATCTGAAGAACCAACCTCCTTCTGATAATCTCAAATGTTTGACTCTCACACCAGCCCCATCAGATGAGTAGAAGGGAATATTCTTTCAACGTGACGGCTGAATAAAAGCACTTCCGTCTGAATCCCGACAAAGACCCACACACACAAAAAATATAGCCTCTCGGCATGTGAGGACTGAGGAGAGGCTGTGAAAGGGAGAGGGATGCTATGTCAGGTTATATAGAGGAGAGACCGGCACTGCCCTGGCTATAAAGAACAGAGACTTCCCTGTTCAACCGCCTCAGTTGACCTGCTACTGGAACATTTGAATTGCTTCGCAACCACTGTGATTATTATTTGACCCTGCTGGTCATCTATTAACATCTTGAAGAACAATCTGGCCTTAATGGCCATGTACTCTTATAATGTCCACCTGGAACAGCCAGAAGAGGACTGGCCACCCCTCAGAGCCTGGTTCCTCCCTAGGTTCCTGCCTTTCTAGGGAGGTCTTCCTAGCCCCCGTGCTTCTACATCTGCATTGCTTGCGGTTTAGGGTTTTAGGCTGGGTTTCTGTATAGCACTTTGTGACATCTGCTGATGTAAAAAGGGCTTCATTAATTCATTTGATTGATTGATTGATTCGCTCCAGAGATTACATGAAGGAGGGATTATTTAAGCAATAAGAACCGATGTGCCTTATTGCTATTATAAACTGGTTACCAACGTAATTAGAGCAGCAAAAATAAATGTTTTGTCATACCTGTGGTATACGCTCTGATATACCATGGCTGTCAGCCAATCAGAATTCAGGGCTCGAAACACCCAGTTTATAAATTAAAATGAAGAATAGAAGTTGTCCATTGTGTCCTGACTACTATTTCTCGGGGCTGTGATGTTGTGTAGTGCCCCAACAACTCATCTTTACCTTTACTTAACATAATAACGATGGGTCTCCAACACAGGTAACAACCTTCCTCTCACAAACAGCACACATTATACTGTAGAGAGGACTTGTGACGTACCCAGGTTGTACCAGACGTCCATCTCTCCGCTGAGCGTGCGGACCTCGATGATGCTCTGACCCAGGAAGTCATCTGACTCTCTCTTTAGACGCTGCTTCACCCGGGACTTGATGTCATCGTCCTCGTCCCACACACGTACCTTGATACGGTCCGATGAGTTATGACACTCGCTGGGGGAGAAAATGAGTAAGGTAGTGTAAATGTGAAGACTTGATACCAAGAAATGATATGCATGGTAATTACATTGCTTTGATGTACACATTGCAGTTCATTCTTCGATAATTAAACTGAACTTGGTTTGGCCTAATGTCAATTAAGGGGAACGATGAAAGAGTTAATTACACATGTGTACCACTACCCTGAATAAATGAGTGTCTGACATTGTCAGAAGGCTCCAGACAGCGTGTGACAATGTGGAAGTGTGTTAATAGGACTACAGACTCCTTTGGGTGAGGAAACCTAGACAGCCTGAGGCTTAGTCATGCCATGGCCTGCTTACACATAAACACCCACTTTACTACACATAGAAACCCACTTTACTACACATAGAAACCCACTTTACTACACATAGAAACCCACTTTACTACACATAGAAACCCACTTTACTACACATAGAAACCCACTTTACTACACATAGAACCCCACGTAGGAACCCACTTTATTACACATAGGAACCCACTTTATTACACATACAAACCTGCTTAAGAACCCACTTTACTACACATAGAAATCCACTTTACTACACATAGGAACCCACTTTACTACACATAGAACCCACCTTATTACACATAGGAACCCACATTTTTACAAGAGAATACTACCGACTACACACAAGATCCCAGACATTAGCAGGGCCAGGTTAAATAGCCTCACAAGTGGAAGTTCTCCTCCCAGACAGGGTTGAGGTTGCCATAGATGGTCTTGGTCCTCTTCTTGGTCTTGCCCACCTGGACCGTGACATAGGGGTCACTGGAACCCGTCTTATCTTTGGCCTGCAGTCCCTGGGCACACAGCACTGCAGACAGGCAGATGATGTGGGACAGGAGGCAGGTTGACATCAATAGAGAGACATGGACAAAGTCAGATGGGAAGAGAAAAAGACTATTTACAGTAGAATAGAACAGTTTGTGGAACATGACCACTGGTGCCATAACATTACTCCCTGTGTCTGTGTACCTGTGATGGTGATCTTGGCTGACCACTTGGAGGTTCCATCCAATACACTCTGTTTGATGGTCTTCATCTGCTGAGCGTGGATCACCTTGCTGATGACAAACACATCCCGGATCACGTCAAAGATCTCCGGCTTGTTCCTCTCCCTGATCTTCATGCGGTCCTTCATGGCCATGATGATGTTCTGGGTACGATCCTCAGCCCCATGCTTTGAACTCTTCTCCGCAGCACCTAGAAAATCAGCAAGCACACACTTACAGTAAACAGAGTCTCTTTTTGGCGCAGTATGTGAAGGTTGTGATGTAAATAGGCAAATCTGTTTATATCTATCCAGTTGTTTAAAGCTATTTATTTTCAGGTCCGAGTCATCAGAATGATTTAAAATCAGGTGGATGTATAATTATGTCTTCACTGAAACATCAATCATAACCAATGACGTACACCATAATTCCACAGTACTTTATATATCACTGACAGCTGTATTCTGGGATGGAGATGAGGTAAAAGTAATTAAACAAGAAAGTTTGAGCCAGAAACTCTGTAGACAAAGTCTGGAAAAGTGTCAACCTTGTCAATCAGAGAATTAATAAAGTACAAATCCATTACAAATTGACATTTCACACACTGTCAATCATGTGATTGCCTGCATTAGGCAACTAAGCTCAGCAATAAAGCTTTGTCATCGCGAAAGTCTCTTAGTCCAACTTCCGCTGTGCTGTACTTACGCTGCAGGCAGTCGGCATTCAGCAGCTCCTGGCACTTCTCGTGACACTTGACCCCGCACTCGGAGCACCTCATGCCCTGGCGGGCGATGCCCCACAGCAGCCCCTCGCACTCGTAGCAGTAGGTGGGCGTGGTGGCTGTCCACACCTCAAAGTTATGGGGCGTGGTGCAGGAGATGGGGTAGATCAGAGCCTGTAGGGTCTTCTTATAAACGTGGTTCTTCTACAGAGGAGGGAGGAGAGAGCAGCGAGTGAGGATACTGAGATTTGACTTGTTCCTATGATATTGGTCTTCTCTTTTTCTTTTTCATTTTTTTTTTTTTCACCTTTATTTAACCAGGTAAGCCAGTTGAGAACAAGTTCTCATTTACAACTGCGACCTGGCCAAGATAAAGCAAAGCAGTGCGATAAAAACAACAACACAGAGTTACTCTCTGGTGAGATTTGAATAGAGTTTTGATTATTTCAGAGTAATATGTATCCCGTGATGTACTCACCAGCTCCTCGTCTTTGACGGAGGACCGTGCGGCCATGGAAGAGGTGATTCCAGCCTTCCTGGCCTGGACCAGTGACTTGGATGACAGGGGAAGATTGTTAGTTGCCATGGTAACTCACCATAACCCTTCAACTAACCCCAAACAGTGACTACAAAGATCGGTTGAGTATTGTAAGTGTTAGATGAATTTGGAAATGAGTTGTTAGGACCTTTGCCCAGTGAGTGTACTACCCAAGTGAGTAATCCAAGGCATATAGAGCTTTAACACCCCAAACTAAATCAGATGAAGGAAGGAACTCCTGTAAGGATTGTTACAACACAGGTCATATAAGAGGTGACAACATGGGCAGAACTGAACCATCACTGACCAGTCGAAGAAACAGAGACTTAACCCAGGTGCTTGAGTGTTACCAATGGTGGATTTGGCTAAAACCCTGGTAGTGATGGTCTGTTCATGGTTCAGCATGTAAGGGTGGAGAGTAAAAACCCAACAGAACAAAATCAACCAATCATATGAATGAATTAAGGGGAGAGGTAGAATACAAGGAAGGGAATGTTGTTTTAAGTTATTATATCAAGTAGGAACACTACAGTGCAGTTGCATGGTGACATATGGTTACTTATTTGCACCATAAAACCCTTGTTGTACATTAGTACACATTGTTTGCAGTACAGCTTTGCACAAGCAGTGCAATTTGTCCTACTTGATATACAGTATTGCCTTTACATTTCTGACTACAAAGGGGAGGGGCAATTGGGTTATTTCCACTTACCATAGCCTGACCAAGGAAAATGATTGCATTCAAGCAAGTTGTGGGGGATAGTTAAGGGTTTAAGAGAGGAGGGAGAGAGAGATTATAAGACTGGTTTCACATGTGCCTCATTGGGTGATATCTTGGCGATTCCTCATGCTATGACCTTTTTTTTTTTTTTTTTTTTTTTTACCAGATCTACCTTAAGCAAATACTGAAATTATTAATTTAATCCTCAATTATCAAGATGCTTCTCTTGTGACGGTATTACAGGATAGAAAAACATGTACTGACAGATAGAACAGCACTAAGATTTTAAGCACTGACAAGGATGGGAGGAAACACTTACCACATCGCTGACCAGGGGTATAGGCTTCCTCTTACGAAGGTCTGGCATGCTGTCAATCCCAAACAAACCACTTCCACCGCTGTGGAACAGAACAGAATGATACCCTTGTACTCATACAGAAACAGATGCATGAGTTTTTTCAGCACATTAAAAAAGCATGGCAAATCTAAATCAACATTGAAATAAATGATTTGGGTGTCGTCATCATTTACCCTGGCTTGATCCAAGCTTGTCTGGAGTTGGGTCCATCATCTCGTCCCTGCAGGATTTAAAACACATTAGGTTTTCAGATGCAGCTATTACACCACAGCATTATACTTCTTTTTATATGTTAAAAAGGTACACAGAGGTTAGAGAGAATGGAAAGACACACAGCTGGTTGAGTTTCACCTCTTGGATGGTACATACAGAACACATTCAGAACACCATTTTAAGTAATGTCTCGAGACAAGGAGAGGATCACATTTGATCCATACATGGCATCTAATGATTGTTGCCAAACTGAAAAGCCTAAAATAGATCAAATAAGATGAAAAATATATAAATCAATAGCAAGAGGGAGGTGCATGTAAAATGAGGCAGGGAAAGATGAGAAACATATTAATGACCAGTTTTCTGTTCGACATCACTAACAATGTACAGATGCAAATAAAACAAGGACCAACTTGTTTTTGTTGCGCAGATGTTCAAAGTACAACTGGGAGAACTTTGGGGGGGAAGCACGTCAGAGAACTCTTTTGGAATTGTACAATAACATGGAAAAAAACGACAGTTGTATTTCATCTCTCTTCCTCTGAAGTAAAGTGTTTCATCAGTGCCTGTGCACCTCCTCCTCTCAGATGAATGGGACTAGAGTTGGGTATCTGGGCTCTCCTCTCCCTCTCCTGTACTAGGAGGTTCTGACAGCGTTTGAAACAGTTCTGAGGAAACCAGGCAGGATCGGTTGCTGTGTGTAAACACTGGAGCTTGTGCTCAGAATATGGCATCTACAAAACAACTTCACAACAGTGTTTCTATTGCTGCCAAGAACATCATTATTTTACCCTATTCAGCTTCTGAAGTAGAGAAATAATAGGTGCTTTTAATTAAATCAAAACATAATTCTAAAGCCATTTGAAAATGCATTCATTAGGAGCAAACAATAAATAATAAATTACGAGCAGAGTTAAAACACCTCCGTTCAAGGTATGACAAAATAAAAACATGGGGACCGTGCATAGGATATGAAAACACCCAAAGGCAAATGCAACAGTCACATCAAAACTCAAAATATATCTGCGTGAATGAAAACAACAAAACATAACTAAAAAGGGAGCTCATTTGAAATGCATGAGAGTAACCTGGTCATCTTCTCTGCTGCCGTCTGGAAGGAAGAAACATCCATGAAAAAAGACAACATTAGGGTTAATGGATATAAATAGCGAAGAAAATAACATCAAATAACCAGATGAACTACACTAGCAATCAATAGTGACCATTTTCAATCAAAAGGTGGGAGGATCAATCATAACCGTGTAATGCTACATGCATTATTATAAATCATGGGCTAATGCAGTCAGAGAAAATCTTTAAAAGTTTAGGTACATAGGGAATATAAGTGTTAGATTAGTTATTTTTTGCTGGGCTTGCAAATACTGTAGCACACATGAAAGGAGATCTACCTGGATTGAACTCCTCCTCAGAGAAAGTGGACTGGGATCCTTGGGAAGATTTGGAGAGTTTGCGTCTCTGTCTCTTTTCTTTCAGGATGCGCTGCAGATTTGCAAGGCGTTCCTTAGGGCTGACAGCATCCTGTTCACTAAACTCATCCTGATCAGCTCCATCATGGTCCTCTCCTATTGGACTTAACCCTGTTGGACTTAACCCTATCCCCCTTGGGCTGAGGTTAGACTCTGCTGGGCTCTGCCTGGCCCCTCCTGGAGGACTGTGGTCTGGTGTCAGCTCTGGGTTGGACAGTTCTGCATCAGTCTGATACTCTTCACGGCGCTCTAAATGCACCATGGAGTGATATTCAGTAGGGGTGCAGGGGGAGTGAGTCCTTTCATTTGGGGATGCTTGTAGGGAGTACGGCAGGTTCTCTTGGGCTGGGCTGCAGTCCACATACACTGAAGCCTCGCTGTATTCTTCCAGTGGAGACCCAGAGCAGACGTGATCAGTTGGCAGAGTGATCTCTCCCTCAGGAGGTTCAGGGGAGCAGGGTCTGACAGGAGAGGGAGCTGCTTCAGACTCACTGTCATCTCTACCATGCTCCGGGCTGGACCCCTCCAGCTTCCTCAGAGCCCCTTTCAGAGCCGACCTGAAGGTGAGCACAGCCTTCCCAATGCTCTTCACATCAAATCCCACATTGAGGGGCTGGGTGTTCTCAGGCTCAGGGCTAGGCAGGTTCCCCGACCCCCACTCTCCTGCTTCGTGTCCTGGGACAGACTGTTCAGTCCACTCCCTGTCCAGGCTCCTAGCAGATCCCATGTCCAGGGCGTCAAATGAGGACAGACGGTGGTCACAGGGGAAGTGCAGCTCCAGGTAGCCATCATCACAGTCTGTGAGCAGCACAGTAGAGTGACTCATGCTCCTGGACGGCCCACAGCTCCCCACATCATCAGTGTAGGCGTCCATGGTGTGGTAGCCGGAGCTCCGGGAGTATGGGCAGTTGGCTGAACAGTCACACTCCAAGTGTCCATCGCTGCCCTGCTGCCTGGGGGGCCGCCAGTCCACCACATTGGAAGAGCTGGAAGGGGAGCTTTTGTTGCGGCCGAACAGCAGGGACAGGTGCTCTGAGCTGCTGTGGGAGGACTGGCCTGGGGTGCTGCTAGTCTCTCCTGTGGTGTACCTGGCCCAGCCACCTGGCCCTCCACAGTGGTCCTCCACCTCCTCTCCACTGTTCATACAGGAGCAGACGTCCTCTTCGCTCCAGCCGTTCTCCCCGCTCCACCACCCATCTCCACTCACACTATGCTGCATGCCCGCCAATGCCCAACCGCTCTGCCGCAGCCCGGCCTTACCAGAGCGGTACCTGGTGTCCCGGGCCAGAGTGTTGGAGCTTTGGCCGGAGGACAGGGAGCTGGTGCTGGGGCAATCATGGGCATACCCCCGCTCCAGGTAGGAGAGGCTGGATCCTGGCCCTGAACAGGGCACATCTGAGCTGTGGTCTGAGTTCTCCTGGTCGGGTAGTTCAGGTTGGAAAGTAGGTAACCTTTCTCTCCATCTCTTAGGTGACCCCTGGGGTGGCATCATCATCATCATCATCACTGGGTCTTTGTCCCAAGACCCGTGCCGGCGCTCCAGTAAAGGACTGGTGGCTGTGACGGCATTCTGTCTACCCAGGCTGCCACGCCTGACGCTGAGCCTCTGAGTGGTCTGGGGATAGAGCTGGGTCTGGGGTCCTGGTGCTGAGGCTCCATAGGAGCAGAGTTCCCCCATCTCATTCAGCACCGCATCCACACAGCAGGAGACCTCGTCCACAGAGCCCCTCACAGAGGTCAGGTAATGCCGCAGGTCTGAGATTTCCTCCTGGATCTTGTTGATCCCTCGCAGCTCTTTCAGTATGTGCTCGACGATGTCACTGGACCCTTTCTCTCCTTCCTCATCTTCCTCCTCCTCCTCTTCTTCCCCTTCATTAGGAGAAGGCCTGTGTGTGTCCTCCACAACCCCGATCCCATCCTGACATTCAGAGCTGCTGTTCTCTCCAGAGGGAGAAGTGGGGAGGCTAGTGGTGGGGCCGTTGGTGCGTACAGTACAGGGGGCGTTGATGAAGCCCTCTCTGTTCAGCTCCAACTCCCCAGCCACAGGTGGGTTTAGAATCCCTGTGTGACTGCGGCCGTTGGGCAGGGAGGAGTGGAGTCCAGGGAATTCCCCACTGAAGGGGTCTCTCTTCAGGTCACAGATGAACATGTCCTGCTGCACATCCACAGGGGAGTGCTGGTCCTGGGGCTGGTGGATGGAGGGCTCCCCAGGCCGCGCCGGGCCCTGCAGGTACTTCTGGAGCTTCCTCCGCAGGCTGTGACCCACCTTGGGGCTCTGAGGCCTCCCCCCCCCCCCAGCTCCCTCCTCTTGGACCACTTGTGTGGACTCTGAGGTGCCTCTGTCCCTTTGGGTTGATCTGGTCCACTGAGGCCCCTCTCGTGGCCCCTGGAGAACATCCCTGAGGACTGTATGGGGGCCTGGCTTCACTGGTCTCCGTCCTCAGGGGCCGACCAGCACCCTGGGCCTCGAATCTCTGTGTGACCACACAACATCCTGACGATATACAGTTGAAGTCGGAAGTTTACATACACCTTAGCCAAATACATTTAAACTCAGTTTTTCACAATTCCTGACATTTAATCCAAGTAAAAATTCCCTGTCTTAGATCAGTTAGGATCACCACTTTATTTTAAGAATGTGAAATGTCCAAATAATAGTAGAGAGAATTATTTATTTCAGCTTTTCTTTCTTTCATCACATTCCCAGTGGGTCAGAAGATTACATACACTCAATTAGTATTTGGTAGCATTGCCTTTAAAATGTTCAACTTGGGTCAAACGTTATGGGTAGCCTTCCACAAGCTTCCCACAATAAGTTGGGTGAATTTTGGCTCATTCCTCCTGACAGAGCTGGTGTAACTGAGTCAGGTTTGTAGGCCTCCTTGCTCGCACACACCTTTTCAGTTCTGCCCACACATTTTCTAGAGGATTGAGGTCAGGGCTTTGTGATGGCCACTCCAATACCTTGCCTTTGTTGTCCTTGTTGTCTCCATGGTGTTTATACTTGCATACTATTGTTAGTACAGATTAATGTTGTACCTTCAGGCATTTGGAAATTGCTCCCAAGGATGAACCAGACTTGTGGAGGTCTACAATTGTTTTTCTGAGGTCTTTGCTGATTTCTTTTGATTTTCCCATGATGTCAAGCAAAGAGGCACTGAGTTTGAAGGTAGGCCTTGAAATACATCCACAGGTACACCTCCAATTGATTCAAATGATGTCAATTAGCCTATCAGAAGCTTCTAAAGCCATGACAATTTTCTGGAATTTTCCAAGCTGTTTAAAGGCACAGTCAACTTAGTGTATGTAAACTTCTGACCCACTGGAATTGTGATACAGTGAATTATAAGTGAAATAATCTGTCTGTAAACAATTGTTGGAAAAATTACTTGTGTCACAAAGTAGATGTCCTAACCAACTTGCCAAAACTATAGTTTGTTAACAAGAAATGTGTGGAGTGGTTGAAAAACGAGTTTTAATGACTCCAACCTAAGTGTATGTAAACTTCCGACTTCAACTGTAGAAGAGACTGATCTGCTTACAGAGCCTTGTCCATGACTGACGAGACAGAGAAGAAAGAGAAAAACAGTACAATTCTTTGTTTTTCAAAATATTATAATACGCAAAGATTTTTTTTTTATGGGGGGGATGCTTGTTTTCTATCAACATGAACTTTCCCCTATGCATTCTTCATAGCCATTTCATCCTTTACATTTCAGTCATTGGCATACAGCGCACAAACCCCTCAGAGAATCAATACAATTTATACAAATGTGCATAATTCCACATCTTCATTTTGAGAGCTTACCAGTATTCTAATGTTTCAGTCCAACAGACCAGAAAGCAGAGAGAGGGAAAAACCAGAACATATTCCTGCTGCTATAATGGCTCCTGAGATCATGACGAAAAAACTCAGTAAATAAGTGGCGCCAAGATAAGTTGAATTGCAATCGATGACTGAAGATTTATTTTTAGCATTCAGTTTCTATTTGGTTTGCAAACAACCTACATAACCATCTTACTAGCTCATGCCAATGCATTCCTATGTACATTGCCGGCAGAATTCTATAAAACACACAGACACTCAGGCATGGGAGAGTGGGAGTAGAAGGCAACACCAGAGAAATAGACTATTGAGGCAAAGTGGAGCGTGGAATTGTGATAAAAAGAAACACATTGATATTGGGGGTCATTGTGAGTCAAGCCAGTGCTCTGTACATCAGTGGGTTGGCCACTCACCCGCTCTCTTCAATCACGGAGAACGAAGGAGCACTGAAATGATCGGACACCATACAGCTGGCCTAAACGCTATAATTAGGACGTGATCAGAAGACAGCCTGGTAATTAATTGACGGCTCAATTCTCTCCTCCGAGTCAGTGTCATTCTTGTGTACACACCAGCTGCAATAGAGGAGATAGATAGCTGTGACCACTCCCCCTCTGCTAGACACAGCGTGTGGTCTGGTTGAGTGACACAGGGATACTAGGGAACCTGACATGCTCCCATAAACAATCAATGCCTATGACCATACTATCTGACTTGAGTGACTAGTACTCCAACATATGCAAGCTATTGTAGAAAGATGCACGTAATGAAAAATCCAGGCATATACCTGTACATGGAAATCCAAACACCATGATTTTATGCACTCTATAGTGAGACAATAAGTTAGTATGCACTTACGCAACAGCCAACTAACACGCAAGGATTATTTGCAGGGCTTAACCTATTAATCTGCCTCTCATCCCCACTGATCCTGTGTGTTGGAAGACAACTCAGGCAGTTACAGCCCAACCCTATCCACTTGCTGTGTGCCATTATGCTGTTAAGCACCAACACGCTGAGGGGAATCAGGGCTGCACAATTTCCCTCCCTGTGCTGTTGTCTGTGTGTCTGACTGAGTGACAGACAGATTGGTCAGTATAACCACCGTCATTCTGTGTGCTTCTGTGGCCATTTGCCAAGACCAAGAAGTCTGTGTCAAACAGAGCACAGGGTTAGCTGAACTTTCTTTCCTGTCAACTTTTTAGCCAGTTTTCACTTAGGTATAACTGGACTGGCATTTCTGATGCATATAACTAGACACATACCAAACATGAAAATGACCAATAAGATAAAACATATTGCCATAAGTCGTTAAAGGCCCAGTGCAGTCAAAAACGTGATTCTCCTGTGTTTTATAAATATTTCCACACTATGAGAAAATAATAAAAATTAAGTGTAAGAGTCTGTTTTGGTGGGATGGAGCTTTTGGCCTTTCCATGGTAACATTACCATGCGGTAAATTAGTTAATTGACTGATAAAGAGCGTTCCAAACCTCTCTGCCAATAACAGCTAGTTTTCAGTTTTCCCCTCCCCACTCAGACCACTCACAGACAGTGCTAGCAAAAAGTATTGCTTGAGAAATGTATCTTTGCTCAGAAGCTATTTTTGTTTATTTTTGGCCATTTAATTGAAAACAATCACAGTAAGGTAAAAAAACAGCTGCATTGGACCTGTAGGAACCGTTTTGGCCTGTTTATGTGTTGTGTATATGTTGTCTGTCAAGGGTTATTTTTACTTGGTTTGTACACTAGAGGGCACTATATGTTGGGGTCATGGGTCACTGGTCACGTGTGTATATAGGTAGCACAGGTAACCAGGAAGGGTTAGCACAGGTGAGAGGAGAGCACATACAGTTCTTACCGTATCACATTTATATGCCCAATAAATGGGAACTTCACCCAAAAAGAGTAACTTTTGGAAAGCTGATTTTTGTGGATGTGTTATGGACAGCTCTCTCCTGTGCCAGTGGCTTTTCATAGGGAATCGCCACTACAGGACCTTTAATACATTCAGTCACTAACAAAAGTGATTTTGACTCTATCAGTCTATTTTATGTTAGCTGAAGAGCTTTGTGGTGATCGTGACATTGGTGTTACAGCACCCTTGTGGAGCAACAGCATGTTAAACGTCATTGACAGTCGCCAGAGGAATATATTTACTCATAATCAAATCAAATGTACAGAGGGGCTTGTGTTGAGCGCAGCTAATGTTGATTACTCTACAACAAGAGATGCCGGCCATCATTGGAATTCATTGAAATTCCACATCTGTTGATACTCACTCAAATTGATTCAGGGAGACATTGGCTCCACTGTGACTGTGAAACAGCGGATAGATAGAGCTTTGGCATTTGTTAAGACAGATGGCCTAAAGTTTGTAATGGACAGTGATGGATGTGGATATAATTTCTATATCACGTTATGTTTCCAACTTAATAGAAATGTATAGTCAGAGTAGAAACCATCACAAACGATCAGAGAAATTCACCTGGGCTGGGGCAAACAAGCTCAATGTTTCCTTGCCAACCTATGAAGCAAATGTATTTATTCTATTGCCCTTGTACTATAATAGACATACGTTTCAAACGTAACACATATATTACAACATAAAAGTACTGCAAGAATGACTTTTCTCCTGTCTGAATTGATAGGGGAGTAATTCTATGGCTATTAAGATGGAAAAACTAAGAGAATGTAAAAGCATAGGAGATGTTAAAGTGTGTCTCCAGCTTGTGTAGAGGACTCTACGCTGTTGGGAAACTTAATTAACCCTCCCCTCCACCAGAGGTTTAACCTCTGTCCAATACCACTCAAGTACTGGAGGTGTACATTAGCATGATAAGAGCAAGGTTGACGGGAAGGCATAATCATGCATAGCACTAAGGACAGCTATCTGCCAGACCCATGGTGCTGTTATTAGTGATGTACATTTATAACAGCTGCCCAGGACTGTCAGGAATCACATATCAAGCCAATGAGGTTATTAGCAATATAAATTCAGGAGAGGAGTAAAAGACTGTTAGGAATCAGACATCCTCACAGTGGGCATTGACTTTCCATTTAAATAGCTTTTTTTTTGTTGCCATATCATATCATTCTCCATTAACTATGACAATCTGGAAATAAACAGAGACTAAATGAACAGACATTTCCAGGATGAATACACCGTGGTTATCTAAAATGTGATTTAGACACCAATCACTTTCACAGCAGCTCTTAGCTGGGCTCCTGAAGACTACTCCTGGCCCATTTAACCTATGCAGCCAGCGGCCCATACAATCTGAATGGCCAGTGGCTCAGCCTCAGCAGTAAGCTGTCCAGATCACAGAGAAGGGGAGCCGGCTGGTAGGAGTCTGTCTGGGTAATTCTGACTGAGTCACTGGAGTGCCCCAGAGCAATGTATTTTCTCTCTTTCCATCATGTTCTGTGGCCTATGAAAAATGTCTGGCTTGGTTGGCTCGTTTTCAGCTGATCAATTGGCCGCTCTTTCTATTCCTATTCATGCAACAGGAGCAACGTTGTCATTTTCATATTTTGGACTATATCTCGATATCAAACCTGGGTTCAAATACTATTTCAAATATCTCAAATACTTTCACATATATTGAACACAAATATAAATGCAACATGTAAAGTGTTGGTCCCATTTTTCATGAGCTGAAATAAAAGATCCCAGAAATCTTCCATATGCATAAAAAGCTTATTTCTCTCAAATTTTGTAGACAAATTTATTGACATCCCTGTTAGTGAGCATTTCTCCTTTGTCAAGATAATCCATCCACCTGACAGGTGTGGCATATCAAGAAGCTGATTAAACAGCATGATCATTAGACAGGTGCATCTTGTGCTGGGGACAATAAAAGGCCACTCTAAAATGTGCAGTTTTGTCACACAACACAATGCCACAGATGTCTCAAGTTGAGGGAGTGTACAATTGGCATGCTGACTGCAGGAATGTCCAACTGAGCTGTTGCCAGATAATTCAATGTTTATTTCTCTACCATAAGCCACCTCCAACGTTGTTGTAGAGAATTTGGCAGTACATCCAACTTGCCTCACAACCGCAGATCACGTGTAACCACGCCAGCCCAGGAGGGGGTTGGGGGGGTTGGTGCCGAGGAGTATTTATTTCTGTAATAAAGCCCTTTTGTGGGGAAAAACTAATTCTGATTGGCTGGGCCTGGCTCCCCAGTGGGTGGGCCTGGCTCCCAAGTGGGTGGGCCTATGCCCAGTCATGTGAAATCCATAGATTAGGGCCTAATTAATTTATTTCAATTGACTGATTTCCTTCTATGAAGTGTAACTCAGTAAAATCTTTGAAAATGTTGCATGTTAATATTTTGTTCAGTATAAATTTGAAGAAAGTATTCAGATATATTTCATTTGAAAAGAGAAGTAGTTTCATATTTTTATGTATTTGGAAAAACACATAAAATACTCAAATACACTGAATCAAATACACTCCCATGCATTTGAAAATATAATTTTTAATACTCTCAAATGCAATATGGTAAACCATTCAAATACTCAAATAAAGTACTTGTTTTGGACTGTGTATTCAAATACACAGAAAAAAGTATTTTAAATACCAGATAATCAAATACATTTGAACCCTGGATTTGAACCCAGGTCTGCACAATATTACTCTTTGTTATGGAAACATTTTTCTATTAGCAATACATTTCACTAATAAAAGTCAGAAAAGTCAGGAGCAAACCTTTTCTTAAGTTTATGTAGTGCAATATTAAATGGAAACTCTATTCTAAAGCAATTCTAAAGATGCATAAAATTCAATAAACCTTACCTCATGAAGGTAATAGTATACTGTAAGAATCTGTGAAGGCGAGAGAAGTCACTTAGTGGGGACCGTTGACTCAGTGTGGAAAACTGTTCAATAGAAGACAAGCACCAAATCTTAAAAGTAACGATGGATTTTTTCCCCTTTCATTAAATATCCCCAGGTGCTTTTAATTCCATGATCTACATTCAAAGCACATTTGACTGCTCGTCTTCACCCAGATTGACAGACGCAGGAGAAGTGTTGACTCTCTCTCATTCCAGATATACAAACCCAGGAAGAGCAAGCGCGAGGAGTCTAGGCTCACATGACAGTTCAGTCCCAGTTAAGTACCCCTCTCTCCCGCTCTCTCGTTTCTTCCCCTTTCTCTCTGTCCTCTGGCGACGTATTCCAGCACATAGCTAATCTGCAACTGTGAAAATGCCAGCTCTCAGTCTCCCTCTCTCCATTTCCCCCTCTCTCTCTCTCCACCTCTATCTGTACCATCCTGGTGTCCTCACTCGCTCTTTCCATTTGGCTTATGACTTCATAGCTCACACATACATGACATACACACTGACACACCCAGACGCACACAGTCCTTACAGAGCTAATATCCATTCCTGAATGTGTGAAAACATGTGTTAAGATGCTTTGTATCACCCCATGTTTATGTATTATCCTGTCCTTTCCAACTCTGTTGTTGATTGATTAATGACTAATTCTAATTCAGTACAGTATTGTCAGGATGCAGGCTTGTGTCTTAAGTGCCTCCCGATGTCCCATAATAAATAACACTTTTATGGCTTTCACCTTGCTCTCCAGCGCTCCTGTTGCGTTCCATCAGCAGGGGCTTGCACGGCCATCTCTCTATCGTGCCTATAGCAATCAGCATAATGGAACACAGCGCCATGACAACCCCTTCCTCATAACCAGGCTGAATGGCTTAATTAATGGAATGCATCTCAAGACACCGCACTACTATAGCTGTAACCTGTTCATTACGACCAGCACTGGTCTCTTACCACGGATCAATTAGAATCATGATTAGAAACAACATAATCTGTGCTACAGCTGAAACCAGTCCTTCTAGTCTTCTACATATTCATCATACTGTATATGAACCAGACCTGGGTTCAAATACATGTGTATTTGAGTCTTTTTTCAATTATATTTTGTATCTGTGTATTTGAGTATTTCCAAATACACAACCCAAAACAAGTACTTTTATTTAAAATACATGCTCCGGGAACTTTGGCGACTACAAAGTATTTTTGAAACCACCTGCTTTGGGCTGAATGTGTCAATGTGTAGTTCATACATGCATAATCTATGAACAGAATTACTGTGTTACCTCAGCCACAAAATCCCTAGTTTGAAAGCAACTGTTTTTCTGGAAGCTGTGCTTTTCCCTACATTTCCCCCCATGTCGGCCAGCCCCCTAGCAATTAGAGTTCTAGCCAATGAGCTTCAGCCCCTCGCCATTTGAGTGACAGCTAGCAAGATGCACACACAGCAGAGCAAGAGAGAGAGAGAGCTCAATGACGTGGTGCACATATCTGCACATATTTGACGTAGTACGTAATTTTCTGGGGCTCGTGAGGGCTACTTTCAGAACTACTGGCTAAAAGATATACAAAAGTACAGGAGAATCTCTAAGTATTTGAATGGTTATTAGTCGACCAAATTGTATTTGAAAGTACTTATTTCAAATTTTCATATACTTTCCAAGTGTATTTCCAAATAAATTCCCATATTCAACTAATTTACTTGTTTTCTTTTTCAAATAAAGGTTATCATCTGAATACTTGTTTTGAAATGTATTGAAAAGTAATTGAAATGCCTGAAAGAGTATTTGAACCCAGGTCTGATATGAACTGTCTCTGACCAACAGATAGACTGACGAAATCTGACCATTCTCTTTCAATATAAACCTTAAAAAGGTAGTGATGGGGAAACAAAGCTTCCTGAAGCATTGATGCTTTCCAGCCAATTATGTCGAAAATAGGTTCATTACTCAAGGCTTTGATCAACACATTGTACACTAGTGGCACATGCTGGTCAAAATAATTTAGAGCAGCCTAATTATTATAGATGACGTCCCACACGGTGTCGCTCATGCGCCGAGTAGACATTTTGGCTTCTACCGAAACCAGTACCAAACCAATCAGGTGGTTGTTCGACGAAACTAAGCTTCGGACGTCATTGATCACGTGCTTTTGATAAAGTGATACAGGCATCAGAACACTGTTTCGAAGTAAACTGCTTAGCGATTTTGACGCATGCCTTGGAGCTCCGGTATCAAATATAACGTCACTACGTCACATAAGGTGCACTATGCAGAAATTGCTCTGCCATTTCCTGGTTGCTAAAATTAAAATAGTTAGCCTAATTTCAGTTTATGTGACAAAATAAGCAAGTATAGTGTTGCGAATCATTGTACCATCTAAACTGCTGTGAAATATATTTTCCATAACCAAAAATATTGTATTTTCAACTGTTTGAAGCTGGTGTACAACACCAAAAGCAAGATGCAAAAACAGAATTTAAGACCGGGGAGCATAGAAAGAGTGCACATAGAACAGATCTACCACTTATTAGACTTGCATATTGCAGCTTTAAGGCAGCTCCACCCAGCCACCTACATCACAGAGAATCAGGATAAATTGAGGTTGACAGAGATGTCATTCCCTTTTTGATGTACAGTGGGGGAAAAAAGTATTTAGTCAGCCACCAATTGTGCAAGTTCTCCCACTTAAAAAGATGAGAGAGGCCTGTAATTTTCATCATAGGTACACGTCAACTATGACAGACAAAATGAGGAAAAAAAATCCAGAAAATCACATTGTAGGACTTTTAATGAATTTATTTGCAGATTATGGTGGAAAATAAGTATTTGGTCAATAACAAAAGTTTCTCAATACTTTGTTATATACCCTTTGTTGGCAATGACACAGGTCAAATGTTTTCTGTAAGTCTTCACAAGGTTTTCACACACTGTTGCTGGTATTTTGGCCCATTCCTCCATGCAGATCTCCTCTAGAGCAGTGATGTTTTGGGGCTGTCGCTGGACAACACGGACTTTCAACTCCCTCCAAAGATTTTCTATGGGGTTGAGATCTGGAGACTGGCTAGGCCACTCCAGGACCTTGAAATGCTTCTTACGAAGCCACTCCTTCGTTGCCCGGGCGGTGTGTTTGGGATCATTGTCATGCTGAAAGACCCAGCCACGTTTCATCTTCAATGCCCTTGCTGATGGAAGGAGGTTTTCACTCAAAATCTCACGATACATGGCCCCATTCATTATTTCCTTTACACGGATCAGTCGTCCTGGTCCCTTTGCAGATAAACAGCCCCAAAGCATGATGTTTCCACCCCCATGCTTCACAGTAGGTATGGTGTTCTTTGGATGCAACTCAGCATTCTTTGTCCTCCAAACACGACGGGTTGAGTTTTTACCAAAAAGTTCTATTTTGGTTTCATCTGCCCATATGACATTCTCCCAATCCTCTTCTGGATCATCCAAATGCACTCTAGCAAACTTCAGACGGGCCTGGACATGTACTGGCTTAAGCAGGGGGACACGTCTGGCACTGCAGGATTTGAGTCCCTGGCGGCGTAGTGTGTTACTGATGGTAGGCTTTGTTACTTTGGTCCCAGCTCTCTGCAGGTCATTCACTAGGTCCCCCCGAGTGGTTCGGGGATTTTTGCTCACCGTTCTTGTGATAATTTTGACCCCACGGGGTGAGATCTTGCGTGGAGCCCCAGATCGAGGGAGATTATCAGTGGTCTTGTATGTCTTCCATTTCCTAATAATTGCTCCCACAGTTGATTTCTTCAAACCAAGCTGCTTACCTATTGCAGATTCAGTCTTCCCAGCCTGGTGCAGGTCTACAATTTTGTTTCTGGTGTCCTTTGACAGCTCTTTGGTCTTGGCCATAGTGGAGTTTGGAGTGTGACTGTTTGAGGTTGTGGACAGGTGTCTTTTATACTGATAACAAGTTCAAACAGGTGCCAGTAATACAGGTTGGTGACCAAATACTTATTTTCCACCATAATTTGCAAATAAATTCATTAAAAATCCTACAATGGGATTTTCTGGATTTTTTCTCCTCAATTTGTCTGTCATAGTTGATGTGTACCTATGATGAAAATTACAGGCCTCTCATCTTTTTAAGTGGGAGAACTTGCACAATTGGTGGCTGACTAAATACTTTTTTTCCCCACTGTATTCCGTTTGGAGATTCAGGTTTGGCCGCCCTCTTAACTCATTCAAACGCACTTGCGTCTACAATGTGAAAATCAGCATGGTTTCTCACAGTACTTTTCTGCAAATATCCCAGCCCATCCAATTCCTTTGTACCATTTCTATATGTGCAAAACTTTCCCACTATCCTTATACTCCCCAAAGTGAGCATGTTCATCACAGGATAAAGCACGGCCTACAATTGCTCGGCAAAATGTGCAAAATAAAAATGGGATAAACATTGAAGCTGTACTTCTTTATTCCCATCACACTCATTCTCTATTCTCCTGTATCTTTCCCTCTCATGTAGTTGTTCAGTCAATTCACCAGTAGTTTAGTTTAGTTTAGTTTATTTAGTCTCCAGTGGCTGCAGGGGGAGAATGAGTCAGAAATGGGAAGTATTTAAAATACGTACTTCAATTACTTTAGACTATTTTGTCATTTGTATTTCACTGGCCTGCTCTACAATCCAATGTATTTTGTAAGTAGATACTTTCGAGACCTGTAATTTGTATTTTCAAAATACAAAATAATTGTATACACAATTTATAGCAGTTCACAATTTTGTGGCGAACTTTCACCCTGCATTGGTATCAGAAGTCTAATGGCACTATGGTGTGATAAGAGTGTCTGCTAAATGACCAAAATGTCAATGTAAAATGAAAACTTGTAAAGCATGCTGGGTATTATTCTAATGAGCTCCGCCCCCAAAACAAAGCCAATAATAATACTCTGTGTGCTTCGCAATTGTTTATTTTTACATTTAGGTCATTTACCAGACACTTATCCAGAGAGACTTACAATCAGTGCATTCAACTAAGGTAGATAAACAACCACATATCACAGGCATAGCAAGTAAAACGTTTTTGTTACCGCTACTGAGAATGTTGTAGTGAAGGAGTGTAACTGCAAATGTATTTTCTATTTCGAAATTACAAAATACCTCAATAAACCTGTATTATGTAAATACAATACTTTGCAAAAATATGTTATATTTTAGTTTGATACAATGGCCTTTAGTGCATCTTGTATTTGTAATAAGATACATTTTGACGTATCTTTTTACCTTCTCTGCAAAGACGGATAGATTCATCGACAGGGAAGATGACAAGGGGGATTATGAAGCAAAATAAATAGAACAGTAAGAGAGACTGAACTCTTTGTGGGACGTTTTTCAGTAGATACAACAACGTGCTTCTGTGAAATACACATAATATGGCCCTATCTTGGATTGTATTATCATAAAAACAAATCTGATATAGCACGAGAAGAGGAGAGGCTACATTTGAGAGGTCCTTTGTGGTGTGAGAGAGTGATTCATTCCTGAGTTAACAATCCATTATTGATAATTATCCACCTCTGAAGCGCAGAGCCACTAGGTCACGTCTAACTTCACAAAGAAAAGCCTAACCCTCACAATTACATGGTGACAGGACGAGAGCTGAAATTAACTAGAGGGGGCTCAAGAGAGATCAAGGGGGTGGGAGAGGCAGAGAGTGCAAGAAAGGAACATTTCCCAGAGAGTAAACTGTATACTGTACTGAGATACTAAGCAAAGTAATGAGAGCAAGAACAGTGAACAGCTGTTTGATATTCTAACTTAACCAGCAAACATACACGTAAGTAAATGCATCTGGATAAATACTTGGAATAAGCTATTTAGTTTGCCGATTTCGAACTACCAGAGGTGAAACTCAACCAAGCCGATTGGGAAAAAATACAAAGGGGTAGCAGGTTAATAAAAGTGTGGTTGTGAATGTGTAGAGTGGGCAAGATGCTTAGAAGGTAATATATGAGTGGAAAGGGAACATAGGATTAACATTGGAATAAAACCCTACCTCCTGAAGCTGATCCCTGACTTTGTTGATGGCCTTCAACCAGCGTATTCTGGATGGAGAGAAGGGCAAAGGAGGCCCATCGTCGTGGAAACTGAGGTGTGTGGGTTGAGAGACAAAGTGAGTGTCACCAAGAATGTACTTGTACTATTCAGTGGAGGTTCTAAATTCACAACACTTTCTGTAATACAAAGACTCACCTTTGTAAATGTTTGTTGGATCTTTTCTCTACTGAGTGGTCTAATTTCTTCAAAGAGCCATTTAAACTTTTCCCCACATCCAGGCAGGGTCTGCCCAACTCTCCCTTCCCCAAAACAGAGTGTCCATTGCTGGGGATGTGTCCGTTGGTAGGTTGCTGGACATTGGTGGAGGGGCGGAAGCCGGTACTGTGGTAGGAGTGGAATGACTCTTCCAGCCCTGAGCCTGGAGCACTCTCCTGGCCTGTCTCACTAAGCTGGGAGCTGGTCTGGCTCAGGTTCCCAGAGGACCCAAAGCGACTACTTTCCACCGGACTGGAGTGGTGAAAGAGGGATGAGAGAAGAGACTTAATATTAGAATAATCGTTGTTGTGATGAAGAAAAACTGGGTTCATTAATTGGATATAGACATTATTCCAACTAGTCTATAGTTTCTACTGAATTGTACAACATTTTAAAAGACATCCAACCTTACAGAGAAAATAACTACCTGTTGGTAAATTAGAATGAATACACCAATTGCCTGAAATAAATTGTAATGTACCAGATTATCCCAATGAATGTTTGTCTGTATTGGTTTAGCATGTACTGGTTTTCTGTATTACTATTTCTGGGAAACCATGAGTCACTGAAATCTCTAACTTGATTAAACTGAATGGCAACAGGGAATTCTGTAAGGTTTAGATTTTTTAAAATACATTATAATTGCACTGTATATACAATATTGAATTAATCTTACGCTAAGAGTTCAAGAGTAAGAAATATTTAGCTTATTATCAATATACCACGACATTTCACAATCAACCACCAACAACACATAGGCTACAGTAGCACAAATGCTAAAAACAAACACGGTTAAAGGAAAGAGACAGGACACAGGACACAGAACACAGTACTCAGTGGGGTGGATTGCGGAGCTGGACACTGGTTACTCTCCCCAAAATATCAATGCATCATAAATGGTGTTGGGGAAGACCATTTATTATGCTTCTACTGGCCTTTTAGCACTCAATAGGTCCTTCTTGGACTGGTTGTCCAGATGCACTCCAGAGGTGGGGGGGGGGGGGTGGGGGGTTCTTCTACAAGGCTTTCCTTCTCCTTTTGGGAAAGGGATGCTGGAGGATCTACCTCGAGTGTGGAGATGCAAATCTGGGGTTTGGCCAAGTCACCAGGGGGACCTACCGAACTCTGATCTATTTTCTCCTTGGTTGGCTTATCATTAGCTTTGGGCTGAGTGGTAACAACTGGGGGAGCTTATGGTTTGGGAGGTTTGGCGGCCCCCCAGTAACCTAATTTTGCCCCAAACAGAGAGGCAGTGGATGGTTCTTGCTTTGCTACACCTGGCTTCTCCTCCTGAAACAGGCCTGCAGATATTGTTTTGAATCCTGAGAACACACCACCACCTGCTTCTGCATGAGGAATTATGGGAAGGGCTTGGGGAATTGTAGGCGTAGATGAAAACATGGATCCAAAAGACTTTCCAGCATCATCAGTTCCTGACATAAAACCACCAAACAGGAACTTGGAGGGCTGGCTCTTCAGTCTTTGGAAACTGGTCAGCTGGGGTAATCTTCTGGGCACTTTCCACTGGTGGGCCTGATTTGTCTGTTTCCTTACTTTCAGGCTCTCCCACAATTACCCCGGGCTTCTCATGTATTACTTCTCCTTCACACAGCCATTTGTTTTCCAGAAGAACTGGACTGATCATTCGTTGGAGGTTGTTCTGCTTTCGAGGGCTGTTCTGTTTTAGCAGGTTGCCCTGATGCTGTAGAGATTTCAGCTTCTTTTGATTGACAGTCCAGAGCTGAAGCAGGAAGTTTCTCAATCCCTTGGCCTTGGGCTACTTCAACAGCCTTAGCATCAGGTTTGAAGGAACTGACTCCTGAGGTTGAGTTTTGGCATCAGGTTGTCTAGGTGCCTCAGACAATTTGTGAGTCTTTGTGCAACGTAACTGTGTGTGTCTCCTGGCTCTTTTATTTTGGCAGTGCTATCTGCTGGGGTGGTGTCAGGTGTAGCTGTTGATATTTTGTTCTCAGCGGTTATTGTTGGTGCTGTTTGAGGAGTAGTTGTAGCTGGTTGCGGACTAGAACCTCCAAACAATCCACCCAACATAGAACCTGAAGTTTGAGGAGTAGCTGCTGGCTGGGGACTAGACCCTCCAAACATCCCCCCGAACATAGAACCTGCATTTTGAGGGGCGGCTGTAGCTGGTTGAGGACTAGACCCTCCAAAACAACCCTCCCAACAAAGAACCTGCAGTTTAAGGGGCAACTGTGCCAGGCTGGGGAGTAGACCCTCCAAACATGGAGAGAAATCCTGTAGCTGGTGTCTCTTTAGGGGCTTCTGGCTCTTTAGGTGGGGCAGGTTCCTGAGGTGCACCCTCTGGGATGGATTCCTTTTGGGCAGTGGCATCCTCGGGGGTAGGTACTGTGGTTGCAAAATCAACAGCCTCAACTGCAGTGCCATCTTTAAGGGCGTCTCCCGGCTCATTTATTTTGGCAGTGCCATCTGCTGGAGTGGTATCAGATACAGCTGGTGATATTTTGTTCTCTGGGGGATTTGTTGGGTCTTTTTGAGGAGTAGTTGTAGCGGGCTGGGGACTAGATCCTCCAAACAATCCTCCCAACATAGAACCTGCAGTTTGAGGGGCAGCTGTAGCTGGTTGGGTTCTAGACCCTCCAAACAACCCTCCCAACATAGATCCTGCAGTTTGAGGAGCGTCTGTAGGTGGTGGCTCTTTAAGGGCTTCTGGCTCCTTAGGTGTGGCAGGTTCCTGAGGTGCACCCTCTGGGATGGATTCCTTTTGGGTAGTGGCACCCTCAGCAGTAGGTACTGTGGTTGCAGAATCAACAGCCTCAACTGCAGTACCATCTTTAGGTGTGTTTCCCTGCTCTTTTATTTTAGCAGTGCCATCTGCTGGAGTGGTGCCAGATGCAGCTGTTGATCTTTTGTTCTCAGGGAGTTTTGCTGTTTGAGTAGGTGCTGGGGGTGGACTGGGTCCTCCAAACAATCCCCCAAACATTGAACCTGCAGTTTGAGGAGTGTCTGTAGCTGATGGTTCTTTAGGGGCTTCTAGCTCTTTAGGTGGGACAGGTTCCTAAGGTGGAACCCTTGGGATGGATTGCTTTTGGGCAGTGGCACACTCAGGAGTAGGTACTGTGGTTGCCGATTCGTCGGAGCTAGCTTGTGGGGGTGACAAAGGGCCCCTGAACATGGAAAATACACTTTTAGTGTGTGGATCTTTAGGCACTGTAGATCCTGGAACAGAGGACCCTGTAACTGACAGAGCTGCTGCTGAAGGTTGTGGGGCACTGGGGCCACCAAACATGGAAAACAATCATTTTGCTGGGCTTTCATTGGCAGTTGAACCAGAAAGGAGTCCTCCAAGAATAGAGCTAGCCTCTGGTTGTGGTTGAGGTTGTGGTTGAGGCATCGGAGGGGTGGACGCAGACTGAGGTGTTGCCTGTGATGGTGCCTGTGGTGGACTTGGTCCACTGAACATTGAAAATAAACTTTTACCAGGTGGTTCTGGGAGAGGTGCTTGAGATGAGGACCCAGTTTGGGTTGATGCCTACTGTGGACTAGACCCACCAAATATGGACAATAACCCAATACCAGGAGTTTCCTCTTTAATAGTGGTTGAGTTGTTGGTGGTGGTGGTGTTGTTCCAGAGATCCTGTCTCCAATTTCTCCCATAAAGCCAAACAGTCTGCCTGATGGTTTGTGAGGTGGTTCGTGTTTGGTTTGTCCGGTTGGTGGCATAGTCTGTGATCGGCCCGGGGTGGGGCCAGTGCTTGTATTAGGAGGAAATACTTGTGACATGCTTTTACCTGGTTGCTGACCAAGAGCTGGCTGTTGGAGCCCACTTTTCCTAGAACCATCCATTGTTTGTTGTTTCTGAAGAGAAGGTCTGCATGGTGTCGACTGAGAACCTTGTGTTGTGAGTCTGTTTGGCTAATTTCTACAGGTTTTGGTTGCTGTTGCTGTGATGGAGGAGGCTCTGCACTAAATAAACTGCCTATTGACCCAAATAGACTAAAACCTCCTGTGTTCTCCTGTTTATTTAGGTCTGTGCTGCCAGGTAAGCTAGCAGTGGAACCAGTCCTATCTTGTTGTTTTGACAATGGCTCTGAGTGTTTAGGGGGCTCTGGCGTTGGCTCCTCAAATCAGAAAAAGCTAATAAAAACTCCCTGTGGTGGTTCAGCTGTTTTTTCAGCTGGTCTATCTGTGGTGTGCTTGTGGCTGTAGGGGAGAGGCAGATTTATTGAGTGAGCTCATGGAACTGGTTGGGACTGTGGGCTGTGTTGGTGGAGCAGCTTGCTGAGACATGGTGGCTTATCGTGCAAGTCTAGGTTTCTGAGTAACAGTCTGTGATTGTGCTGGGGGTTGCCCATATTGTCCTGATCGAGTAACAGTTGGTGATTGTGCTGGGGGTTGCCCAGATTGTCCAGATGTCGGGGGCAAGGGCAGAATTCTAGAGGGATTGGATGCAGCTGGTCTCTGTGTTTGTTGAACTGCACTCTGAGGCAGAGCTGTTGTAGCAGGGAGATCTTCCTTGATAATCTTTAGACTCTGGAAACCCGATGAAAGTATACTTTTGGCCTGCAAATCCACCAGGGTATCCCTAGTCCCAGGTGTCTTACGTTGTTCTCCATTAGCACGGGAGGCCAAGCCAGCTCTTCCTTTGTTCAAATCTGACTCAGGGTTTTTTCCAACCATTGAGGAAATGAATGAAGAGCTCTTCTTGACTTGCCGATTAGGTATTTCTTCTCCCGGGGTCACTCTCTGTCTGCATTCCTTCTCTGGCGTGTCATCTACATGCCTTACTCTGACCCCAAAAGATGAACACCTCCTTTGACAAGGCTGGTAAAAGTTGTTCAAGCGCGGTTGTGAGGAATCTGCGGTGCGGGTAATGTTGTGTGAGATAGCAACCTTATGAGAGAGAAGTGCCTTCATTTCCTGATTGTTCCAGTAAGGGCCTGTCTGATCTCTGTTAGAACACGAAATGTCTATGACCTCCGTATATGGATCCTGATAGGCATAGTTGGGTTGTCTTGGATCCATCATGACTTTGTTCAGTCTATACAGTGAAAAATCTACAGCCTGTTCTTTTCGTGCAAGAAAGGAGCTCTCAAACATCTGAGAGAAACGCTCCAGGTTCAAATTCATGATCTGATTTCCTTTTCTACAGGCAGCAGATAAGTCGAGAGGGGTATTAAGGAGTTGTGGATCACCCTGATCTTGTCCAGGGAGCCAGAAGAGTTCATCCTCATTATAGAGAGGGACTTTAACCTCCACGGGATCGGTGTGCCGTATACGGGACGGTTGAGCTAACGTGCGCTAATGTGATTAGCATGACTGTTGTAAGTAACAGCAAACTTTCCAGGACATAGACATGTTTTATATGGGCAGAAAGCTTAAATTCATGTTAATCTAATTGCACTGTCCAATTTACAGTAGCTATTACAGTGAAAAAATACCATGCTATTGTTTGAGGAGAGTGCACAACAACAAAAAACGTATCACGGCAACTTACATTCAGTAATCTTGCTCTGATTTGTCATCCTAAGGGTCCAGAGATAAAATGTAGCATAGTAATGTTTGATAAAATCAATTTTTATATTCAAATGTAGGAACTGGGTTCTACAGTTTGAACCCCTGCTGTCTCTGGCTCCACACCCACCCCGCCCGGCCATCTAGATGTGTGAAAGTTAGTGTATAAGCTAATGATCCATCATGTATGACATTCCTGGGAGTGTGTAAACTTACATTTTGTATTACCATATCATTTTTGTATGTTCTCTATAGTTATGTACTTGAAAATGTATCAATTGACCAATTTGGCACATTTGGGCAGACTTGATACAAAATAGTCCAGTATTGCAATGCTTCACTGGATCAATCTGAAACTTTGCACACACACTGCTAAAATCTAAATTGCACTAAACTGCAATACTATATTGTGGCCTATCTCTTGCATTTCAAAGACGATAAAAAAACAATTTTAAAAAATGTTATATTCTCCTACATTAATTTCACATTTCCACAAACTTCAAAGTGTTTCCTTTCAAATGGTATCAAGAATATGCATATCCTTGCTTCAGGTCCTGAGCTACAGGCAGTTAGATTTGAAAAAAAGGGTCCGATCCTTAAGAGGTTAAATCCACATACTGTGACCATTTCATTATGTAGCCAAGCACTTGGGAAGTTATCAGGCCCAGTTCCCAAGGACTCTCCCTCAGGAGTACAAGCATAGACCATCGTACCTGCTGCATCTGTTAGCAGGGCATAGATGTATTCATGATCAGAGTAAACAAAGTACCCACACTCCCCATCATCAGCTGGCCACCACTTTCCTTGAGTGCAAGCCATTGCTGGTACCATTCTGTCTCTTCCAGGTACATACACTCTTCCATATCTCCAGAGGGTGTTTGCTACAGTGTTGCTTGGCCCAGACTTAAATATGCTTGAGAGCAAACCTTGGGAGCATGCAGATTGCGTCTTTGGCTCTGGATTGTGCTTGAGAATTTCAGCTGATTTATGAGTGGAGTCTTCCTATGTTGGATTCCTATTGAATAGTCCTGACAGAAAGCCTGTCTTTTTGTCAGCCTCCGCATGGGGTTCATGTGGGACTTGATGTGGTATATGTGTAGATGGCTAAGTTTGCTGTGAAGGCTGTCCAGCTGGAGTGATTGTATGATGTTGTATTTGCAAGGATGGTGACTGACTGCGGGCCTCAACATTTTCAGAGGATTTTGTTAATTTGCTAAACAGTCCAGAGAGAACTCCTTGCAGTATCTTGATGTGGAGGAGGAGTCAGATTTTGTGGCGAGATTACACATGGTGGTGAGGTTACACATGGTGGTGAGGTTACATGTTGCTGCCTTTCTTGGCTGATTGGTGGGGACGGCTGCTGCTGAGGCATATTGTCTGTGGAATATTTTTTTTTAAGCCCAGAGAGCAGAACTCTGGATTGACTAGGCTGCTGAGTTAGTTGATTTTGGCTTTGCAACTGCACATCCTGCATGTATGGGTACTGCTGGCTAGGCTGATTGAGAGGAGCTGCAGAAAGTGTCTGAGGGATTGGGGACTGATTGGTAGATACATTGCCTGCAGAAGCAAACTGAAAAATTCCAGAAAGGAGACCACCTTGTTAAGCAGGTTTTGAAACTGTATGTTGTCTAGAAAAGCCTGGTTTGCTGTCTAGAAAAGTCTGGTCCCTCAGTGGACCATAGTTTGGCTCTGGCATATTCTGTTGGTTGAAGCTCTGCTGATTACGAGGACCACCAGAAGGCATTTGTTGCTGCTGGAGTGGAGTTGTTTGGGTGCTCAGAACATTAGAGGAACCCAATTTATACAACCCAGAGAAAATACCTCCTTGTTGAGGGGGTGCTTGTTGGGATGGGTTTGGTGCTTGTTGCTGACTAGGATGATTGCTTGGGAAAGCACCTTGCTGTTGGGCCTGGGGAGGTTGTACACTAGGCGATAGGCTTTCTGCAGATGAAAACCTCAGTAACCCAGAGAGAATACCCCCCGGCTGAGAGGGGGGAGTTGCACTTTGTTGTGGGGGAGGTTGACAAGGGAACTGTTGAGGATTACTGGCTCTAGGACGTTGATTGTTTGGGGGAACTTGCTGTGGTGGTGGGTTCCCAGATAAGTCACCCGCAGAGCTATATCTAAAAGGTCCTGACAATATCCCTCCTTGCAGGGCTAAATAGAGCCAACATTAGATGTATCCTCAGATCTTGCCCCTTTAAAAAGGCCTGTTAAAAAACCTTGAGGTTCAGGTTGAGGAGGAGCATGCTGTGTCGCAAGAGGCATTGGTGGTGGTCTCTGAAGTTGCTTCATACACTGCTGATGTGGAACTGGGGACAATTGGTGATGCTGGGCCTGTTGTTGACCGGGATTTTCTGGGGGTTTGGAGGCACTGACATCCTCACCAGAAGCACATTTCATGACTCCAGAGAACATTCCTCTTTCTGGTTTTGGAGGCTGTTGGGAAGAGACATCGTCAGAGGAGAGAAACTGACGTTTTAGCTTACTGCCTAAAGATGGCTCCTCCATAGGCTTCTCTGAGCTAATATCTGGTGCTGACCCAAATACAGGATACACTGAAACAGGTGGAGGGCCCTGCGGGGGAACAGGGTTAACTGAGCTGAAAGATTTCTTGTAAGGGCTAAAGAACCCTGAACTCACTGGTTCTAGTTGGCTGATGGGCTTCCCACCCGCTGTAGGCACATATTGCTGAGAGGCAGTCATAGAGTCAAGTCTCCCATGCACAACTTTCCCTTGTGCATTAACAAATAGTTTATTCTGGGGTGTATTTCTTGAATTATCAAGTCCTCTGCCTCCTCCCACAGTCCTTGACTGTTCAACTTGCTGGATACATTTCTCATTCCAGTTTGCAAGATTTTGAGAGTCCTCTCTCGAGCCACTTCTCCCTGGAGGTCGTTTTCCCTCTGTGGAGTTCACTACCTCTTCACCTGAAAAATGTTGGCCAAAACTAATTTTCCCAAAAGCGAAAGTGACTGCTGGTGTTTGTGGCATCGTTGCAGAGTCCTGAACTTTATCACTTGTACTATTTCGAATCTCCGTTCTTATGGCTGGCGTGTCTTGATTGTGGAATGGTGTCTTGGCATCAGACTGGGAAGGCCAATTGAAGGAAAATGTTCTGTTGGGGTGAACTGTAGGAGATACAACAGATACAGGAGCAGGGCTGGTGGATTTTGGAATGAAAGAAAACAGTGTGGATATACCAGATTGAGAAGATGGTGCAGGTGGTACTTCTTTAGTTTCTGCAGAACCTGAGCTGGGCTGCTTGGGGGCCGTGCTAACCTTGTCAGTGAAGGAACTGAATAATAAACTCATAGCATTTTTCACTCCAGATATTCCTGGTTCAGGTGGAGCCTCTGTCTGGGGCTCCTCCTTGACATCTCTAGGGGTCCTTGGGGCCTCTCCAGTAGATTCTGTTCCTACGCTGCCCTGGGAAGATAACCTTGACTTGGATGACTTGGGAAGGGAACCATACTTGGTTATTTCCTCCTCTTTTTCAGCCAGGTACTCTGATACTGTTTCCACTAGGCACTGGAGCTCATCCATGAGATCTACATACTCGTCACTTGGTTCCTCCACTGGAGACAGCATTGCTTCAGGAGCCCATCCTCCCATTTTCACCTTTCCCTTTAACCAGATAACTCTGATGCTTGTCTATGTGACTTCCATGGGATGAAGCATGTCTGCCTTGGCCATGGTCCCTCCCATTCTCAGAGTGAATGGCCTCTGCTAAGGAGGCAATTTCCTCTAGCTCCTCCTCTGATCCCATGGAGTAGTGCAGCTCCTCTGAATCGTACGCCAAACCTGTCCTCATTCTGGCAGATTCGTCGTCCTGTACACCACGTAGTTCTCCAAGGTGTCCCCCAGCTTGTTTTTGGCCCACATCCTAGTCTTGTAAAGAAGTCCCGTTCTTGTATGGCTTGAGGCACGGTGTCATCTGCTCCTCCTCTTCCTCAATCTTTAACACCTGCCGCAGCACCAACTCCCCTCTCTCCTGGCGGAGGAGTGCAAGGTCAGGGGGGAAAGGCTCATCTGTGAGTTTCTCCGCCTCCAAGAAGGCCAGCCCTTCTGGATCCCAGATCTTTTTCCTCCGCCACCGATCGATAATGTCATAGCCCGCTGGGTAGGTGGCAGGTAGGATGCCACTGCGTTGTGTGCTTTGGGAGAGTGAACTGCCTGAGGGCTCAGTGAGAGCTCTCCCCATGCGGAGGATAACATCGTCCTCAGCCCAACGATTCTCTTCCTTGTCCAGTAACTCGCTCAGCTGATTTCACACCTGCACTTTGTATTTGCTCTCCCAATCCTCCGCACCCATGCCATAATCGACAGGGATGATCCTGACCCTCCCTTTATGGTTTATGACTCTAGTTTAGATTCATTGATTAAAGGAGAGGTAAAATGGGATGTGAGAGATGAGACAATAACAGAAAACAATAGAAAGATTGCAAATTATAACAGGACAAAAAAAGTAAGATACAGACAATGTGACAGAGACAATAAGCATTAAATAGATACATATGATAAAAATGTGGTGAATTTGTGTTCATGTGAGTATATTGGTAAAAGTGTTATTAAGATTGTTTGATATAAGTGTGCTATGTGTGTGAGGACCCAAATTCATCTCTTCATTTTGGGGGATTATCAACTACAACATAAAAGCCCGGAAATCCAACCTGAATCATCTCTGTCCAAAGTAGTTTTACAGACCACATAGAGACATGGTCGAGGAGGGCAGCCTCTCTTACTAAACCACCAGTGTCCCAAAGACCCATATGTGATAAGAGCAGACTAAACTAAGGTCAGTATAATTCAAACTACCAAAGAAGTTTCGTAAAACAATACGTCTGAACGAAAAAAACAACTATCAGATTTTCCTGGCTGTAATCCCACTTTTCTTTTCAGATGTTATGGAATTATCTGGATCAGCTTTCCATCTGTCCACACAGACTGAGATTTACCACAATCTCACTGAGCCACATCTTTTTCACAGCAAGTCACATGTAAGAGTGCAAAGAACCACTCCACACTGGATACATGAATGGAGTTGGCAAATTATTTGTGTTTCATCCTGGAAAACTTCCAAGCAGTTAGACAATTTTGACGATTTGACCACTTTGGTTTAAGACAAAATGTGTTCTTCATCTTAACAACCACAGTGTCTTCAGAAAGTATTCACACCCCTTGACCTTTACCACATTTTGTTGTGTTACAGCCTGAATTTAACATAGATTACATTTTGATTTCTTGTCACTGGCCTACACACACACAATACCCCATAACGCCAAAATTATGTTTTTACACCTTTTTACAAATTAATTAAAAATGAAAAGCTGGAATGTCTTGAGTCCATAAGTATTCAACCCCTTTGTTATGGCAAGCCTAAATAACTTCAGGAGTAAACATTTGCTTAACAAGTTACATAATAAGTTGCATGGACTCACTCTGTGTGCAATAATAGTGTTTAACATGATTTTTGAATGACTACCTCATCTCTGTACCCCACACACACAATTATATGTAAGGTCCCTCAGTCGAGCAGTGAATTTCAAACAGATTCAACCACAAAGACCAGGGAGGTATTCCAATGCCTAGCAAAGAAGGGCACCTATTGGTAGATGAAAAAAAAAAAAAAAAAAGCAGACACTGAATATTCCTTTGAGCATAGTGAATTATTAATTACACTTTGGATGGTGTATCAATACACCCAGTCACTACAAAGATACAAGCGTCCTTCGTAACTCAGTTGCCGGAGAGGAAGGAAACCGCTCAGGGATTTCACCATGAGGCCAATGGTGACTTTAAAACAGTAAGACTTTAATGGCTGTGACAGGGTGAAAAGAAGGAAGCCTGTACAGAATATAATATTCCAAAACATACATCCTATTTGCAACAAGGCAATTAAGTAATACTGCAAAAAAATTGGCAAAGCAATTAACTTTTTTCCAGAATACAAAGTGTTACGGTGCATTCAGAAAGTATTCAGACCCCTTCCCTTTTCCCACATTTTGTTACGTTACAGCCTTATTCTAAAATTGATTTTAAAAATACTCAATCTACACACAATTCCCCATAATGACAAAGCGAAAACAGGTTTTTAGAAATTTTTGTAAATGTATTAAAAATGTAAAAAATATATCACAGTTACATAAGTATTCAGACCCTATGGTATGAGACTCGAAATTGAGCTCAGGTGCATCCTGTTTCCATTGATCATCCTTGAGATGTTTCTACAACTTGATTGTAGTCCACCTGTGGTAAATTCAATTGATTGGACATGATTTGGAAAGACACACCTGTCTATATAAGGTCCCACACTTGACAGTGCATGTCAGAGCAAAAACCAAGCCATGAGGTCAAAGGAATTGTCCGAGGAGCTCAAAGACAGGATTGTGTCGAGACACAGATCTGGGGAAGGGTCCCAAAACATTTCTGCAGCACTGAAGGTCCCCAAGAACACAGTGGCCTCCATCATTCTTAAACGTAAGAAGTTTGAAACCACCAAGACTCTTCCTAGAGCTGGCCGCTCGGCCAAACCGAGCAATTACGTGAGAAGGGCCTTGGTCAGGGAGGTGACCAAGAACCCGACGGTCACTGTGACAGAGCTCCAGAGTTCCTCTGTGGAGATGGGAGAACCTTCCAGAAGGACAACCATCTCTGCAGCACTCCATAAATCAGGCATTTATGGTAGAGTGGCCAGACAGAAGCCACTCCTCAGTAAAAGGCACATGACAGCCCGCTTGGAGTTTGCCAAAAGGCACCTAAAGCCCTCTCACACTATGAGAAACAAGATTATCTGGTCTGATGAAACCAAGATTGAACTATTTGGCCTGAATGCCAAGCGTCACGTCTGGAGGGAGCCTGGCACCATCCCTACGGTGAAGCATGGTGGTGGCAGCATCATGCTGTGGGGATGTTTTTCAGCGGCAGGGACTGAGAGAATAGTCAGGATCGAGGGAAAGATGAACAGAGCAAAGTACAGAGAGATCCTTGATGAAAACTCCAGAGCGCTCAGGACCTCAGACTGGAGTGAAAGTTCACCTTTCATCAGGACAACAACCCTAAGCACACAGCCAAGACAACACAGGAGTGGCTTCGGGACAAGTCTCTGAATGTCCTTGAGTGGCCCAGCCAGAGACCGGACTTGAACCCGATCGAACATCTCTGGAGAGACCTGAAAATAGCTGTGCAGCAATGCTCCCCATCCAACCTGACAGAGCTTGAGAGGATCTGCAGAGAAGAATGGGAGAAACTCCCCAAATACAGGTGTGCCAAGCTTGTAGCGTCATACCCAAGAAGACGCAAGGCTGTAATCGCTGCCAAAGGTGCTTCAACAAAGTACTGAGTAAAGGGTCTGAATACTTATTATTTTTATTTTTATTTTTTTATATATATTTGCAAAAATGTCTAAACTTGTTTTTGCTTTGTCATTATGGGATATTGTCTGTAGATTGATGAGGGAAAAAAAATATGTAATCAATTTTAGAATAAGGCTGTAATGTAACCAAATGTGGAATCCAATAGAACACATTACTGAGTACCAGTCTCCATATTTTCAAACATAGTGGTGGCTGCATCATGTTATGGGCATTCTTGTAATTGTTAAGGACTGTGGAGTTTTTTTAGGATAAAAAAAAGAAACGGAATGGAGCTAAGCACAGGCAAAATCCAAGACGCAAACCTGGATCAGCCTGCTTTCCAACAGACACTGGGAGATTAATTCACCTTTCAGCAAGACAATAACATAAAACACAAGGCCAAATCTACACTGGAGTAGCTTACCAAGAAGACATGTATTAACTCAGGGGTGTGTATCCTTATCTAAATGAGATACCTCTGTATTTCATTTTCAATACATTTGCAAACATTTCAAAAAACATGTTTTCACTTTGTCATTATGGGTTATTGTGTGTAGATGTGTGAGAGAAAAATCTATGTAATCCATTTTGCATTCAGGCTGTAACACAACACAATGTAGAATAAGTCAAGGGGTATGAATACTTCCTGAAGGCACTGCATGTTCACAAATATTCTATAATAGATCCAAATATATACAAAACACCAAAGATTCAATAGCTATTGGGTTAACTTGCACTGTTGCGCACAACATTACCAGATTGAAGAATCACTTCCTAGGGGGAACTATTTATTTATTCAAGCAGGTGACATTGTTTACCTCCTTCCTATGCGGTGTGTCAGTGACAAATAAACATAACCTGACTAGATTTAAAGCCGCCAACATTACTTGAGAAATATGTTTGTATCCCAGGAGGGTGCATGTCCCCAAATCGTCTGAAAGAGGGAAGCCCTCCAATAAACAAAAGAGCTAAGCCTCAGGCCCTCAGCTAACTGGGTCTATTTGCAATATGGTCATTTAAAGGTTTTCTACGTGAAAATCAAGCCACCCGAACAAACCAACACCAGAAAAGAAATGCCTGATACTGCACTTCAAAAACTCCATTCATGTCTTAACTCTGGACCTTCTTCACTGTGTGTCAATATGTGTGACTGTAGTATAAGTGAATAGGTGTGCAATCTTTTATGGCTGAATTTGTGCATATGTATATTGTATTGTACATGTGTCTGTGTATTCTGTGTAGGGGCATGTCCTGTATGTTTGTGGGTGTTATTCAGAAGCTCTACCTGCTCCCGTGGTGGTCTCTGTAGTCCATGTCAAAGCTGTGCATGGAGTCGGTGCAGGAATCCAGGTGGTTCTGGAGCTGGGGGCCCATGGGGTACTGGTGCATGGAGGAGTTGGGCTGGGCAGTGGTGTGGTAGCGCGGGGGCAAGCTGTTGCTGGTCTCACTGCGGTAGTCACTGTCCCGGTCGTCCACCGCACTGTCATGGTCATCCAGGGCTGTAGAGGGGCAACAGGACAAGCTCCACAACACAGATCGTCTAGAGACCTCCGCATCCTCAGAAACTGCTAAAATGACTACAGAATCTCCATTCTATCCCACCTACGCTCACCATTTCACAAATTGAAAATTCATGTTTGCCTCATACATACAGTCTCTGAATTACACAATATGAAAAAGTGGTAATATACACTGGGGTCAGGACTGGTCAGGTAAGAGGGAGGTAAGGAGGGCAAGGGTCATGCTCTTTTGAATGCAAGACAACCAGAAAATTAACTTCAGTGGGAAGGGGAATGTGATGAAACTGAACGTATAGGTCATTAAAGATAGAACCCTTGGTTGTTTCATCCATTTTTTATTATATAAGTTACAGTGCATTCGGAAACTTTTCAGACCCGTTTACTTTTTCCACATTTTGTTACATTACAGTCTTATTCTAAAATTGATTAGAATAGCTTTTCTCATCAATCTACACACAATTCCCCATAATGACAAAGCAAAAACTGTTGTTTTGAAATACATTTTTGCTAATTTATTAAAAATTAAAAAAACGGAAATATCACAAATATTCAGACCCTTTACTCAGTACTTTGTTGAAGCACCTTTGGCAGCGATTACAGCCTCGAGCCTTCTTGGGTATGAAGCTACAAGCTTGGCACACCTGTATTTGGGGAATTTCTCCCATTCCTCTCTGCAGATCCTCTCAAGCTCTGTCAGGTTGGATGGGGAGTGTTGCTGCACAGCTATTTTCAGGTCTCTCCAGAACCGTTAGATCGGGTTCAAGTCCGGGCTCTGGCTGGGCCACTCAAGGACATTCAGACACTTGTCCAGAAGACACTCCTGCTTTGTCTTGGCTGTGTGCTTAGGGTCATTGTCCTGTTGGAAGGTGAACCTTCGCCCCACTCTGAGGTCTTAACCTGCTCCAGAGCGCTCTTCATCAAGGATCTCTCTATACTTTGCTCCGTTCATCTATGCCTCGATCCTGACTAGTCAACCAGTCCCTGCCATTGAAAACATTCAGGCCAAAGAGTTCAATCTTGGTTTCATCAGACCAAAGAATCTTGTTGCCTTTTGGCAAACTCCAAGTGGGCTGTCATGTGCCTTTTACTGAGGAGCGGCTTCCGTCTGTCCACTCTACCATAAAGGCCTGATTGGTTGAGTGATGCAGAGATGGTTGTCCTTCTGGAAGGTTCTCCCATCTCCACAGAGGAACTCTAGAGCTCTGTCCGAATGACCATCGGGTTCTTGGTCACCTCCCTGACCAAGGCCCTTCTCCCCCGATTGCTCAGTTTGGCCGGGCGGCCAGCTCTAGGAAGAGTCTTGGTGGTTCCAAACTTCTTCCATTTAAGAATGATGGAGGCCACGATGTTCTTGGGGACCTTCAATGCTGCAGAAATTTTTTGGTACCCTTCCCGAGATCTGTGCCTCGACACAATCCTGTCTCGGAGGTCTACGGACAATTCCTTCGACCTCATGGCTTGGTTTTTGCTCTGACATGCACTGTCAAGTGTGGGACCTTATACAGTGAGGGAAAAAAGTTTTTGATCCCCTGCTGATTTTGTACGTTTGCCCACTGACAAAGACATGATCAGTCTATAATTTTAATGGTTGGTTTATTTGAACAGTGAGAGACAGAATAACAACAAAAAAATCCAGAAAAACACATGTCAAAAATGTTATAAATTGATTTGCATTTTAATGAGGGAAATAAGTATTTGACCCCTCTGCAAAACATGACTTAGTACTTGGTGGCAAAACCCTTGTTGGCAATCACAGAGGTCAGATCTTTCTTGTAGTTGGCCACTAGGTTTGCACACATCTCAGGAGGGATTTTGTCCCACTCGTCTTTGCAGATCTTCTCCAAGTCATTAAGGTTTTGAGCCTGATGTTTGGCAACTCGAACCTTCAGCTCCCTCCACAGATTTTCTATGGGATTAAGGTCTGGAGACTGGCTAGGCCGCTCCAGGACCTTAATGTGCTTCTTCTTGAGCCACTCCTTTGTTGCCTTGGCCGTGTGTTTTGGGTCATTGTCATGCTGGAATACCCATCCACGACCCATTTTCAATGCCCTGGCTGAGGGAAGGAGGTTCTCACCCAAGATTTGACGGTACATGGCGCCGTCCATCGTCCCTTTGATGTGGTGA
Source organism: Coregonus clupeaformis (assembly GCF_020615455.1). Classification (NCBI taxonomy): domain Eukaryota; kingdom Metazoa; phylum Chordata; class Actinopteri; order Salmoniformes; family Salmonidae; genus Coregonus; species Coregonus clupeaformis. The sequence continues at coordinate 5,695,941 of NC_059218.1, read as the reverse complement.
AGTTGTCCTGTCCCCTTAGCAGAAAAACACCCCCAAAGCATAATGTTTCCACCTCCATGTTTGACGGTGGGGATGGTGTTCTTGGGGTCATAGGCAGCATTCCTCCTCCTCCAAACACGGCGAGTTGAATTAATGCCAAAGAGCTCGATTTTGGTCTCATCTGACCACAACACTTTCACCCAGTTCTCCTCTGAATCATTCAGATGTTAATTAGCAAACTTCAAACGGGCCTGTATATGTGCTTTCTTGAGCAGGGGGACCTTGCGGGCGCTGCAGGATTTCAGTCCTTCACGGCGTAGTGTGTTACCAATTGTTTTCTTGGTGACTATGGTCCCAGCTGCCTTGAGATCATTGACAAGATCCTCCCGTGTAGTTCTGGGCTGATTCCTCACCGTTCTCATGATCATTGCAACTCCACGAGGTGAGATCTTGCATGGTGCCCAAGGCCGAGGGAGATTGACAGTTCTTTTGTGTTTCTTCCATTTGCGAATAATCGCACCAACTGTTGTAACCTTCTCACCAAGCTGCTTGGCGATGGTCTTGTAGCCCATTCCAGCCTTGTGTAGGTCTACAATCTTGTCCCTGACATCCTTGGAGAGCTCTTTGGTCTTGGCCATGGTGGAGAGTTTGGAATCTGATTGATTGATTGCTTCTGTGGACAGGTGTCTTTTATACAGGTAACAAGCTGAGATTAGGAGCACTCCCTTTAAGTGTGCTCCTAATCTCAGCTCGTTACCTGTATAAAAGACACCTGGGAGCCAGAAATCTTTCTGATTGAGAGGGGGTCAAATACTTATTTCCCTCATTAAAATGCAAATCAATCTATAACATTTTTTACATGAGTTTTTCTGGATTATTTTGTTGTTATTCTGTCTCTCACTGTTCAAATAAACCTACCATTAAAATTATAGACTGATCATTTCTTTGGCAAAGGGCAAACGTACAAAATCAGCAGGGGATCAAATACTTTTTTCCCTCACTGTACAGTGGGGAGAACAAGTATTTGATACAATGTCGATTTTGCAGGTTTTCCTACTTACAAAGCATGTAGAAGTCTGTAATTCAACTGTGAGAGACGGAATCTAAAACAAAAATCCAGAAAATCACATTGTATGATTTTAAAGTAATTAATTTTCATTTTATTGCATGACATAAGTATTTGATCACCTACCAACCAGTAAGAATTCCGGCTCTCACAGACCTGTTAGTTTTTCTTTAAGATGCCCTCCTGTTCTCCACTCATTACCTGTATTAACTGCACCTGTTTGAACTCGTTAACTGTATAAAAGACACCTGTCCACACACTCAATCAAACAGACTCCAACCTCTCCACAATGGCCAAGACCAGAGAGCTGTGTAAGGACATCAGGGATAAAATTGTAGACCTGCACAAGGCTGGGATGGGCTACAGGACAACAGGCAAGCAGCTTGGTGAGAAGGCAACAACTGTTGGCGCAATTATTAGAAAATGGAAGAAGTTCAAGATGACGGTCAATCACCCTCGGTCTGGGGCTCCATGCAAGATCTCACCTTGTGGGGCATCAATGATCACGAGGAAGCTGAGGGATCAGTCCAGAACTACACGGCAGGACCTGGTCAATGACCTGGAGAGAGCTGGGACCACAGTCTCAAAGAAAACCATTAGTAACACACTACGCCGTCATGGATTAAAATCCTGCAGCGCACGCAAGGTCCCCCTGCTCAAGCCAGCGCATGTCCAGGCCCGTCTGAAGTTTGCCAATGACCATCTGGATGATCCAGAGGAGGAATGGAAGAATGTCATGTGGTCTGATGAGACAAAAATATAGCTTTTTGGTCTAAACTCCACTCGCCGTGTTTGGAGGAAGAAGAAGGATGAGTACAACCCCAAGAACACCATCCCAACCGTGAAGCATGGAGGTGGAAACATCATTCTTTGGGGATGCTATTCTGCAAAGGGGACAGGACGACTGCACCGTATTGAGGGGTGGATGGATGGGGCCATGTATCGCGAGATCTTGGCCAACATCCTCCTTCCCTCAGTAAGAGCATTGAAGATGGGTCGTGGCTGCGTCTTCCAGCATGACAACGACCCGAAACACACAGCCAGGACAACTAAGGAGTGGCTCCGTAAGAAGCATCTCAAGGTCCTGGAGTGGCCTAGCCAGTCTCCAGACCTGAACCCAATAGAAAATCTTTGAAGTCCGTATTGCCCAGTGACAGCCCCGAAACCTGAAGGATCTGGAGAAGGTCTGTATGGAGGAGTGGGCCAAAATCTCTGCTGCAGTGTGTGCAAACCTGGTCAAGACCTACAGGAAACGTATGATCTCTGTAATTGCAAACAAAGGTTTCTGTACCAAATATTAAGTTCTGCTTTTCTGATGTATCAAATACTTATGTCATGCAATAAAATGCAAATTAATTACTTAAAAATCATACAAATGTGATTTTCTGGATTTTTGTTTTAGATTCTGTCTCTCACAGTTGAAGTGTACCTATGATAAAAATTACAGACCTCTACATGCTTTGTAAGTAGGAAAACCTGCAAAATCGGCAGTGTATCAAATACTTGTTCTCCCCACTATAGACAGGGGTGTGCCTTTCCAAATCATGTCCAATCAAGTTGTAGAAACATCTCAAGGATGATCAATGGAAACAGGATGCACCTGAGCTCAATTTCGAGTCTCATAGCAAAGGGTCTGAATAAATGTTTTAAATGTTTTATAAATGTGCAAAAATGTCTAAAAACCTGTTTTCGCTTTGTCATTATTGGGTATTGTGTGTAGATTGCTGAGGATGTTGTTTTTTAAATCAATTTTAGAATAAGGCAGTAACGTAACAAAATGTGGAAAAAGTCAAGGGGTCTGAATACTTTCCGAAGGCAGTGTATATTCTTGAAGAATATAACTTATAAATGCCTCAACTGTCGTACATTGACATTACATTTTAGTACCACATCAGAACCCCAAAATATACGCTTGTTATACTCCAACGCTTGTAAACAAAGTAAGCATATCCTCAAAACATGGTTAAAACTATAATTTTGATATAATGGATGGTCAGTCCTTGCATACATAGCTCTGTCTATGGATTTGAGAGTGGTTACATTTCTCTAGCCCCATCCTTTGCTTTTTACCAAAACACAGGCGGGTGACCGTTTTATTCTTTCAATTAACGATTCCAGCTTTAAATACAGCCAAAAATGGACACTCCAGTCAAAAAGGGATATTCCAAAATGAATGAGTTAAGGAACTCAATTGCAATGTTGACATAAGGTAATTCTCTCTCCTTAGTGACCCAGACTCAATTTTGGCATCAGACAGGTCCTTTGGATTGCAGTGCTGACCCTGAGCTGACTGGCCTGCTTAAGGGGACATGGGCCTTATTGCTCCAGACTGATAAGTGAGATAGATAGATAGCTCAGGACAAACTGATGTTTTGATATCTCTAAAAATGGGAGGGGAAAACAAGTTGTCAAGGTGACACCTGAACACAGGCTGGCAAACAGTGCCCCCTGTCTGTGTGATGATGCGGTTGCATCTCACGGACATTTACATTTTTACATTAACATTTTTAGTCATTTAGCAGACGCTCTTATCCAGAGCGACTTACAGTTAGTGAGTGCATACATTATTATTTTTTCATACTGGCCCCCGGTGGGAATCGAACCCACAACCCTGGCGTTGCAAACGCCATGCTCTACCAATTGAGCTACATCCCTGCCGGCCATTCCCTCCCCTACCCTGGACGACGCTGGGCCAATTGTGCGCCGCCCCATGGGTCTCCCGTTCGCGGCCGGCTACGACAGAGCCTGGATTCGAACTGCGCCACTCGGGAGACATCTGTTCAGGAAGTCATGAACTGCCACTATGCTTTATCAAGGTCACTCGCTGACTACAAAAACATAGATCTAAGCCTAACTGCTATTGTCCAGTTATGTTTACATGGAGGTAGTAATAATAACCATATGTGTTTCCATGTCCTGTGGGGAAATTGATATAGGTGATGAAACTCAGATGACATGAGGTGTAGCGCGATGAGGGGGGGGGCTGGGGGATATTTCCCCTGGCTGTAGCGATTATTGTTGGTGCTGGAAAACATGCACAAAGCATTAAGGATTGGCCAAGGTGAAGCTTTGGGAAGGTTTAGAATTCATCAGAAAAATACTGTGTTTTACATACTCAGTGTGTCAGTCCATCCGAAATAGTTGCCTGGTGAGGGTGTTGGCAGAGAAGTAAAGTGAGAGGTAGTGGAGGGTATGCAAAAACAGTGCCTGACTTGGGTGGGGGAATTATGACCATAACATACACAGTGGACAAACAGAGACAACACTAGTAGACATGCGTGAACGTGGCATCCCTGAGTTGACATTCTTCATAACTTTGCATAAGTAGTGACTGTTCTTGACAATTAAGATTGGATAAAAGGCTTACTTGATGTCAACTCTGGGTTTGGAGATTCACACATAACAGGAATAGGACAAGGAAATAAATAACTTAAAAAGCCCAAACTAATGGAAGCCAAAGGGAAACAGGGCTGATGAGAGAGCTCCATCTAGTGGGATATTATGGAGTGGAAGTCAATCCCACTCACAGCATTGGGAGGCAGCGGGCGGAATGAGGCGTCTCTGGACCTCATCCTGCAGAGTGTACCGGAGAGAGGAAAGGAGAAAACAAGAATTGTGACCTCTGACCTTCATAATCCACAACAACAAAGCATCATCATCACCACCAGCACCACTCTCAAACTCCTGCATTTGTAATAATATTGTTATCACCACCATGACTTCAATGCCACTGCATGCAATAGTTATAGTTAGGCCTACTATCTACGTTATCACTTCAGAGCACAGCAAACCGTGATAAACACACACACGTCAATACTGTACCTAACCAGTGTTTTCTGTGATATGCAAAAAGCGTGGTGAGGAAAATGTCAAATGAACACAGAGTTAGCCCCTTCTTCCTTTTCCATGTATTTTACTGTGTGCTAGTGAACGCAAAGAGCCAAGTGTAATACGGAGATAAGGTGACATTCAACCGCATTGTACTGGGAACTTTACAATATGCAAACAGAGAGAGGGTATTTTAGTAAATACATTACTGCTTTATTGCTTGAAATATTAGTAGGTAGAATTTTTTACTACAGTGAGGAAAAAAAGTATTTAGTCAGCCACCAATTGTGCAAGTTCTCCCACTTAAAAAGATGAGAGAGGCCTGTAATTTTCATCATAGGTACACGTCAACTATGACAGACAAAATGAGAAAAAAATTTCTCCAGAAAATCACATTGTAGGATTTTTAATGAATTTATTTGCAAATTATGGTGGAAAATAAGTATTTGGTAAATAACAAAAGTTACTCAATACTTTGTTATATACCCTTTGTTGGCAATGACACAGGTCAAACGTTTTCTGTAAGTCTTTACAAGGTTTTCATACACTGTTGCTGGTATTTTGGCCCATTCCTCCATGCAGATCTCCTCTAGAGCAGTGATGTTTTGGGGCTGTCACTGGGCAACACAGACTTTCAACTCCCTCCAAAGATTTTCTATGGGGTTGAGATATGGAGACTGGCTAGGCCACTCCAGGACCTTGAAATGCTTCTTACGAAGCCACTCTCACGATACATGGCCCCATTCATTCTTTCCTTTACACGGATCAGTCGTCCTGGTCCCTTTGCAGAAAAACAGCCCCAAAGCATGATGTTTCCACCCCCATGCTTCACAGTAGGTATGGTGTTCTTTGGATGCAACTCAGCATTCTTTGTCCTCTAAACACGACGAGTTGAGTTTTTACCAAAAAGTTCTATTTTGGTTTCATCTGACCATATGACATTCTCCCAATCCTCTTCTGGATCATCCAAATGCACTCTAGCAATCTTCAGACGGGCCTGGACATGTACTGGCTTAAGCAGGGGGACACGTCTGGCACTGCAGGATTTGAGTCCCTGGCGGCGTAGTGTGTTACTGATGGTAGGCTTTGTTACTTTGGTCCCAGCTCTCTGCAGGTCATTCACTAGGTCCCCCCGTGTGGTTCTGGGCTTTTTGCTCACCATTCTTGTGATCATTTTGACCCCACGGGGTGAGATCTTGCGTGGAGCCACAGATCGAGGGAGATTATCAGTGGTCTTGTATGTCTTCCATTTCCTAATAAGTGCTCCCACAGTTGATTTCTTCAAACCAAGCTGCTTACCTATTGCAGATTCAGTCTTCCCAGCCTGGTGCAGGTCTACAATTGTGTTTCTGGTGTCCTTTGACAGCTCTTTGGTCTTGGCCATAGTGGAGTTTGGAGTGTGACTGTTTGAGGTTGTGGACAGGTGTCTTTTATACTGATAACAAGTTCAAACAGATGCCATTAATACAGGTAACGAGTGGAGGACAGAGGAGCCTCTTAAAGAAGAAGTTAAGGTCTGTGAGAGCCAGAAATCCTGCTTGTTTGTAGGTGACCAAATACTTATTTTCCACCATAATTTGCAAATAAATTCATTAAAAATCCTACAATGTGATTTTCTGGATAAAAAATTATCAATTTGTCTGTCATAGTTGACGTGTACCTATGATGAAAATTACAGGCCTCTCTCATCTTTTTACGTGGGAGAACTTGCACAATTCGTGGCTGACTAAATACTTTTTTTCCCCACTGTACATTTTTGACATATATCTTCCTGGTGAAATAGCGCCCTAGCATGTCGGGTAGGCCTTACCTCATCATGGATCCTCATAGTGTTGATGTGATCCAGCTTGCCGGTCCAGTACTGTGCCTCGTCTTCTGGGATGTCTGGTAGAGAGGGGTGCACACGCACAGAGTGGGATAACTGGTGAGCTGCATCCTGCCCTACCCCATAACATCCCATCCACTCTCCAACATACACTGAGCTGCTATTATATATTCATGGCCCTTTAAATATATAATGAGCCACTTAGAAAAGGGACATTAAAAATAGTTGGCTATGCTCTCAAACTGTACTGTTGGGGGACAGGGACCATGAATGACAGGGCTCCACTGTAGTAATGTTTGTCATGACGGAGACGCAAATGAATACCCAGAAGAGCACAAGACAATGACGTTAGTCCCGACAGGGACAAAACTTCACAGAGACATAAGAAGTGCAGAGCACTGGACTTCTAGAGATTGCAAAACAGTGCAAACCTTAACGACATTACTAGCCCAACAACTGACAATAATGTGCAGACAGGTAAATGATGCATTGATGCATCCTACCAAACCAATGGTCTGTTAGAGCAGACCCCCTCTCCCTCCCTGTGCCCTGATGGCCCATGATCCTTTACAGAGACACTGGACATTAAAGAGTGTTTCCCCTATATTAATTTAACATTTACCCTATATTATCATTCCCCCATATTCAATATACAGCAATAAAAATAAAAAAAACATTTCAAAAAAGGGGAAACACTAGACATTAAAGAGAGTTGAACACAAATGCCAGGGCTTCAAAGGCATATGAAACCAAACCCCTGTCCTGGTGAATTAATGGGATCAGTGGTACACAGAACCCAGACAAACACACAGCCTCCCTTCCCTACCGCTACCTTCAAAGGCCTGCCCTTAAACACCTGCTGCTCTAGCCCCTCTCACAGACACACACTTTTAACTTACTGATCTTGGGGGCTTGAAGCACACCGACCCCAATACTGGCAAAGTTAAGGGACAGCGATGTAGAAAGTGATGCGTAAATTACATAACTGTTCCCTCTCAGTGAAGAGATGAGAGCGGCTGCATTCAAAAGGCTCGCTACACAACCTGCTGGGATTTCAGCCAATCAATATCAGGTGTGGTGACGTACGTTAAAGCACAGGTCACTGGAGAAGGATACTACTGTATAATCATTACTGTACTGTGCCCTATACATGTCCCATCTACAAAAACAGACCTATAACATTTCAGCATCATACATCATACCAACTGTAGCTACTGTAACTGTAGACAGTTTGATGGACCATGGACCCTGGTGTACAGTACAGAAGCAACAAAGACATTTAAAGAGATAACATATGATATAAAATAGATATCCTATGGGAAGCTAAGTGCCCAACAGAAAGATGGTGATCAATATAACATTTTACCGAAGGGCAGCTCAAAGCGCGTGTCCAGCAGAACTTGGTGGGGTGTTGGGTTCTTGGTACCGTAGATCTCATCAGCCTTCATCAGAACCTCAGCATTCAGGAAGATCCACTCCCCTGAGCCTTCCTGAGGGAAGACAAAGGGCCAGGTCAGAAGACATAGACAGAGAGACCAGATGAAACTAACTGGAAGGTGAACCAGTGCCCAACCTACTCTGTTCATGTTTTACATAAAATTTGAACTGTGTGTTGTAAATGTTGGTTTTTAACATTGGAGCTGGATGTGTGTGCTCTAAATGTTTTGGCCAGTTGTGTTGGTGGTGTATAACTTTGTATGAGTGTATCATCTGCCCCTCTCACCTCCTCTGACTGGCAGATGCACTTGAGGGGGATCCAGGCAGTCCCCAGCATTGTGTCCCAGATAAGGCCTTTGTTCCACACCTCCACAATGAGGCCCAGGTCCAAACGGTTGATCTCACTGGAGAAACAGGAGAGAGAGGCAATAAAGGAGAGGGGGTCATAATCAACTCTCATTCAATACAGACTCACAGTTTAATAGAGAGACAGAGATCAGTAGAAAGACAGTGATTGTCTAATAAAATGTACAATGGTTTCATTCACTATGTATTGAGTGACCTCCATGAAATACAAATAATTATGACAACAGAAACTAGGGATAAGCACTGTCTGGCTGCTCACTGATCCCTTTTGGTCTTTGATTAGGCCTATGCATCATGTCAGATGTCGTCATTCCTTCCATCCTTCATGTACCATTCAAAAGGATGCAAATACAGCTTGCAGACAAAAGAGCATCTCACTTGAAAGCGATCATTGCTCATGATTTCATCTCATTTGCATTTGCGGCACTTCAAAAGGAAGATGAGAGAAGAGATAGTTATCAAAAGTGCACTGCCCTCAGTAAAGGTGGCAGGAAGAGTGAGCCCAGGTGCAAACAAAGATATTCTAAACCACTCACACTAAAGGTGATGTACCAAATGATGACAACACTATTGCTGTAATGAGTAGACCAATCACCTTCACATCTCTTAGGCTCTTACGTGGCCACAGTGAATGCAAACATGTACTTGCATAAACTGCTTACGGTCATATAGGGTATTGGTCATACCAATATACTTCTATAAAACAAATATAAAGAATGAGCAGACCATTTTGAACATTTATTTCAAAATATTAAACCAAGACTCTTTTTGATCAACCACACACTGACTTCACTTTGAGCTCTATCTTTCTGCATCATAGAAACACAAATTAAAGAACCCCTGGACCCACTCTTCTGTGAAAGCAGCATTCAGAAATCCATTAATGTTTCATTTGAGCTTCCCATTGTTTGTGGAGTGAGACGGGAATGAACAGGCTCCCGCAGCACAGGGACCCCAACAGGCTTTGGAAAAGAACACTGGAAAATAAGCACTACACAGAACACACCATGTATTCTACTGCATTTATTATTTTTCCCATTACTTTCTAAAAGACACTCCAAAAGCAGGGGTAGGATGGAGTATTGACTAACTGATTGGTTGCCAAGGAGACAGATGGGTTTGTTTTGAGGCTTCATTCAAGCACAGAAACATTAAGGCTCTCCTCTATGTCCCTTCCTGGAGCACCCTGTCGCGGAAACAGTGAGAAACAACACAATCAAAGACAACACCATCACAGTCAGTGTAAACATAAGCCACCAGTACAATGAGACAATCCCATGTAGGCTCTTAAACATTACATAGGCTAAGCTCTAGCATACAGTGGACACAAAACACTCTCAGCGTTGTATTTGTACCCCTAAAGAACAAGATCCTGTCTATAATGACTGAGCAGCATAGCACAGGAGCTATGGAAACAGCCCTAGAAATAAGGTGAGTTGGGGTGTACGGTGTACATATCGATCCATAGCTGTCACTACATGTTTTCTGTTTTCTGTCAACCCTGGTGGCCTGAGCCTGTCTCTTGGTGGGGATGGCCATTATCTCACAAGGAAATTGTAGTCTGGACTGGACTCTAGTCTCCAAGGCCCTCAGGCTAGCATAGAAACAGAAGCCTGGCCTGACAAACCAAAAGACCATTTGGCAATCTGCTATCTCATTAAGAGGAGAAAGGTGCATCCATCCACTTAAGTACTCTGTGAGTCAATTATACAGTATGTGATCAATATCAATTACAGAATCTGTTACATAAAGGTTGACCCACAGAACCAACAGGCTACAGCTTTCTGGCAAGGAAACACGTCATTGGAGAAGAAAGAAATCCAGTAGCCAGTTTCAAGTTAACAGTAAACTTGAGACTTTTCCTACAATAGATAGAATGTATGCCATGCCAATGCCATGTCCTAGCGCTTCATACAGTGTCCTGTTCATTGGTATAGGACTTCCAGTTAGAAATGTGATAAACATGATTTACATAGGAGGAGTAACAGGTGGTGCTCTTGTCAAGGGGCCTGTGTGTGTTTGATGGCAACAATGCAGAGTGATGTGCTAAGCTAACACATTGTGTTTCATGAACAGTACTACAGACCGAGCATTTACACTCAGCAACATCCTTGTGACAGATGTGGAAAAATATAACAATAGCATACAGGCGTTACACAGATGCGCACACACAGGAGTAAGCCTAGAGCTAAAAACAGCACAGCCTACATACGGAACACTGAAAAGAGGAAATGAAATGAGTAACCATGAGGAAGTGAATAGCTGTGAAAACAGGTTAGCTACCTTTCCTGAAACAACAACCCACCTGGCAGGCAATAACGGGGACAAAACATTCCTGGAAATCCCCTACTGTGGCCTGCTGTCACGTATTAAACTGAAAATCATAAACCTGAAATGTAGCTACAGAGCATTTGCACCAGTGGCACACTAGCTGCCCTGCTCTCACCTGTCTGTGTGGAAGAGTACTCAGGTGGTTGTGTCTGCTGCATAATTCCAAAAGCCAATCAGCCTTAATCAAATAAAGGTGTTAGTGACTGAGCATGGAGGATATACTGTACTGTCACAATAAGTCTGTTGAGCTCAGAGCCATCGACCCTCCCTTCATCGTCCCTCTCTGATCCTCATAGAAACAAAACCAACCTGATTCTATGTTGACACTGTATGAAAACCGTGACACTTGACACTTACAAAGCCTTCAGACAGACTACCGGAATTCTATACTCCACGCACAGCAGGTGTGTTGTGGCTTATACAACATACACTACATTACCAAAAGTATGTGGACACCTGCTCGTCGAACATCTCATTTCAAAATCATGGCCAATAATATGGAGTTGGTCCAATCTTCTGGGAAGGCTTTCCACTAGATGTTGGAACATTGCTGCAGGGACTTGCTTCCATTCAGCCACAAGAGCATTAGAGAGATCGGGATCTGATGTTGGGCGATTAGGCCTGGCTCGCAGTCGGCGTTCCAATTCATCCCAAAGGTGTTCGCTGGGCAGCTCTAGCAGGGCAGAACTTTGACAAACTGACTTGTTGGAAAGGTGGCATCCTATGACAGTGTCACGTTGAAAGTCACTGAGATCTTCAGTAAAGCCATCTTACTGCCAATGTCGGTCTATGGCGAATGTATGGCTGTGTGCTGGATTTTATATACCTGTCAGCAACGGGTGTAGCTGAAATAGCTGAAGCCACAAATTTGAAGGGGTGTCCACATACACTATATATACAAAAGTATGTTATTGATGTTTGATTTTATTGATCATAAATTGCTATTGAAGAAACTCACATGGTTGGATAGTTATTTATCCAATAGAACCCAGATAGTTCTTCAATGGAAGCTTCTCTAACATCAGATATGTACAGTGTGGTGTCCCTCAGGGTAGATCCTTGGGCCGTTACGCTCTATTTTTACAAATTATTTGCCACTGGTCTTACACAAAGCTAGAATGAATATGTATGCGGATGATTCCACACTCTACATGTCAGCACACAAAGCCAGTGAGCTCACTGAAATTCTAAATAAGGAGTTACAGTCAATATCAGCATGGGTGATTAATAATAAACTGGTCTTAAATACATCTAAAACTAAAACCATTGTATTTGGTTGAAAACATTCTCTAAGACCTAAAACTCAACTGGAGTTTTGCATAAAGGTTTTGACCATTGAGCAAGTTGAGGAAGCTAAACTCCTACGTATACAGTGCATTCAGAAAGTATTCACACCCCTTGACTTTTCCACAATTTGTTGTGTTACAGCCTGAATTTAAAATTGATTAAATTGAGATTTTGTGTCACTGGCCTACACACAATACCCCATATTGTCAAAGTGGAATTATACATATTTTTTAATGTTTACACATAAATTAAACATGAAAAGCTGAAATGTCTTGAGTAAATAAGTATTCAACCCCTAAATGACTTAAATGTAAATGTTATGGTAAGCATAAATAAGTTCAGGAAGAAACATTTGCTTAACAAGTCACATAATACGTTGCATGGACTCACTCTGTGTGCATTAATAGTATTTTTTTATGACTACCTCATCTCTTTTCCCCACACATTCAGATAATTGTAAGATCCCTCAGTCGAGCAGTGAATTTCAAACAGATTCAACCACAAAGACTAGTTACTCCACAATATTAACCTAAATGACAGAGTGAAAAGGAAGCCTGTACAGAATAAAAAGATTCCAAAACATGCAGCCTGTTTGCAATAAGGCACTAAAGTACAAGTGAAAATAATTTGGCAAAGAAATGAACAAAGCGTAATTTTTTGGGCAAATCCAACAACACATCACTGAGTACCACTCTTCATATTTTCAAGCATGTTGGTGGCTGCGTCAGGTGATGGATATAGTGTTTTGGATAAAAAATAAACGTAATAGAGCTAAGCACAGGCAAAATCCTAGAGGAAAACCTGGTTCAGTCAGCTTTCCAACAGACACTGGGAGACAAATTCACCTTTCAGCAGGACAATAACCTAAAACACAAGGTCAAATACACACTGAAGTTGCTTACCAAGACGTCATTGAACGTTCCTGAGTGGCCTAGTTACGGTTTTGACTTAAATCTGCTTCAAAATCTATAGTTGTCTAGCAATGATTAACAACCACTTCGACAGAGCTTGAATTTTTTTTTTTTGAATAAATGTGCAAATATTGTGCAATCCAGGTGTGCAAAGCTCTTAGAGACTTACCCAGAAAGGTGTTTCTAAGATGTATTGACTCAGGGGTGTGATTACTTACATAAACTAGATATTTCTGTATTTCATTTTGAATATATTTGCAAAAGTTCCACAAAACATGTTTTCACTTTCTCATTATGGGGTATTGTGTGTAGATGGGTGAGACAAAAATATATTTAATCCATTTTGAATTCAGGCTGTAACACAACAAAATGTGGAAGAAGTCAAGGGGTATGGATACTTTCTGCAGGCACTAACATTTGATGGTCAATTATCATGGTCAAGATATATTGACAAAGTTGATGAGAAGATGGGAAGGGGTATGTCTGTTATAAAAATATGTTCTACGTTTTTGACACAAAAATAAACTGTACTAGTTGTTCAGGCTCTGGTCTTCTTGTCCCACCTTGATTACTGTCCAGTAACATGGTAAAGTGCAGCAAAGAAAGACCTAGCAAAGCTGCAGCTGGCTCAAAACAGAGCAGCATACCTTGCCCTTAACTGCACATACAGAACTAACATCAACAACATGTCTGCCAGTCTTTCCTGGTTGAGGGTTGACAAAAGACTACCTGCATCTCTCCTAGTTTTTATGAGAAATATTACTGTGATGAAAATTCCAGATTGTCTGCATAATCAAATAACATTCAGCTCAGACACCCATACATATCCCACAGCACATGCCACCAGGGTCTCTTCACAGTCCCCAAGTCCAAAACAAATTCACGAAAAAGCACAGTATTTTACAGAGCCATGATCGCATGGAACTCCCTTCCATCTCTAATTACTCAAGCAAACAGCAAAATTACTTGTAATTTTATTTATTTATTAAACATCTCATGGAGCGGCGGGGACACACACAAACGCGCATTATTTGTGTTGTTGTTTTGTTTGTATTCTTTTGTAGTTGTATTGTTTGTATATCATTGTATATAAAATGTGTGTGACTGTCCTGTCTATCAGCGTATCAGTGTTCCGTTACTTGTCGTGTTTTGTGGACCTCAGGAAGAGAAGCTGCTGCTGCTGCAAAAGCTAATGGGGATCCAAATAAACAAAGACTGAGTGCATAGGACAGTAATAGAGAGGTCTAAGAAGTGTGTGGTTACTGGTCACTTACAACATGAAGTCCTGCTCCCAGCATGGCTGGTCCCCTCGCACGGTAATGGAGGTGCTCTTGACATTCTGCACCTTCAGCGTCACATAGCTATTGAACTTATCTGCAACACAGAAAGAAGAGAAAAGAGGTAATGGTGGGAAGAGGTACTGATATATAATACTCGTACTAACAGTACTTATGCTCACCACACAATAAGGGCAGATTGTCATGTTGAAAGGACAAAAGAGAAAGAGTAGATTACTGTGTACACGTAGGAGACAAAGTATCCATATGACTTTGTCTTTATAGGACATCAGCAGTAATCTGCATGACATCAAATTATTTGCCAGAAGGAGAGCTTCTGTGTGCAGGTAAGTAAGACAACCGTGGTGGCAGACGTGGCAATGATGGGATGAAACATGGATAGTAACATGATTGACCAGAGATCGGACTTAGGGCCTGTATAGCAGCAGTAATGCTAGCTTGGCCAGCAGCTTCACTTTGGCTTTGTGTGACTGTAAAGGACGGTCAGCGACATTGGTGAGAGTCAAAGCAAATAAGTCAGTTTCCCCATCACTTCCCCCCACGCCCTGCACCCAGCCCAACGCACTGACCCTGGTAATCTCACTACAGATGAGTGCCACACAGCCAAGCAGGCAGCAGATATAGCCTAGCCATCCATCCTCTCTCCTGGCTGATGTGATTCCCGCACTGCAGAGCAGCCACCCTAACATAGCTCTGGACATGACCACCATTTCACCTCTGACACTGAGACATAGGCTAGTACAGTAGGCCTACATGATGCAGAGACAGGCGAGACCTGCTTCTACAGCAGAAAAGGTCTCTGTCATCTCTCATACCATCAATTTAAAGACCAAGGTTAAAAGACCATGGTTTGATTTCTAAACATATTTCAAAGGCAGCACTGTGAAGCAGGTAGTGGCAAACCATTTCATATGTATTGTAGTGGAAGAGGTGGCACCACAGGTTACAGAGTGGTGGGTACAATTTTTTTATCCTGATCGTAACCAGGTTTTTAAAAAAAAAACTCTGGAACCTAGTTGTAGCAGGGGCCTTAAGGGTTGGCCTATTGCCTGGGGTAAGTGAACTGAGCAGTCGGGCAAATTTAGCCTGCTCTCAAGTTGCCCCAGGTGAATTATTTATTACTAAAAACAACAAATTCCAGTAGGCCTAACTTAAACTCATCTTTCTGGTTCATCTCCACTGTTTAAGTGAAAGACTGACTATTTATGGCAGCTGGGCAAATTGAGCCTGCTCTGTGGTTGTCCCATTAGGAAACAAAAAAAAAACGACCTAACTGCAAAGATTTCCAGTAGCCTAACAAAGCTACACTGGGATGTCGCAAAATCTGTCATTGTTTTCCTGCTACACTGGAAGCGTACATTTTGGTCAGGGCGAGCAGAGCGCAAGCCACTTTACCCTATTGTTCTCATGGCAGAAATCCATCTAGCACATTGGGGGTGATGAAACAACAGAGCTCCATTAATTTTCAATGAAGGGAAGCGAAATGGGCGGGGGACCGTTGGTTGATGTGAGCTTGGACGAGGAAACGAACAGGGCGGGACCAAAGTTGAAGAAAGCTGAACTTTTGTCACATACTCAGTGACGTCGCGTTGCTTTTGACCAATCAAAGCTCACTCTACAGTCGTGGTCAAAAGTTTTGAGAATGACACAAATATTAATTTTCACAAAGTCTGCTGCCTCAGTTTTTATGATGGCAATTTGCATATACTCCAGAATGTTATGAAGAGTGATCAGATGAATTGCAATTAATTGCAAAGTCCCTCTTTGCCATGAAATTTCAGCCCTGCCACAAAAGGATCAGCTGACATCATATCAGTGATTCTCTCGTTAAAACACAGGTGAGAGTGTTGACGAGGACAAGGCTGGAGATCACTCTGTCATGCTGATTGAGTTAGAATAACAGACTGGAAGCTTTAAAAGGAGGGTGGTGCTTGAAATCATTGTTCTTCCTCTGTTAACCATGGTTACCTGCAAGGAAACACGTGCCGTCATCATTGCTTTGCACAAAAAGGGCTTCAAAGGCAAGGATATTGCTGCAAGTAAGATTGCACCTAAATCAACCATTTATCGGATCATCAATAACTTCAAGGAGAGAGGTTCAATTGTTGTGAAGGCTTCAGGGCGCCCAAGAAAGTCCAGCAAGTGCCAGGACCGTCTCCTAAAGTTGATTCAGCTGCGGAATCGGGGCACCACCAGTGCAGAGCTTGCTCAGGAATGGCAGCAGGCAGGTGTGAGTGCATCTGCACGCACAGTGAGGCAAAGACTTTTGGAGGATGGCCTGGTGTCAAGAAGGGCAGCGAGGAAGCCACTTCTCTCCAGGAAAAACATCAGGGACAGACTGATATTCTGCAAAAGGTACAGGGATTGGACTGCTGAGGACTGGGGTAAAGTCATTTTCTCTGATGAATCCCCTTTCCAATTGTTTGGGGCATCCGGAAAACACCTTGTCCGGAGAAGACAAGGTGAGCGCTACCATCAGTCCTTTGTCATTCCAACATGATACCATTCATGTGTGGGGTTGCTTCTCAGCCAAGGGAGTGGGCTCACTCACAATTATGCCTAAGAACACAGCCATGAATAAATAATTTTACCAACACATCCTCCGAGAGCAACTTCTCCCAACCATCCAAGAACAGTTTGGTGACGAACAATGCCTTTTCCAGCATGATGGAGCACCTTGCCATAAGGCAGAAGTGATAACTAAGTGGCTCGGGGAACAAAACATTGACATTTTGGGTCCATGGCCAGGAAACTCCATGGCCAGACCTTAATCCCATTGAGAATCCTCAAGAGGCAGGTGGACAAACAAAAACCCACAAATTCTGACAAACTCCAAGCATTGATTATGCAAGAATGGACTGCCATCAGTTAGGATGTGGCCCAGAAGTTAATTGACAGCATGCCAGGGTGGATTGCAGAGGTCTTGAAAAAGAAGGGTCAACACTGTAAATATTGACTCTTTGCATAAACTTAATGTAATTGTCAATACAAGCCTTTGACACTTATGGAATGCTTGTAATTATACTTCAGTATACAATAGTAACATCTGACAAAAATATCTAAAAACACTGAAGCAGCAAACTTTGTGAAGACCAATACTTGTGTCATTCTCAAAACTTTTGACCACAACTGTAGTTTCGAGCCCTTACTGGATTGGCTGTTGATACCTAGCACTACCTATCTTGTTAGCCCCGACATGAGGGTGAAGCTAGCATGGCTATCCGTATAGTGGATCACTGCTGTCAAGCTCGAGTTGCACGTCGAAATCTTGAAAACAGAACCAGAGCTCTAACAGCGCAAGCCTCTGCTCCACGCCCAGGTTTCGGAGAAATGAATAGGAGTATCTCACGCCAGTAAAATAGATTTTTCTGCTCCCCCCTGTTGTTTAATTAAGAGACCCACAAGTCATGGCACATCTGCATGTAAACAACTATTTTCCGGGAAATAGCCTTTCAGACCTTAAAGTCAATCTCTGTGTAGGTATGACATAGCTAGTGATCAATTAGTTGCAAAACAATTTTATATGGGCTATGATGTGAACAGTGTTTTTCTAAAATCAGGTAACATACAGTAGTTTTAAACTCCTGGCCCTATAGGGAGGATGAAAACCCTGTCAAACTGCAGCAACCATGTACTTGTTCATATGAACTATACACAGAGTTGTACACAACATTATGAACACCTGCTCTTTCCATGACCAGGTGAATGCTATGATCCCTTATTTTTGTCACTTGTTAAATCCACTTCAAATTAGTGTAGATGAAGGGGAGGAGACAGGTTAATGAAGGATTTTTAAGCCTTGAAACATGGATTGTGTATGTGTGCCATTCAGAGGGTGAATGGGCAAGACAAACGATTTAAGTGCCTTTGGTAGTAGCTGCCAGGCGCACCAGTTTGTGTCAAGAACTGCAACACTGCTGGGTTTTTCACGCTCAACAGTTTCCCGTGTGTATCAAGAATGGTCCACCACCCAAAGGACATCTAGCCAACTTGACAGCATTGGAGTCAACATGGGCCAGCATCCCTGTGGAACGCTTTCAACCTTGCAGAGTCCATGACCCGGGAGGGGTGTAACCCAATAATAGGAATGTTGATGTTATGTACATTCAGTGTATTTTAAAACTAGAATAACAGGGGGATTCTGTTACAGACAGAGACAACTGCGATTAGACAATAGGACTAACAGGGTTGACAGGGGGTTGCATCATGTAGGCCAATATAGGCTACATCTGTAATTAAAAAGTTACAGGTGCATTAACACAGTCTAGTCTATGTCATCACTAATTGTTGATTTGATTAATTCCAGTCAATCATTTCAGATTAAAAAAGGCCTAGTTAGCTTAGCCAACTGAAGTTTGAATATAAACCAAATTTGATCATATTCACATTTTCTCTTAACACAAATAAATTGGCTTGGGCTATAAATACATAACGTTACCGCTTCGTTTCCCCTGGCCAGATGGGACAGGGTGCAGAGGTAGGCTACAGTTGATCAGACTGATGCAGCATGTCAGATCGCTAATGTTTAGGTGTAGGCTGCTACAACATTTCTGTAAAGAGTTTTTGCTTGTTCTTTTCCCGTTAGCTAAAATAATACTGGAGGAAAGTGGAGAGCGTGCTCTGCTTTTTATATATGTGCGCCATGCACGACCTGAGATTTCTGTGAATCTAAAGTGAAACACACACACACACACACACACACACACACACACACCTTTATATAGGGCAGTGGGTATACAACCTGGGAAAAGATACATGGTCACCAGCTGGTCACTTGACTTCCCAATGCCTCTCCACCTGTTTACACAGGTCTTCACAGTGGCAAACAGAAACATTTATTTAGCCATGGACACAAGCGCAACAAAACTTCAGATCAGTCAACCATAGCTAGTACACAATGAGACTGTGTAGGGCAGCAATGTGAACCATAGACATACCACATTCCACAGAGACAGAAACAATGCATTGATTGACACTAACGGAGTAACGCAGTATGTTGTTAGTCCCAGAGGTCTAGCTATATTGAAACCTGCTGTAAGATATACACTGAGTGTACAAAACATTAGGAACACCTGCTCTTTCCATGACAGACTGATCAGGTGAAAGCTATGATCCCTTATTGATGTCACTTGTTAAATCCACTTCCATTTGTGTAGATGAAGGGGAGGAGACGGGTTAATTAAGGATTTTTAAGCCTTGAGACAATTGAGACATTGATTGTAGTCCCCTGTAGCTCAGTTGGTAGAGCATGGCGCGTGCAACGCCTGGGTTGTGGGTTCGTTTCCCACGGGGGGCCAGCATGAAAAATGTATGCACTCACAAACTGTAAGTCGCTCTGGATAAGAGCGTCTGCTAAATGACAAAAATGTACAAATGTAAATTGTGTATGTGTGCCATTCAGAGGGTAAATGGGAAAGACAAAAAATGTAAGTGTCTATGAACAGGGTATGGTAGTAGGTGCCAGGCGCACTGGTTTGAGTGTGTCAAGAACTGTAACGCTGCATGGTTTTTCACGCTCAACATGTGTATCAAGAATGGTCCACCACCCAAAGGACATCCAGCCAACTTGACACACATGTGGGAAGCATTGGAGTAAACATGGGCCAGTATCCCTGTGGAACGCTTTCGACACCTTGTAGAGTCCATGCCCCGAGGGCAAAAGGGTGTGCAACTCAATATTAGGAAGGTGTTCTTAATGTTTTATACACTCAGCAAAGGTCCCCAGCGGGGACATTGGGTAAACAGCCAGGCCTAGGGCTCTGGGTTGAGAAGAAACAGGTCTAATTAGAGTCTCAGGAGGCCAGTCAGTCAGCAATACAGCCATTACATTACGACCATGATCTAGAGACACTCCCCATCTCCCCCTTAATAATTAGATGCCCCATGCCTCGTCTTGGACCACACTTGCTGCTTCTCATGAATACAAGTTCAAAGATAAGAGGAGAAGGAGGAGGCCTGGATTAGATCAAAGCCACTTAGTGATTGTGGTCTCTCTCTAAAAGAGCTCTCCCACCTTGCACAAAGGACTGATAGCATCTTACCAGAAGGAAACAGCCACCCGCTTTCATAACACACACACACATGCACGCACACAGAGAGCGCGCTTGGCTTGTCGGGTGGACCCACCATCAAACAGCATCTGTCCAGCTTTGAGCATGAAATTATTGCGGACTTTGATCAGTACCCACACTCTGAAAGTAGACAGAGAAGATCTGTCCAGGTTACTGAGCCATACTTTAGGAGTTCACCGAGCCCCTCGGTCTGTCGCTCCAACTCATATTATTGACGCATCATCAGTTTTCCAATAAATTAGTCCGAAAAACACGGATGGTTGGAAGGCTGACATTTACAATTTGGACCTCTCATCAATATTGTATTGGTTAGAAGACATATTCCTCTGTCACAGGAGACACCTGGGTAGTTGTGTTTTATGAATAGTGTACAATGTAAGTGGTGGGTAAGTATTTGCAAGTAGCACTAACAATCAAATGTATGTGCATATTTGTATTCTGGGCCAATTCATGTCAAGCCCAACCAGTTAGATTAATTTGCATTGGAAAAACTATCCAAAGTCAAAACATTTTGCTTATGCAAATGCTGCCTCAGAAGTAGCCTACCTTACTGTACCATACAGTGCATCTATTTTACACCATCCATTTGTAGTTGGGTTAAAATTGTTGAATAATAATCTAAAATGTATCAAATCGGACTCCATAGTCTTGTGTATCTAAATGCAATAGGGCCTGTGCGTCTCTGACGGCTCTAGCAAGGTCACTAACCGTTGCATCACCAGGGTAAGGCTATTGTACGTGTCTCTTGCACCGTCATGCAATTATTAAGAGCCTAGAGGCAATGAGCTAATCCTAAACAACTAGTGTTCTAGTATTAACTAATTGAGTCAAGTAAAAGCATGGCTGTAAAGGTGGAACCCAAAAGCACAAAAGCATATATGCAAATTACAATTAAATCTACAATTTAGGATTTACCAATACACAATTATGAACATATACATTTACATTTACGTCATTTAGCAGACGCTCTTATCCAGAGCGACTTAGTCAATCAAAGAGTTACTCTGTATGCAAGGAATGCATTTACTCAAATCAACTAATAGGTTTATTAGTCCCGAATGAATTAACACTCAAAGAATAGCAGTGTACATGGAATACATGATACAAAATAAAACAGAATAAATGTCTATCACAATAAGACTTAGAGAAAAACCACTTAGAGAAAAAGTCTAAATGTGTGTATCTACACACATGGAGCTTTCAAACAAGTTCTCAATGAACCAGAGGATACTCAGTCATTTTACTCCAACAGGAACAGGGCTCAACATCCCCAACCTGAATTAACATTACACCTAGATTCTCATCTAATTATCACTTTCCTAAATGTCAATGTTACGACAGGACACCAGGAATGTACCCATCTGATAAGCAGTCAGCCCAACCGTTCTCTCTAAAAAGGGAATTCTACAACACATACAAAACAGTGCGTCATACCAAAACGTGCAGCTCTTTATGAGCAATGAAAATAATCCAAACATGGCAATAAAACTCATACAATTACATTCACAATATCAGGTCCAGTTTTAACCACTTTCAGCCTTGAGGGCGGTGGGAACCAAATGGAGTCTTCTGTATGTCCCGCCCAGGGCTGGAGGTGCGCGCAAGGTTGTGCCTCGCTCTTTGACATGGTAAAACATGGTTATTTCTCTAGATGATTCCATGAATCGTGATTGACCACACGCTGTGCTCCCACACCAGCAAGTCATAGTCTGTATCACAGAGTCCAATATGGTCAAACTCACCACTACACTTTCCCCTACCCACAGTGACCACCACAAAACAGTTACATTCCATTCAGTCAGATGACTATAACCCTGTTGATACCTCCAGGAAATCATCAGTGCATGCACATTTAAAATTAACCACACAGCCTCATTTCAAGTCTCCACTCTGAGCTCCAGAACCAGCGGGAAAAAATGACCATTTGCCAGTTTCAAGGTAATACAGATGCAACATGATGCAAGTCCACGCAAAGATCTCAGGCCAATTCAAGGTCATTTTTAATGTGTGGTAAAAGCACTACACATGACCAGAGACCAAAACATTAAAAGGGATATGCGTGTGCGTGGATATGTGTGTGTGTGTGTGTCTGCTTGCATACATGCATCCATGTTTTATCTGCAACTAAAAAGTGACTTATGCCACCTCAGCAAAAGGTCACAAAGCACCTTTCACAGATCAGGGCTTGCAAATCAAGCCATGGTTATTTCAGCTACAACAGAACTGAATAAACCGTCCTTGTAAACACACAGGCACACAGAACAATGTAGAACACTAAACAGGCTTTCTTTAGCTCTGCTGTTCTGAGTGTGGTGGCTGAAATATTTGCTCTGTGGGCTGATGTCAGGTGGAGGAGGGCCAGATGGATACTGCTCGTTTATCTCCTTGGCCTTCAACCAGGGCTACACACGTCACAGAGAAATTAGAGACACTTAAACCATTTTCAAGACAATGTGAATCAAACAACTGCTTGCCTCAGTTGGAGGTTAAAGGAAAACTATATTTTGGTATTTTTTTCCATTTGTCCACTGTTGATACAGTCCCAAAATGTTTTGCATGTCAGCAGTCAAGTTAAGATTATGGACTTTCAAGAAGCAAAGTGTCACTACGCATCATGATGATGATGCAAGTGATAGTTTGAGTGGATTTTTCTGGGGAATCTGGGATCCTATCATTCGCTAAGACAAGTGGGAACCTAAGGTGTGTGAGTGACAACACACTGGGAGATCCCATGATAAGGTAAGCAGTGACTTTATAGCACTACTGCTGCTAGCCAGGAACACAAATCATGGGGCTTATGAGATAGGAGTGAGGGCAAACAGTAGAGAGGGCATGGGGATTTGGATTTAGCCAGCACTGATCTGACCAGCAGTGGCGTCTATCTATGAATGCTAAGGGAAGCCAGGCTTCCCCCAAAAAACTGACCAAGAAAAAAATAAAATAATCTCTCTGTTTCCAAATGTTCTTTCAACTCGCAAGAGGCTGAATGCACTGTATCTCACCGGAGAAAGCATCCGAGCAAGCGAAACAGCGGCCCTCTGTCTCTGTAGCCCATCTATCTATCTGATGCTGTCTGAGTATGACATTGTTGCCGCCCGTCGCATTGAATGCAAGGGAAGCCAGCGAGCATTTGGCCTCCCGATGAAAAAAGTATTAAATTAAATTAAATCAGCATTGAGCTAAACTGAGTGAGTTCATATGTTAATGGTTCAGGTGTACCCCAAAAAAGTGTCAAGGGAAGCCAGATGGATTTGGCTTCACACCAGTCACATCACATCAAGTGCAAAACGTGAATTGTTGCATCTCCTTGTGTTGTTGTCCTCCGGTGGCTAGCTAGCTAGCTAGCTATTTTTGTATTTAACCTTTATTTTGACAGGGAAGACATTGAGACCTAGGTCTCTTTTCCAAATGTGCTTTCTATCACATAAATGTATATAAACAGTACCAGTGAAAAGTTTGGACACACCTAGTCATTCAAGTGTTTTTCTTTATTTTTACTATTTTCTACATTGTATAATAACTCTCTCTCTCACCCACACCCACACCCAGAAAAACAATTAGATTCATTCGGAAATAAATTGTCCCTTTCCTACATTAGCTATGGCTGGAGATAGGAATTTGGACTTGTGGTTTTATTTAATTCTCCTTACTGGCCAATGATTTTAACGGCGATTCTTATTCAACCATAAATTCATACATTGTGCCCCTTTGTCAACATGACATAGGATCGTTTAATCAACATGAAAGAGAGGAGGATGGCATTGGCGTTTCTCTACAAGTAGGGTGACTCAACATGTTTTTTTTACTTGCGCACACACACACACACACACACACACACACACACACACACACACACACACACACACACACACAAGAGAGAGAGAGAGAAATCAGAACCATGGACAGCCAAATCAAATTTAGCTTACGTTGATTGGACTAAATTGTTTTTAGTATCTTTTAATTGTCACTGTATTAGACTAAGCATAGGTGATTTGATGATGTTGAAATGTTGAAGTTGAAATGGTGCTGGAATAGTGGAGGCAGCTCCTGTTTTCTTTGAGACTTGCAGTAACTCTCCATGGTTCTAAATCAATAGTTGTTTAGTAGTCCGAAAATGTCAGAAACATTAACTTGCTTGACCATGTTGTAGGTCATGTAACTGTTTGTTACTTGCAATATGCTTTGTGGACTTCACCAGACAGAGGTTGCTCTCCGGTTTTGTGATGAAAGAAAGGTGTGGTTGAATTTATTCTGCCACTGTGTCTTCTTATTGTCTCGGCCTTAGGCCTATATATCACAGTGTCAAGGCATATGAACTAACAGGTTATAGAGCAAACAATGCAATTATCACAACACATAGGTTGTAATATGGCCTTTTTTCCTGGCTTGGCTTCCCCAGTGATTTTACCCACACACGACTACTGCTGAGCAGCTCACCTGCAGCACATGGGCTAGAGCTAGGCGGGAAGCAGGGAAACAAAGCCTCATGGGATTACGCAATACCAAAGAGAAATATGTGCAAGTGACTCGCTGCTATGAAGGCTTTTTAAGGTTAACACACAGTCCTAGCTTGGGTCAGCATTCAAGGACATAACTCCTAAATTAGGAGGTAGTTCAAGGACTTACCCGGAGATCCTTGGAGTTTGGCTTTCTTTACTGAAATAGAAAGAGACAAAACAACTGTTAGAAACAGACATAAAACTGTGTTTTTAATAAAACAGAGACAGACAGCAAGTCATTATGTCTGCTCATGATTTACTTCAGGGATATCACACTGACTCTGATAAGGCTGATTGATGTAGGCTAGGCCTACATCGTTTACAATTAATGTGATCACGTGTTCACCTCATGTCACTTCGGTGTCCCCCTAAGAGGCCACAGTCAGACCCAGGATATCCGTCATGCTGAGAGTGTAACCGGAGCATGCACATCAGTGAATCACGGACCAGAAAGCAGTCACGCGGTCACCAATCAGCCACGTGTTATCAACCACAACGCCAGAAAAACAAGGGCACATGACATTTGTAGGTGAGGTCTGACAGATTAATTGATATGCAGACAGACAGATGGCGCACATGTTGATGAAGCATGGAGTAGGAATGTGTTAGACGTGGCCAGACGTGTCTGAGTGAGCATCAGCATCACAATATTCTCTCAACCTAGCAGCAGAAAACACCAGCCTCTCACATTTATTGACAAGCACCAAATACTCACAAAAAAAGTGGCTTGGGGGATAGAATCCACCAGTGTTAATCACTGTCCATGTTTACATGTGCACAGTATTCCAGATAGTAGCTCATATCCCGCTTATGGTCTTATCCGGGATAAGCTGTTTACATGCAACATTGATATCCCGCTCACGAATATCCCTGTATTCATGAATAAACCGAATATTCCTCATTTAAGTTAATATGGGTTAAATGGAATAGTAACTGAAATATGGACACTGACTGTAGGCCTATAACCTCTCACATGTAGCATAATATTAACTCCTGCATAATTATGCATTTCTTGCAGTAAAATGATACAAGTGTGCGTGTAATGTGTCATCTTTGACACTTATGCAAGCAGACAGCATTTAAACCACATAAAATATGCACCCAAGACGAACTGAAGTCTTAACAGAAACGTGTTTCATTGTTTTCTCAGCTTTGTATTTCCTTAAAGCCGGTCAAATTGATGACATTTGGACATTTTGTACAGGACCAATCTTTCCACTGTTTTGGAGTTATTGTGTTTTCTCCTCGGCCCCTAAACGAAACAGACAACTTTACTGGCGTTAACTAGATTAATTAATTCTATAGATGTAAGATATTCTGGTGAGTACTACTTTATTTAGTCTTCTAGGGCAACAAGTTATGACAGAAGAGAAGCTGCGCGTACAGTGCATTCGGAAAGTATTCAGACCCCTTGACTTTTTCCACGTTATTAAGTTACAGCCTTATTCTAAAATGAAAAAAAATTATGGAATCCTCAGCAATCTACACACAATAGCAAAAACAGAAATACCTTATTTACATAAGATTAAGACTCTTTTCTATGAGACTAGAAATTGAGCTCAGGTGCATCCTGTTTCCATTGATCATCCTTGAGATGTTTCTACAGCTTGATTGGAGTCCACCTGTGATAAATTAAATTGATTGGACAGGTTTTGGAAAGGCACACACCTGTCCATATAAGGTCCCACAGTTGACAATGCATGTCAGAGCAAAAACCAAGCCATGAATTCGAAGGAATTGTCCGTAGAGCTCCGAGACAGGATTGTGTCGAGGCACAGATCAGGGGAAGGGTACCAAAAAAATTCTGCAGCATTGAAGGTCGCTAAGATAATGGTGGCCTCCATCATTCATACATGGAAGAAGTTTGGAACCACCAAGACTCTTCCTAGAGCATGGTAGTGGCAGCATCATGCTGTGGGGATGTTTTTCAATGGCAGGGACTGGGAGAAAGCCAGGATCGAGGGAAAGATGAACGGAGCAAAGTACAGAGAGATCCTTGATGAAAACCTGCACCTCAGGACCTCAGACTGCGGCGAAGGTTTGTATTTGTATTTATTATGGATCCCCATTTGCTGCTGCAAGGCAGTTATAACATTTTAAAAACATTACAATACATTCATAACAGATTTCACAACACACTAAGTGTGTGCCCTCAGGCCCCTACTCCACTACCACATATCTACAACACAAATCCATGTACAGTGAGGGAAAAAAGTATTTGATCCCCTGCTGATTTTGTACGTTTGCCCACTGACAAAGACATGATCAGTCTATAATTTTAATGGTAGGTTTATTTGAACAGTGAGAGACAGAATAACAACAAAAAAATCCAGAAAAACGCATGTCAAAAATGTTATAAATTGATTTGCATTTTAATGAGGGAAATAAGTATTTGACACCTCTGAAAAACATGACTTAGTACTTGGTGGCAAAACCCTTGTTGGCAATCACAGAGGTCAGACGTTTCTTGTAGTTGGCCACCAGGTTTGCACACATCTCAGGAGGGATTTTGTCCCACTCCTCTTTGCAGATCTTCTCCAAGTCATTAAGGTTTCGAGGCTGACGTTTGGCAACTCGAACCTTCATCTCCCTCCACAGATTTTCTATGGGATTAAGGTCTGGAGACTGGCTAGGCCACTCCAGGACCTTAATGTGCTTCTTCTTGAGCCACTTCTTTGTTGCCTTGGCCGTGTGTTTTGGGTCATTGTCATGCTGGAATACCCATCCACGACCCATTTTCAATGCCCTGGCTGAGGGAAGGAGGTTCTCACCCAAGATTTGACGGTACATGGCCCCGTCCATCGTCCCTTTGATGCGGGGAAGTTGTCCTGTCCTCTTAGCATAAAAACACCCCCAAAGCATAATGTTTCCACCTCCATGTTTGAGGGTGAGGATGGTGTTCTTGGGGTCATAGGCAGCATTCCTCCTCCTCTAAACACGGCGAGTTGAGTTGATGCCAAAGAGCTCGATTTTGGTCTCATCTGACCACAACACTTTCACCCAGTTCTCCTCTGAATCATTCAGATGTTCATTGGCAAACTTCAGACGGGCCTGTATATGTGCTTTTTGAGCAGGGGGACCTTGCAGGCGCTGCAGGATTTCAGTCCTTCACGGCGTACTGTGTTACCAATTGTTTTCTTGGTGACTATGGTCCCAGCTGCCTTGAGATCATTGACAAGATCCTCTCGTGTAGATCTGGGCTGATTCCTCACTGTTCTCATGATCATTGCAACTCCACGAGGTGAGATCTTGCATGGAGTGCCAGGCCGAGGGAGATTGACAGTTATCTTGTGTTTCTTCCATTTGCGAATAATCGCACCAACTGTTGTCACCTTCTCACCAAGCTGCTTGGCGATGGTCTTGTAGCCCATTCCAGCCTTGTGTAGGTCTAAAATCTTGTCCCTGACATCCTTGGAGAGCTCTTTTGTCTTGGCCATGGTGGAGAGTTTGGAATCTGATTGATTGATTGCTTCTGTGAACAGGTGTCTTTTATACAGGTAACAAGCTGAGATTAGGAGCACTCCCTTTAAGAGTGTGCTCCTAATCTCAGCTCGTTACCTGTATAAAAGACACCTGGGAGCCAGAAATCTTTCTGATTGAGAGGGGGTCAAATACTTATTTCCCTCATTAAAATGCAAATCAATCTATAACATTTTTGACATGCGTTTTTCTGGATTTTTTTGTTGTTATTCTGTCTCTCACTGTTCAAATAAACCTCCCATTAAAATTATAGACTGATCATTTCTTTGTCAGTGGACAAACGTACAAAATCAGCAGGGGATCAAATACTTTTTTCCCTCACTGTACATGTGTGTGTATAGTGCGTATGTTATCATGTGTGTGTATGCATGTGTCTGCGCCTATGTTTGTATTGCTTCACAGTCCCCGCTGTTCCATAAGGTGTATTTTATCAGTTTTTTAAAATGTGGTTATACTGCTTGCATCAGTTAACTGATATGGAATAGAGTTCCATGTAGTCATGGCTCTACGTAGTACTGTGTGCCTCCCATAGTCTGTTCTGGACTTGGGAACTGTGAAGGGACCTCTGGTGGCATGTCTTGTGGGGTATGCATGGGTGTCTGAGCTGTGTGCTCCGACACCCATGCATCATTTAAACAGACAGCTCGGTGCTTTCAACATGTCAATACCTCTCCAAATACAAGTAGTGATGAAGTCAGTCTCTCCTCCACTTTGAGCCAGGAGAGATTGACATGCATATTATTAATGTTTGCTCTCTGTATACATCCAAGGGCCAGTCGTGCTGCCCTGTTCTGAGCCAATTGCAATTTTCCTAAGTCCCTCTTTGTGGCACCACACGACTGAACAGTAGTCCAGGTGCGACAAAACTAGAGCCTGTAGGACCTGCCTTGTTGATAGTGCTGTTAAGAAGGTAGAGCAGTGCTTTATTATGGACAGACTTCTCCCCATCTTAGCTACAGTTGTATCAATATGTTTTGACCATGACAGTTTACAATCCAGGGTTACTCCATGCAGTATAGTCACCTCAACTTGCTCAATTTCCACATAATGTATTACAGGATTTAGTTGAGGTTTAGGGTTTAGTGAATGATTTGTCCCAAATATAATTATTTAAGTTTTTGAAATATTTAGGACTAACTTATTCCTTGTCACCTATTGTGAAACTAACTGCAGCTCTTTGTTAAGTGCTGCAGTCATTTCAGTCGCTGTAGTAGCTGACGTGTATAGTGTTGAGTCATACACATACATAGACACACTGGCTTTATCTCAGACTGGCCAATAAAAATTAAAGATTAAGATGGGCAGTCTGAGATATGGCTTTTTCTTTGCAACTCTGCCTAGAAGGTCAGCATTCCGGAGTCTCCTCTTCACTGTTGACGTTGAGACTGGTGTTTTACGGGTACTATTTAATGAAGCTGCCAGTTGAGGACCTGTGAGGCGCCCGTTTCTCAAACTAGACACTAATGTATTTGTCCTCTTGCTCAGTTGTGCACCGGGGCCTCCCACTCCTCTTTCTATTCTGGTTAGAGCCAGTTTACGCTGTTCAGTGAAGGGAGTAGTACACAGCGTTGTACGAGATCTTCAGTTTATTGCCAATAGCCTTCATTTCTCAGAACAAGAATAGACTGACGAGTTTCAGAAGAAAGTTATTTGTATCTGGCCATTTTGAGCCTGTATTCAAACCCACAATTCCTGATGCTCCAGATACTCAACTAGTCTCAAGAAGGCCAGTTTTATTGCTTCTTTAAATCAGCACAACAGTTTTCAGCTGTGCTAACATAATTCAAAGGGGTTTTCTAATGATCAATTAGCCTTTTAAAATGATAAACTTGGATTAGCAAACAACGTGCCATTTGAACACAGGACTGATGGTTGCTGATAATGGGCCTCTGTACGCCTATGTAGATATTTAAAAAAAAAATATCTGCAGTTTCCAGCTACAATAGCCATTTACAACATTAACAATGTCTACACTGTATTTCTGATCAATTAGATGTTATTTTAATGTTCAAAAAATTGCTTTTCTTTCAAAAACAAGGAAATTTCTAAGTGACCCAAAACTTTTGAACGGTAGTGTACATTTTCAAGCATTTCACACGTTATCCAGATACTGATTGTTATCACTTGGTGGTCTATAGCAGCATCCCACAAGAATTGGCTTTAGGTGAGGCAGATGAACCTGTAGCCATATTACCTCAACAGTATTTAACATGAGATCCTCTAAGCTTGACAGAAATGTGGTTCTGAATATAAACAGCAACACCTTCACCACTGGCATTTCTGTATTTTCGGTAAATGTTATAACCTTGTATTGCTACCACTGTATCGTCAAAGGTATTCTCTAAGTGAGTTTCAGAGATAGTCAGAATATGAATGTCATCTGTTACTAGCAAGTTATTAATTTAATGAACCTTGTTTCTTAAGCTACATACAGTGGGGAGAACAAGTATTTGATACACTGCCGATTTTGCAGGTTTTCCTACTTACAAAGCATGTAGAGGTCTGTAATTTTTATCATAGGTACACTTCAACTGTGAGAGACGGAATCTAAAACAAAAATCCAGAAAATCACATTGTATGATTTTTAAGTAATTAATTTGCATTTTATTGCATGACATAAGTATTTGATCACCTACCAACCAGTAAGAATTCCAGCTCTCACAGACCTGTTAGTTTTTCTTTAAGAAGCCCTCCTGTTCTCCACTCATTACCTGTATTAACTGCACCTGTTTGAACTCGTTACCTGTATAAAAGACACCTGTCCACACACTCAATCAAACAGACTCCAACCTCTCCACAATGGCCAAGACCAGAGAGCTGTGTAAGGACATCAGGGATAAAATTGTAGACCTGCACAAGGCTGGGATGGGCTACAGGACAATAGGCAAGCAGCTTGGTGAAAAGGCAACAACTGTTGGCGCAATTATTAGAAAATGGAAGAAGTTCAAGATGACGGTCAATCACCCTCGGTCTGGGGCTCCATGCAAGATCTCACCTCGTGGGGCATCAATGATCATGAGGAAGGTGAGGGATCAGCCCAGAACTACACGGCAGGACCTGGTCAATGTCCTGAAGAGAGCTGGGACCACAGTCTCAAAGAAAACCATTAGTAACACACTACGCCGTCATGGATTAAAATCCTGCAGCGCACGCAAGGTCCCCCTGTTCAAGCCAGCGCATGTCCAGGCCCGTCTGAAGTTTGCCAATGACCATATGGATGATCCAGAGGAGGAATGGGAGAAGGTCATGTGGTCTGATGAGACAAAAATATAGCTTTTTGGTCTAAACTCCACTCACGTGTTTGGAGGAAGAAGAAGGATGAGTACCATCCCAACCGTGAAGCATGGAGGTGGAAACATCATTCTTTGGGGACGCTTTTCTGCAAAGGGGACAGGAAGACTGCACCGTATTGAGGGGAGGATGGATGGGGCCATGTATTGCGAGATCTTGGCCAACAACCTCCTTCCCTCAGTAAGAGCATTGAAGATGGGTCGTGGCTGGGTCTTCCAGCATGACAATGACCCGAAACACACAGCCAGGGCAACTAAGGAGTGGCTCCGTAAGAAGCATCTCAAGGTCCTGGAGTGGCCTAGCCAGTCTCCAGACCTGAACCCAATAGAAAATATTTGGAGGGAGCTGAAAGTCCGTATTGCCCAGCGACAGCCCCGAAACCTGAAGGATCTGGAGAAGTTCTGTATGGAGGAGTGGGCCAAAATCCCTGCTGCAGTGTGTGCAAACCTGGTCAAGACCTACAGGAAACGTATGATCTCTGTAATTGCAAACAAAGGTTTCTGTACCAAATATTAAGTTCTGCTTTTCTTTTTTATTTGGGGGGATGGATCAGCTTAATATTGCAGATAGATTGCATCTTCTATCAATGTAATTGTCTGCATCACTTCCAATCCCCCATGTTTTTATTTATTTTTTATATATATATTCCCCTTTATTACTTTTCAACCCCACCATCCTTTCCCTACTTGGAGTAAATTAGTGAACAACAACGCCCAGGCCTCTACTTCCGGTCTATACTTACTATCTACACCTTATGGACAGAGTTAATTTTACAATAATTCATATATATATATATATATATATATATATATATATATATATATTTATTTATTTTTTTGCTCCTGAACTTCTTCTACTCTCAACCTCTCCGATCATTTTCATGATGTCCATCCGGTTTGCTTCTAAATGCCATATCTTTCTAACTGTGCTCTTTCCCAAAAGCTCCCAACATACAACCTATATACTTATTATGGACACAGTATGCTTACATTATTAGCTATCTTTGTTATTATTTGTTGTTATTTGTTATTAGTCCCATCCTTCAACTCTATTCAATACCTCCCATCTATCTCTTAACACCATCCATATAGGATTTCTATTTGCCATATATATTTCAACCGTACTGTGATGTTTTACAAAAGTTCTGAACCTTTCTATTCTCATTGCTTCTACAGATTGTGAATTAAAAATGAACATTTTTGCTAAAAGTATTATTATATTATTGATTGATTGACTATGACTTTTCAGATCACCCAGTAATGCTATCTGCAAGGTTAGTTCCAGGTAAATATTGCAATCCTTTAGCCATTCCTGGACCTGTGTCCAAAAACAAGCTACAAATGGACAGAACCAAAACAAATGATCTAATGATTCTATCTCTTCACAGCAAAATCTGCAGAGCTGGGAAGATTGTATCCCCCATATAAATAACATTCTATTGGTAGCAAGAATTTTATATATATATATATCCCCCCCCCAAAAAAAAAAAAAAAAAAAAAAAGTTCTGCTTTTCTGATGTATCAATTACTTATGTCATGCAATAAAATGCAAATTAATTACTTAAAAATCATACAATGTGATTTTCTGGATTTTTGTTTTAGATTCCGTCTCTCACAGTTGAAGTGTACCTATGATAAAATTACAGACCTCTACATGCTTTGTAAGTAGGAAAACCTGCAAAATCGGCAGTGTATCAAATACTTGTTCTCCTCACTGTATGTTAACGTTGGCTATTTTGAGCACTTTTCTGGGATGCTTGCTTGTTTTCACTGCTTTACTGGGAAGCTTAGCAGAAGTAGATATTCTCATGTTATTTATGTTAGTGCAGGGTGAGCTGCACACAGTGGACTTCCTACTAGGGCACACCACCTCAGTGCTAACAGCATAAATCTGGTTCATAAGCACGATTGCTGCATACAATAGCTGTAGGATCAGCAGAGGCATTCATGGCCTTTAGAGGGACATAAATTAGGTTACTTACATTGTGTCTACCAATGCCCCGGGTATAATGTACATTTGCTTGAGAGGATCTGCAGAGAAGAATGTGAGAAATTCCCCAAATACAGGTGTGCCACGCTTGTAGCGTCATACCCAAGAAGACTCAAGGCTGCCAAAGAGGCATCAACTAAGTACTGAGTAAAGGGTTTGAATACTTATGTAAATATTAAAAGTATTTTTTTTAAATATAAATTTGCAAACATTTCTAAAAACCTGTTTTTGCTTTGTCATTATGGGGTATTGTGTGTAGATTGATGAGTGGAAAAAACTACTTAATCCATTTTAGAATAAGGCTGTAACTTAAAATGTGGAAAAAGTCAAGGGGTCTGAATACTTTCCGAATGCACTGTATCTAACTATAGTTGACAAATGGCCTACCAAATGTCCGAAATTATAAGCAGAAACTTGTCTAAATTCGGGGTAAAAGTAGCCAGTAGGCTATACGGTCCAGTACGGAGTATCAGCTAAATATATTATGGAATTATGGTGGATGGAACTGCGTAGGTAGCCTACGTTTTGAAGTGATTTGTTTGACAATCAGATGAAATCATCACACAACATCCATGACATGCGAAACTAAGCCAGCGCAGACCGCGAAAAACAACAGTAAAGGGGATAAGATGTTTACATGCCACAGTATCCCGTCTGATCAGCATAGCCCAGGAATCTTATCTGGGTTTCTCATAACCGGGATACACGCCTTTTCGGGTTATTGTAAATGGGATATGATGTTAATATGCATCAACTCAAAAAAATAATACTTGAGTATCCCGAATAATAGAAAACAAGAGCAGAAAAACAACCTCTAGTGCACTCTGGTGTATTTTTTAGACCTTTCCAGTTATGGAATTGAAAGATGGTTTAGAGGGGATTAATTGTGAATGCGGCTCCGGCCTTATGTACAGCCAAATAAACGACTGGGCCGGGATAGCAGATAGACAGGATTGGGTGGTGGTGAGTGACAGAAGCTGACATTACATGATTTTAATATCAGCATGTGCAGCTCTTCCCCCTTGCTCTCTGTACACAGCTAGAATCACACGCAGCCCAAGTGAGTGTGGCTCTATTTATTTACCTGTCTTAGTTTGCCACGTTGCTGGTGGTAAGATTAAGTGGCTATTGGCTAAGAGACGAGAGAGAGAGAATGCTTTCTAAATACAAGTTAAAATGCACCTGCCATCTTCCATTCTCTACACAAGGGGTTCCCAACCTGGGGGGAGCTGAGCTATGACCTAAATTACAGGAGTCAAAGAAATTGGACTTGGGAAGTAGTCGTATACAATGTGTGACTGCTATATACAGGGGGTACCAGTACAAGATCAATGTGCAGGGGTATGAGGTATTTGAGGTAGATATGTACATGAAGGCAGGGTAAAGTGACTAGGCATCAGGAGAGAGTAAAATAAAGAACAGTGTGTGTGTGTTAGGTTTGTGTGTCTATGTAGTGTGTGGGTTTTGTGTTAAGTCCTTAGTGATGTGGACGCCAAAGAACTTGAAGCTCTCGACCCGCTCCACTACAGCCCCGTTGATGTGGATGGGGGCGTACTCTCCCCTCTTTCTCCTATAGTCCACGATCAGCTCCTTTGTCCTGGCACCACACTGCTAAGTCTCTGACCACCACACTCATCGCAGTCTGTGATCAGGCCTACCACCGTTGTGTCGTCAGCTAACATAATGATGGTGTTGGAGTCATGCGTGGCCACGCAGTCATGGGTGAACAGGGAGTACAGGAGGGGACTAACCACAAACCACTGAGGGGCCCCCGTGTTGAGGGTTAGTGTGGCGGAGGTGTTGTTGCCTACCTATCACCTGGGACCAGCCTGTTAGGAAGTCCAGGATCCAGTTGCAGAGGGAGGTGTTCAATCCCAGTGTCCCCAGCTTGGTGATGAGCTTGGAGGCGACTATAGTTTTGAACGCTGAGCTGTAGTCTATGAACAGCATTCTCACTGTAGTTATTTCTCTTATCCAGGTGGGAGAGGGCAGTGTGAAGTGCAATTGAGATTGCGTCATCTGTGGATCTGTTGGGGCAGTATGCAAATTGGAGTGGGTCCAGGGTGTCTGGGATGATGGTGTTGATGTGTGTCATGACCAGCCTTTCAAAGCACTTTGTAATTACAGATGTTATTTAGGCAGGTTACCTTGGAGTTCTTGGAAACAGGGGAAAAAGAGGGTCAGCTTGAAAAATGTTGGGATTACAGACTTGGACAAGGAGAGATGGAAAACTTATGTGACGACACTTGCCAGCTGGTCTGCACATTCTTTGAAAACGTGACCTGGTATTTCCGGCGACCTTGCGAGTGTTAACCTGTTTAAAAGT
Organism: Coregonus clupeaformis; assembly: GCF_020615455.1. Classification (NCBI taxonomy): domain Eukaryota; kingdom Metazoa; phylum Chordata; class Actinopteri; order Salmoniformes; family Salmonidae; genus Coregonus; species Coregonus clupeaformis. Next base: position 5,659,957 of record NC_059218.1, on the reverse strand, counting down.
TATACTCAAATTGGCCACGTGAGTGAGATCACAGTCATCCAGAACAACAGGGGCTGTCACGCAAGACTCAGTGTTGTATTCCTCAAAGCGAGCATGGATTTGGTTTTCTATAGTGTCCTCATGTAAATAGCCTGTTTTTTGTTTTTTTCGTATATATTTCTCAATCTCACTTTCTAACCATTAACTAAATATACTTTCCTGCAACCCGCCTCACCCAATGTGGAACGGATTCTATTATTTATTTTTATCCAGAACCTCTGGCTGAAACTAGCCAGCTAGCCAGCTAACTAGCTACTTGCTATTAGCCACCGTTAGCGGTCTTCACCATTGTCCGTGGCCGGCACTACCTACCAGCCAGCTCTAGCCTGGACAATTATCGGCCAGTCTGCACATCGCGCTATCGAGCCAGAGCATATCGGATTTTCTGCCGGAATCACTGGACCTTAACACTGGATCATCGCAACTAGCTAGCTGCAACCGAGTGGCTGTTGTTTTTGGCTAATCACCACTGTCCGAAGCTAGCCCCACTTAGCCTTGAGCTAGCCTCGAGCCAGGCCCATCTCCCGGCTATCTACCTCTCTGTCAACCGGACGGGACCTCCTAGTGTTGACACGGAGCCCCACCAATCCATCACGACTGGTCTGCCGACGTAATCGTCAGATGTGGTTTCAACAGGCTTCCCGTTGCGACGACCACGAAGATCCATCTGCTAGCCCCGGCCCGCTAGCACGCGCAAACAACAGCCGTGCCTCCTGCTCGCCTGTGCTTTAGCAGCCTACGATCTGCTCCCGTACATACTTAGTGCTGTTCACTGGACCTTATGATCACTCAGCTACACAGCTAATGCCTGCTGGACTGTTCCTTTACACGGTACCCCATCCTGTTTATCTGTTTAGCCTCAGCCCAAACTTTCGTCGCCATTAACAGTTGTTGTCTTAGCCCTCTCGAATAACACCTGTGATTGCGTTATGCCTCTCTCCCACGTCAATATGCCTAGCCATTTGCTGTTTGGGTTAGTTGTTATTATACAATTTCACTGTAGAGCCCAAAGTTAAGCTCAATCAGCCTCAGAGAGCTCCTTTGTCCCACCCCCCATACACACGAAGACCGGCTCAAATCGGTACCTCCAGTGATGCTCTCTCTTTCATTGTTACCCAATGCTTAGGTGTTCCTCCACTGTACTCATATCCTTCCATATCCTTGTCTGTACATAATGCCCTGAATCAATTCTACAACGCCCGGAAATCTGCCCCTCTTCTCTGTACCCAACGCACTAGGAGACCAGTTCTTAAAGCCTTTAGCCGTATCCTTATTATATTCCTCCTCTGTTCCTCTGGTGATGTAGAGGTTAACGCAAGCCCTGTAGACCCCAGTATCACTCCTACCCTCCAGGCACTATCATTTGTTGACTTCTGTAACCGTAAAAGCCTTGGTTTCTTGCATGTTAACATCAGAAGTCTCCTCCCCAAGTTTAAGTTATTCACTGCGTTAGCACACTCTGCCAACCCTGATGTTCTAGCAGTGTCTAAATCTTGGCTTAGGAAGGCCACCAAAAATGCAGAAATGTTCATTCCGAATTACAAAAATTTCCGTCTAGATAAAACTGCCAAAGGGGGCAGAGTTGCAATCTACTGTAGAGATAGCCTGCAGAGCTCTATCATACTATCCAGGTCTGTGCCCAAACAGTTTAAGCTTCTACTTCTAAAAATCCACCTTTCCAGAAATAAGTCTCTCACTGTTTGCTACAGACCCCCCTCAGCCCCCAGTTGTGCCCTGGACACCATATGTGAATTGATTGCCCCCCATCTATCCACAGAGTTCGTACTGCTTGGTGACCTAAACTGGGATATGCTTAACACCCCGGCCGTCCTACAATCTAAACTAGATGCCCTCAATCTCACACAAATAATCAAGGAACCTACCAGGTACAACCCTAAATCCGTAAACAGGGGCACCCTCATAGATATCATCCAGACTAATTGACCCTCTAAATACACCTCCGCTGTCTTCAACCAGGATCTCAGCGATCACTGCCTCATTGCCTGCGTCCGCAATGGGTCCGCGGTCAAACGACCACCCCTCATCACTGTCAAACGCTCCCTAAAACACTTCAGCGAGCAGGCCTTTCTAATTGACCTGGCCCGGGTATCCTGGATGGATATTGACCTCATTCCGTCAGTAGAGGGTGCCTGGATGTTCTTCAAAAGTGCTTTCCTCTCCATCTTAAATAAGCATGCCCCATTCAAAAAATGCAGAACTAAGAACAGATATAGCCCCTGGTTCACCCCAGACATGACTGCCCTTGACCAGCACAAAAACATCCTGTGGCGTACTGCATTAGCATCGAACAGCCCCCACGATACGCAACTTTTCAGGGAAGTTGGGAACCAATATACACAAGCAGTTAGGAAAGCAAAGGCTAGCTTTTTCAAACACAAATGTGCATCCTGTAGCACTAACTCCCAAAGGTTTTGGGACACTGTAAAGTCCATGGAGAATAAGAGCACCTCCTCCCAGCTACCCACTGCACTGAGGCTAGGAAACACCGATAAATCTACGATAATCGAGAATTTCAATAAGCATTTTGCTACGGCCACCCCTACCCCGGCCACCAGTTCTGCGCTGCAACTCGCCCATGCCCCCCCGCTTCTCCTTCACCCAAATTCAGATAGCTGATGTCCTGAAAGAGCTGCAAAATCTGGACCCCTACAAATCAGCTGGGCTAGACAATCTGGAACCTTTCTTTCTAAAATTAGCCGCTGAAATTGTCGCAACCCCTATTACTAGCCTGTTCAACCTCTCTTTCGTATCGTCTGAGATCCCCAGAGATTGGAAAGCTGCCGCGGTCATCCCCCTCTTCAAAAGGGGGTGACACTCTAGATCCAAACTGTTACAGACCTATATCCATCCTGCCCTGCCTTTTAACAAACAGATCACCGAACATTTCGAATCCCACCGTACCTTCTCCGCTATACAATCTGGTTTCCGAGCTGGTCATGGGTGCACCTCAGCCACGCTCAAGGTCCTAAACGATATAATAACCGTGATCGATAAAAGACAGTACTGTGCAGCCATCTTCATCGACCTGGCCAAGGCTTTTGACTCTGTCAATCTCCACATTCTTATTGGCAGACTAAATAGCCTTGGTTTCTCAAATGACTGCCTCGCCTGGTTCACCAACTACTTCTCAGATAGAGTTCAATGTGTCAAATCGGAGGGCCTGTTGTCTGGACCTCTGGCAGTCTCTATGGGGGTGCCATAGGGTTCAGTTCTCGGGCCGACTCTATCCTCTGTGTATATCAATGTTGTCGCTCTTGCTGCTGGTGACTCTCAGATCCACCTCTACGCAGACGACACCATTTTGTATCCATCTAGCCCTTCATTGGACACTGTTAACAAACCTCCAAACGAGCTTCAATGCCATACAACACTCCTTCCGTGGCCTCCAACTGCTCTTAAACGCTAGTAAAACTAACTGCATGCTCTTCAATCGAACGCTGCTTGCACCCGCCCGCCCGACTAGAATCAATACTCTTGGCGGGTCTGACTTAGAATATGTGGACAACTACAAATACCTAGGTGTCTGGTTAGACCGTAAACTCTCCTTCCAGACTCACAATAAGCATCTCGGCTTCCTATTTTGCAACAAAGCCTCCTTCACTCATGCTGCTAAACATGCCCTCGTAAAACGGACTATCCTACTGATCCTTGACTTCGGCGATGTCATTTACAAAATAGCTTCCAACACTCTACTTAGCAAATTTGATGTAGTCTATCACACCAAAGCCCCATATACTACCCACCAGTGACCTGTACGCTCTCGTTGGCTGGCCCTCACTACATATTCGTTGCCAAACCCACTGGCTCCAGGTCATCTATAAATCACTTCTAGGCAAATCCCTGCCTTATCTTAGCTCACTGGTCACCATAGCAACACCCACCCGTAGTATGCGTTCCAGCAGGTATATCTCACTGGTCATGCCCAAAGCCAACACCTCCTTTGGCCGCCATTCCTTCCAGTTCTCTGCTGCAAATGACTGGAACGAACTGCAAAAATCTCTGAAGCTGGAGACACTTATCTCCCTCACTAACTTTAAGCATCAGTTGTCAGAGCAGCTTACCGATCACTGCACCTGTACACAGCCCATCTGTAATTAGCCCACCCAACTACCTCATCCACATATTGTTATTTACATTGTTATTTATTTTGCTCATTTGCACCCCAGTATCTCTATTTGCATATCATCTTCTGCACATCTATCACTCCAGTGTTAATATTAAATTGTAATTATTTTGCACTATGGCCTATTTATTGCCTTACCTCCATAACTTACTACATTTGCACACACTTTTTATAGATTTTCTATTGTGTTATTGACTGTACGTTTTGTTTATTCCATCTGTAACTCTGTGTTGTTTTTTTATCGCACTGCTTTGCTTTATCTTGGCCAGGTCGCAGTTGTAAATGAGAACTTGTTCTCAACTGGCTTACCTGGTTAAATAAAGGTGAAATAAAAATACAATAAAAAATAAAAAGGCATTTAGCTCATTTGGGAGTTCCGCATCACTGGGCATCTCACAGCTGGGTTTCCCTTTTTAATCTGTTACTATTTGCAAGCCCTGCCACATACAGTATGTCGAGCGTCGGAGCCGGTGTAATAGGATTCCACCTTTCTCCTATATTGTCCTTTTGCATGTTTGATGTCTCAGAGGTCGTAGTGGGTTTTCTTGTATGCGTCCATGTCGGTGTCCCTTTCGTTGTAAGCAGTAGCTATAGCCTTCAGCCCAGCGCCGATATTGCCTGTAATCCATGGTTTTTAGTTTGGATACGTTCACATAGTCACTGTGGGGGCTACGTTTTCTATGCACTTATTGATGAAAGCCTGTGACTGCTGTGGTAAACTCCTCAATGGTTTCGGATGAATCCCGGAACATATCCCAGTCTGTACTAGCAAAACAGTCTTGTAGTCTCACGCCTGCTTCATCGGACCACTTCCATGTTTGAGCGCGTCACTGGTACTTCCTGTTTGAGCTTTTATTTGTAAACAGGATAATGGAGTCTTGGTCAGATTTTCCGAAGGGAGGACGAGGGAGGGCCTTGTATGCATTTCTGTGGGTAGAATAAAAGTAGTCTACAGTTTTAGCGCTCCTAGTGGTGGAGGAGACCCGTTGGTAAAAGTCTCACCAATTGATCTGATCACTTTCTCTAAAAGAGAATATGTATAATTAAATTGAGGGTTCATATAAATTATAATAACAATAAAACATATTAGGTAGCGGTATTTATTTAATAGCCTTCCTAAAAGATGAGTATGTTGAATTGCAGGAAATTAGCTTCAAAACAAAATTTTCCTAGGTCGCTCAAATTAAACAAAATCAAGCTGGTGATGTATTTAATCAAAAAAAGGTGAAAGGGGGGGGCCTGGGGGAAAAAGGTTGGGAACCCCTGCTCCACACACACTCCTGTCCTCTCCCTCACACTGGGAGATTCTCAATTGGGAAAAGGTCTGTCCACTCCTCGACTCCTCCATTCCATGACCCGGAAACCGATAAGTGGTCGCCATATGTAGGAGAGTGTCAATTCATTAATAGGCGAATGGAGGAGTTTGCTCCTCTACTCGATTGCCTCCTCCAGCAGAGGATGTTCCCATGTATCCTACCACGGAAGAGTTTTGAAATCCGCCACACTCCCTTTGAAACAACTGTTGTTTTCTCAGATGAGAAAAGCATGCACACATTAAAAAAATGATTAGCTACTTATCCTTGTATCTATACTGAACAAAAATATAAACGCAACATGCAACAAAGATTTTACTGAGTTACAGTTCATATAAGGAAATCAGTCAATTTAAATAAATAAATTAGGTCATAATCTATGGATTTCACATGACTAGGCAGGGGTGCAGCCATAGGTGGGCATAGGCCCACCCACTTGGCAGCCAGGCCCACCAACTGGGGAGCAAGGCCCAGCCAATCAGAATGAGTTTTTCCCCACAAAACGGCTTTGTTACAGAGATAAATACTCCTCAGCACCAGAAATAAGCTTTTTGTGCGTATGGAACATTTCTGGGATTATTTATTTCAGCTCACGAAACATGGGACCAACACTTTACATTTTTGTTCAGTGTATAACATTTCTAGCACAACTAGCTACATTCTTTTTACCACTTTACACATGTATTTTGGGATTCCACCTCCGTAAACGTTATTTGCCTGATGACGTGCTAGAGAAGGAGTCTAATTTCATACAAGCGCATTTGTTTCCACGTTTCCTCTCCTTGCCTCTTCTCCTCGATTGCCTTTGACCTTTTTCAAAAAAGGCGAGCACGGAGAAGAGGATGCGAGGAGTCAAGGAAATCCAATTGAGATTATCCCACTGGCTCTGTGGAAAGATGAAAGGGAGCAGTGAAAAAGCAGAGAGGGTCGGGAGCGTGACATCAATGTTTCCAGAGAGGCTCTTCTAGGCCACCAGGCTGTGACTCTGGCCTGTGAGTTGGCACGATGGCATGATGTCCCAATCAAGCTGACGCCATTGTAAGCAGAGGCAAACAGAGCAGAGAGCCATAATGCGAACAGCCATTATGATGGAAACGGATGCTTACAGTGGCTTGTGAAAGTATTCACCCCCCTTGGCATTTTTCCTATTTTGTTGCCTTATGTGGAATTAAAATTGCTTTTTTGGGGAGTTTGCATCATTTGATTTGAAGATGCAAAATATGTTTTTTTTGCGAAACAAACAAGAAATAAGACAAAGAAACAGAAAACTTGAGCGTGCATAAGTATTCACCCCCCCAAAGTCAATACTTTGTAGAGCCACCTTTTGCAGCTGCAAGTCTCTTGGGGTACGTCTCTATAAGCTTGGCACATCTAGCCACTGGGATTTTTGCCCATTCTTCAAGGCAAAACTGCTCCAGCTCCTTCAAGTTGGATGGGTTCCGTTGGTGTACAGCAATCTTGAAGTCATACCACAGATTCTCAATTGGATTGAGGTCTGGGCTTTGACTAGGCCATTCCAAGACATTTAAATGTTTCCCCTTAAACCACTCAAGTGTTGCTTTAGAAGTATGCTTAGGGTCATTGTCCTGCTGGAAGGTGAACCTCCGTCCCAGTCTCAAATCTCTGGAAGACTGAAACAGGTTTCCCTCAAGAACTTCCCTGTATTTAGCGCCATCCATCATTCCTTCAATTCTGACCAGTTTCCCAGTCCCTGCCGAAGAAAAACATCCCCACAGCATGATGCTGCCACCACCATGCTTCACTGTGGGGATGGTGTTCTCGGGATGATGAGAGGTGTTGGGTTTGTGCCAGACATAGCGTTTTCCTTGATGGCCAAAAAGCTCAATTTTAGTCTCATCTGACCAGAGTACCTTCTTCCATGTGTTTGGGGAGTCTCCCACATGCCTTTTGGCTTACACCAAACGTGTTTGCTTATTTTTTTCCTTAAGCAATGGCTTTTTTCTGGCCACTCTTCCGTAAAGCCCAGTTCTGTGGAGTGTACGGCTTAAAGTGGTCCTATGGACAGATACAGTTGAAGTCGGGAGTTTACATACACTTAGGTTGGAGTCATTAAAACTCGTTTTTCAACCACTCAACAAATTTCTTGTTAACAAACTATCGTTTTGGCAAGTCGGTTAGGACATGTACTTTGTGCATGACACAAGTAATTTTTCCAACAATTGTTTACAGACAGATTATTTCACTTATAATTCACTGTATCACAATTCCAGTGGGTCAGAAGTTTACATACACTAAGTTGACTGTGCCTTTAAACAGCTTGGAAAATTCCAGAAAATGTCATTTACATTTACGTCATTTAGCAGACTCTCTTATCCAGAGCGACTTACAAATTGGTGCATTCAACTTATGATAGCCAGTGGGACAACCACTTTTTTTAATGGGGGGTTGGGGGAGGGGGGGGTAGAAGCTTTAGAAGCTTCTGATAGGCTAATTGACATAATTTAAGTCAATTGGAGGTGTACCTGTGGATGTATTTCAAGGCCTACCTTCAAACTCAGATGAAGAAACAAGATTGTAGACCTCCACAAGTCTGGTTCATCCTTGGGAGCAATTTCCAAACCCCTGAAGGTACCACCTTCATCTGTACAAACAATAGTATGCAAGTAGAAACACCATGGGACTACGCAGCCGTCATACCGCTCAGGAAGGAGACGCGTTCTGTCTCCTAGAGATGAACGTACTTTGGTGCGAAAAGTGCAAATAAATCCCAGAACAACAGCAAAGGACCTTGTGAAGATGCTGGAGGAAACAGGTACAAAAGTATCTATATCCACAGTAAAACGAGTCCTATATCGACATAACCTGAAAGGCCGCTCAGCAAGGAAGAAGCCACTGGTCCAAAACCGCCATAAAAAAGCCAGACTACGGTTTGCAACTGCACATGGGGACAAAGATCGTACTTTTTGGAGAAATGTCCTCTAGTCTGATGAAACAAAAATATAACTGTTTGGCCATAATGACCATCGTTACATTTGGAGGAAAAAGTGGGATGCTTGCAAGCCAAAGAACACCATCCCAACTGTGAAGCACGGGGGTGGCAGCATCATGCTGTGGGGGTGCTTTCACCCAAGTTAAACAATTTAAAAGGCAATGCTACCAAATACTAATTGAGTGTATGTAAACTTTTGACCCACTGGGAATGTGATGAAAGAAATAAAAGCTGAAATAAATCATTCTCTCTACTATTATTCTGACATTTCACATTCTTAAAATAAAGTGGTGATCCTAACAGACCTAAGACAGGGAATTTTTACTAGGATGAAATGTCAGGAATTGTGAAAAACTGAGATTAAATGTATTTGGCTAAAATGTATGTAAACTTCCGACGTCAACTGTACTCCAATCTCCACAGTGGAGCTTTGCAGCTCCTTCAGGGTTATCTTTGGTCTCTTTGTTGCCTCTCTGATTAATGCCCTCCTTGCCTGGTCCGTGAGTTTTGGTGGCTGGCCCTCTCTTGGCAGGTTTGTTGTGGTGCCATATTCTTTCCATAAAAAATAAAAAAATGGATTTAATGGTGCTCTGTGGAATGTTCAAAGTTTCTGATATTTTTTTATAACCCAACCCTGATCTGTACTTCTCCACAACTTGATCCCTGACCTGTTTGGAGAGATCCTTGGTCTTCATGGTGCCGCTTGCTTGGTGGTGCCCCTTGCTTAGTGGTGTTGCAGACTCTGGGGCCTTTTAGAACAGGTGTATATATACTGAGATCATGTGACAGATCATGTGACAGTTAGATTGCACACAGGTGGACTTTAACTAATTATGTGACTTCTGAAGGTAATTGGTTGCACCAGATCTTATTTAGGGGCTTCATAGCAAATACTTTTTTGAAACAAGTTATTTTTTTAAAATTCAATTTCACCAATTTGGACTATTTAGTGTATGTCCATTACGTGGTCCTCTGTAGCTCAGCTGGTAGAGCACGGCGCTTGTAACGCCAAGGTAGTGGGTTCGATCCCCGGGACCACCCATACACAAAAAATAAAAAATGTATGCACGCATGACTGTAAGTGGCTTTGGATAAAAGCGTCTGCTAAATGGCATATTATTATATTATTATTATTATTATGAAATCCAAATAAAAATCCATTTAAATTACAGGTTGTAATGCAACAAAATAGGGAAAACGCCAAGGGGGATGAATACTTTTGCAAGGCACTGTATCTCTTTGTGGAAGCGGCTGTGTGAAGCCATCAGTGTTGGGCAGTTACTCAGTTAACCCATCAACATACTGTTTTCTAATCTTCTCTACTGTGTGCTCACCTGATGTCTAGCCATATATGTTTCTTTACCAAATAAGCTGACAAGAGTGACATATTTGATATTGGCAATGATAAGAACAACAAAATAACACTAAGCAGTAAAAGGAAACAAGCCAAGTTATAATAATTTAAGCCAGGGTATATTAGTTTTAGTAGATTACAAACACAGCAGAGCAAAGAAATGATGGGATAGACAAAGGTAACAGCAGTTCCAGTAACAATACTACATACCAACGATATCATTTATCACATCCACTCAAACTTTAAGATACGTTTGGGAGCTGCCAGCAGCCCAGCACAAGGTGCATTTGAATATTGACTACCTTGCAACTGTTACTTAACTCGGAGGATTAGTACTGGTAACCCTTAAATTGGCACTCCAGTCTCCTTTCACCTCATTTAACACCTGGTTTACTTAACAAAAGGCACATCTCAATAGGTGGTCCAGGTAAGTCATGACATAGCACAATTGGGGGGGGCTTTCCTCTTTTGTTCTCTATTGCTCCTCTATTGTTCCTCAAGCAAGGGGGGAGGTCAATGACATCACAGATTCCCATCAGACCATATCCTCGAAGCCCTACTCCTTGAAGTTTGCAGTTGTATCTAAAAATATACTATTTTGCTCAAAACATATTTTTTTACCCTTTAGTACTGTGTTGTTTACTGTATTTATACATGGGATATCGCTTTTCAACAGTAAAAGTTTTTAAAAAATAGCTGGAGGACATCTTTAAGTTTGGGTCAGAGGAGGCACATCATGTGAACACATATGGTGGATGGGACAGACACTACTGACTCCGGCCCTGCATGCCTGCGGGCCCAGGGAGACAGGAAGATACGTTCAGGAAGTGGGGTCAAAGGCTCCTGCTGCGGCTGGTATTGTTCTGTATTTACACACTGCACTGGGCTGATGAAGTGGAGGCTATGGGCGGGCAAGCAGGCCACAGAGCGAGAGACAGAGACAGAGACAGAGAGCAACAGATGGCCATAGGATTTCTCTTGCAATCTCTCAGGTCTCTGACCTCTCTATATTTCACTACTCTGCTCACAATCTCTGTCTGTTCTATCGGACCAATTCTCTTTTCTCCCTCTCAACATGACATCTTTCCCATGTCATTCCCCTCTCACACGATCTTCATGATTTAAAGGCCTAGTCCATACACCTCGAGCTATCCGTCTGTCCCTATCTATATATCAGATTTTTGACGCAGCTGAATCTGTGCCAAAGTCAACATGGCCCATTTCATGACATTGTTTGCTTTCACTTCTTGAAGACTGTCACGAACACTGCTTTTCTATAGCACTAAGAGACACACATTACTGTTTTTTTCAGAGGAGCCACAGACTAAATCCCAGTCCATGTCAATGGCACACTTAGCATTTGAAAAGGCTTGTTGGTACTCCTAAACACTCTGTTTGCAATACTAATCTACCAAATCAGAATGTCTATCCAGGATCCACACATTAGAATCCCTAGGTTTTCTGGAGAATATTATTTTGAGAGGTTCATGTGTACTGTCCACCCAGCCCTGATCCACACGCAGCAGGGGTCTCGTGACTGTCCCCGTCACACGTGGGCACTTGGAGGGGAGACCACTTATCTGTTGTGTAAAGACATCACCATGGAGATGGGCCTTTCTAAAGGCAATAAATAAACAAAAAAACATGGCGCTGCTGTACGGGGGAAGGCGTGAGTCACAGCAGCCAATCACATACAGGCCGACCAGCCAGTTTAGTGGGGACTCAATGGGAGGCGGCAGGTAGCGTAGCATTTAAGAGTGGTGGACCAGTAACAGAAAGGTTGCTGGTTCAAATCTGTAAGCTGGCAAGGTTTTAAAAAATCTGCCATTCTACCCTTGAGCAACACCCCCCCAAAAAAAATATAAAACTGCTCCCCGGGTGCCGATGACATGGACATCTATTAAGGCAGCCCCCTGCACCTCTCTGATTCAGAGGGGTTGGGTTAAATGCGGAAGACACATTTCGCTTGAATGCATTCAGTTGTGCAAATGACTAGGTTTCCCCTTTCAACACACTATTATGTTTGGGTTGGTAGCATAAACTACAGAAGCTCCTGTTTTCATTTTCCCAACACTAATCAATTAATGGTTGTCATACATTTTCAAGGAAGAACGTGTTCGAGGAAACCACAGTCGATTGAACAAACATGCACATTTTGAGTGTTCATTAGGCTACGTGTCTCTGGACATGCTGTGTCCACCTGTCCAGCCTCCTTATGACCCATTCACTGCCACAAGGCCTGTGACAGGCCCAGGTAGAGACTTGGTTTTAATAGGTGACGAACAAGATTGTTCTGGATGAGGAGAATTAAGGTTAGCCCATGGAGAGATGCCAAGAAAAGACAGCTACCATTTCTACTGTTTTGTTACCTCACCAAGTCTGGACGTGACAACAAATGCCGCTGGCTGAATTAGGTAAAATGAACACTTTGAAGACTCACTTGCAAGGTGTGATGAGCCTGACTACTGTGAATTTGTAGTTGGTTAGACCTGTGATAACAGAAAGACCTAGGTGACAAGACACACAAGCTCCTATAAAAAGTACCTCTGCCAACTGCTCTGCCTACTGGCCACAATCACACATCTTTGCCATAATGTACCTGCCAAAATATAATGATTGAAGAGATATGAAAATAATACCTCAAAGCATGGTTGACACTAGCATGTCTGCTATGTACACTTGCATGAGATGGGACATAAAATGTTGTTTAAACATTATTAGTATTGATGGAGACAGGCCTGAAAGACTTGACACTCAACACCTGCCTGTTTTTTATTCTGTCAAAAAGAGAAAGAGTGGCCATAAATTCTGAAATTACGCAAGAACCAAAAGAATATGAGCCAGAGGTATTGATGACAGAGCGGGAGCTAATAAAACTAAAAATCAGATGCTAGTCATTATTTTTCAATTTCATTAATAAATACATGTGGGTATTATTTTGTTACATTTGAGTATTTTTCCCAAACTGAAAAGCTAGGGAGAAAACCGGGACAAGCTCAAAAGTCACACTTTTCTAACATTATAAATAATTGAGAGAACTCAGTCAAGCAACATTGAATTTTTTGCATCTATTCCTTGATGGTATTTTGTGCATCATTTCAGTGACTGTAATTAAATCATCAATTGAACAAGGAGTCACTGTACAAGCATAAATAGGGCCAGAATTAAGCACCCTCAGAAAGGGAATTGAACAACAAACTGTACAAAATCTTATTTCTTATTTCTTTATTTTTTATCATGTGCTTTTGTTCTACCTTGTGTTTTTAGTAAGCATTGATAACTGCATTGTTGGGTTTAGAGCTTGCAAGAAAGGCATTTCACTGTACTTATGTACATGACATTAAAACTTGAAATTTGAAATGGGCAGCCAGTTTAGCCCCGACAAAAACGCCAGTCAACCTTTAATGAATTATGACTGTATACTTCCCATATCTACGAGCAAAAATGTGGTTTTGGCTAAGCTGACACTTATTTGACTCCAGACAGCATTATTAGAAAAATTATAACAGGTGTTTTACCTGATATGTAGTAGGACTATACTGTCTTAAAGTGTCCACTGTTTCCAGATTTCTATTAAATATGACCTATAATTAATTACAATGAGTGAAATAGTTTCCCTTCCAAACGTTTTTAATTAAATTGTTAAAAAGCAGCTTTTCTGTGTTGAAATGGGGTGGGCGTACCCCAACAACAGAATGGTGTGGGCGTATACTGGTCATTAAAAATATTCATGCTAGTAGACCGCTGATTGGCAAGCTCATCCTCCTCAAAAGGATGACATCATAATCTATGAGGCAATAGCAAGCATTTCTGAAAGGTCTGTTTAAGATACAAGTTTGAGGTGGGGATTTTGAAGTTTTTTTTCTCCAATTTATGCTTTGGTCACAAATATGAGTACAGGATGAGTCAACAACATTATTTGGGTATGAGTTAACAGAATATGAACTTTTAAAAGTTAGATTTTCAATGGACAGTTACTTTAAGACAGTTTAGGATCTTAAACAGAGACACTACCAAACAAGTCTAGTGTCTAGTAAATTAGATGTTTAGAGGAAATGATGGACATGGTGATCTAAGACATCCACAATCTAAAGATAAAAGGCTGTCTAGTGTCTAGAATCACACACACACACCTCATTTAGGTGGCATTGGTTTACATTATATTAAAATCAAACAAGTTGTAAATATACTTTTGATATCTCATTACAACTATTACACCTGCTAAAAATATTTATCTAGTGAAACTGCTTTTTACTACATATTTCAATGTAGTAATTTGGAAACTTTCATGTCAAACTGACAAATGTTGAGTCATAGCTGACAGAGAAGAAACACTGGAAAACAGCTGTGAATGGTGACGGCTCCCATCTCAAAATTACGTAATGTAGACACGCAGTCTCCAAATCCAAATGTTCAAATAGAATAGCCAAAATACACTATTTTATTATAATATCTGAGCTTTATGAGTTTCTCCTTCCTATCTGTATAAGGGAGACAAAAACGAAAATAACTCGGCTTCAACAAGGAAAAAAACTAAAACAACCAATCGCAAAAGTTCAATCCATCCAGTTTGGTCCATACTGCTGTCAAACCCGTTACATAAAATGTTTGCTGGGATTCACACTCTACTTCACTTGAAACAATTGTATTGCTTTCGCTTTATGAAGTCAATATCAATGAAAAATGTATTAATGAAAAATGTAATAACTCACCTCTTACACAAAGTAGAGACATGGCAAGAGTTTTTCTCTTGACAATCCCTCTAGTTCAAAAATGTACCTAACGTCTCAGCAAAAATGCGCTCCGCACGGTAACATTGCAAACACTGTCTCCAATCACTTTTTAAGGTCTTCGCAGAATTTCCAGAATTAGAGGTGGGCTTGAGATGCTGGAAATGGCAACGTAAAGGTTCGGCAGAGAGGAATAGCCCCCCAGCAAACGCACGCCATGACAAAATTCATTAGACTAACCTGAGGGCACCGCGATAAGAGGGCGGTGCCGAAATACTCTGTAATGACATCTAGCCCATCCATTGAGGGAGCATAATCTCTGAAAAGGGCGGACCATACATAAGGTTCTGACCAATCAATGAAGAGATACTGAAAACCACAGTTGAGGGAACAGGTGGTGACGCAGACTTGTCCCTCCTAGATAGTGGCCTGCTCTGTAGTTATTTTTTGGGGTAATTTTAGCAGACGCTCTTGTCTAGAGAGCAATTAGGGTTAAGTGCCTTGTTCAAAGCCTGGTCTCGGCTCCAGGCCGTTGGTGAAGTTCATCAGAAACTTCCTTCACCATGGAGTGGAGTTTTTGTCCGCTACATTGTCAGTTGGTCTTCTTTGGTTATCAGCATTTATAATCAGATTCAGATCCCTTGTAACTTTTTATATTGTTTCCTTGGAATTACAACATGTTGCCATGACATACAAAGCTTTCACATGTATGAATAGCCTATCACATAATTTTCCCTTGCAAATTCAATCAATAATATTACTATTTCATAAAATAGGCTGTCTACAATCAGCCCAATTCTGATATTTTTTCCACTTGTTGGTCTTTTGACCAATCACATCAGATCTTTTCACATCAGATCAGAATTGGGCTGCCTGTGTAAACGCAGCCTTACTGGTAGTTGAAAAAAGTTATTCATGCTTTATTTTTTCCAGACATTTGTTTTTCTATAGAGACACAAATGGATTGAAACAGCACCATTTCTGTTATTCAGTGAAATGTGTTGAGCAAGCATATGATAGACAACAACCATGCTTAAAGAATAATTAACTATAAATTACTAAGGATTGGAGTAATTTTGATTATGAATAAAACAATCATCACAAAACTGCTTTGTTGGCAATGGTGTCACATGAGTAAATTCTACATTATCATTGATACATTTTGTTAGACCTTTATTGTCCATTGACATGGAAATGATAAACTATTATATACTGAACAAAAATATAAATGCAACATGCAACAATTTCAATGATTTTACTAAGTTACAATTCATATAAGGAAATCAGTCAATTGAACTAATTTAATTAGGCCCTAATCTATGGATTTCACGACTGGGCAGGGGCTCAGCCATGGGTGGCCCTGGGAGGGCATAGGCCCACCCACTTGGGAGCCAGGCCCAGCCAATCAGAATGAGTTTTTCCCCACAAAAGGGCTTTATTACAGACAGAAATACTCCTCAGTTTCATCAGCTGTCCGGGTGGCTAGTCTCAGACAATCCCGCAGGTGAATATAATAATAATAATAATATGCCATTTAGCAGACGCTTTTATCCAAAGCGACTTACAGTCATGTGTGCATAAATTTTTATGTATGGGTGGTCCCGGGGATCGAACCCACTACCCTGGCGTTACAAGCGCCAAGCTCTAACCAATTGAGCTACAGAGGACCACCATGGTGTAGCTCAGCTGGTAGAGCACGGCGCTTGTAACGCCAAGGTAGTGGGTTCGATCCCCGGGACCACCCATACACACAAAAAAAAAATAATATGCACGCATGACTTTAAGTCGCTTTGGATAAAAGCGTCTGCTAAATGGCATATTATTATTATTATATTATTAAGAAGCCGTATGTGGAGGTCCTGGGCTGGCGTGTTTACACGTGGTCTGCGGTTGTGAGGACAGTTGGACGTACTGCCAAATTCTCTAAAACAACGTTGGAGGTGGCTTATGGTAGAGAAATTAACATTAACTTATCTGGCAACAGCTCTGGTAGATATTCCTGCAGTCAGCATGCTAATTGCACGCTCCCTCAAAACTTGAGACATCTGTGGCATTGTGTTGTGACAAAACTGCACACTTTAGAGTGGAATTGTATTAGGGACCTGTGTAATGAGCATGCTGTTTAATCAGCTTCTTGATATGCCACACCTGTCAGGTGGATGGAGTATCTTGGCAAAGGAGAAATGCTCACTAACAGGGATTTAAACAAATTTGTACACAAAATTTGAGACATGCTTTTTGTGTATGGAACATTTCTGGGATCTTTTATTTCAGCTCATGAAACATTGGACCAACACGTTGTGTTTATATTTTTGTTCAGTATATTTTACCTTTACATTAAAATAGATGATTTACATCTCTAGGTGGCCAATACCTTTTCGAGTCTGAATGATGTCATTATACCTAATGCAACCATTAGGATCACCTACAGCTTTGGTTGGGGTGGTTCATTTAATTGGTGATATTGTAGCAGCTTTGGTGGAACAGCAAGAGTGGGGGCTAGTTCGACATTGCAGGCAACTGCCGACTGTCTGATCTACAAATCACCTTGCATCATAAATAACTACTCATTATTATTTGTAGATCAGTCAGTCACTATTTACCCACAATGCTTTCAAACACAGCCTGGGACATGAACCCATACCCAGCATTCTGGACTAGTCCCTAATAGATTTTCCCAGTCATGGTGGCACCAGAAATGGTTTAGAAAAGTGGCTTTGCTGGGACTAGTAGACAAAATATCCCTAAATAACTCAACAGCCCCTCCCTGAGGCATCTATGTGTAACATGCATACTGTGGTGGAAATCGTGATATCAAAGGGGAGAAAAATCCTCAGAAAATGGCACATTTGGAGAAATTTTACTGAGATCATTTTAATTTTCAGAGTGTATGACTTTTGTATGTATATTTACTGTAATGACAAATATGGAAAAACTAAAAATATGAAATCCCTGCTGTGTACACTTACAAATCATTCAAACCAATCATTTCCCAAGATGTATTGTGATGAGGTGTGTTACAATCTTCCCTAAAGCCAGTCAAAAATCATTTAATAGTGACAGCATCCTCATGAACATGGAAGGCCATTATTGGTCAGGATAGTGTATTGTCATTGTATAGATACATTTCCTATGTTGTGTCAAACCTTCCTGAAACAGAGGACATTTCCGATCTGGTATTGATGTGAAATAAAACGTTGCATTTCCATAATGTATTTTGATCTGAGGTAATTTTCTTACAAGTACTTTTGGTGACAACTTTACTTAGTTCAGACAGTTTCAACACACCTACCCCAACCCCAAAAAATGTCCAGGGACTAAAATAATGTAGATAAATAGAATCTACACAAATTGAAAGTATTACAGGGGAGACTGCATTCTAACATCTATTCATATCTGATCTTGTTCCCTTTTCTGCTTGCTCTGAAGCTGGGAGGCTCTTAATGTCAGGGTACAAGCTCTCACATGAACTAAAACATTCATGACACTATGAAATGAAAACATATGAAGGACAAATAGTTGGACATGTAAAAGACAGGAGATTATCATTGCAACAGTACATCACTTAAAGAGATCATATCCTATCCTATTACTCAGGAGCATGAAGGAGGTAATTCAGAACGCTCTAAACCAGGCTAGTAGTTTACCAACCATCGCAGTCTTTTGATATTTTGATGCAAGAGAAGAGTATCAATACGACAGCTCGTGGATTTACAATTGGAACATGTGTATGTATGTATGTACTGTGTGCAATAACAATCAATCAAAATAAAACAATGTGTAAGTGACATGTACCCTCCCAAATGGGTTGATGTTTCCAGGCTTTTAAGCATTCCCAAAGTCTTTACGTTCTTATCCTGTCCTTCTGTTTCTATGTCCTGCAGCAGATAGCGTGTCCTTTGGGCCAGACAGTAGAGGTGCTGAACAGGCAATAATGCCATGGAGCCTCGTGGTTGTCTGGCACTGCTTCTGGTTCTGTGTTTGACTCCACTCTGAGTGGTCTTGACATCCTTCACTACTGGGCTGGTGGCACAGGCTCCTCACTCTTCTCCATCGCCCACTCTGGGGTCACTGGGATCACACGTTCTATATTTTTTGAGCTCTGCTTGGCCAGGCTGCCATAAATAGCCATAGCCTAAAGAGAAGGGAAAGATAGATACTGTTACTGTTCTGAAATAAGAAGAGAGAGACAGGAGTGTGTTGAAAGGGAGGGACAGGGAAGATGGCCTGAGCAATCACACGTAATTAAATAGCTAAAGAAACAGACAGACCTGTGTGACCATGCCACTGATGTCACCAGAGTTGGAGGACAGCAGGATGGTGTTGGACTCTTTGGCCAGCTTAGAGAAAGCTGAGATGTACTGCTCAGCCACACTGAGTGAAGCTGCCGCGTTTCCATTCTGTCCAAAACACAATGACAGTTGGGTCATGTGCCATCTAGACACAATACATCAACATGTCCACACTTACATGCACATGATGAAGCCATCACAGCTACTTTACCTGCTCAGCTAGAGCCTCTGACAACAGCCGGATAGCCTTAGCCTTGGCCTCTGCTTTGGCTAAGACAGCATTGGCCTCACCTAGGTGAAGATAAAGATAAGAGTCCTTCATCAGAAATGGTGACAGAGACTAGTGTCCTGTCCAGGGGGTGTACTTGTACATCAAGCTTCCTCACGTTATATAAACATTTTACATTGTGGTAATTTACCCAGAGCAACTTACAGTCAGTGCATTCAACTAAGTTAGATAAAGCAAACAGGAGCCGTTCTGGCTCAGACAGGGTTTAGTTGTCCATCTTTACAACAGAAACAATGGTCCAACTTCCACACCATCATCAGTAGTTAACAAAGACCTTAAGTCATATAGATATGTGTATCAGCCTACCAGCTGCACTGTTGATCTGTTCTGCTTTCTGTCCTTCCGAGGCCAGGATCTGAGCTTGCTTGCGACCCTCAGCAACATTGATGGCTGCTTCCTTGTGCCCTTCCGACTCCAGCACAGTGGCTCTCTTCTTACGCTCTGCCTCCACCTACACAATGAAAGGCAGTCAGAAAGAGTGTACAGATGTTCTATTTTAATTTGACCAGTTTCTCACAGCAGGAAAATAATCCTGCAGCAACAGGACATTTGAATTATTATGGACATTTTTTTAATGGACTTTAATTAATGGACATTTTTGTAGGGGTTGATATTTTTTCGTTAGGACAAATCAAGTCTGAAATTTAAAAGTTTAAAATTAAACGTTAAAATACTTTTTAAAGACGTCCTTCAGCGAATTTGTTTTACTTTTGCTGTTGAAAAGCGATATCCCAAGCATAAATACAGTAAAGTACACACACTAAAGGGTAAAAAAAATAGTGTTATATATTGCTCCTCTATTGTTCCTCAAGCAAGGGGGGAGGCCGATAACATCATGAATCCCCATCTGACCAACTCTTGAATGCCCTACTTCTTGAAGTTTGCAGTTGTCTATGTCATGATTTACCTGGACCACCTATTGAGATGTGATACATTTATCAGGTGATAACTGAGCTGAAAAGGAGACTGGAGTAGGACTTCAAAATACACTACAAGATTGCATTTCAGGAAAATGTTCTGCGACAACAGTGTGTTCAAATTAAGATAGTACAACTGTACACATACAAAACTCATAGGCTAAGTCCTAATCATGTGCAATTTATCACTCATCTATAGATCTTGTTAAGCGATAGTTTCAGGTTCAAGATCTGTCTCCCAGTTTGTTGGCAGCAGGGCCAGCCCCTCTCACCTGCATCTGCATGGACTCTTTGACACGAGGTGGAACATGTATATCCTTGATTTCATAACGAAGGCAACGGATTCCCCAATCATCTGATGCCTGGTTTATGGAGTGGACTATGTTGGTATTTAGGGTCTCTCTTTCCTGGAGAAAGAAATATATAAAACAATAAGGAAATGAGGTAAATAAATAAAAGTTCACATTGAAACACAATTTTGAGTCTCACCCTGAATACTTTGTCCAGGGTCAGTTTTCCTAGCTCTGAGCGCATGGTGGTCTGAGCAAGTTGGGTGACAGCATACTCTGGGTTCTCAACTCCATAGCTAGCCTGGAAGGAAGTACATCTTGTTATCAACATCTAAAAACAAAGCAAAAACTTTCAATGAACAATAACATCAAAGAAATCATGGTTTTCACCAACCTACCTTAAAAGGATCCAATATCCTAAGATAGAGGACTCCATCTATCTGTAGTGTCACATTATCTGTGGATGTAATCAGACAACAGTTAATCCAGAGCCGAGGACTGACTGTCTGACAGTGAAAATGATGAGGACCGACTTGCATTGAAAATGACAGTGACAAACACAGTGATGTCACTCACCTAAAGAGACCGCAGACTGCTCTGGGACATCAATAACAATCTCTTTAAGACTTTGAACATAACGAATTTTGTCCAGGATTGGGATAAGGAAATTCAAGCCCTGTGAATATCCAGAAGAAGGAAAGACACAAAAATGATCCATTTACTATATATTCAGTATTTATACTGTGATATACTGTGACAATATAATTAAGGGTGCAGATCACTGTCTAATTGCAGTTAAGTTACCGGCTCCAAGATGTGATGGAAGCGGCCCATCCTTTCCACAACCCAGGATTCTTGTTGTGGTACAAACAGAACCACAGTGTTCATGGGCAGACTGGACGCCCATCGCTGCTGGGCTTGTGTCGCCCACAACGCTGGCACTGTGGGCACTGTCCTCTGGGAATGCTAGAGGGAAACAATAACAAACACCATCAGAGTGTACATGACACATTGTTGCATCATGATCTGAAGGTTACTCCATGAGAGTTGGAACTTGAAACGCAACATAACGAGAGCATGAAACTTCAGTGATTAGCTATGACCCTAACCATGATAGAAATTAGATATCTAAATAGCTATTGATTGCTTGCTTGTTATTCACCAGTAGTTTCTACCATAGCTAGCTAGCTAGCTAGCTACTATCTACTGGTACTCTTTCCGGTTTCAATGCTAGCTAAACATGATGGATACGAGTTCAATACCCGGGACATGTTCAGCAGGACGCAACGTTTTGGAACGTTCAGATACAAATATGCTATGTAGAACAAACATGCCTCTCTGACATGTTGAATAAGGAATAACGTCAGCTCTATTAATGGAACTTCTATTTGCAACGTTAGAGAATGTTTTCCAACTGAACGTGGCCCAGGTCACTGGTAATAGAATAACAAAAAAGAGCACCATTGTAATCTTAAGGGAATTATCAACTGGCCAAGAACATAGCTAGCTAACACCTCTGTGGACATCAGTGAACACATGACATGAAGCTAGCTAGCCCTTGATCATGACTCAGTTCCATTACGACAGTGGGAGGCCTGATCGCCGACAACGATGAGACAGCCTACAAGGAGGAGATTAGAGACCTGGCAGTGTGGTGCCAAGACAACAACCTCTCCCTCAGCAAGACAAAGGAGCTGATCGTGGACTACAGGAAACAGAGGGATGAGCACGCCCCCATCCACATCGACTGGGCTGTAGTGCAGCAGGTCGAGAGCTTCAAGTTCCTCAGTGTCCACATAACTAAGGAATTATCATGGTTCACACACACTAACACAGTTGTGAAGAGGCCACAACAATGGCATGGGCCCTCAGATGCTCAACAAATTATATAGCTGCACCACTGAGAGCATTTTGACTGGCTGCATCACCGCTTGGTATGGCAACTGCTTGACAGCCACCGCAAGGCGCTACAGAGGGTAGTGCATACGGCCCAGTACATCCCTGGGGCCGAGCTCCCTGAAATCCAGGACCTCTATACCAGGCGGTGACAGAGGAAGGACCTAAAATTGTCAAACACTCCAGTCATTGACTGTTCTCTATGCTACCGAACAGAAAGTTGTACCGATGCACCAAGTGTGGAACCAACCAGACCCTAAACAGCTTCTACCCCCAAAGCCATAAGTATTTGACATTTTTTCATAAGATTGTTAAATAGTTAGTCTGGGTAGCTATTGGTTAACTATCTGCTTTGATCCCTTTTCCACTAAAAGCCCATTTATGCTTAATGCGAAGATGTGGTAGGAGGCTCCATATGGAGGGTGTGACGCAATTACGGAGCCTCCAGAGTCATGCAGAGGCCAAATTGAGCTCCTTACCGCAATGCAAAGCGCCTCCCAAATGTTGTAACAATGTGGAGAGCTCCATATACAGTTGAAGTCGGAAGTTTACATGCACTTAGGTTGGAGTCATTAAATCTGGTTTTTCAACCACTCCGCAAATTTCTTGTTAACAAACTATAGTTTTGGCAAGTCGGTTAGAACATCTACTTTGTGCATGGCAAGTAATTTTTCCAACAACTGTTTACAGACAGATTATTGAACTTATAATTCACTGTATCACAATTCCAGTGGGTCAGAAGTTTACATACACTAAGTTTACTATGCCTTTAAACAGCTTGGAAAATTCCAGAAAATGATGTCATGGCTTTAGAAGCTTCTGATAGGCTAATTGACATCATTTGAGTCAATTGGAGGTGTACCTGTGGATGTATTTCAAGGCCTACCTTCAAACTCAGTGCCTCTTTGCTTGACATCATGGGAAAGTCAAAAAAAATCAGCCAAGACTTCAGGGGGGAAAAATTGACCTCCACAAGTCTGGTTCATCCTTGGGAGCAATTTCCGAATGCCTGAAGGTACCACGTTCATCTGTACAAACAATAGTACGCAAGTATAAACACCATGGGACCACGCAGCCGTCATCAGTCCCTACACCCAAACGAGGGCATTGCGTTCTTCCACCTCTGGCCTGCTGGTCCCCCTACCTCTGCGGAAGCACAGTTCCCGCTCAGCCCAGTCAAAACTGTTCGCTGCTCTGGCACCCCAATGGTGGAACAAGCTCCCTCACGACGCCAGGACAGCGGAGTCACTGACCAACTTCCGGAGACACTTGAAACCCTACCTCTTTAAGGAATACCTGGGATAGTATAAAAGTAATCCTTCTACCCCCCCCTACCCCACCCTCACAAAAAAAAAAATAATAATAATAATAATAATAATAATAATAATAAAACAAAAATACGGGAAAAATAATTAAAAAATACAACAAATATATATATACAAAACAAATGAAAATTAAAAATACTCTAAAAATTAAGATTAAAAAATGTAGAATATTTTTTTGTTTTAATTTGTAAAGTGGTTGTCCCATTGGCTATCATAAGGTGAATGCAACAATTTGTAAGTCGCTCTGGATAAGAGCCTCTGCTAAATGACGTAAAAGTAAAATGTAATACCGCTCAGGAGGGAGACGTGTTCTGTCTCCTAGAGATTAACGTACTTTGGTGTGAAAAGTGCAAATCAATCCCAGAACAACAGCAAAGGACCTTGTGAAGATGCTGGAGGAAACAGGTACAAAAGTATCTATATCCATAGTAAAACGAGTCCTATATCGACATAACCTGAAAGGTTGCTCAGCAAGGAAGAAGCCACTGCTCCAAAACTACCATAAAAAAGCCAGACCAAGGTTTGCAACTGCACATGGGGACAAAGACCGTACTTTTTGGAGAAATGTCCTCTGGTCTGATGAAACAAAAATAGAACTGTTTGGCCATAATGACCATCGTTATGTTTGGAGGAAAAAGGGGGTGCCTTGCGAGCCGAAGAACACCATCCCAACCGTGAAGCACGGGGGTGGCAGCATCATGCTGTGGGGGTGCTTTGCTGCAGGAGGGCCTGGTGCATTTCACAAAATAGATGGCATCATGAGGAAGGAAAATTATGTGGAAATATTGAAGCAACATCTCAAGACATCAGTCAGGAAGTTAAAGCTTGGTCGCAAATGGCTCTTCCAAATGGACAACGACCCCAAGCATACTTCCAAAATTGTGGCAAAATGGCTTAAGGACAACAAAGTGAAGGTATTGGAGTGGCCATCACAAAGCCCTGACCTTAATCCTATAGAACATTTGTCGGCAGAACTGAAAAAGCGTGTGTGAGCAAGGAGGCCTACAAACCTGACTCAGTTACACCAGCTCTGTCAGGAGGAATGGGCCAACATTCACCCAACTTATTGTGGAAAGCTTGTGGAAGGCTACCCGACACGTTTGACCCAAGTTAAACAATTTAAAGGCAATGCTACCAAATACTAATTGAGTGTATGTAAACTTCTGACCCACTGGGAATGTGATGAAAGAAATAAAAGCTGAAATAAATAATTCTCTCTACTATTATTCTGACATTTAACATTCTTAAAATAAAGTGGTGATCCTAACTGACCTAAGACAGGGATTTTTTTACTAGGATTAAATGTCAGGAATTGTGAAAAACTGAGTTTAAATGTATTTGGCTAAGGTGTATGTAAACTTCTGACTTCAACTGTAGCTCCGCATTGACATGATTGGTTGACAGTAGGTGGAGGTGTCACCCCCTCTTCAAAGGGGGTGACACTCTAGGTCCTAACTGTTATAGACCTATATCCATCCTGCACTGCCTTTCGAAAGTATTTGAAAGCCAAGTTAAACAGATCACCGACCATTTCGAATCCCACCGTACCTTCTCCGCTATGCAATCCGGTTTCCGAGCTGGTCATGGGTGCACCTCAGCCACGCACAAGGTCCTAAACTATATTATAAACGGGATCGATAAAAGATAGTACTGCGCAGCCATCTTCATCGACCTGGCCAAGGCTTTCGACTCTGTCAACCACCGCATTCTTATTGGCAGACTAAATAGCCTTGGTTTCTCTAATGATTGCCTCGCCTGGTTCACCAACTACTTCTCAGAGTTCAATGTGTCAAATCGGAGGGCCTGTTGACTGGACCTCTGGCCGTCTCTATGGGCGTGCCATAGGGTTCAATTCTCGGGCCGACTCTATTCTCTGTGTATATCAATGATGTCGCTCTTGCTGCTGGTGACGCTCGGATCCACCTCTATGCGGACGACATCATTTTGTATACATCTGGCCCTTCATTGGACACTGTGTTAACAAACCTCCAAACGAGCTTCAATGCCATACAACACTCCTTCCGTAGCCTCCAACTGCTCTTAAACACTAGTAAAACTAAATGCATGCTCTTCAACCATGCTGCTTGCACCCGCCCACCCGACTAGAATCACTACTCTCGGCGGGTCTAACCTAGAGTATGTGGACAACTACAAATACCTAGGTGTCTGGTTAGACTGCAAACTCTCCTTCCAGACTCACATTAAGCATCTCCAATCAAAAGTTAGATCTAGAATCGGCTTCCTATTTCGAAAAACAAAGCCTCCTTCACTCATGCTGCCAAACATGCCCTCGTAAAACTGACTATCCTACTGATCGTTGACTTCGGCGATGTCATTTACAAAATAGCCTCCAACACCCTACTCAGCAAATTGGATGTAGTCTATCACAGTGCGATCCGTTTTGTCACCAAAGCCCCATATACTACCCACCATTGTGACCTGTACGCTCTTGTTGGCTGGCCCTCACTACATATTCGTCGCCAAACCCACTGGCTCCAGGTCATCTATAAATCACTGCTAGGCAAATCCCCGTCTTATCTTAGCTCACTGGTCACCATAGCAACACCCACCCGTAGTCTGCGCTCCAGCAGGTATATCTCACTGGGCATCCCCAAAGCCAACACCTCCTTTGGCCACCATTTCTTCCAGTTCTCTGCTGCCAATGACTGGAACGAACTGCAAAAATCTCTGAAGCTGGAGACTCTTACCTCCCTCACTAACTTTAAGCATCAGTTGTCAGAGCAGCTTACCGATCACTGCACCTGTACACAGCCTTTCTGAAATTAGCCCACCCAACTACCTCATCCCCATATTGTTATTTATTTTGCTAATTTGCACCCCAGTATCTCTATTTGTACATCATCTTTTGCACATCTATCATTCCAGTATTATACGAAATTGTAACTATTTTGCACTATGGCCTATTTATTACCTTACCTCCATAACTTACTACATTCGCACACACTGTATATATATTTTCTGTTGTATTTTTGACTTTATGTTTTGTTTACCCCATATGTAACTCTGTGTTGTTGTTTTTATCGCACTGCTTTGCTTTATCTTGGCCAGGTTGCAGTTGTAAATGAGAACTTGTTCTCAATTGGCTTACCTGGTTAAATAAAGGTGAAATAAAAAAATAAACACCAACTCACTTCCTGCTCAACAGCTCTGCTCAACAGCTTTGCACTGCTCCGTGAAACGCAAGAAGTATGAATGTCCTGACTTCTGCAGACGCCGTATCACTGTAAATGCTGCAGGCCAATGCAGACGTTGGATTGTCCATGCAGCGCCTTTCATATCAGCGATAAATAATTATCAAAAAACAAATGATTAAATTGATACACACCTTGATAGGGTTAGGGTTCCCACACTGCCATATTACAGCACCTCTTTATGGAAAACAGACGCCACAAATGTGTTGTCACTGGAAAATACTGTTGGCTGCAACTGTGTTAAAACAGTGTACAGCAGTGGCGGTCGGTGCCTTTTAAGATGAGGGAGGACAATTATTTATTTTTATGAGCATGGCCTTATTTATATTACAGCATATTGGATGACTGTCATTCATATTCCATTTACCCAGCTCAATGTAACATTGATAGGTATTCAGGTATGTGTATCCCTGTTTCCTTCCGTTTAAGAAACGTTTTTCAACAGAATCGGCGGAATATATACACCCCTGATCACACGCAAACAGTTAACTTTCATTGCCAGAAACAAACGGCTCGTTGTATTCCTCACATCTACGCACTCTCCTCCTCTCACCTTTTCGCTTCGCTTGTGGACTTCGATGCACAACACATCAGCTGTCTGTGACCAGGCGAAAAACCTTTCCAAGCCAAACCTTCATATCATAACCGATACTCACGTCCTACATCGTTGTCATCATATTAGATAAAGTAACGTCATAGCTACTAGAACCCACTACAATCATGCAGAACAGTGTACAGTCAGTAAGCAGTTTAGTAGTTACACCGGTGGGCCCTGGTGGAAATAAATTAGTAAAACCAAAAGCTTAACTTGACTTGGAAGTGTTCTAGTGTTGGATAGTCATAGCCAGCTAGCTAGGATAGTCATAGCCAGCTCGCTAACATAGCATCCCTCTCTTTGAGCAGGGTGTTTGAGTAGGCTAAACTAGCTAGCTGCTTATGCTAGCTAAATGAGTGAACGTTTTTTAAATTTAATTTTATGAAATATAGCTCTCTCTCGTTCCGCTCTTGCTCCTCCTTCATTTTTGAAGAAACGTATTTGTTCAAAACTGTTGTCTTTCTCTCTCTGAGTCAACTACTCACCACATTTTATGCACGGCAGTGCTAGCTAGGTGTAGCTTATGCTTTCAGTACTAGATTCATTCTCTGATCCTTTGATTGGGTGGACAACATGTCAGTTACATTTACATTTAAGTCATTTAGCAGACGCTCTTATCCAGAGCGACTTACAGTTAGTGCATACATTATTTTTATACCCCCCGTGGGAATCGAACCCACAACCCTGGCGTTGCAAACGCCATGCTCTAAACTGAGCTACATCCCCTGCCGGCCATTCCCTCCCCTACCCTAGACGACGCTGGGCCAATTGTGCGCCGCCCCATGGGTCTCCCGGTCGCGGCCGGCTATGACAGAGCCAGTTCATGCTACAAGAGCTCGGATAGGTTGGAGGACGTCCTCCGGAAGTCGTCATAATGACTGTGTAAGTCTATGGAAGGAGGTGAGAACCATGAAGCCTCGGTTTTGAAGTCAATGTACCCAACGGAGGACAGAAGCTAGCTGTCCTCTGGCTACACCATGTGGTCCTCTGTAGCTCAATTGGTAGAGCATGGCGCTTGTAACGCCAGGGTAGTGGGTTCGATCCCCGGGACCACCCATACGTAAAAATGTATGCACACATGACTGTAAGTCGCTTTGGATAAAAGCGTCTGCTAAATGGCATATTATATTATTATTATGGTGCTACCCTACAGAGGGCTGTTGAGGCTACTGTAGACCTTCATTGCAAAACAGTGTGTTTTAATCAATTATTTGGTGACAAGTGAATATATTTTGTATAGTTTTATCTAAAAAAGGATACATTTTTAATAGGGCTGTCAAATGATTAAAATTTTTAATCAAATTAATCAGAATTTTCAGTGGATTAATCATGATTAATCACTATTTGCAATTACACCTGAATCCTAACCATTTTTTTTCTGAAATGCATACCAAAAGATAAATAACAGGACACAGATACATAATTTTCATATTATGTCTGTTTATTAACACAGCCAAATAATGGTGTTTTAAATCAAGCTGAAACATACTACACACCATAATATTTGTCTTTGTAATGTTCCATCACTTCCTCTTTGGCATTCCTCTTAACCAGGATGTACAATTTACAGTATTCAATTGAACAGAAAGCAATAAATGTAGTCAAATCATAACAGTGACCTACCACATTTTTGCACAATTTGAGTCATCTGTGGAAAAAAACATTTTCAATAAAACTTTTAAATCAAACCAAAGAACAATCTTTTACCTTTTCCTCCATTCTTTAATCCAGTTGCTCAAAAATCCAGTTGCTAACTACTATAACATGTTGCACTGAAACTGGTCTTTTTGTTTGAACATCACCTTTCAAATCTACTGAGCTTCATCATCTTTCAGCCAGTTGCTGAGGCAAACTAACTTGTTCACATTTTCTGAAAGTAAAGCTGACCTTTTCTTGTTCACAATGTGACCTGCAACTGAGAAAAGTCGTTCACAGGGAACAGTGGTTGCAGGAGTGGCTAGATATTTGTGAGCTAGTGAGGCCAGCTTCTCATGGGCTCCTGAATGAGATGCCCACCACCTCAAGGGGCAGTCCTCCAATTTAATGGTGGGCTCTGCTCTGTACCTCTGTATGGCAGGTTGGACCTCTTCATCTTCTGATTCTGAATCTGAGCCCATTTGCAGAAGGCTGATTTTCTTCCTGGGTGGCCCATCATCATGTGTCTGTGAAGACCTTCTGGGTGATTCTTGTTGCAGCATCCCTTCAAGTGTGGTCCACACCTCTTCCCTGTCTGTCTTGGGCAGGCATTTCAAGTCTTTGAAACAAGGATCCAAAACTGTAGCAATCTGGAGCCATGCATTGTTGAGCTGTTCTTGACGGGATGCTAGGTCCTCCTTGAACTTGGTCTTGAATCTCACCACATATGCAGGGTCCTCATCACAGGCTTCCATCTTGAGACGCAAGTGGCAGAGAGAAGGTAGTACCACAGAACAGGAGACATAGGCCTCTCCACCCAGGAGCTCAGTTACATACCTACGCACACAAACACACACATGCACACAGAGACAGTGTATTATTAGAACAGTGGTTATCAACATATTATTATTATTATTATTATCATCATCATCATTTTTTACATAGATACATGTTATTGATATTTGACTTGGTTTAATTCATTCCAGAAAATAATCAAAGCGATGTTATTTGATAAGTTACAGACTGATTTACCTGCATGGCTCTAAAAGTGTCTCCAGCCTCTGCAGTTTATCCCACTCTGCTGCGGTCGGCAAAACGAGTTTGTGCTCCTGATTGTCCAGGGCTGCGATGACAGCCTCTTTATTTCTGCTCACGCGCTTGACCATTTCCAGCGTCGAATTCCAACGTGTTGGAACATCCTGGATCAATGGCTCTTGCTTCTTTCCCAGGCTGACTTGTTGTGCTTGAAGCTCCGCAGCATTTGCTGGGCTGTGCTTAAAATGACCGACAACTTTGCGAGCCTTGGCCAAAGCATTTACAAAGCCGCTGTCAGCAAGACTCACTGTGACACTTCTCTGCACCATGTGAGCGACACAGTTCATGTGTTCATAGCGTGTAAGTCGAATTGCGGCAACCATGTTGCGTGCACTGTCAGTCCCAATGGTTGTAGTCTTGCCCTCGATGTCCCACTCACGTGCAACAGACAGGAACTGTTCTTTACAAGCCTCCGCAAAATGACGCTCCTCAGTTTTTAATATAGTCAGCGCAAAAGACTTCAGTTCCCACGTGTCACTGATTAAATGTGCAGTTACTCCGAGGTAATTGTTGTTACTCACTGATGTCCAATGGTCTCCTGTCAGGGCGATATGATTTACTTGAGCCAAGACCTCTTTCCCTTTTTTCTTTTTCGTTTTCATAGAGCTCGTGGATTTTCTTCATAACTGTGGCTCTTGACGGTGGCTTATAGAATGAGTCTTGAGACGCCACTTGCAAAACATCAAGGAAACCTGAGTCTTCTACAATGCTAATGATCTACAATCCTTTGCAATCCATTTTGCTATTGTGTTGGTCAAATTATCTGAGGTTGATTTTGTTAATTGCCTGCAAACATTCAGCGTGGTCTGGCGCAAACCACTTGCTGAATCTGACCGCCCAGCAAACGCATGTTTGGCGTTGACATGGTACTTCAAGCTTGAACAGCTCCGGTGAAATTGAAACTCCTTCTTACAAATCTTGCAAATAACCTTGTACTTGTTAACTGTACCATCATCATTCTTTTTATATTTGAATCCGTCAATAGGCCCACTTTGCTCACCTTGCTCCATCTCGCCTCTAGCTCCCAACCACTTTCCTGACCTGAATAATTTGTCACACTGCGCATGCGTGAAATGCGTTAAAAAAATTGACGTAATTAACAGCAAACAACTAATTAACGTCGTTAACGCGCTATTTTTGACAGCCCTAATTTTTAAACGTTTCCAAAAAAAGATTTTTATGAAATCCACTGAGGAGGATTGTCCTCCTGAAAGGGAATTTCTGAAATGATTTTGATGCGATATGAAAGTAGTTGGATTGATGTTTATAGAACCGTACTGCAATTGAGAATCGATTCATATTGAAATTGAGTATTTGGCTGTTTTGGATTCCAGAGCCAATTTAACCCTTTAATCAGAACATGTACAGTGGCTCCAGGCTTTAGTCCAATATTGGGCTAGATGCTAACGTTAGCTAGCTAACTGGCTTAAGAAGCTAGCTAACTAACTGGCATTGAAATAGCATGCGTCTTACCTTTAAAACAATACCACCGGTCCGGTACAATGTTCGGAGCATTTTCTTAATGTAGTTGTTGGCTGATATGTATGTGGTTTAGGTTAAAATAAAAATGAATATTCACTCGTGTCTGACACTTGGCCGATTCAGGAAACGAAAGTTACAACATTAAACTGGTGCACTGGTTAAACACGTCCCCCTGTTGGTAGGGGAAACGGAACTCTGGCGATTATCGATCCAGGGGATGCGTATTTTACTGCAAAAAAGATACGTTGACATTATTCTACCTTCCTAACATATACATTGTGAATGTTTAATAAGTTCAACACTTTCTGATGTCTTTAATCATCGTTGCGTAAGCCTTGACAACAACCTGAGTCCAAATTTCCCGCAATTTCCATATGTTGTAGTCATTGATTTATGTTGCAGTGCGCATGCCGGAATAGACCGGACGTGGTGTTACAGCGAACGGTGACCGTGTGGCGACATGCACTTCCACTCTGCTCCTAGGGTGGCAATTGAATGAATAGCTGGAGTCTCAATGAAAATAAGAGGGGCCAAATGGGAGAGCCTCGTAAATGGCGTCCCTCGAGAAAGCAAGAAACAGATGTATGTCAGGAGAAGTGCAGTATTATCACAAGGAGATGTATACTAGGATGATTGAGCAGGAATGGAGGGGAAAAAAGAGGCAGAGGAGGTCTAAGAGAGCGAGAGGAAGGAAGACTGTGAGCTTGAGTTGGTAATAAATGGCGGGGAAAAGGGGGAAGGTTTGTTAAAGAAGAATGATAGGAAATGTAAGCAAAGTGAGCTGAAGACAGGAGGAGAAATGGAAGTGAATGAGGGTGAAGTATCGGAGGTGGAAGGTGTGGTGAAGTACTCAGAGCCCGAGGCTTGCACAGAGGGTCAGGATAAAGATGAGTCTGTGTCAGTAGGAGTGAAGATTTTGGAAAAAGTGGACCCTTGCCTTTTGGCTGATCCATTTGTGGTTTCAGGATGGGTGAAAGAAGCGTTGGGTATAGTGGAATCGGTGAGGGTAACCAGAAGTGGTCTAGTGATAATTGTTTGTGTTTCTGTTGGTCAGAGGGAGAAGGCGCTCAGAGTTAAACAAATGGGGGAAAGAATTGTGAATTGTTTTGCTCTCAAGAAAAAGGCGCCATTGAAAGGAGTGATTACTGGGGTAGCAGTAAATGTAAAAGTTGACCAACTGAAGGGGAAGATTCCCTGTGTTTGTCATGCTCGTCGTTTGGTGCGACGCAAACAGTGTGGCGAGAGTGGGGAAACAGAAGAGTCATTGTCTGTTCTTTTGAGTTTTGAAGTTGAGTCTTTGCCTGACAAAGTGAAGTTAGGATATATAAGTTATCCTGTACGAGCTTATGTGCAGAATACATTACGATGTTACAGGTGTCAAACTTATGGGCATGTGGCAGCAGTGTGTAGGAGGAAGGTGCCAAGGTGCCCACCTGTTCCTGTTACGTGCCGACCCTCCCACCACCACCATGCAGAGGATCAAGGGCTTCACCACGGGCTCCCTGTCCACCGTCATCGATGTGGGCAATAACTTTGCCTCCAGTGCGATCCTGAAGGACAACCTAGTTCACCAGATGGGAGAACTGGGTGAGTGACAGTCCAAAAATTCTGGTTCAATACTCAGAAAGACCCAGATGGGACGTGATAAAAATGTTGAGAATTTATCTTTGAATTTATCTTTGCCTAATTATTCCCTCTCTGCTTTCTATAGGCAAGAGAGTGGTCTTCATGGGTGATGACACATGGGGAAAGTATTTTCCCAAAAAAGTTCCACCGCACCCTGCCCTTCCCCTCTATCAATGTCAAGGATCTGCACACAGTGGACAATGGAATTCTGTAGAACTTGTACAACATCAGTAAGCATTGGCAGACAGCCAGACACATTTGTATGTGTGCTGTACAGTACTGGATGTCTCCTTCACATCTCCCTCTCTATCTCTCCTCTCTTCTTCAGTGGTAGCTCACTTCCTGGGACGTGCTGGTAGCTCACTTCCTGGGGTTGGATCACTGTGGCCATAAGTTTGGTCCTGACCACCCAGCCATGGATGACAAACTCACCCAAATGTATGGGGTCATCAGGTCAGTGGGAATTATAAGGCCTCTAGGCCTATTCCACAGTAGCACTAGGCTATAGCATAGTCTCTCAGGTACAATAGTACAGAATTGAATATCAATGCCAATTTTATAGAACTATCTTTAGGACTACATCTGTACCTATGCCCTTTAAATACTGTGTGCTGCATAGGTCAGATGACCTACCATGGCTCTACCAGTCTGACCATTGTTTTGTCCCCAAGATCTGTGCTTGATAGGCTGCAGAATGACACCCTGTTAGTGGTGATGGGAGATCACGGTATGACAGATACACGGGGGAGAGAGCCAGAAGGAGACCGATGCTGCTATTTTCCTCTACAGCCCCTCTTTCCAGCATCCCCTTCCCAGGTGAGCATAGCAGCTGCACGTTCCCACCATTCCTATGATATCCTGTACAATCATGATATGAATAGTGATTGTTGCATTGATCTGTCTGGTGTAGGGCCATATTACCGCCACACCAGCAGTCATGAGTCATGACCATAGTACATTTCTACATCACAGTAATCCCCTCTTAGGCACTCTGGACATGCATTGGTAGTTCTCAACTCGTTAATGACCATCAGGTCCTAACGGCCTGGTACTCGGGGCTCTATTGTCCCTTTAACCACTCTGACATCAATGCAAATGCAATCGAAAATCACATCAAACACTTATCATCAAAACAGTATGTGCTTTTAAAACTCACCTCACTGTGATTGATCAGTTTAAAGAAAGAAGTTCAACAACAGGTTGAAACTTAGTGGAAAACATGGTCGTTATGGATGTTGTTTCAAAGCCTAATACAACGAAATGGAAAGCGCTTTCTAAGGTGAAGATGAATTCAAAACACCCATAGAGCTTATGCTTAAGCATAGGCTTATATAAACTCAGTAAAAAAAGGAACGTCCCTTTTTCAAGACCCTGTCTTTCAAAGATAATTTGTAAAAATCCAAATAATTTCACAGATCTTAATTCTAAAGGGTTTAAACACTGTTTCCCATGCTTGTTCAATGAACCTTAAACAATTAATGAACATGCACCTGTGGAACGGTCGTTAAGACACTAACAGCTTACAGACGGTAGGCAATTAAGGTCACAGTTATGAAAACTTAGGACACTAAAGAGGCCTTTCTACTGACTCTGAAAAACACCAAAAGAAAGACGCCCAGGGTCCCTGCTCATCTGCGTGAACGTGCCTTAGGCATGCTGCAAGGAGGCATGAGGACTGCAGATGTGGCCAGGGCAATAAATTGCAATGTCCGTACTGTGAGACACCTAAGACAGCGCTACAGGGAGACAGGACGGACAGCTGATTGTCCTCGCAGTGGCAGACCACGTGTAACAACACCTGCACAGGATCGGTACATCCGAACATCACACCTGCGGGACAGGTACAGGATGGCAACAACAACTGCCCGAGTTACACCAGGAACGCACAATCCCTCCATCAGTGCTCAGACTGTCCGCAATAGGCTGAGAGAGGCTGGACTGAGGGCTTGTAGGCCTGTTGTAAGGCAGGTCTTCAC
The DNA here is from genome assembly GCF_020615455.1 of Coregonus clupeaformis. Taxonomy (NCBI): domain Eukaryota; kingdom Metazoa; phylum Chordata; class Actinopteri; order Salmoniformes; family Salmonidae; genus Coregonus; species Coregonus clupeaformis. The sequence continues at coordinate 5,624,797 of NC_059218.1, read as the reverse complement.
CAGACATCACCGGCAACAACGTCGCCTATGGGCACAAACCCACCATCGCTGGACCAGACAGGACTAGCAAAAAGTGCTCTTCACTGACGAGTTGCGGTTTTGTCTCACCAGGGGTGATGGTCGGATTCGTGTTTATCGTCAAAGGAATGAGCGTTACACCGAGGCCTGTACTTTGGAGCGGGATCGATTTGGAGGTGGAGGGTCCGTCATGGTCTGGGGCGGTGTGTCACAGCATCATCGGACTGAGCTTGTTGTCATTGCAGGCAATCTCAACGCTGTGCGTTACAGGGAAGACATCCTCCTCCCTCATGTGGTACCCTTCCTGCAGGCTCATCCTGACATTACCCTCCAGCATGACAATGCCACCAGCCATACTGCTCGTTCTGTGCGTGATTTCCTGCAAGACAGGAATGTTAGTGTTCTGCAATGGCCAGCGAAGAGCCTGGATCTCAATCCCATTGAGCATGTCTGGGACCTGTTGGATTGGAGGGTGAGGGCTAGGGCCATTCCCCCCAGAAATGTCTGGGAACTTGCAGGTGCCTTGGTGGAAGAGTGGGGTAACATCTCACAGCAAGAACTGGCAAATCTGGTGCAGTCCATGAGGAGGAGATGCACTGCAGTACTTAATGCAGCTGGTGGCCACACCAGATACTGACTGTTACTTTTTATTTTGACCCCACCTTTGTTCAGGGACACATTATTCCATTTCTGTTAGTCACATGTCTGTGGAACTTGTTCAGTTTATGTCTCAGTTGTTGAATCTTGTTATGTTCATACAAATATTTACACATGTTAAGTATGCTGAAAATAAAAGCAGTTGACAGTGAGAGGACGTTTCTTTTTTTGCTGAGTTTATGAGCCCAAACCCGAAGGAAAAAAAACAACAACCCTGAATTAAACAAATTCAGATTTGGCCTACAATTATAGTGCATTTGTGATTTTGAATAGCCAAGTAATAGGGAATTATTTATATTTTCGTAATTAATAGGCTGACACATTACCTTTAGCTACAGAATATCTCACCACCTTGAGTTTCCATCTCCTTTATTCCTTTCTCCAGCGTGCAGAGAGAGGGTCTGTCAACAGTTTATTGAAATATGTTTCTTTGTGAAAACATGTTACTAGCAATGTTCTCGAACAGATTTCACTTGGTTTCCAAATTAAGCACTGGGTAGCTGCAGGAACAGGGTTGGAGAGCCCATGGCATACAGAGTTTGTGCGGAATATCACCTGTCGCGCAGCGAAATTATCCAAGTAGCCTTTTACACGACATGAGTGAAAAACGTAATGGCGGGAAAGTGGCCTCCATTCGCTATTCCAGTGCATACGGATGACGTCTTTTTTGTCTTGCCCCTGTACTTGCCAATTTGATAATGGGTCATTCTAGATCGAAACACATTTTCAGTGGCGGGAAAAGGACTAAATTGTCATACTTGAGTAAAAGTAAAGATACCTTAATAGAAAATGACTGAAGTAAAAATGAAAGTCACCCAGTAAAATACTACAATTTTTATTAATTCTTTATTGACGGATAGCACACTCAGACATAATTTACAAACAAAGCATTTGTGTTTAGTGAGTCTGCCTGATCAGAGGCAGTAGGGGTGACCAGGGATGTTCTCTTGAGAAGTGTGTGAATTGGGCCATTTTCCTGTCAAAATGTAACGAGTACTTTTGGGTGTCAGGGAAAAGTACATTATTTTCTTTAGGAATGTAGTAAAGTAAAAGTTGGCAAAAATACCCCAAAAAACGACTTAAGTAGTACTTTAAAGTATTTTTACTTAAGTACTTTACACCACTGCTAATGTTTGATATTAGTAAAGGCAAGATTAAATTGAGAATAGTCTAATAGGTGAAAATATGATCACTAGATGAGAGAGCAGTGTGTGCAGCCTGAGGCAAGGTAGAGAGCAAGCTTTTTTTAAACGACTTTCTCAAATCATCAATAGCCTATAGTAGCATCATGCAGACCATATATCTTGTGATTTCTAAGGTTTATGTCATTCACAACTAAAGTTGCCAAATAACTTTAAATCTAGCATATAGGACCTGTTGCAAATGATCACTGTTACGCTCAACATAGCCACTTCATACGCGCACATTCTTGCTCCAGAATGGGAAAAATATCCTTTGTATTTTATTCAGCTAAGTTCAATATATTATTTTTACTATAAAATCATATAATATAAAATAAAGGCATGGGACTTATAAGCATATCTTGTCTGCTAAATGAACAAGCCTACAGCCTATGGCATGGCGCATAGCCAGATAACATACAGTACATTTGGCCAACTCATATTCTGTTCTTCTGAAATACATTTTCTTCATATTTTACATTTTAGTCATTTACCAGACGCTCTTATCCAGAGCGACTTACAGTTAGTGAGTGCATACATTTTCATATCATGTTTCTTTAGATAATGAATTTATTGTGATGGTGTATATTAAATTGATTTATTATACTTTTTTAAATGTAGATGTTCCGAAGGCACACATCAGCGGCTTGTATGCCTGGAGATGCTAAACGTGTTTATGTTAATTAGCCTACAGGTCAATTACCTTGAGACCAGCAGGCTTTTGCATGACAATAACCAGCTGACAAAATGTCATGACTGCCACAGCCCTAGTCTGGCATTGATCATTCCACATTGAATGACCTTTGTCTTGTCTCTATCTCCCTGTAGAGTGATCCTGAGGTGGTGCCCCAGACAGATCTGGTGCCTACCCTGACCCAGCTCCTGGGCATACCCATCCCCTACAGCAGTGTGGGTGGGACAGGTCCTGCTGCCTCTGTTCCCTGCAGACAGCCAGACAGGAGGTGCACCAGCAGGTCTCAGCCAGGTGGAGGCGCTGTGGATCAATGCCAAACAGGTAATCACAGAGCTGTAATCATGTCAGATGCATTAATTTGCTGTATATTGAAGATTGCAATTTACTGCACATCTCTGCACCTATTTTAACCATGAATACTAGCTTGTATTCATTTGTATGATTCATTTGACCCTTTTTGTCTTTGAAGGTCAACCGTTTTCTGGAGACCTATTCCAGCATAGCCAAAGACATCCCTCCAGAGAGTCTCTCAGCTGCAGGCAGACTTCTCCCGCCTCTCCTCTGAGTACCTCAGCACTGTCAAAGATGGCCACTCTCCAACCCCAGAGCTTGTGACCTCCCTGCAGGTGTACCTGACCTCTGTCCGGGACACCTGCCGAGCCACATGGGTCTGCTTCAATCCAGCCAAGATGGCCGCCGGCAGCTGTCCTGGAATGTGCCTGCGTGCTGTGTTACGTCCTCTCTGAGATGTCCTCTGTGCTGTTGAGGGAGAGTGGTCTGCTGAGGGTCCCTCTGGTGGCAGCCACTGGGGTAAAGGGGGTGTGTAGCTGCAGGTCAGCTGTTTACACAGGGCTATGTTGAGGTGTCCTGGTGCCTGGCGGCTGCAGCCCTCTCTGAGGTACTGCTCTGGAGAGCCCGACGGGCCAGCAAGACTGCAGCGGCTGAGGGTGGAGAGGTGGCCCCAAGGAGTGACTGGCTCACCCTGCCTCGCTTCTTATTAACCCCTCCCCTCCTGGTGCTCCTCCTGCACTGTGCCTCCCTGCTCTCTGACAGCTATGTAATAGCAGAGGGCTGTGTGGTCACCCTTCTGCTCTTCTCCCTGAGCCTCTATGTCCCCTTCCATCTCAACTGGGACGGCCTCTTACTACCCCTTGTCCATGACCCCCTGAATCCCGCCGGGCTCCTGCCCTCCCCGGTCCTGTCCCCCTCAGTTGTGAGGAGGGAGAGCAGCACTTCCCTGGCCTGCCTGGCTGTCATAAGGAACAGGAATCCTGCCAGTCCTTCCCGTTCCTCTCTCCCCTGTCACAGGTGCAGGAAAGCTGTCTGAAGAACCTGCACTACATCCTGTCTCTGGCCTCTCTGTGCGCATGGACCTACAGTACCTGCTATGGCACTACGGCAACCTGAACAGTCCTGGTGGTACGGTGTTCACGGCTCGCTGGATCCTGCCCCTGCTGTCTGTCTGTTTGGGGCTCCACTGGGCTGTGGCTGAAACCCAGAGGACAGCTTTAGGAACCTGGCTGAGCTGATCAGCCTGGGCCAGCAAGCCCTCCCCAGGTTTGCCTTCTCTCTGCTGGGCCTAGGGCTGGCCCTGCTCTGGCTGGACCCGCTCATCGTATTCATCAAGACCAGGGCAGCAGCCCCTGTCCGAGGCCCTTGATCGATCCCCCCACCCCGCTACCGGGACAGCATGGGCATCAGCCCCCAGGCAGAGCTGCACCACCTCATCCCCCAGCTCACCAGCGCATGCACTGCTCCCTGGAGGACGGAGAACCAGCCAAGGTTCCTTAGGGGGACGACCGGCCTGCCGTGGAGGCCTACGGGCTGGGTACGGTCTACTCGGCCCCCTTGGTCCTGCTGTGTGGCCTGATGGGCCTGCTTCTGCTGCATCCAGAGGGCATGTCCCTGTCCTTCCTGCTGCTGCTCCTGGAGATGAGAGCCCTGCTGCAGATACAGGCCTCCTCCACTACCCTCAACGCCCTGCAGGGGACACACTCGTAAACTGCTTACAGTGTGATCAGTTGTCTGACTATTTGGTACTCTTTGCCTCTTTTATAAAATGCCTATAATTGTTACTTTTGCATCTGTTGCATGTTTGTCTCCAATTAACTTCTCAAGATACTAATGGTTATGAATTTCTCTTATTTGCCCCTACTTGTCTCCCTCTGCCAGGTGGCTTTGCTGTGCCCTGGACCCCGGTAGTCCTGTGGTCCCTGGCTTCCACTCAGTTCTTCCATGCCACAGGCCATCTGGCCACATTCCCCCACCATCCAGTAGGCTGCTGCTTTCGTGGGCTTCCCCTGTGGGCACACAGGCACCATACTTCCGGCTTCACTGGTCACCCTCAACACCTTCTCCTCACACATCCTCTTTGCAGGTAACCATTCACACTCACCCGTTCACACACAGGGCTGTGTTGTACAGTAAGAATCTAGGTGTATCTAGGTTGATTGACATAGTGGTTAATATGGCTATAATCATGTCACTCCTGACTTAATTTCAGTCTGTAATTCTGTACTGCATTATCAAGGAACCTACCAGGTACAAGCCTAAATCCGTAAACATGGGCACCCTCATAGATATCATCCTGACTAACTTACCCTCTAAATACACCTCCGCTGTCTTCAACCAGGATCTCAGCGATCACTGCCTTATTGCCTGCGTCCGTAACGGGTCCGCGGTCAAACGACCACCCCTCATCACTGTCAAACGCTCCCTAAAACACTTTAGCGAGCAGGCCTTCCTAATTGACCTGGCCCAGGTATCCTGGATGGATATCGATCTCATTCCGTCTGTAGAGGATGCCTGGTTGTTCTTTAAAAGTGCTTTCCTCTCAATCTTAAATAAGCATGCCCCATTCAAAAAATTCAGAACTAAGAACAGATATAGCCCCTGGTTCTCCTCAGACTTGACTGCCCTTGACCAGCACAAAAACATCCTGTGGCGTACTGCATTAGCATCGAATAGCCCCCACGATATGCAACTTTTCAGGGAAGTTAGGAACCAATATACACAAACAGTTAGGCAAGCAAAGGCTAGCTTTTTCAAACAGGAATGTGCATCCTGTAGCACTAACTCCAAAAAGTTTTGGGACACTGTAAAGTCCATGGAGAATAAGAGCACCTCCTCCCAGCTGCCCACTGCACTGAGGCTAGGAAACACTATCACCACCGATAAATCTAGAATAATCGAGAATTTCAACAAGCATTTTGCTACGGCTGGCCATGCTTTCCACCTGGCTACTACTACCCCGGTCACCAGCTCTGCACCCTCCGCTGCAAGTTGCCCATGCCACCCCCCCACTTCTCCTTCACACAAATTCAGACAGCTGATGTTCTGAAAGAGCTGCAAAATCTGGACCCCTACAAATCGTCTGGGCTAGACAATATGGACCCTTTCTAAAAATAGCCGCCGAAATTGTCGCAACCCCTATTACTAGCCTGTTCAACCTCTCTTTCGTAACGTCTGAGATCCCCAGAGATTGGAAAGCTGCCGCGGTCATCCCCCTCTTCAAAGGGGGTGACACTCTACATCCAAACTGTTACAGACCTATATCCATCCTGCCCTGCCTTTCGAAAGTTTTTGAAAGCCAAGTTAACAAACAGATCACCGACCATTTCGAATCCCACCGTACCTTCTCCGCTATGCAATCCGGTTTCCGAGCTGGTCATGGGTGCACCTCAGCCACGCTCAAGGTCCTAAACGATATTATAACCGCGATCGATAATAGACAGGACTGTGCAGCCGTCTTCATCGACCTGGCCAAGGCTTTCGACTCTGTCAACCACTGCATTCTTATTGGCAGACTAAATAGCCTTGGTTTCTCAAATGACTGCATCGCCTCGTTCACCAACTACTTCTTAGAGTTCAATGTGTCAAATCGAAGGGCCTGTTGTCTGGACCTATGGCAGTCTCTATGGGGGTGCCACAGGGTTCAATTATTGGTGTATATCAATGATGTCGCTCTTGCTGCTGGTGACTCTTAGATCCACCTCTATGCAGACGACACCATTTTGTATACATCTGGCCCTTCATTGGACACTGTGTTAACAAACCTCCAAACAAGCTTCAATGCCATACAACACTCCTTCCGTAGCCTCCAACTGCTCTTAAACACTAGTAAAACTAAATGCATGCTCTTCAATCGAACGCTGCTGGCACCCGCCCACCCGACTAGAATCACTACTCTCGACTGGTCTGACCTAGAGTATGTGGACAACTACAAATACCTAGGTGTCTGGTTAGACTGTAAACTCTCCTTCCAGACTCACATTAAGCATCTCCAATCCAAAGTTAAATCTAGAATCGGCTTCCTATTTCTCAACAAAGTCTCCTTCACTCATGCTGCCAAACATGCCCTCGTAAAATTGACTATCCTACCGATCCTTGACTTCGGCGATGTCATTTACAAAATAGCCTCCAACACTCTGCTCAGCAAATTGGATGTAGTCTATCACAGTGCCATCTGTTTGTCACCAAAGCCCCATATACTACCCACCACTGTGACCTGTACGCTCTTGTTGGCTGGTCCTCACTACATATTCGTCGCCAAACCCACTGGCTCCAGGCCATCTATAAATCACTGCTAGGCAAATATCCGCCTTATCTTAGCTCATTGGTCACCATATGCGCTCCAGCAGTTATATCTCACTGATCATCCCCAAAGCCAACACCTCCTTTGGCCGCCATTCCTTCCAGTTCTCTGCTGCCAATGATTGGAACGAACTGCAAAAATCTCTGAAGCTGGAGACTCTTATCTCCCTCACTAACTTTAAGCATCAGTTGTCAGAGCACCTTACCGATCACTGCACCTGTACACAGCCCTTCTGAAATTAGCCCACTCAACTACCTCATCCCCATATTGTTATTTATTTTGCTCATTTGCACCCCAGTATCTCTATTTGCACATAATCTCTTGCACATCTATCATTCCAGTGTTAATACTAATTGTAATTATTTTTCACTATGGCCTATTTATTGCCTTACCTCCATAACTTGCTACATTTGCACACACTGTATATATATTTTCTGTGGTATTTTTGACTTTATGTTTTGTTTCACCCCAAATGTAACTCTGTGTTGTTGTTTTTATCGCACTGCTTTGCTTTATCTTGGCCAGGTCGCAGTTGTAAATGAGAACTTGTTCTCAACTGGCTTACCTGGTTGAATAAAGGTTAAATAAAAAAATACTGACAACCACTCAAGCTAATTGATGCTAGTAGATACCCATAGACTTTCAGTCATTGCGCTAACGCTAGTTAGCATTGGCTTGGGAAACTACCTCTAACTTCCTTCATACTGGATACGGATACATAAAAGTGGTATCCACGAGTTCATCTGACTCTGGGGAAGTAGTTAAAAGTCCCTCATTGCCAAAATCTCGTATTATCTCTTCAGTATTGATCATGAATATGAAGCTCAGTTTTTGCTGATGCATCTGTATATTGGCCTGTGTGCAGTGGCTTTTCCGTTGCTCCTCCGCTGGTGTGTGAGGTGGGCGGGGGACGAGGAGGAGGAGGCGGTGGGGAGGAAGGAGAGGACAATGCTATCATGGAGATGAGACTGAGGTAGAGTCCCCAGCAGTTCAGTTCTGCCCTTCTACAGCTTGCAACACGCTCCCTCTTCATTAATGGGGCACAGGTAAACACACACACACCCCTGCGATTGACTCAGGACCTCCTCTCCCCTCTGCTCATGTCTTTGCATCAGTCTGTGCAGCTGTTATCCTCAGAAGACATCTAATGTTGTGGAATGTTTTTGCACCCAAATACTGTAAGTGCCTTTCCCAATTCACACTAACCACAGTATGTTTTTTGTGTCCTTCCTTCCTACTCTGTGTGACTGCACTTGTCATTATAGTGTGACTAAGTCATAGATCATGCTCTCAAAATGAGTCTTGTGTATTCTCTACAAAGTTATTAAGCATTGCGTCTTCTCTGCCATGTTATTAAGCATTATGTCTTCTCTGCCATGTTATTAAGCATTATGTCTTCTCTGCCATGTTATTAAGCATTACGTCTACTCTGCAATGTTATTAAGCATTACGTCTTCTCTGCCATTTTATTAAGCATTACGTCTTCTCTGCCATTTTATTAAGCATTACGTCTTCTCTGCCATGTTATTAAGCATTACGTCTACTCTGCAATGTTATTAAGCATTACGTCTTCTCTGCCATTTTATTAAGCATTACGTCTACTCTGCAATGTTATTAAGCATTACGTCTTCTCTGCCATTTTATTAAGCATTACGTCTTCTCTGCCATTTTATTAAGCATTACGTCTTCTCTGCCATGTTATGAAGCATTAGTCTTCTCAGCCATGTTATGAAGCATTTCGTCTTCTCTGTCATTTTATTAAGCATTACATCTTCTCTCTACCATGTTTCCTATACGTTTGCAGATTGATGTTCAAGGCCTCAGGGTTCCTGGTGAGCAGTGTGTTTGTTCTTGTGGGGGTGACCCACGTGATGAGAGTGGCCATGGCAGTGGGCCGTTGGTTTAAGAGACTTCCCTGACATGCCCAGGTAGCGCTGCTCATGCTCCTGCTCCTGCACTGTTGCAACTGACCAGGGCTCACTCTAAGGTATCCTACACTGTACATCCCTATCTGGTTCTAGGGGCGAGGCAAGGGGGGCACGAGGATGAACAGAGGTGATCGGGGGAAGTCGCCATAAGGACAGCCATAAAGATCTGCCATAAAAGATCTGGAGAGTGTGAGATGTTTGGGTGACTTGTCCTCTTAAACTCAACTTCAGTGTAGGCTGTATGTTGTCAGCAAAGGTGCTCTCTCCTCTTGCTCTGTCAGAGCAAACGGAGCTCAATGGAACTGGATGGTGCAATGTTTTATGTCCATCCTCAAAATGATCAACTCTAAAACCATTGAAGAACATCTATAATACTCCACTGTATGTTCCTTGGTCATGTATGGGACAGATCCAACCATTACTCTCCGTTGTATTACCTATCGGGTGAACAGATATCGAGGCTGTTTACAGAGTGGATAGGAAAGGAACCTATGAGACCCACAATGCTCTCTTGCACATACTCAGTTAGGTGAGACGGGTCAAAAAGAAATGCGTGCATAATGTGCAAAAGCAATGAATTAACCCATCCCTGCAACGTGCATTATGTCTGTCAATAACTTAGTTCATCGCTAATAAATAGTTTAATTCATAACAATGATTTCTAATCACAAATATACAGTAGTCTTACATGGGCCAGTTAAACACATTTTCCCTGGGACAGGTGCCCAGCTTTATTGAATGCCTTGTGTGATGTGTTGGATAAAATAAATAAATAATAATAATCCAGGACATAAGCATTGACTGTTTTGATTTATTTCTCTGTGGTAGGTACAGTGTGCTGTAGGTTACCGGACAAAGACATTTTACATTTCTCAGCTATAGTCTGAAATGCATGAAACAGAAAGTTGAGCTCAGGTTGAATTAGCCCCAATGCAATAGAGCTGCCTTGCTCAAGCTGTCTAAGTGAATGATTTATGCCTACTTCTCATGGTGGCAGGTAGTGGGTACTATATTTATGCCAATCTGAGTGATATTGGCATGCCTTGTTATGAGTACTGATGAGTGGAAATAGGTTCAGTTGGCACAGATTTTGTTTGTCAAATGTTTTCTTTTTATATAACCTTTGTTTAATATAACCAATGAAGTAAATTGATCTTATTGTGAAAATCAAATTAAATATTTTGTACATTATGTAGTGTTAGTTGGTTTTCTGTCTCTTCTACAAAGTTGGGTAATTCCCAGAACACAGAAGTAAGAAGACTTCCTCTGTCATGCTGATGCATGTAACATGTCAAGGTACTATACTATCCCTGCAGCCGCACAACTCCTGAACAGCTCTGCTCAAGGAAGTTATGCTTGAAATGGGTCGCTGACTAACACATGAAACATTGTCCAATTATTTAAAAAAACAAAGTGAAGCTGAAAAAGTACAGTTTCATTTAAACATAAAACAAAAAAAAATAATTGGGCAGTCTCCTGTATCAATTATATGGAAGCGGTCACCTGCACTCCCACCTAAAGAGAAGAGCCCATGTACAGCCCATTTTCACAGCTTGGTTATGGCTGTGAGGCAGGTATTGATATGTTTTGTTGATTCAAGGTTAGTTCAGCAGTTTCCATGGCTCTGTGAGAAAGTGGGAAACCCCCGCTGTCTGCCTGGGGAATTCTGGGAATCGTAGCCATTGACCCCTAGTCAGGGCGACACTCCCCTCCGGTCAAACAGCCTTATCTCTGATTGTAGCAGAGTGAACTTGGGGCTTTCCACAACTCCCTAACTCTTCATTATCACCCAGTAGAAGATTAACCTCATAATCATGTACAAATATACAGTGCCACTACCACAGCCTTTCCTTGAACACAAGGCTAATAACTGGAAATCACATTACTAACACTGTCAATAGTATAAAGGAATAATTGTGCAAGACGAGCACAATATACAGTACATTGTTAAACAATAACGCTTTTTGTAACGCTTATTTAAGAAGCTAGGATTGTTTTCCTATGGCATTGCTTTCTTGTGAAATGAGGTGTACATAACGTTCCGTTGTTGTTCTTACGGTATCTGGCAGGGCTACTGGTGAGATGACTTCCCAAAAACCAATAATTCTTGGAACTGTTACAGGGATTTTCTGCTTGGACTGCTGGCCAAAAACAAGCCAGGGTCTGTAGACTACCATCATACATACAGCCCTGTTAGTACTGGTTACCCTGTAATGACAGTAGTGATGGGGGGGGGGGGTGAGCACCTATTACTGATAACCACCAAGGTCTATTAGGGTTTGACATGAATTTGTTAGTGGTTAAGGTATTAAACATTCATGGCCTGTGAAACATGAGAACAGACATTTGCACCATCATCCTCCATTTGGCATCGTCATCCGGTCTCGGTAGCTCCAGAGCCGTTGGTTATGCACGTCACCTTCGCAGCAGAACAAAGCACTGACTGACAGTCCCCTTACCGCCACTGGATGGTTGCCATCTACTGTGCAAAGCCTTACTTACCTGCATATCCTGTGCCTCTCATGCCAGTACAGTGTCAGGAGCTCTATTTCCTGGAATATATTTACCCAACAACAATGCCAGCAGAGACCTGGCAGGCGTTAAATAGAGTTATGAGAAACACTTCTTAAAGAGCTGTCACAGTGATGGATGAGAATTCCTTATAGCCCGTCTGAACAAATATTACGAGATACAAGTTTGAACAGGCAAGTTAATCAGGACTGTGATGGGGTTAGTTAAGTTTGAGATAACAAAATGGGAAAACGGCTGTGCCAGTCGTTATGAGCCATGCAACTATTTTGAGTGCAAAGATTTTCGAACCAACTGAGATTTATTGATAAGTACTTTGTATTCAGCTGCCATATTGTGTACCCCTTTGATAAAACACATTGTAAAAGGAGCTGCTGTAGTCACTGGGTTTTATAGTAATAGGCTGCCTCTTTCTGGCTGGATCCATCATAGAGATTGGGCACTACATTAATAGCAAAATGAACTGAAAGGGAGACAGATTTGTCTTGATGCAGGACCAAAGTAAACACTAAGCCTTCGTCTCTCACTTCATGCCTCATCAGGCTTCATAAACTAACCTTGGATCACTTTGCAGACGGAAAAGGTTCGGATACCTAGACCTGACACAGGGTTAGGTTAGTTGAACAACCACTGGAATGTACAGGTAACTGCCAAAATAATGGAAACACTTGAGTAAATGAGGGATAAAAAGTGTATTGAAAGCAGGTGCTTCCATACAGGTGTGGTTCCTGATTTAATTTAATCAATTAACATCTCATCATGCTTAGGGTCATGTATAAAAATGCTGGGTAGGCCATTATTTTGGCTACCATGGCAATGCCCCCATAGGATGACAATGCCCCCGTCCAGAGGGCATGAGTGGTCACTAAATGGTTTGATGAGCATGAAAACAATGTAAACCATATGCTATAGCCACCTCAGTTACCAGATCTCAACCCAAGTGAACACTTATGGGAGTTTCTGGAGCGGCGCCTGAGACAGCGCTTTCTACCACCTTCAACAAAACACCAAATGATGGAATTTCTTGTGGAAGAATGGTGTCACATCCCTCCAGTAGAGTTCCAGACACCTGTAGAATCTATGCCAAGTTGCATTGAAGCTGTTCTGGCTCATGGTGGCCCAACGCCCTATTAAGACACTTTTATGTTGGTGTTTCCTTTCTTTTGGCAGTTACCTGTATAGTTCATGCTACAGCGCATTTGAGATGTTCTTTCACGTTGATGCCATTGCAGGGCATGGGCAGACAGACACACCATAGAGGTACACTACATGACCAAAATTATGTGAACACCTGCTCGTCGAACATCTCATTCCAAAATCATGGGCATTAATATGAAGTTAGTCCCTCCTTTGCTGCTATAACAGCCTCCACTCTTCTGGGAAGGCTTTCCACTAGATGTTAGAACACTGCTGCGGGGACTTGCTTCCATTCAGCCACAAGAGCATTAGTGAGGTTGGGCACTGATGTTGGGCGATTAGGCCTGGCACGCAGTCAGCGTTCCAATTCATCCCAAATGTGGTGTTCGATCATATTAAATCAAATTGAATTTGTCACACGCGCCGAATACAACAGGTGTAGACCTTACAGTGAAATGCTTACTTACAAGCCCTTAACCAACAATGCAGTTTTAAGAAGAAAAAAAAACAATATAAAATAATACGAAATAAAAGTAACAAATAATTAAAGAGCAGCAGTAAAAATAACAATAGCGAGGCTATATACCGTGGGTACCTGTACCGTGTCAATGTGCGGGGGCACCGGTTAGTTGAGGTCAGGGCTCTGTGCAGGCCAGTCAAGTTCTTCTAAAACAATCTCGACAAACCATTTCCGTATGGACCTCGCTTTGTGCACAGGGGCATTGTCATGCTGAAACAGGAAAGGGCCTTCCCCAAACTGCTGCCACAAAGTTGGAAGCACAGAATCGTCTAGAACAGGGGTGTCAAACTCATTTTAGCTCAGGGGCCACATGGAGGAAAATCTATTTCCAAGTGGGCCGGACCGGAAAAATCATGGTATATATAACTTAAAAACAACAACTTCAGATTGTTTTCTTTGTTTTAATACGATCAACATACAACATAAAGCTGGAGCCTGAGGACAGTGTGTCCAAAATAGTACAAGCACAACATCACTATTAATCATAAAACACGTCAAGTTTATTTGAAAATTCTAAAGAAAAAGAACACACAAACACACAATGCCTCAGTGATTAACAAAACTGTTTCACAGATCACAGAACTATATCAGGGTGTCATTTCTCAGGCAGAAATGTAGATAAAAATAATGAAATCCTGTTCCCCAAACAAGTGCAAGAACCACAGAGTCAAGAATAGGTTAAATATACAAATAAAATAAAATCAATTAAAAACAATAGCACATCAACATAAAAACATATAAACATAAAGCTGGAGCCTGAGGACAGTGTCCAAAAGCACAACATCACTATTAATCATAAAACACCTCAAGTTATTTGAAAGTTCTGAGGACAAAGAACACACTAACACACAATGCCTCAGTGATTCACAGAAGTATATCACAGATCACAGAACTATATCAGGGTGTCATTTCTCAGGCAGAAATGTAGATAAAAATAATGAAATCCTGTTCCCCAAACAAGTGCAATAACCACAGAGTCAAGAATAGGTTAAATATACAAATAAAATAAAATCAATTAAAAACAATAGCACATCAACATAAAAACATATAAACATAAATCTGAAAGCGTTGCTCAAACTCCCGTAACAGTCCAGTTATTTTATCTTTGAACCGCTTCATGTCTGCCACATGTTGGGTCGCGCACACATTTTTCAGACAGGGAAGTGAGCTGCATCACCACCGGCAAGTTGCGTCTCCCACAATGACAGCTTCAACTTGAAAGAACGTATGCTGTCATAATACTGCGTGACAACTTTGTTGCGCCCTTGCAGCTGTTTGTTCAAGTTATTCAGGTGCTCTGTAACATCCACCATAAATGCAAGGTCCGGCATCCATTCTGCGGAATGAAATTCTAACACTGGTTTGCCCTTTTCTTCCATGAACTGTTCAATTTCTTCTCGTAAATCAAAGAAACGCCTCAGCACAGCACCTCGGCTTAACCATTTTACCTCAGTGTGGTATGGCAGGCCATAGATGTGGTCTTTCTCTCTGAGAAGGCTGTCAAACTGACGGTGATTCAGGCTTCTGGATTGGATGAAATTAACAGTTTGGATGACCACCTTCATGACGTTATCCATCTTTAATGACTTGCAACACAAAGCCTCCTGGTGCAAAATACAGTGAAAAGTCAAAAAATCACATCCTCCATTTGCAGATTGCACTTTCTCTCTGAACTTTGTCACAACGCCTGCTTTTTTTCCCGATCATTGAGGGCGCACCATCTGTAGCCAGGCTGACAGCGCGGGACCAGTCCACTCCGACCCTGTCCAGCGCGCACGACGAGTGCGGTAAAAATATCAGCTGCTGTCGTTGTATCTGTCATCGGCACCAACTCCATGAACTCCTCGGTGACGGTCAATGTGTCATCAACTCCGCGGATGAAAAAATGGCCAGTTTTGCAACATCTGTAATGTCCGTGCTTTCATCAATTGCAACCGAAAACGCAATAAATGACTTTACTTTTTGCTTCAACTGGCTGTCCAAATCCACTGAAAGATCGGAAATCCTGTCTGCAACTGTGTTTCTTGTCAGGCTGATATTTGCAAAAGCCTGCCGCTTTTCAGGGCACACAATCTCCGCTGCCTTCATCATGCATGTTTTTACAAATTCACCCTCACTAAATGGTTTTGAAGCCACTGCGATTTCATTAGCAATGAGGTAGCTAGCTTTCACTGCAGCGTCACTGATGTCTCGGCTGTGAGTAAACACAGACTGCTGTTTCTTCAGACCCGCCAACAGTTAATTCACCTTCTCTCATCTCCGCTGTCCTTGAAAGTTGTCATATTTGTCGGCATGAAGACTCACATAGTGGCGACGAAGGTTATATTCTTTCAGCACTGCAACATGCTCTGAACACATCAAACATACAGCTTTCCCATTCAATTCCGTGATTAAATAGGATGACCATTTTTCTTGGAACACTCTGCACTCTGCGTCCACTTTTCTCTTTTTTGACAGAGACATATTGGGGCAATGAGGGTGCCAAAGCACATAATGTTAAAAGTAGAAGCCGTAATAAATATTGCGGGCAAAACAAAGTAGCTCATTGGCTGCACGTGCTTGACCTACTTGCTCTGCCCCGGTATAAACAGTTTGCTTGCTTAACACAATTGCTATTGCGCCATCCAGTGGCAATTGCAGCGCATTTTTATAACAAAAAATAAAAAATAAAAAAAATCTTTTTTTTTTTCCTCAAAATCATCTCGCGGGCCGGATTAAACCCGTTTGCGGGCCTGATCCGGCCCGCGGGCCGTACGTTTGACACCCCTGGTCTAGAACCATGGGGCCTAGCCGGAACCATGAAAAACAGCCCAGACCATTATTCCTCCTCCACCAAACTTTACAGTTGGCACTATGCATTGGGGCAGCAGTGTTCTCCTGGCATCTGCCAAACCCAGATTTGTACATCGGACTGCCAGATGGTGAAGCGTGATTCATCACTCCAGAGAACGCGTTTCCACTGCTCCAGAGTCCAGTCCAATGGCGGCGAGCTTTACATCACTCTAGCCGACGCTTGGCATTGTGCATGTTGATCTTAGGCTTGTGTGCAGCTACTCGGACATGGAAACCCATTTCATGAAGCTTCCGACGAAAAGTTATTGTGCTGACGTTGCTTCCAGAAGCAGTTTGGAACTCGGTAGTGAGTGTTGCAACCGAGGACGGACAATTTTTACATGCTTCAGCACTCTGCGGTCCCATTCTGTGAGCTTGTGTGGCCTACTACTTCGCGGCTGAGCCGTTGTTGCTCCTAGACGTTTCCACTTCACAATAACAGCACTTACAGTTGACCGAGGCAGCTCTAGCAGGGCAGAAATTTGACGAACTGACTTGTTGGAAAAGTGGCATCCTATGATGGTGCCATGTTGAAAGATTGGCCATTCTACTGCCAATGTTTGTCTATGGAGATTGCATGGCTGTGTGCTCGATTTTATACACCTGTCAGCAACGGGTGTGGCTGAAATAGCCAAATCCACTAATTTGAAGGGGTGTCCATATATGTTTGTATATAATAATAAATAATAATATAATATGCCATTTAGCAGAGGGTATAGTGTACCTCAGATGTGTGTTCCCTATGTCACACAGTAATAAACATACAGTACCAGTCAAAAGTTTGGACACACCTACTCATTCAAGGGTTTTTCTTTATTTGTACTATTTTCTACATTGTAGAATAATAGTGAAGACATCAAAACTATGAAATAACACATATGGAATCATGTAGTAACCCAAAAAGTGTTAAACAAATCAAAATAAATTTTAGATTCTTCAAAGTAGCCACTGTTTGCCTTGATGACAGCTTTGCACACTCTTGGCATTCTCTCAACCAGCTTCACCTGAAATGCTTTTCCAACAGTCTTGAAGAAGTTCCTACATATGCTGAGCACTGGTTGGCTGCTTTTCTTTCACTCTGTGGTCCAACTCATCCCAAACCATCTCAATTGGGTTGAGGTCTGGTGATTGTGGAGGCCAGGTCATCTGATGCAGCACTCCATCACTCTCCTTATTGGTCAAATAGCCCTTACACAGCCTGGAAGTGTGTTGGGTCATTGTCCTGTTGAAAAACAAATGATAGTCCCACTAAGCCCAAACCAGATGGGATGGCGTATCGCTGCAGAATGCTGTGGTAGCCATGCTGGTTAAGTGTGCCTTGAATTTTAAATAAATCACAGACAGTGTCACCAGCAAAGCACCCCCACACCATCACTCCTCCTCCTCCATGCTTCACGGCAGGAACCACACATGCGGAGATCATCCGTTCACCTACTCTGCGTCTCTCAAAGACACAGTGGTTAGAACCAAAAGTCTCAAATTTGGACTCATCAGACCAAAGGAGATATTTCCACAGGTCTAATGTCCATTGCTCAGGTTTCTTGGCCCAAGCAAGTCTCTTCTTTATTATTGGTGTCCTTTAGTAGTAGTTTCTTTGCAGAAATTCAACCATGAAGGCCTGATTCACACAATCTCCTCTGAACAGTTGATATTGAGATGTGTCTGTTACTTGACTCTGTAAAGGGGGCGGCAGGTAGCTTAGTGGTTAAGAGCGTTGTGCCAGTAACCGAAAGGTCGCTGGTTCTAATCCCCAAGTCGACTAGGTGAAAAATCTGTCGATGTGCCCTTGAGCAAGGCACTTAACCCTAATTGCTCCTGTAAGTCGCTCTGGATAAGAGCGTCTGCTAAATGACTAAAATGTAAAATGTAAAGCATTTATTTGGGCTGCAATTTCTGAGGCTGGTAACTCTAATTAACTTATCCTCTGCAGCAGAGGTAACTCTGGATCTTTCCTGTGGCGGTCCTCATTAGAGCCAGTTTCATCATAGCTCTTGATGGTTTTTGCGACTGCAATTGAAGAAAGTTCTTGACATTTTCTGGATTGACTGACCTTCATGTCTTTTTCAGTATGAAAAATGTATGCACTCACTAACTGTAAGTCGCTCTGGATAAGAGCATCTGCTAAATGACTAAAATGTAAATGTCTTCAAGTAATAATGGGCTGTCATTTCTCTTGCATTATTTGAGCTGTTCTTGCCATAATATGGACTTGGTATTTTACCAAATAGGGCTATCTTCTGTATACCGCCCCTACCTTGTCACAACACAACTGATTGGCTCAAACGCATTAAGAAGGAAAGAAATTCCACAAATTAACTTTTAACAAGGCACACCTGTTAATTGAAATGCATTCCAGGTGACTACCTCATGAAGCTGGTTGAGAGAATGCCAGGAGTGTGCAAAGCTGTCATCAAGGCAAAGGGTAGCTACTTTGAAGAATCTCAAATATATAATATATTTTGATTTGTTTAACACTTTTTTGGTTACTACATGATTCCATGTGTTATTTCATAGTTTTGATGTCTTCACTATTATTCTACAATGTAGAAAATAGTAAAAATAAAGAAAAACCCTGGAATGAGAAGGTGTGTCCAAAACTTTTGACTGGTACTGTACATAAAAGAAAGAGTACTGACTGACAGTAACAGCCCCCCTCTTCCATACACACAAACACACACACATCGAGATGCACACAGACACAAACTGGAATGTGGCCATCCTAATTCTCCGATATCAGTTATCATAGATTATGTATTGCCCCATCAACGGTGAGAATGATTTACAGATATTTCCTTGAGGTGTAACTGCAGAGAAAGTACCCTTCAACTTCTAAGAAAACTACTTTGTTTGTTTGTTTGTTTTAAAGGTGAGAGTTGAGGGGCGTGCTGAGCTGAAGCATGGTTTACGGGAAATGGGTGCGTGACTTGAGGGGAGTGAAAGTGAAAGGAGTTGTGCTGTGAGGATATAAAGCTGTGCCTGGACCACAGTAGTCCATTGAACTGCAGATCCTTGTCTAACACATTAAGACATAGACAGAAAACAACTGAGACAGGATGTCCTTACGGGTGGCTGCACTTCTTCTGTTGACATCAGTCCTCTGGAGCCATGCAGCAGGTGAGATCCTCTCTTCTACTGCAGAGCTGCTGTTATTAACTACTTTTACTCCAAGTTGTTATCATAGTAACTACTATAATAACGTCTTGGTTACATGATGCTGTGCCTTGATCACTAGTTGGAATACACAGAGAGGATACACAGGGAGGATACACAGAGAGAATACACAGAGAGAATACACAGAGATACACAGAGGGGATAATCTAACCTGCTGTGTGTGTGTGTGTGTGTGTGTGTCTGCAGCAAACACAGATGAAGCAATGGACTGCTGCTTGACAACAACCAATGCCAAGCTTCCCCGCAGAGTAGTGAAGTCCTACAGTATCCAGACAGTCAGTGGAGGATGTCGGATAGCTGCCACTGTGTAAGCAACATTAAGCATTCCACACACTTGTACAATAGGTTGCCAAATGTAACACCTCACCCTAACCACAAATTAATGTTTTCTGGCTGTGTGTGACTGCATTGTTGCAACTGTGTCTGATCTAAGTCACTTCTGCCAACAGGTTTGTCACGAGGAAGAATCTTAGACTGTGTGCTCCTCCTGCCACCAATAACAACTGGGTGACCAAACTCATCAAGCAACTGAAGAGGAAATTGCAGAAGGGAAAGGCCAGAAAAGGGAAAAATGGTGAGATTCTATCTTAAAGTGTGACGCAATCCACATTTATCAATTGTATTAATTATAGAAAAATAAAAGGTTTCATGGTCATCACCCATTTTCTTCCTTCAACAGTGAAGTCCCACCCGGTCTGTATTAAACTGTTTCTCTATGTGCATTACTTCTCCTCAGGCAAGAACAGTAGACACTGAAAGACTGTGGGTAATCCCTAAACATGGAGCTCCAGAACACCTCCTGCAAGAAGATTTTCCAGGCTGATCCCTGAAACAATGATCAGCAGTTGGACACATTTTGTCAATGGCATTTCAAGTTAGTTCTCATTGTAGGGTGGATGCACTGTGATACTGTTGAATCGATTGAATTCTCCCAGATGCCATTTTTCTTTTTGACCAACACTGTTTCATGTGTGATGTACGGCAGAGAAAACACTGCATCTTTTCTAACCTTTCTCACAGTCACTTTAAGTCACTATAAGCTTAATTTTGTATTGTATAAATACATTTCATGTAAATAAAGTGTTTATTTTTTAAATAAATATTGCGTTTTTCATCTCAGTATTAATTATTTATTCATTTTGTCCAGTTAAAGACTTGTCCTCGGTTTTTATATTGTACAACATTATTGGGAGTGGTTATTATTTAGTAGTTCAAATTCCAAGTTATTCACATCCATTCATAAAACACAATGAGGAACTCAAGCCAGTAGACTCTGGTGTCAGTAGAGCAGGTTCTAACATCATCAAGGGATAGGTACAGGGAAACATCTCTGAGTTATAGTCTGTGATATGTGTTAAATGTTAAATGCTGCATGAACTTACTAACGGCTGAGCCGGTGCAAGAAATATCTTCTCTGCCATGAACAACTCTCTTGACACATTACAAATACAGCATTAACCCACTTTAAGACAGATTTACACTTTAACCAAATGGGTAATTCCTTATTCTTATAAACTTTATCTCATAATTATGCTCTATGGACCTTCTATGTTTAATTTCCTCTAACAAAGAAAAGGTGCAGTCGCTTGGTCTGGTCCAAGGTGTGGCCTAGCAAAACTCTCTCCAATGATAACAGTATGTCAGCTAGAAGAATGGGGCGCTAGGACATCAGCTGCATGTCTCCCTGTAACTCCATCTAATAGCTCATGAGAGTGTGAGGCCCGATGTGGGTGAAGTTTCATCAGGCTACTTCTCTAAATCCCAGCTTCACACCCAGACCAGTCAGTCTAAAAGACCTCTATACGTGGGGACAGACTGGCCCCTCAGAATGACAGTTGAAATGCAACCAGTCTGTTCAGCCAGAGAGGCGGCAGAACCTGGGCTGTATTCCTATTCCTATCAAGTTTTTATCAAGTTTCAATCCACTATCCATGTCATGTGTTTCCAAGAGCTCTATTCTTTCTAACCCATGCTGCATGATAAATAGCTCAAATGGGATGTGCCACTGAAAGTCATTTATAATGACATTAGATGAGGGTAGTTCATTTCAGTGGCAGATTGTCTCCATTACCTGATACAGGGTCAATTTGTTTGATTTGAGGAGAATCCTCAGTAATGAGGAGGTGCAAGTGAAAGTTTGTCATCTGCTGGGGATTTATGAAGCTGAGCTGAGGCAGAGCATGCTTTGTAATAATGAGCTTTTTTCACCCTTTGGCTACACAGGAAATATGTACCTGCTGTGTGGATGGCTTAAACATAATGGAATAGGATTGCAAAGCCATTTTGCTGCATAAAAACAATATTTAGTGCTGGGGATACTTTGAATACGACCTTAGAGATTCACATGTATAATTTTCTGTGGATTTGATTATTGTCAATAGACTTCTAATTGTAGTGTTGTATCACAGAAAAGGCTCACACCATACAGTTATTTTCTGTACTTTCGGATAATACATTTTCCCAGCTGGCAGGTAATCCTCTGTCAGTCTCAGCTGTTCCTGGACTGGCACTGAATTCTCTCTTCTTTGGGGCTATGGCTAAGATTTTGGACATGAACCACACAACTCACACAAGACGCTCTAAACCAGAAGAGACTTACAGGACCGATTTTTCACCTAGTCGGCTCGGGGATTGGAACCCCCCCTCCCACACACAAAATAGATGTTGCATTTTACTTTATGGGTTGGTCTCAGAATGGCATGCTTTGAGTACTAACGAAAAGGCTATTTGCATGTGAAAACGTGATGCCAAATGTTGCATTTGCTTTAGGCCTATTGTTTAAGTTTTTGTTTGTAACACTTTGATATCTTGATAATTTGCAGCTGTTTAAATCTATAAAAACTGTGAGAGCTTGAGCATGTGTCCGTTAGGCCTATGGACATAAATAATAATAATTGATTGAGCAATAAAAGCCCCACTCGTGGTCGTCTTAAATTAAACTAATAAAAATATATATATACAGTACCAGTCAAAAGTTTGGACACACCTACTCATTCCAGAGTTTTTATTTTCTACATTGTAGAATAATAGTGAAGACATCAAAACTATGAAATTACAAATACGGAATCATGTAGTAACCAAGAAAGTGTTAAACAAATCAAAGTATATTTTATATTCTTTAAAATAGCCACCCTTTGCCTTGATGACAGCTGCCGTTGTGCTGTATTTGTGAATTTGTGAATTTTGTCTCTTGTATAATAAATTATATACATTAGTTTATACTGGATTAAGCATACATTTTCGTTAACTATAATTTCTAAGAGATTGTCAGTTGGATATGCTCTCTGCAAGGCTTTGTATAGGATAAGAGCGTCTGCTAAATGACTAAAATGTAAATGTAATTCACATTAAGACCACAAGATGTCACCAAATTATTTCCCCAACACTTTCCCTGGCTGCCACTGCTCTCGCTCAACAAAACATTTCCTCTGTGTCATCACAACTTTTTGAGATATTTCAACAAAACGGATGTGGTAAGTTGTTCTAATTTTTTTAAATTTAGAAAAAGTTGTAGATACAGTGCATTCGGAAAGTGTTCAATCCCCTTAACTTTTTCCAAATGTTGTTACGTTACAGCCTTATTCTAAAATGGATTACATCGTTTTTTTCCTCATCAATGTACACACAATACCCCATCATGACAAAGCAAAAACAGGTTTTTAGAAATTTTAGCAAATTTGTAAAAAATAAAAAATGAAATAATCCATTTACGTAAGTATTCAGATCCTTTACTCAGTACTTTGTTGAAGCACCTTTGGCAGCAATTACAGCCTCAAATCTTCTTCGGTATGACGCTACAAGCTTGGCACACCTATATTTGTGGAGTTTCTCCCATTAGTCTCTGCAGATCCTTTCAAGCTCTGTCAGGTTGGATGGGGAGCGTCGCTGCACAGCTATTTTCAGGTCCCTCCAGAGATGTTAAATCAGGTTCAAGTCCGGGCTCTGGCTGGGCTACTCAAGGACATTCAGAGACTTGTCCCGAAGCCACTCATGCATTGTCTTGGCTGTGTGCTTAGGGTTGTTGTTCTGTTGGAAGGTGAACCTTCGCCCCAGTCTGAGGTCCTGAGCGCTCTGGAGCAGGTTTTCATCAAGGATCTCTCTGTACTTTGCTCCGTTCATCTTTCCCTCGATCCTGACTAGTATTCCAGTCCCTGCCGCTGAAAAACATCCCCACAGCATGATGCTGCCACCACCATGCTTCACCATAGGGATGGTGCCAGGTTTACTCCAGATGTGACGCTTGGCATTCAGGCCAAAGAGTTCAATCTTGGTTTCATCAGACCAGAGAATCTTGTTTCTTATGGTCTGAGAGTCCTTTAGGTGCCTTTTGGCAAGCTCCAAGCGGGCTGTCATGTGCCTTTTAATGAGGAGTTGCTTCTGTCTGACCACTCTACCATAAAGGCCTGATTAGTGGAGTGCTGCAGAGATTGTTGTCCTTCTGGAAGGTTATCCCATCTCCACAGAGGAACTCTAGAGCTCTGTCAGAGTGACCATCGGGTTCTTGGACACCTCCCTGACCAAGGCCCTTCTCCCCCGATTACTCAGTTTGGCCAGGCGCCAGCTGTAGGAAGAGTCTTGGTGGTTCCAAACTTCTTCCATTTAAGAATAATTGAGGCCACTGTGGTCTTGGGGACCTTCAATGCTGCAGAGATGTTTTGGTACCGTTCCCCAGATCTGTGCCGCGACACAATCATGTCTCGGAGCACTACGGACAATTCCTTCGACCTCATGGCTTGGTTTTTGCTCTGACATGCACTGTCAACTGCGGGACATTATACAGACAGGTGTGTGCCTTTCCAAATCATGTCCAATCAATTGAATTTACCACAGGTGGACTCCAATCAAGTTGCAGAAACATCTCAAGGATGATGAATGGAAACAAGATGCACCTGAGCTCAATTTCAAGTCTCATAGCAAAGGGTCTTAATGCTTATGTAAATAAAGTATTTCATTTTTTTTATTTTTAATACATTTGCAAACATTTCTAGAAACCTGTTTTCGCTTTGTCATTATGGGATATTGTGTGTAGATTGATGAGGATTTCTATTTAATTAATCCGTTTTAGAATAAGGCTGTAATGTAACAAAATGTGGAAGAAGTCAAGGGGTCTGAATACTGAATACTTTCGGAATGCACTGTATATTCCAATGAAGTTAGATCTATAACAGTTTTTTGAATATACAAGTAGGAAAGCCTTAAGATAAATAATCCAATTGTTTAGAGAATGTTTTTTAGATCATTTTTGAGTAAAGTAGTAATATGTTGGATGAGTGTGTTGGGGGCAACCCCCCTCCCTCCCCTCAGGGGCTAACTGGCCCCTGGTGGCCACATTTACATTTAGCAAGCTAGTTACCCCTTTATGGTTATGAATATGTTTCTACCTGTCATTTATACAATGACTAGCCCAGTTAGCGCTAGTATATGTTAACTTGCTAGCTAGCAACTTAATTAGTTAAGTTATTGTTATGAAATGTTATTACATGTTATATTCCAATGTAATTTTAATGTTATTAGTTATATTCCATTCCAATATTATATTCCAATGAACATGTTTTTGTATGAATTAAAAACAACTATTGAAATACTTTTGCTCCTCAATGTCAATGATTTAAAATCTTGTATTATTCAAATAATATTTAGTGCATTTGTACATAATGGATTGCATGTCAAACCAGACACTGACTGGTTTTCTGATCCACGCCCTTACCTTTTTTTTAAGGTACACTATATATACAAAAGTATGTGGACACCCCTTCAAATTAGTGGATTCGGCTAATTCAGCCACACCCATTGCTGACAGGTGTATAAAATCGAGCACACAGCCATGCAAATGCCGTAGACACCCCTTAAAGTTTTCCGTTTTTTTGTCTTATTTCTTGTTGTTTCACAATAAAAAATATTTTGCATATTCAAAGTGTTGTGTAAATCAAATGATACAAACCCCCCAAAAATTCATTTAATTCCAGGTTGTAATGCAACAAAATAGGAAAATACGGCAAGGGGGATGAATACTTTTGCAAGGCACTGTAAATAGGTTCATGAGTACAAATTTGCTTAACAAGTCACATAATAAGTTGTATGGACTCACTCTGTGTGCAATAATAGTGTTTAACATGATTTTTGATTGACTACCTCATCTCTGTACCCCACACATACAATTATCTGTAAGGTCCCTAAGTCGAGCAGTGAATTTCAAACACAGATTCAACCACAAAGACCAGGGAGGTTTTCCAAAGCCTCACAAAGAAGGGCACCTATTGGTAGATGGGTAAAAATTTAAAAAAGCAAACATGGAATATCCCTTTGAGCATGGTGAAGTTATTCATTACACTTTGGATGGTGTATCAATACACCTAGTCACTACAAAGATACAGGCATCCTTTCTAACTCAGTTGCCGGAGAGGAGGGAAACCGCTCAGGGATTTCACCATGAGGCCAATGGTGACTTTGAAACAGTTACAGAGTTTAATGGCTGTGATAGGAGAAAACTGAAGCTGGATCAACAACATTTTTGTTACTCCACAATACTGACCTAATTGACAGAGTGAAAAGAAGAAAGCATGTACAGAATAAAAATATTCCAAAATATGCATCCTGTTTGCAACAAGACACTAAAGTAATACTGCAAAAAATATGGCAAAGCAATTACATTTTTTTAACAAGTCACTGAGTACTACTCTCCATATTTTCAAGCATAGTGGTTGCAGCATCATGTTATGGTTATGCTTGTTATCATTAAGGATTTGGGGAGTTTTTCAGAATAAAAAAACGTAATGGAGCTAAGCACAGGCAAAATCCTAGAGGAAAACCTGGTTCAGTATTCTTTCCACCAGACACTGGGAGATTTTAAACAAATTTCTATAAACATGTTTTCACTTTGTAGGGTATAGATTGGTGATTTTTATTTATTTATTAATTTTTTAGTCATTTAGCAGACGCTCTTATCCAGAGCGACTTACATGAGCAATTAGGGTTAAGTGCCTTGCTTAAGGGCACATTGACAGATTTTTCACCTAGTCGGCTCAGGGATTAGAACCAGCGACCTTTCGGTTACTGGCACAACGCTCTTACCCACTAAGCTACCTGCCGCCGTGATATTTAAAAAAAATATTTAATCCATTTTGAATTCAGGCTGTAACACAACAACATGTGGAAGAAGAAGGCACTGTACAGTATGTACAGTATCAAGTCTGGTAAGACTTTTGCCATTATATTGCTTATAATCTTTGTTATTATTATTTATTAAACTTATAGGTCTATAATCAGCAGGGGACATTCCATTTTTCTGGTTTTAATATAACTGAAATAACTGTTTGATACATGGAATTAGGAAGTACTGAATTGAGTGACATGCATGTTGTCATTTGTATAGAAGGGGGCTACTTTGTCCCAAAATGTGAATAGAATTCTATGGGTAAGCCATCCATTCCTGGTGTTTTTCTCCTTGCAAGTGTTTTAACAGTATCTAATATTTCTTCCTGGGTGATCTCTGTTTTTAGTGGTGCTTTTTTGTCTGCTGATAGTTGCTTCAGAGTTGTTGAGTCTAAGAAGGCTGTAGGATCTGTACAACTGTTGTTTAATTCTTATTTATATAAATGTTTATAGAAGCTTTTAAAATGGTATTTTATATCTTTTTTTTTTTTTAATGATAACTGATTTATCATGTATTCGTTTTGTGAGAGCTGTGCGATATTTACCAGGTTTATTTGCCAATAAGTAGTATGCTTTATTTTCTTCATTAGCTTGTAAAGATTTTTTATGGGCTTTTTCTAAGATAGTGATTTATTTTTCTTAAATGTACATTTCTAAATCAGATTTAACTTTGCCGAATATGAGATTGTCATTCCCCTAATGCAGGGGTTCCCAAACATTTTCACTCAGGGCCCCCCTTCCAGCATTGGGGAACATCCCGCGCCCCCCTTGCACGCGCACGCACGAGCCATGTCTATTTCTATGGGCACAAGCACTGTTCATGACACAAACTGTTCACACTGCTCTTGTTTGTGGAGAGAATTTTGCAGGTTTAAAGCTTACGTCCTGAAATTCTACACATTTTGTCATGGGGTGCAAAGAGCATTTTGCCGTCTTAAAGCTAATTTTCTTGCAATTCTATACATTTTGCCATGTCTAATGTGTATTCTTATGATATTTGAGTGACAAAAAAAATTACAACAATATCTATAGGCTAAAAACGTTAGCTGACATGGGCTAGTTGATCTGGACATTTCTGACAAGTTATAAATAATTTAGCTTTCTAAGGTATGCAATGACTAACATGACAAGAGGAACTGATGATGCATTACCCAATTTCGAAATTGCACCTTGTGCATTCTACTATTCTAACTTTCAAGAGTACGTTTAAAGCCGGACTGAGTTCCCCCCTGCCGGCGTGCCCCACAGTTTGGGAACCACTGCCCTAATGTATGCCTTAAAGGCATCCCAAATTATATCGGGGGTCGGCATTTCTAAGTCTGTTACAAGAGGGGGTCGCAGTTCCGGAGTGACCCACTGGGTGTCATCCTCCGACAACCTTAGGCACCTGCTCACTCACAGTCGGGACTAATAATCATCCTATTGGTGTCACTTGTGTCTATCAGTTCACCTGTGTATTTATGCCCTCACTTCCATGTGTTCCCTTACTCTGTTTTCTCTGCTAGTTTCTCTATGTCCAGCAGTACTACTCAGTGTCTGATCGGAGATCTATGTACAGGTACTTGAGAAGTGTTCTCCCTGTTTCGTTATTTGTTTCAGTCTTAGGTAGTATTTCGTATTTTGGCTGTCAGCTGGTATTTGAAGACTTATTTGCTCCGCCTTTCTTTTATCGTGATAAGTCCGTTATTTTGTATTTTGGCTTCGGGACCACCAGTAAAGATCCTTGTTTCACCATCTCTGCCTACTGCCCACTGTATATCCTGCACCGCACCTGAGTCACACCTCACCCCAACCCTTACATATGTCCTCTATGTCTACATTGGTAATGGTAAAGGTTTGACATTTTTTCATTACATATTTAATACATTTCGGGTCCAGAAGATACGCTCTGTTCATTCTCCAAGAAAGTGTATTTTCTATTGTTGTAATTATCCGATGATCACTATATCAATAATTTCTTAATACAGTAAATTGTTGAGTGCATTTTTGGAAATAAAAATGTAGTCATTTCTTGAATAGCTTTTCTTACTTTGAGAAAAAAAGGAATAGTGTTTTGTAGTTGTAGTAGGTGTAGACATCCTGATAAATAAGAATACAACAATTCCCCTTATATCCCAGCATAAAGATCTCCAGGTGTCCTGTAAATTATTTGCAGAGATGGACATTTTCAGCCTCTTTGGAGGCTCCCTAAATTTGCCTTTTTTATTACTACGTCTGGCAATCTTTTCGAATGTACGATTTAGATCAACTGCTAAAATAATAGTTCCTGTCTCGATTTGATCTAAATTGAATTCTATCTAAAAACACCAGATTATCCCTTGGTGGGATATACACTGAAATCAATGTGTATTTTTCACCATGTAAGGTACAATTCAACATTAGAAAACTGCCTTCTTGGTCTTTATGCTGAGATATAAGGGGAATTGTTGTATTCTTATTTATCAGGATGTCTACACCTCTGCTGTTACTACAGTAGGTGGCAGAATAGGCCTCCAACCCAGCTCCTCTTTAAATGTTCAATTTCTCATTTCTTTAAAATGTAACTCTTGCAACAAAATGAACACATCTGCTCTTTAAGTGTTCGAGAACCATATGCTTATTTCCCCATCATGGAGCCTGTCCACATTTAATGTGGTACGTTGGATTTTGTCTGTCTTTACTTGTACAGAATCAAAGGTAACCTTATCTGTTCTGTCTGTCATTGAAGAACCAAGTAAAACATTTTAGCAGACATGAAATATGATGGCAGTGGGCATTTCATAGAATGGGAGGATCATAGTATAAATACATAGTTATTGTATACATTACATACATGGAGTATGTGGGCTGAACAGACATTTAACACACATTTTAGTGTCTGGTGGGGGTCTACTTGGGGTGAGCGGGCCCCACGCACACCTCAGAGAAGTGTCTGATGTCCTCCCAGTCACCCATCCCAATCCCCCGGATATAGCCCCTCTCCATTTTCACCAATAACCACCATTAAATCTGAGTTGTAATGACAAACAAGGAATAATGATTCGACATCCTTTTCTAAACTGTCCAGAACTCTTATTCATTTTACAACGAGTTTACAAGTCATTAAAAAAAAGAAATACAATTACATTGTAGTATAATTAAGTCCTTCCTTCCTTCTCTCTCTCCCAAACCAAATCCATCCCTCTCCACCACCACCTCCCTGTTCTCCGCCCTTTACCTCACCCAAGTCTGTCACGGTTCAGACAGACGACAAGAGGACCACAATTGCGTCACACCAGAAAGTTTATTAAAACTTAAGGGAAAAGGGAAGTAGGGAGTGAGTGAAGGCTCCAGGGGTTATCCCGTCCAATGTGCTGGGTCTGTGCCCCCCCCCAGTGGCAGCGATGCGTCCGATGACGCCGGTGGTTGGTGGTCCAGAAGTCCTGGGGGAGGAAACACAGACACAACGGGGCGGATGAAACAAGGCAGAAGTACAGTTCAAGGGAAATCCAAATACGTTGTAGCAAGGCAGAAGGCTGGTCAGAGTTACCGGGGTCGAAGAGTAGTCAGGAGTCGTAATGGCAGAGAGCAGGTCTGGTTTTCCTGGGGCAGAAGAGTATCCAAGAATCAGGCAGGTCCGGGGTCACAAAACAAGGGTGAGCCAGAAGCGCGAGCACACAGGTTCGGGTGTGAGCTTTGCAGACGATCTGACAAAGGAGAGCTGAAAGACGGGACTTTAAATACTGGGAGAGGTTAGTGGGTAATGCAGCGCAGCTGGCAGAGTAATTAGAGCCGAGCAGAGCAGGGACAGGTGGAGCTCGTTAGGCTGAGTAGAGAGAGAGAGATGAGCAGAGTGGAAGATAGTGGAAACACATAAGGTGGTAACCCGGTGGAGTGAGAGGGCTCATGACAGAACCCCCCAAGGGACGGCCCCAGAAGTCCCAAGAGCAACACCACGCCGGGCGGGAGGAGGGGAGCCGGAGGAGGGCTAGAACTCCTCCGAACGGTCCGAGCGAACGCCCTCATCCTCGGAGGAAGCCGGAGGGCCGTGGTCGGGAGATGGGACAGGTCCCGAGACAGGATCAGGCACAGGACAGGAAGCCGAGCGGGCAGGACGGTTAGGGATCCCTCTGGGGCGGCCCCTACGGATTGCAGGTTGATCAGGATGCCGTTGGTGGAAGGCGGTGATGAGAGTCCTATCCACAATCCGACTAGCTGGCACCCAGGTCCTTTCCTCAGGTCCATAGCCCTCCCAGTCAATGAGGTACTGGAGACCCCTACCCCTCCGTCTGGACCGAAGCAGGCGGCGGACGGTGTAAACCAGACCACCATCGACGAGCCGTGGAGGAGGAGGACAAGGCGCAGCAGGGACCAGCGGACTCTCATGAATGGGCTTAATCTTAGACACATGGAAAGTGGGGTGCACCCTCATGGAATTAGGCAGTTGGAGCCGGACAGCAGTTGGGCTAATCACTCTTATGATAGGGAATGGGCCAATGAACCGAGGTGCCAACTTCTGCGACTCCACCCTGAGTGGCAGGTTCCTTGATGACAACCACACCCTTTGACCAACATGGTAGGTGGGAGCAGGGATTCTCCGACGGTTGGCCCCGGTAGTGTAGCTGGCAACGGATCTGAGAAGTGTGGCTCGGGCCTGTGACCAGGTGCGGCGACATCGACGGGCAAACGCAAGTGCAGATGGGCAAGTAACCTCCCCTTCCTGACTGGCAAATAGAGGAGGCTGGTATCCATAAACACATTGGAAAGGGGACATACCGATGGCAGAGCAGGTCAGAGAATTGTGTGCGTACTCCACCCATGTCAATTGCTGCGACCAGGAGTGGGGGTTGCGTGAAGTCATGCATCGCAGTGCCTTCTCGAGCTCCTGATTTGCCCGCTCTGACTGCCCATTGGATTGGGGATGGAATCCGGAAGTCAGACTGACTGTGGCTCCCAGCAGGTGACAGAACTCCTTCCAAAAAGCGGAGGAGAATTGTGGACCACGGTCAGAAACTACATCCTTTGGCAGTCCGTGGATCCGGAAGACGTGTTCCAGGACCACCTGGGCGGTCTCCTTGGCGGTTGGGAGCTTGGGGAGGGGAATGAAGTGTGCCATCTTGCTGAATCGGTCAACTATGGTGAGAATGACGGTCTTGCCCCTTGAAGGGGGCAGCCCCGTGACAAAGTCAAGGGCGATGTGAGACCAGGGACGTCTGGGCACAGGCAGGGGCTGCAGCAATCCGGCTGGGGGCTGGCAGGACGACTTGTGTTGGTTGCAGATGGGGCAGGCTTGGACGAATTCCCGTACATCCTTTCTCAGAGCGGGCCACCAGAACCTCTGGGCGAGCAGGTTGTAAGTGCGGGTGGAGCCAGGGTGACAAGCTAGGCGGGAGTCATGTCCCCACTGAACGACCTGGGACCTTAGGTTTTCGGGGACAAAAGGCGGTCAGCTGGGCAAGTGCTGGGACCGGGCTGGTTACGGAGAGCTTCCAGCACCTGTTCCTCAACAGCCCAGGTCAGAGCTGCTACGATGCAGGGACTTGGCAGAATCGACACAGGATCCTTGGAGGGGTTGTCATCCTTCTGGAATTGACGGGAGAGGGCGTCTGGCTTGGTGTTGCGTGATCCAGGCCGGTATGACAGAGTGAAATTAAACCTGGTGAAGAACAGGGCCCAGCGGGACTGCCTGGAGTTCAACCGTTTGGCCGTGCGGATGTACTCCAAGTTCTTATGATCGGTCCAAACGAGAAATGGAATGGTGGACCCCTCCAGCCAGTGACGCCACTCCTCCAAGGCAAGCTTCACAGCCAGCAGCTCTCGGTTCCCTATGTCGTAATTGCACTCAGAGGGGGACAACCGACGTGAGAAAAAGGCACAGGGATGGAGCTTCCTATCCTCCGCAGCCCACTGAGAAATCACAGCACCAACTCCCACATCCGAGGCGTCCACCTCCACAATGAATTGCCGGTCCACGTCAGGCATCTGGAGGATGGGAGCGGAGGTGAACCTTACCTTGAGGGTACTGAAGGCCTTGTCGGCTGCTGGGGTCCAGGTGAAGGGTTGCTTGGTGCTGGTTAGAGCAGTGAGAGGGGCAGCAACGGTACTGTAGTTCCGGATAAACTTTCTATAGAAGTTAGCAAACCCCAGAAACTGTTGCAGCTTCTTTCTGTTCTCCGGAACTGGCCATGACGTGACTGCTGATACTTTGGCAGGATCCATTTGGATACTTCCCTCTGCCACTATGTACCCCAGGAAGGCCACTGTCTTGACGTGAAACTCACATTTCTCTGCCTTGGCGTAGGGGAATTCTCCAGAAGACGATGAAGGACTTGCTGGACATGGCGGGTGTGTTCAGACAGGTTTCTGGAGTAGATTAAGATGTCATCCAGGTAAACGAAGACAAACTTGTTTAACATGTCCCGCAGTACATCATTCACTAGAGCCTGGAACACAGCAGGAGCATTGGTGAGGCCAAAAGGCATAACCAGATACTCGTAGTGGCCTGTTGGTGTATTGAATGCGGTCTTCCATTCATCTCCCTCCCGGATCCGCACTAGGTGGTAAGCGTTTCTGAGATCCAACTTGGTAAAACAGCGGCTCCCTGGAGCAACTCAAAAGCAGAGGTGAGCAGAGGGAGAGGGTAACGGTTCTTCACTGTGATGTCGTTGAGTCCCCTGTAGTCGATGCAGGGCGAAGAGATCCGTCCCTCTTCCCCACAAAGAAGAAGCCAGCACCAGCCGGAGATGAAGATGAACGGATCAATCCTGTGGACAGAGAGTCATTGATGTAGTCCTCCATGGACCTTCTTTCAGGAGCAGACAACGAATAAAGACGGCCCCTTGGAGGGGCTGTTCCAGGGAGGAGGTCGATGGCACAGTCGTACGGTCGGTGAGGGGGCAGAGATGTGGCTCTTGCTTTGTTAAACACTTCTCTGAGACCATGGTAGCATTCTGGGACATGGGAGAGGTCAGGGGCGGAGTTAGTAGGTACTGGCCGAGGGGGTAGTGCGGCAGCAAGCAGGCAGGTTCGGTGGCAGTCCTCTCCCCACTCCCTGATCACCCCGGTCACCCAGTCGAGCTGAGGGTTGTGCCGGCGGAGCCATGGGTAACCCAGGATGAGGGGTTGGCCTGGAGAGGGGAGCAGGTGAAACTGGATAGTCTCTTGATGGTTTCCGGACAGACCCATCAAGACCGGGGCCGTGACATGAGTGACCGATCCGAGTAAGTGTCCGTCCAGTGCCCGGGCAGGAATAGGAGGTGTCAAACGGAGGTTCTCCAGTCCCAGTTGGCGTGCCAGCTTGATGTCCATTATGTTGGCTTCGGGCGCCAGAATCCACCAGAGCAGCCAGGGTGTGAGTAGAGTCAGAGAGGCGGAGGTGAACTTGCAGCAAGGGTTTGCGGTCGGAGGACTGGATGGTCATTGAGCTCAACCGGACTCCCCCTATGCCCGGTGAGCTTCGGCTTTTAAAGGGCAGGTTACCACACGATGTCCATCACCTCCACAATAGAGGCAGAGGTTTGAGGTGAAGCGGCGCTGGCGCTCTGCAGGAGTGAGAGAGGCTCGCCCAATCTCCATAGGCTCAGACTGATCAAGCTGACTTGGGTGAGTGGCAGTAGCTGACAGGAGCCCAGTCGGATCTCTCCGAATGCCGGTAGTTGGTGGACCTTGGCGCCCCCCTCTCACGACGACGGGTCTGTATCCTTCTGTCGATCCGGACAGTCAGTGCGATGGCTTCATCAAGAGTGGAAGGCAGTTCATGGGAGACCAACTCGTCCTTGATATAGTCAGCCAAGCTATGGAAGAAACGCGTCCACCAACGATGGTGTGTTCCAAGAACTTCGTCTTGCCAGGGTTCGGAAGTCGATGGAATGGTCTGCGACTGTACGTCTGCCTTGTCGAATACTGAACAGTTCACGAGACGCCTCTGCGGTTGGTGAATCCAGGTCAAACACCTTCAGCATCTCCTCAGCAAACAGGTCGAAGGTTGCACATGCGGGGGTTTGACGTTCGAACTCTGCTGTTCCCCAGAGTCGAGCTCGGCCCGTCAGGTGAGTGATGGCATACCCGACCCTAGCCCCCTCCGTGGCGAAGGTCCTTGGCTGCAAGGAGAACTGAAGTCGGCAGCTAGTCAGGAATGGCCGGACCTGGGTAGAATCGCCGTTGAACCGCTCGGGGTTTCCAATCTTGGGTTCCGGGGCAGCGGCTGAAATGACCGGGGCAGGTAACTCGGAGGCAGGGCTGGTGGGCAGACTGGCTGGGGTAAGGTTGGTGAGGAGTTGGATGATCCTGGCGAGTTGTTGTTGCTGCTGCTGGGACTGCTGCTGGTGCTGCTGGAACTGCTGATGCTGTTGGTGGCCGACCTGAAGCAGAGAGGTGATGTCGCCGCTCATGCGACCTAGCTCTCTCTCAGTGTGTTCCAGGCGTAGCATGGCGGTGGGTTGCTCAGGTTCTTCGGTTTCCATGTCGGGGGAAGTGTGCGCTGAGTCCATGATGGTCAGATCGTACTGTCACGGTTCAGACAGACGACAAGAGGACCACAATTGCGTCACACCAGAAAGTTTATTAAAACTTAAGGGAAAAGGGAAGTAGGGGAGTGAGTGAAGGCTCCAGGGGTTATCCCGTCCAATGTGCTGGGTCTGTGCCCCCCCAGTGGCAGCGATGCGTCCGATGACGCCGGTGGTTGGTGGTCCAGAAGTCCTGGGGGGAGGAAACACAGACACAACGGGGCGGATGAAACAAGGCAGAAGTACAGTTCAAGGGAAATCCAAATACGTTGTAGCAAGGCAGAAGGCTGGTCAGAGTTACCGGGGTCGAAGAGTAGTCAGGAGTCGTAATGGCAGAGAGCAGGTCTGGTTTTCCTGGGGCAGAAGAGTATCCAAGAATCAGGCAGGTCCGGGGTCACAAAACAAGGGTGAGCCAGAAGCGCGAGCACACAGGTTCCGGGTGTGAGCTTTGCAGACGATCTGACAAAGGAGAGCTGAAAGACGGGACTTTAAATACTGGGAGAGGTTAGTGGGTAATGCAGCGCAGCTGGCAGAGTAATTAGAGCCGAGCAGAGCAGGGACAGGTGGAGCTCGTTAGGCTGAGTAGAGAGAGAGAGATGAGCAGAGTGGAAGATAGTGGAAACACATAAGGTGGTAACCCGGTGGAGTGAGAGGGCTCATGACAAAGTCAAGCTTGTCCCACCCTCCCATCCTTACCCACCCTTGCCCCCCAAGCCAAGCTTAATACCACTTCCCCTCCTTGCCCTCCCTTACCCACCCAAGCCCAGTTTATCCCAACCTCCGTCTTCCCCCACTCCCTTTTTCTCAAACACATTTACACCGCTCTATACATCTACTTTCTCATCCATTGTCCATCATTCACACACAACATATACCCTATGCCTCTGCACACCCATTCTCTCCTGCCCTCCGACACATTATCATATTCACCCTCCTTCACACCCTCATTAATATGCACAGACACAAATCCACACATACACCCACTCACACCCTCTCACCCACACATTACTTCCTGGAGAATAACAATTACTTGGGGACAATAGAGTCTAGATTGTATTGGGGGAAGGGGAAAGAACACTGTCTCAACTTCCGATAAACTGTCTTGGGCATCACTGTATGTAGCCTAGTGTGCTTATCTGTTTTTTCCGCTTCTGCCTCTCCTCAGGGCACTGGGCTCTCTTTCAACTGGAAAAGTTTATTGCAGCCTGTTCAGGGCTTCATTAGCGCTTGTGAACTCCATTCTCTGTGTTCCCTTCCATACCCACAGTACTGCCAAAGATATCGGAGTTGAGACTTGATTCCTTTTTCCTCCAGTGACTGTCTGATCGGAATGAATTACTGTCATTTTTTCCTCAGCCTTGCAGACAGGTCTTGGATGAATCGAATGGACTGTCCCTGGACCTTGATCTCCTTTCCCCCTGTGCCCTCAGAATGGTGACTTTGGTCTGATAGTTCAACAGCTTAAAGATGACCATGAGAGGGTATTTAGCGTTCTTCTGCTTCACGCTGATCCGATGGCATTGCTCCAGATCCTCTGGTGATAAATCCACAACAAGCTCCTCCAATATCAGCTTGATCAGATAGCTGGAAAGGTCCCCTTTTTACTCGTCTTCCGGTAGGGACAATATTCTCATATTATTTTGTCTCTATCTGTTTTCTAGCTGATCCAGTTCCTCTTCTAAAGTTTGTGCCTTTGTTTCCAGAAGGACAATTTTGTTGTTTTGTTCGTCCACTCGCCCACCCTGTATATGCATATCTGACACAATAGACTCTACTTTCCTTTTGTGCAAATCTACTTTTTTAAACAACAGATTGTAACAGTTTGTTTGTATTGGTGAGCATTGAGAGCATTGTAGCTATGTTTTCCTGGATATCCTTCAGCGGTTCGTTGCTCTCATTTGCATCTCCAAGTTGTTCTTTGTTTTTTCCTCTAAGGGAAGCCATGGCTTCTTGGGTTCCAGTCTCAGTGTCACTTTATTTACAGATTGGTTTTCTGTTATGTATAACTGACCGCTCACTCTCTCCCGGTTGATTGGGGATAAATTGATCTATCGATTTTAAAGGCTTAATTTAAACTATGTTGTCTGGCTTATACATATCATCACAGTTTTAATGGTACAAAACGGAGCTACTCTCTCCCCATGCATCCCATATGTATGCGCATGCGCCTCTTTCTAGCTCTCTAGCTCTCTTCGTTCATTTTTGACAGTATGGAGCACAATACCACAGAGGAGTTTACAAGGTAGGAACTTCCTCAAACTTTTATTCCATAGGCTGGGATCTGCACTATGCAGCTGTTGCAAGAGCGCATATTTCAATGGCTGTCCACTGGTCGCAAAAACAATGATTGATGAGTAGCTTAAACTTCTTAAATTCAACTATTATTGGGTTAAAATACGCATATACATTTATGAACAGCTATTATTATTGGGTTAAAATACGCATATACATTTATGAACAGCTATCCACAACAACCATAATCCGTGAGGCGCTAATAGCTAAATGAGAGAGCAGCAGTGTGATTCACATCAATGCGCTGTGTAGATATCAATAATAAGTGAAATCCGTATCACCCGTAGGCTACACCACTGCTGTCGTCTTTACCTCCTCAAGTTGGATAAACTTTGGATGCCGACAGCAGTCGCGCTATTGGAAGACATACTGTAGCTTGGACTGTAGCCTACAAAAGCCTATTGCTGCTCTTTTCCCGATATCCATCAAACGCATTTGACGATGGAATGTATAGCGGCTGTTTTACAGGCTCCTAACCAATTCTGCTATTTTGTGTGTTTTATTTAGCTGATCTTTACTTTTTTTGTACATTATGTTTCCACCATAGTTTCCTATGACAGAAAATAGCTTATTGACATCAGAACAGCAATCGTTAAGTTAGATTTGGATGAAGATAATTTTTAATTCAATGAGCCGGCGGCACAGGACATACTTATCACCCCGGACCAGGCCCTAATCCCCGACACTCGAAAGAGAAAGAGACGGTGATATAGAGGCAGACGTGGGGGCACCCTGATGAAACTACAGCGATGAGTAAATAAACTGCCTCTGCCCTCTATTCTATTGGCGAATGTACAATCACTGGAGAACAAACTGGACGAGCACCGTTCGAGACTATCCTATCAATGGGACCTGAAGATCTGTAATATCCTTTGTTTCTCTGAAATTTGGCTGAACAAGGACATGGATAATATTCTAGATGGTTTGTCTATGTATCGGCAGGACAGAACTGCAGCGTCGGGTAAGGTCAAGGGGGGTGGTGTGTGCCTCTTTGTTAACAACAACTGGTGTGCGATCTCTATTATTTAGGAAGTCTCAAGGTTTCTGCTTGCCTGAGTTAGAATAACTAATGATAAGCTGTATACCATACTATTTACCAAGCGAGTTTACATCTATATTTTTCATAGCTGTCTATTTACCACCACAAACCGATTCTGGCACTAAGATCGCACTCAACCAGCTGTATAGGGCCATAAGCAAACAAGAAAATGCTAATCCAGAGGGGGCACTCCTAGTGGCCGGTGATTTTAATGCAGGAAAACCAAAATCCGTTCTACCTCATTTCTACCAGTATGTCACCTGTGCAACTAAAAGCTCTCCCTCGCCCTCCATTTGGCAAATCTGACCATAACTCGGTCCTCTTGATTCCTGCTTACAAGCAAAACTCAAATTCATCTGATGGCATTGAGGAGTTTATCACATCAGTCACCGGCTTTATTAATAAGTGCATCGACGACGTCGTCCCCACAGTAACCGTAGTAACCGTATGTACACATCCCAACCAGAAGCCATGGATTATAGGCAACATCCGCACTGAGCTGCCTTTTTCAAGGAGCGGGACACACACACACACACACACACACACACACACATATCCCAGAATCCTTCGCTTCCTGCAGACCACAATGCACTGATAAGAGACGCATCTGGTCTGGGACCAACTTCAGCCTTTCCTTTGCCAATGTAGTGTCTGAGGGTCTATGATTTTGCTGACATTTGCAAATGGTGTAATGGATGAACTCTACTCTGCTTTGCTGAAACATCTGGAAAGCATTACTACATAGGTTTCTTGGAATAGAGGACATTTGGAGATATGTGGAACCTGGGTATTGGTCTATTAAAATCACGCCATATTATGTTACATAGGATATAAATACCATGTTTTGAACAAAGGACGGGGAGGAATAACATATTACAGATTGGAGCCGGTTATTCTCCAGATATCTGCAGATGTCTGTAAATTGACGCTGGAATTCTTTGAAATAATAAAATCTTTATAATCAAAGTACAGCGTCAGCGGAATTCTTATCATCACAGCATAATTAGCAACATATATTGAGACACCACATAAATGGCGACGAGGATTTGGGTCGTGTTGCGTCTTTTCTCAGCATTCCATTCATGGGCTGCGAAGTGACTCCCGCTCAAGATGCCGGCAGATAAGGTTAGATTTCTCACAGTTTTGGGCGCTGGTTGGTTCGTGTGCTTGTGTGTGTGTGCGTTCAGATGTACCGTCAAAGGACTTGTGTGTGTGCGCTTTGCTGTCTATAGGAATTATTAACACTGAGCACACCGATATTTGGCTTGAATAAAATTAAAAGGAGTGTCCAGGAAAAGCATGAAGAAATAAGGCCAGGAAATAAGGAAAAAGTATACTTTTAGGACGTCGCTGATTTTAAGGAAGCCCTCAAACGAGGCGATCATTGAGATGGGCCATAAATCCTAGGAGAGTCATTAGATTGACTGTCGGGTCAGTTCTGGGAACTGTGAGTTTGTGGAAGATACATTCAATTGCACGTTACCTCTCGGAATATAGTTGACGAAGTATATGTCCGAAGTAACCTCTCATTGAATAATCTGCAACTCGAGGTAGCACAAATTTAGGAAGGAACAATGAGAAATAAGGAGCGACGGTAGCATGCTTAGTGTATTGTATGAACGGATGCATTCTTGTTTGAATTGTGTGTGTGAGAGCCTATGCGTGTGTGTGTGTACATGGAGAGGTCTCTGCTGTGTTCCAGCTGTGTGTCGACTAAGGCTATGACAACAGGGGTTTTAGTTTTTGTAAGGAAATATGTTAGTTATGGTTAAAACCTTATGAGTCTCCATTAGAGAGAACTTTTAATACTTGTTAAAAAACTATGAGCCCCTGGGAGGACGATTATTTGTAATGGATAAGAAAATAACTATAAATCTGCAGATTAGAATAAGTGACGATAAGAAACTTTGAAGTAGGATTTGTGTTCTATGTTGGTTTGTGAGTTTTGTTAAGTGTTACTGTTTGTCTGTGTTACAGGTGTAGAGACGGCTGCTCTGTCTACTCTGTTGTTTAGACTTGGAGAGAGCTGCCTGAGAGCTCCATCCACTCTGAAATCGCACTGGTGAATGAACTATGCACGCGTGGGATTTTATGAGTTTAGAGTTACGTAGAGCAAATATGCCACTCCCCTGCCTGCACTGAGCTGCTGTGACATGCAGACATAGTGCTGCAGGGATGTGAAAAGGGAGAGACTTACATACGATTAAAGTATTCTGTTTGATAAGTGGCTGTTGTTTAACTATGAAACTATTTGATTGAATTGATAAATGAGAGATATGTTGACGGATTAAAAATAATT
Organism: Coregonus clupeaformis; assembly: GCF_020615455.1. NCBI lineage: Eukaryota > Metazoa > Chordata > Actinopteri > Salmoniformes > Salmonidae > Coregonus > Coregonus clupeaformis. The sequence continues at coordinate 5,584,292 of NC_059218.1, read as the reverse complement.
AAATAAATAAATTAAATTAAATGTTATTGCGCTATTTATAATATTCCTGAGTTAAGCTGTTTGCTTATTTCTTAGCGCCAATGTGAACATAGGTATGCATAAAATACTAAATTATTGTCTGTTCTTTGTTCTTCTGTCATGTGAGAGACGAGAAGGAGGAGAGAGAGAGAGAGAGAGAGGAGGTGCTGACGAGTGCATAATACGACAGAGTGTGCTGCAACGGATCAAGTCCAATTAAGGCCAGTACTGTTCTATCCACAAAACCCACTCTCCCTTACAGGATATAATAGATACATTGTGTATGCATAGAATATTTCATGTTGTGACCATTTCACTGGAACTTGGCAACAGACTGATGAATTGATGTAATTGATAATTCCACATTAGGGTTTTTGTGAATGAGTTGTTTTGATTAGAGTTGTGTTGGAAATCCAGCACTGACATTATTCTGTAAAATTAAGGTAATTGGGTGATTATTAAGCAATTGGTTTTTGAGTGCTGTAGTGTTGCTGGATTACAGGTCTTTCTTTTTTGGATTGCTCTGAAGTTGACTATTTTCCTTTACTTTTCCTGACCGGATGTGGTAAGATTGCCACTAATCAATAATTTGGTAAAATAAAATAAATGGATATATTGATTAATTAATTAATTGATTATTTAATTAATTACTTAATTATTTTGAAAAAAGAAAAAGAAAAAATAAAAAAAAAGAGGGAAACATATAAAAGAGTCGTTACAATGGGGAAAAAGGAAATCAAAACTACAAAAGTAATTACTCCTGTTGATGTAGTACAAAATAGTAATCCTCTAGTTAATGGTATTGCAAGGTTATCTGGAAAATTGAATAAACGTTGGCCTGACATTGAACAACCATGGCCAGTGGAAGGGACTCTTAACCCAGACGTCATCAAGATAATGCAAGTGCTTGTATCCACGTATAAGGCAGATCAAAAGAAGGGGAAAAAAGGGGAACAACGTAAAGAAGAGAGACAAAGAGAGCTGGGTGTTCTTAAGCTGTTTGAAAATAAAGGACAAAAACTGATAAAAGATAGAAAAGATAAAAGAGACAGAGGTATAGAGAAAATTGCAAAAGAGGTGAAGGTAACAGAAAAACTAATGGCAGAAGTCAATACACCTTTCTCACATATGGATTCAGCAAAAAGACCCCCACCTTACGAGGAAGAAGTAGAGTTTAAGGACGTCTATCCTCAGCTTCCAGTGATCATTCAGGAGGGTGATTATTGCATCAGAGATTAAGATGAACGAATAATAGAGAGAGGACAAGTAGAAACGACCATAAAGATGAATCCAAACTCCAAAAGTAAGAACAAAACGAGATGTCTGGAAACTAAGGGTGGAGTGAGGTTCAATAGGATGGACCTTGAAGATGATGATGATGATGATGATCAGAGTGATTCAGAAGAGATCATGGGTGGATATGACCCTGTGATCAGACAGAGGTTGGCCAGAGCGGAAAGAAGGGGTGATGGAAGTTGGAAGAAGAAGAATACAAGGGATTCGAGTTCTGATGAAAGTGAAGATGGAGACAGCGATGAAGATTTGGAGATTAAAGGTGCTTCATATTCAAGAGGATTTTATCCTACAATGACAACAGAAAAAATAGAACAAGATATAGATCGATGCATATCATGCCTGGATAAGGCCAATAATTTAGAAGAAGCAAGACAACTGGAAGAACAACTCAAGAAGCTGAAGATACAGAAGAAAAAACTGCTGAAAAAAGGATCCCAAGAATTGGAGAAGAAGTATACATTAAGGCCAAGACAAGGGAGCACCAGTAAGAAGATGATGCCAGTGATCATTCGAGGACAAAACCTGGAGTATAAGCCTTTGCAGAATACCGATATGTCAGATATACTTGAGAAGCTGCCTACGCTTCAAGATGGAGCATATCCTTGGATTTCAAAATTGGAAGAAATTATGGTGGGAACACAGTCTGCCATAGGAGACATTAAGATACTTTTGGCTAATCTCCTTGGGATTCCAGGCATGGAATACATTTTTCAGAGAGCTGGACTTCATAGATATGTGGGGACTGTAGTGAATGACCCTGAATTGTTGGCTGCAAGTAGAAATCGGCTGTGGAGAGCACTGAAAGATACGTTTCCAACAAATGTGCATCCTGACAACATTCTGATTGACCCACTAGGACAACAAGACAATCCGAGAGCCTATGTGTCAAGAGTTCATCAAGTGTGGAGAAATATTACCGGAAATGATCCAGATATGAGTCAAATTGAGCAGTCAATTTTGAGAGCTAAACTGCAGATGGGACTGCCCTCACCAGTAAGGAGCAAACTGGCAGAGGTGGAAAGAAAGATCACAAAGGAGTATGGTTTTTGGGCACCATATTCGCTTTAACAGGTTGACTATGTCATAGGCAGGTGCATAATCTGTCTGAAAAATAATGTTTGCATGGGTGTGACTGTTATTCTTGGTTACATTCCTACACCAAGAGGTGCATTAGATGTCCAACTAAGCTAAAATATGCTCAGTCGGTTGCAAAGTGCTTGTGTAAAGAAGTCATAAGCAGGTGGGATTTCCCGATTTAATATCCTCAGAAAATGGGAAAGAGTTTTGTGGATAAATCAGTGAAATGGTTTTTGAAAAAATTAGTGGGAAAGGAATTTGTGGATAAATCAGCTAAATGGTTTTTGAAAAAATAAAATAAAAAATAAAAAGGTCTGACAAAAATTTTATGAAAACTAGGGTTGAAATAACTCTAGGAAATTTTGAATATCTGATTGTGGGATAATTATATTATTGTGATATTTTGTGTTTTCTTATGATTCAAAAGGGGGAAATGAGATGTGATTCATTTTATATATAATTTTATATATCATTCTTATATTATTGCTGATATTGATGTTTTAATTTGAATGTGTTGTTTTGCAAAAGATACTGTTTGGTCTTTTCTTTTCTTCCAGAAGCATATGGGGGAATGTGTAGAGGGGATTCAAATACTCAAACATGGACAATATGAATGGACTGGAGGAAGTGGAACAAGGAAGGTGTGGAAATGTTCAGATTCCATCATCAACGTTTCATTGGAAGTCGACACTGCTGAGGAGATTAAGTGTAGTGGACTACATTCCAGTGTCTGCAATGATATATAGACATATTTGCATGTGTAATACATAATTTGTGTTATATTCTTTCTGTATTAATTTTTTGAAGAATTATTTTTTCTGTTGTTGGGTACATGTGGGGACCTCAGATGTTTTTGTTTATTTCGTTGAAGCTTAGGGATATTGGGTCTAGGCAGGGACAGAGAGAATCCACAGGAGGGTCCGATGGGTCGACCAGCCTGAATGTGGACATTTTTGATTGTATTTTGTTTACTGAGGTTTTCATGTGTATTCAATTGCATCATAGCTTAAAATGCATTGATAGAGATTTATAAATTGATCTGGAGTACTTAGGTGGTCGCCTGGGGCAGAGGGGCCGTGAGAGAATTTTCCTGTCTTGATTGATTGATGGATATTTGGAATGAAAGCTGCCAGACAGGTTTTTCGCTCTTACACTCCACAACAATTTATTTACACTCCATAACAATTTATTTACATTCCATAACAATTTATTTAAACTCCATACAAAAATGTGTCTATATAAACATGTGTTTACTCTCCATACATTTTGATTTATTGCTGAAGTTACTCAAGAACAAAATTGTTATTTGTCATAATCCTTTTTGTTTTCGAGACTTAATTAGTCTCGAAGGGGGAAAATATGTAGTGTCTGAGGGTCTATGATTTTGCTGACATTTGCAAATGGTGTAATGGATGAACTCTACTCTGCTTTGCTGAAACATCTGGAAAGCATTACTACATAGGTTTCTTGGAATAGAGGACATTTGGAGATATGTGGAACCCGGGGATTGGTCTATTAAAATCACGCCATATTATGTTACATAGGATATAAATACCATGTTTTGAACAAAGGACAGGGAGGAATAACATATTACAGATTGGAGCCGGTTATTCTCCAAATATCTGCAGATGTCTGTAAATTGACGCTGGAATTCTTTGAAATAATAAAATCTTTATAATCAAAGTACAGCGTCAGCGGAATTCTTATCATCACAGCATAGATCAGCATCGTTGTCTCGGGCACCACACCAACATTGAGGATATCTCGGGATTGGGGAATGCTTTTCATTCATTATGAAATATAAACAAAGTTTTCTCATCTATGTTTGAAAAGCACTTTTTGGTTTAGCCTGTATACATTTTGCAGGAGCGGAACAGGAAAGGGTTTGTGCACAAAAGTAATCTTCCCAGCTATTTTCTTTCCCTTCTGTTCAGTCCCACTCATAGTCACTCAGTGTCACCATGTTCTGCAGCCTGTACCTGTGTCTGGTCCTCCCAGTGGTCCATCCCACTGTTAACTACCACACCCTACAATCATACACCTATCAGCAGCCTCTTACTCTGCCTCTCACCCAGGAAACTGTGTTCTCCACTCTGTCTCTGTCTGTCTCTGTCTCTGTCTCTTAGTGGGCTTAATTCAGAATTTTTAAATTGACACGCATTCAAGTCATTTGTTGAAAATTGAATTGAATTGACCACAACCCACAGGATGTAGAATTTGAGTTTGACTGACAGGAAGTAGAATTAACAGAAATTCCACTCAGTCATAGAACATGATGGTTTCATTGAATCTGACAGGTCACACTTCCAGATACCAAAGAATATATAACTTTTCTCTGGAAACAATGTTCTCTTTTAACCTTAGTGCTTAGAATAGCTAATTATATTTCCACCAACCATTTCATTTGTTTGGCTTCTTTTTGAAGGCCTCACTCACTGGGCACAGATGTCAGTTCAACAAATACTTTTGATTTACATTTGGTTGAGTTGTCAACTAATGTGAATTCAACTTGAAATAAAAAAATTAATGTAATTGGATTTAGGTTAAAAGTTGGTTGAAAAAAATACGAAATGCCCTTACGTTGATTACTTTTTGCAAATCCAATCAGTTTTCCACGTTGATTAAAAGTAATCACATTACTTTTTGGGGTTGAAATGATGTAGAAACAACTTGATTCAACCAGTTTTTGCCCAGTGGACAGGGTCAAATTGAGGGTTAAACTAATGCATTCTAATAACTTAGAATATTCACATATAGGTTTGGTCTTCCTTGATCATTCATTTTAAGAGTTTGTCCAGAAATCTAGTGTTTCAACAATATTTTATATGCATGTATCGACATGTTTGAAGTTTTATGTACAAGATGTATATTTGTATAGACTACACCTAATATAGAATAGAAGAGACATTTGAATTTCATTACATTTCACTGAATAAAATGATATTCCCTTTGATTCAAATTCAAATTGCAATTGTGTATTCTATTTACTGCTTGAATTAGAATAATTGAATTGGAATTATGAGGCATTCTCAATTCCATTCTGAATTGAGCCCAACCCTGCTGTCTCAATTTCAATTCAATTCAATTTAAGGGCTTTATTGGCATGGGAAACGTATGTTAACATTGCCAAAGCAAGTGAAGTAGATAGTAAACAAAAGTGAAATAAACAATAAATATTAACAGTAAACATTACACTCAGAAGTTTCAAAAGAATAAAGACATTTCAAATGTCATATTATGTATATATACAGTGTTGTAACAATGTGCAAAGAGTTAAAGTACAAATGGGAAAATATATAAACATAAATATGGGTTGTATTTACAATGGTGTTTGTTCTTCACTGGTTGCCCTTTTCTTGTGGCAACAGGTCACAAATCTTGCAGCTGTGATGGCACACTGTGGTTTTTCACCCAGTAGATAAGGGAGTTTATCAAAATTGGGTTTGTTTTCGAATTCTTTGTGGATCGCTGTAATCTGAGGGAAATATGTGTCTCTAATATGGTCATACATTTGGCAGGAGGTTAGGAAGTGCAGCTCAGTTTCCACCTCCTTTTGTGGGCAGTGTGCACATAGCCTGTCTTCTCTTGAGAGCCAGGTCTGCCTACGGCGGCCTTTCTCAATAGCAAGGCTATGCTCACTGAGTCTGTACATAGTCAAAGCTTTCCTTAAGTTTGGGTCAGTCACAGCGGTCAGGTATTCTGCCACTGTGTACTCTCTGTTTAGGGCCAAATAGCATTCTAGTTTGCTCTGTTTTTTTGTTTGTTCTTTCCAATGTGTCAAGTAATTATATTTTTGTTTTCTCATGATTTGGTTCTAATTGTGTTGTTGTTGTTGTTGTTGTTGTCCTGGGGCTGTGTGGGGTCTGTTTGTGTTTGTGAACAGAGCCCCAGGACCAGCTTACTTAGGGGACTCTTCTCCAAGTTCATCTCTCTGTAAGTGATGGCTTTGTTATTGAAGGTTTGGGAATCGCTTCCTTTTAAGTGGTTATAGAATTTAACGGCTCTTTTCTGGATTTTGATAATTAGCGGTTATTGGCCTAATTCTACTCTGCATGCATTATTTGGTGTTTTACGTTGTACACGGAGGTTGTTTTTGCAGAATTCTGCATGCAGAGTCTCAATTTGGTGTTTGTCCCATTTTGTGAATTCTTGGTTGGTGAGCGGACCCCAGACCTCACAACCATAAAGGGCAATGATTCAAGTATTTTTAGCCAGATCCTAATTGGTATGTCAAATTTGATGTTCCCTTTGATGGCATAGAAGGCCCTTCTTGCCTTGTCTCTCAGATCGTTCACAGCTTTGTGGAAGTTACCTGTGGCACTGATGTTTAGGCCGAGGTATGTATAGTTTTTTGTGTGCTCTAGGGCAACGGTGTCTAGATGGAATTTGTATTTGTGGTGCTGGCAACTGGACCTTTTTTGGAACACCATTATTTTTGTCTTACTGAGATTTACAGTCAGGGCCCAGGTCTGACAGAGTCTGTGCAGAAGATCTAGGTGCTGCTGTAGGCCCTCCTTGGTTGGTGACAGAAGCACCAGATCATCAGCAAACAGAAGACATTTGACTTCAGATTCTAGTAGGGTGAGGCCGGGTGCTGCAGACTGTTCTAGTGCCCTCACCAATTCGTTGATATATATGTTGAAGAGGGTGGGGCTTAAACTGCATCCCTGTATCACCCCATGGCCCTGTGGAAAGAAATGTGTGTGTTTTTTGCCAATTTTAACCGCACACTTGTTGTTTGTGTACATGGATTTTATAATGTCATATGTTTTTCCCCCAACCCCACTTTCCATCAATTTGTATAGCAGACCCTCATGCCAAATTGAGTCAAAAGCTTTTTTGAAATCAACAAAGCATGAGAAGACTTTGCCTTTGTTTTGGTTTGTTTGTTTGTCAATTAGGGTGTGCAGGGTGAATAAGTGGTCTGTCGTACGGTAATTTGGTAAAAAGCCAATTTGACATTTGCTCAGTACATTGTTTTCACTGAGGAAATGAACTAGTCTGCTGTTAATGATAATGTAGAGGATTTTCTCAAGGTTGCTGTTGACGCATATCCCACGGTAGTTATTGGGGTCAAATTTGTCTCCACTTTTGTGGATTGGGGTGATCAGTCCTTGGTTCCAAATATTGGGGAAGATGCCAGAGCTAAGGATGATGTTAAAGAGTTTAAGTATAGCTAATTGAAATTTGTGGTCTGTATATTTTATCATTTCATTGAGGATACCATCAACACCACAGGACTTTTTGGGTTGGAGGGTTTGTATTTTGTCCTGTAGTTCATTCAATGTAATTGGAGAATCCAGTGGGTTCTGGTAGTCTTTAATAGTTGATTCTAAGATTTGCATTTGATCATGTATATTTTTTTGCTGTTTGTTCTCTGTTATAGGGCCAAAAAGATTGGAGAAGTGGTTTACCCATACATCTCCGTTTTGGATAGATAGCTCTTCGTGTTGTTGTTTGTTTAGTGTTTTCCAATTTTCCCAGAAGTGGTTAGAGTCAATGGATTCTTCAATTACATTGAGCTGATTTCTGACATGCGGTTCCTTCTTTTTCCGTAGTGTATTTCTGTATTGTTTTAGTGATTCACCATAGTGAAGGCGTAGGCTCAGGTTTTCTGGGTCTCCATGTTTTTGGTTGGATAGGTTTCTCAATTTCTTTCTTAGGTTTTTGCATTCTTCATCAAACCATTTATCACTGTTGTTACTTTTCTTTGGTTTTCTGTTAGAGATTTGTAGATTTGATAGGGAAGCTGAGAGGTCAAATATACTGTTTAGGTTTTCTACTGCCAAGTTTACACCTTCACTATTACAGTGGAACGTTTTGTCCAGGAAGTTGTCTAGAATGGATTGAATTTGTTGTTGCCTAATTGTTTTTTGGTAGGTTTCAACACTACTTTCCTTCCATCTATGGCATTTTTTAATATTATTCAGTTCCTTTGGCTTTAATGCCTCATGATTGAGTATTGCTCTGTTCAAGTAGACCAGGGGTGTCAAACTCATTTTAGCTCAGGGGCCAAATGGAGGAAAATCTATTCCCAAGTGGGCCGGACCGGAAAAATCATGGTATATATAATTTAAAAACAACAACTTCAGATTGTTTTCTTTGTTTTAATACGATCAAAATACAACATAAAGCTGGAGCCTGAGGACAGTGTGTCCAAAATAGTACAAGCACAACATCACTATTAATCATAAAACACGTCAAGTTTATTTGAAAATTCTAAAGAAAAAGAACACACAAACACACAATGCCTCAGTGATTAACAGAACTGTTTCACAGATCACAGAACTATATCAGGGTGTCATTTCTCAGGCAGAAATGTAGATAAAAATAATGAAATCCTGTTCCCCAAACAAGTGCAAGAACCACAGAGTCAAGAATAGGTTAAATATACAAATAAAATAAAATCAATTAAAAACAATAGCACATCAACATAAAAACATATAAACATAAAGCTGGAGCCTGAGGACAGTGTCCAAAAGCACAACATCACTATTAATCATAAAACACCTCAAGTTATTTGAAAGTTCTGAGGACAAAGAACACACAAACACACAATGCCTCAGTGATTAACAGAACTGTTTCACAGATCACAGAACTATATCAGGATGTCATTTCTCAGGCAGAAATGTAGATACAAATAATGAAATCCTGTTCCCCAAACAAGTGCAAGAACCACAGAGTCAAGAATAGGTTAAATATACAAATAAAATCAATTAAAAACAATAGCACATCAACATAAAAACATAAACATAAATCTGAAAACGTTGCTCAAACTCCCGTAACAGTCCCGTTATTTTATCTTTGAACCGCTTCATGTCTGCCACATGTTGGGTCGCGCACACATTTTTCAGACAGGGGAAGTGAGCTGCATCACCACCGGCAAGTTGCGTCTCCCACAATGACAGCTTCAACTTGAAAGAACGTATGCTGTCATAATACTGCGTGACAACTTTGTTGCGCCCTTGCAGCTGTTTGTTCAAGTTATTCAGGTGCTCTGTAACATCCACTATAAATGCAAGGTCCTGCATCCATTATGCGGAATGAAATTCTAACACTGGTTTGCCCTTTTCTTCCATGAACTGTTCAATTTCTTCTCGTAAATCAAAGAAACGCCTCAGCACAGCACCTCGGCTTAACCATCTTACCTCAGTGTGGTATGGCAGGCCATAGATGTGGTCTTTCTCTCTGAGAAGGCTGTCAAACTGACGGTGATTCAGGCTTCTGGATCGGATGAAATTAACAGTTTGGATGACCACCTTCATGACGTTATCCATCTTTAATGACTTGCAACACAAAGCCTCCTGGTGCAAAATACAGTGAAAAGTCAAAAAATCACGTCCTCCATTTGCAGATTGCACTTTCTCTCTGAACTTTGTCACAACGCCTGCTTTTTTCCCGATCATTGAGGGCGCACCATCTGTAGCCAGGCTGACAGCGCGGGACCAGTCCACTCCAACCCTGTCCAGCGCGCCGACGAGTGCGGTAAAAATATCAGCTGCTGTCGTTGTATCTGTCATCGGCACCAACTCCACGAACTCCTCGGTGACGGTCAATGTGTCATCAACTCCGCGGATGAAAATGGCCAGTTGTGCAACATCTGTAATGTCCGTGCTTTCATCAATTGCAACCGAAACGCAATAAATGACTTTACTTTTTGCTTCAACTGGCTGTCCAAATCCACTGAAAGATCGGAAATCCTGTCTGCAACTGTGTTTCTTGTCAGGCTGATATTTGCAAAAGCCTGCCGCTTTTCAGGGCACACAATCTCCACTGCCTTCATCATGCATGTTTTTACAAATTCACCCTCACTAAATGGTTTTGAAGCCACTGCGATTTCATTAGCAATGAGGTAGCTAGCTTTCACTGCAGCGTCACTGATGTCTCGGCTGTGAGTAAACACAGACTGCTGTTTCTTCAGACCCGCCAACAGTTCATTCACCTTCTCTCATCTCCGCTGTCCTTGAAAGTTGTCATATTTGTCGGCATGAAGACTCACATAGTGGCGACGAAGGTTATATTCTTTCAGCACTGCAACATGCTCTGAACACACCAAACATACAGCTTTCCCATTCAATTCCGTGAATAAATAGGATGACCATTTTTCTTGGAACACTCTGCACTCTGCGTCCACTTTTCTCTTTTTGACAGAGACATATTGGGGCAATGAGGGTGCCAAAGCACATAATGTTAAAAGTAGAAGCCGTAATAAATATCGCGGGCAAAACAAAGTAGCTCATTGGCTGCACGTGCTTGACCTACTTGCTCTGCCCCGGTATAAAGTTTGCTTGCTTAACACAATTGCTATTGCGCCATCCAGTGGACGCAATTGGAACAGCAGTTTATTTTATTGAAAAATTGCAGCGCATTTTTATACTTTACAAAAAAAAAAAAAAATTGTTTTTTTTTGTTTTTTTCGAAATCATCTCGCGGGCCGGATTAAACCCGTTTGCGGGCCTGATCCGGCCCGCGGGCCGTACGTTTGACACCCCTGAAGTAGACTGTGATTTTGCTGTGGTCTGATAGGGGTGTCAGTGGGCTGACTGTGAACGCTCTGAGAGACTCTGGGTTGAGGTCAGTGATAAAGTAGTCTACAGTACTACTGCCAAGAGATGAGCTATAGGTGTACCTACCATAGGAGTCCCCTTGAAGCCTACCATTGACTATGTACATACCCAGTGTGCGACAGAGCTGCAGGAGTCGTGACCCGTTTTTGTTGGTTATGTTGTCGTAGTTGTGCCTAGGGGGGCAAATGGGGGAGGGAATGCTGTCACCTCCAGGTAGGTGTTTGTCCCCCTGTGTGCTGAGGGTGTCAGGTTCTTGTCCAGTTCTGGCATTTAGGTCGCCACAGACTAGTACATGTCCCTGGGTCTGGAAATGATTGATTTCTCCCTCCAGGATGGAGAAGCTGTCTTCATTAAAGTATGGGGATTCTAGTGGGGGGATATAGGTAGCACACAGGAGGACATTTTTCTCTGTTGAGATAATTTCCTTTTGAATTTCTAACCAAATGTAAAATGTTCCTGTTTTGATTAATTTAATAGAGTGAGTTAGGTCTGCTCTATACCAAATTAGCATACCCCTGAGTCCCTTCCCTGTTTCACACCTGGTAGTTTGGTGGATGGGACTACCAGCTCTCTGTAACCTAGAGGGCAACCAGTGGGTCCGTCTCCTCTATACCATGTTTCTTGTAGGATGATAATGTCTGTATTTCCGATTTCTTTGGTGAAGTCCAGATTCCTGCTCTTTAGGCCAAAGGCAGATGACCTCAGGCCTTGGATATTCCAGGATGAAATAGTGAAGGCTTTGTGTTCCATAAAGTGTCTAATGTTGTTGGTTGTGTGGTTTGGCCTCAGGCCAGTAATTGTGAGCAGAGCATCTGGTACATGCCATTGGCTTGGGCTAGTGTAAGAGTGGGTGTTGGGCCTGTTTGCCTGCTCACGGCCTGGGCGTATGTGTGACTTTCATGTTGAGGCCCTCTTTGTGGGAGTGGGGGGCTTGGGGTGGGTAGGAGGGGCATAGGTCTGATCTGAGGGGGCCTAAATGGGGTGTGGGCATGGTTGACTTGGGGGGGAGTTAATTGGTGGGGGTGGGGGTGTAGATGTGGTTGATGGTGCTGTGGTCTGGATGTAGGTCCTCTCTGCGGGGGTGTAGATGTGGTTGATGGTGCTGTGGTCTGGATGTAGGTCCTCTCTGCGGGGGTCCTCTATGTGTAGGTCCTGGGGGGGGGTCCCACAGGTCTGGGAGAGTGTCTCGCTGGTCTGGGCGAGGTGTCTGTTGATCTGTTGCTCCTGTGTGAGGTGTTGGGTCTGTGGTTGAGGGCGATATCCTGCTGCCTTGTATAGGTGGACCTGGTCATAAAGGCTGTTCACATCCAGGGTGGAGTGGTGGGCCAGGTAGACATTTGGTTTTGATGCACAGTCACGGGAAATACTTGCGTTTACCCGCTGTATGGTAGCAGGGTGGAAGTATTTTCGTGGTAACAGGGTTGAGATAACCACTTGTGCGTTGGGGAAAGTAGAATAAGCTTTTTCTATCACTCCCTTGAGTGCTGTGGCCACCCTTTCCTGTTGTGTTCTCAGGTCGTTTGTGCCTGTGTGTATTATTATGTGGCTGGGTGATCCTAGTCGGTCCTCAGACAGAAGGTCTAGGGCGCGCTGGGTGTTTGGACACCAGAGTTTAGACACTGTGTGTTTTGGAAAAAGTTTATTTTCTTGTATGTATTTCCCGTTTGAGTCCATAAGGAGTACAATCTGTGGCTTGTGTATGTCCTCAGTGGGTGTGGGGGGGTCGTCATGAGGGCTATCAGGGTGTCTGACTGGGGGGTTGCTCAGAGGGGTTGGGAGCCTCTGGGCTTGGGGTTCTTCATTTGTTTGTCTGGGTGTGATGTCGAGGCTATGGTCAGGGTCTAGGGTGTACTGTTCTGCTGCGGTGTCGAGACTTTGGCCAGGATCTGAGGTGGGCTGTTCTGCTGGCTTCTCTGCGGGGGTGGCCAGCTCTCTAATGGGTTGTTCTCTGTCACCCGTCATCGTTCTCACCTTCTCCTCCAGCACTCTGATCCTCTCCTCTAGTGCTCTGTTCTTCTCCTGCTCCTGCTCTTTCTCCTGTTGATGTTGTCTCACCACAGTCCAGAGTGCAGACATGTCTCTCTCTACCTCCAGCTCTCCAGGTCTAGTTAAGGGGGTGTTGTTGTGCTGGACTGTTGTCTGGGTCTGTGCTGACTGGAGTGTGTTCACCTGCTGTTCCAGCTCCACCTGCCTTACCTCCAGCTGGGTGAATTTATCCTTCATTTCAATGAGGGAGTAGTACTCTGTGCTGGGAAGTTGATTTTCTGCTTGGGGTTGCTCTGCGGGGTTATTTAATGAAGAGGTCTGGTCTGACCCGCTCGGGGTAGGGGTATCTTTCTCAAGGGAGAGCTTCTCCTGCTGAGCTATTTTCTCTCTCTCTCTCTCTCTCTCTCTCTCTCTCTCTCTCTCTCTCTCTCTCTCTCTCTCTCTCTCTCTCTCTCTCTCTCTCTCTCTCTCTCTCTCTCTCTCTCTCTCTCTCTCTCTCTCTCTCTCTCTCTCTCTCTCTCTCTCTCTCTCTCTCTCTCTCTCTCTCTCTCTCTCTCTCAGTGTCTCTCTCTCGCTCTCGCTCTCTCTCTCTCTCTCTCGCTCTCTCTCTCTCTCTCTCTCTCTCTCTCTCTCGCTCTCTCTGCCTCTCTCTCTGGGCTCCCCCTTAACAGTACACTCAAGTGGGCCATTCACAGATCTACTCCCGCCCATCTCAACCCATTGCCACTTTGAGGCTGAGCCAGTGGGAGCGAGCAAGGGGCTGTGATAATATCTCCTTTCTTTCTTTCCGTTCCCCGGAGAGCTCTGACAGTGTACTGAAAGAGGATGGGAGGGTGTGTGTGTGCATGTGTGTGTGTTGGAGAGAATGAGGGGGCATTGAGGGGATGGGGTAGGGGTACTGAATGGGTTGAAGGAACAACACATTAGGCTAATGGAGGAGCCAGTGGGCTACTCCTTACACCCCCGTCCCCTCCAACCTCTTATCACTAATGCACCATCTACGCAGAGCATGCTGGGTAATCCCTGGGTCTGCCTGGAAGAAACTATGGGAGGCTTTTATCAGTGTGTTACAATAGCAGACTTGTTTGAAGAAGCTACAGTGTACTGTGTAGTTCTTGCATTTATACTTGAGAAATGGTGTTGGAAGAATATTATAATCGAGTTCTGAATGCTGACCTAGTGCTTGTTTGATGTATAGAATAGTGTGGCGTCAAACACAGCTAAATACCTTTTCATCCTTTCAGGACTTGCCTGTCATGACTGGCGGTATCAGTTAACCTGGGGTCAATGTTTTCACTGATTTCACTCCATCACATCCCTGACTGATCCAGCTATGGGCTTTCCAAGATGTTCTCAAAAGCCTTCAGTTTAGTTCTATAGGGGATAAAGTGAGGAGAACTAAACCTCTGACAGACCGCAGCGACCATGTCTGCTGATCTCTGATTCATTTATCAGAGGCAGGGTGAGACTGAGAGGACGTCGAAGCCTTCCACTTAACAAAGGCACTAAGTCAGACAGAGAGCAGGAGTGACAGCTTTAGGGTTATGGGAGATGTAATCAGAGGATAATTATTTACATGTTGCTGGCTGTAACAATAGGCTATGGTCTAAACCCACACAGAGGCAGAATTACTTCAAGGTGTACTGGTCATTTCTTAGTTTGAATCATTGAAAAGTTTTCTGCAGTTTGACATGATATGTTTAATATGATATCTCTATCTTTCAACAGGTTCAACATGATCTGAAGGTTCTTATCAGATACCGTGTTTTAGACCCACCCTGAAAGCCCGGTTTTATCTGGTTCTGGGAAGAAAACTGATATTTTTGGCACAGACAGAAAACTTATTCAGAGTGTAGCTGAGCATCTCATCTCCACACTCTCTCATTTCCCATCCTTCACCCCGTATACAGTACATACAGTGCCTGCAAAAGTATTCATCCCCCTTGGCATTTTTCCTATTTTGTTGCATTACAACCTGTAATTTAAATTGATTTTTATTTGGATTTCATGTAATGGACATCCACAAAATAGTCCAAATTGGTGAAGTGAAATTAAAAAAATATCTAAAAGATCTATAACGGAAAAGTGGTGCGTGCATATGTATTCACCCCCTTTGCTATGAAGCCCCTAAATAAGATCTGGTGCAACCAATTACCTTCAGAAGTCCCATAATTAGTTAAATAAAGTACACCTGTGTGCAATCTAAGTATCACATGATCTGTCACATGATCTCAGTATATATACACCTGTTCTGAAAGGCCCCAGAATCTGCAACATCACTAAGCAAAGGGCACAACCAAGCAAGCGGCACCATGAAGACCAAGGAGCTCTCCAAACAGATAGGGACAAAGTTGTGGAGAAGTACAGATCAGGGTTGGGTTATAAAAAAATATCAGAAACTTTGAACATCCCACGGAGCACCATTAAATCCATTATAAAAAAATTGAAAGAATATGGCACCACAACAAACCTGCCAAGAGAGGGCCGCCCACCAAAACTCACGGACCAGGCAAGGAGGACTCCCCAAACAAATGGAAGAAGGTACTCTGGTCAGATGAGACTAAAATTGAGCTTTTTGGCCATCAAGGAAAACGCTATGTCTGGCGCAAACCCAACACCTCTCATCACCCCGAGAACACCATCCCCACAGTGAAGCATGAAGTCAAAGCCCAGATCTCAATCCAATTGAGAATCTGTGGTATGACTTTAAGATTGCTGTACACCAGCGGAACCCATCCAACTTGAAGGAGCTGCAGCAGTTTTGCCTTGAAGAATGGGCAAAAATCCCAGTGGCTAGATGTGCCAAGCTTATAGAGACATACCCCAAGAGACTTGCAGCTGTAATTGCTGCAAAAGGTAGCTCTACAAACTATTGACTTTGGGGGGGTGAATAGTTATGCACACTCAAGTTCTGTTTTTTTGTCTTATTTCTTGTTTGGTCACAAGAAAAAATATTTTGTAGCTTCAAAGTGGTAGGCATGTTGTGTAAATCAAATGACACAAACCCCCCATAAATCCATTTTGAATTATTTCGCAAGCCACTGTACATACATAGGAGAAGAGCTTTTTGTGTTAGAGGACATGGAAGCAAGCCTTCAAACCAATTCGGTATCCTGTTACATCACCTATTTCGATCTAAAATCATTGGATAGTGGGAGGGGAGTGGATAACATCGGCATTGACAGAGGGAAACAGGATGAGGATGCTGAGTCAATAATTACAATAACTACCCATCACTATCGATGAGAGGAAGGGTAGGCATTTTCCACGGCTGTTTGTGAGAGGCAGGAGGAAAGCAAAGAAAGAGACAAACAAAATAACCAAAATAGGCCTCTATCCCAGATGTGGACCATAGTGAAGTTTTCCTTTGTTTGCCTTCCAAATGCACCTCTCTTCACCAACTGGCATTCTAACAGTTATTTGCTTTTAAACAGATTAGATTAAAGGCTCTATTGTAAATATACAGAAGTCCTATCCCTTCTATAATAAGCTTAAAGTGCATCACACCACAGAGTCAAGGGTAGTCAAGGGTAGATCATGGATTGCAGAAATCTCCATATTTTATTGTTGCATACTAAATTAAATAAGCAAGTCCAGGTCGGAGAGTGGCTACTCAGGCAATCCCTTATTCTCTAGTAATCCCCTTAAGTGCTCCTAAGAAGCCCTGTAAGAGGAATGTGCATGGCTGATCGTAACCCTGGAGGTCTTCAGGGGACCATAATCATAATAAAGCCCGTTCAGGATCACCACTTGTTAGGGGATTGAGTCATGAAAGCCTGCCTGACTCCCAGAGGCTGTCTATCGCAGCTCTGTTGTTATGTTACTGCAGCTCCTGGCAACGCAGAGGGAGGATGTTCTCAGGACAACAGGGTGAAAGCCTCCTCACCCGCTGCCACTCACTTCCTGAAGACAGCAGAATCTATAGTGTTGGAAAATGTATGAGAGAAGAAAAAATGCTTTCCCCAATACTTAAGAGAGGGACAGTGTTTTTGTTGTACAGCAGTGTGTTTTGGTCCATCTATTTTCTTTTGAAACATGTGCCCAGTTTGCTGTCTGAATTGCTTTTTGGTCCAGTGAGATGGCACATTAGAATTCTACTTCTGACATTACTTGGGGGGTCCAGGAATAAAACCCTGAGGCAGAAACAACCAACTTTGTTGGAAATAATTTAGCTTTTAACAGCCGTTGAGCAACTGGTGAGTTGTTATATCATCAGATTATCAAGAGACTAGGGAAAGAGCAACATTTGTTGAGGAAAAACTGAAGATAGTTTACATAAGATCTTTTGGTGCAAACTAGTGAAACCAAACTAATCAAAGACATACCGTACAGTGTACTGTACACCATCAAAACAATATATTGCTCACTTATCAAGTAATCATCAATGTGTTCGTAGACACAAACAAGCCAGCATACACTGGTCTCAGAATGGGAGAGTTACCCATTTGAAACCCATTTAAAGAGTTTCTGAGGACAGAGGTACTGAAAGATACACTGTTTACAGCCAATTACTACACCGTAATTCACAATGTGAACGAGAATAACTCAATGTGTTTGTGTACTTCCCAATTATAGATTTGTCCTCAGAATGGGATGTATGATCCCATGTGGCTCAGTTGGTAGAGCATGGCACTTGCAAAGCCAGGGTTGTGGGTTCGACTACCACGGGGGACCAGTACGGAATAATATGAAAATGTATGCACTCACTACTGTAAATTGCTCTGGACAAGAGCGTCTGCTGAATGACTAAAATGTTTAACAAAATAAATGTATATATATACAGTAGTCATAATAAATCATCTGTGTCAATGCTCATAAAACCCCTCCTTCCTCCAGGCCTATTTGATCTCAGTTTGAAGGAATGGGCCACATAAATTGAATATTAAATACAAAAGCATATGGAATCTCAGCTTTATAGCTATTTTAGCCATTTGTATTTGTATTTATTGAGGATCCCTATTAGTTCCTGCCAAGGCAGCAGCTACACTTCCTGGGGTCCAAACACATTAAGGATCTTATATTACACATAAAACAAAATATAAAACAGTACAGTACATCATATAACACTGTCACACCACCACATATCCATCCTTTCGAGAAGCCATCATAAATGCATGCAAAATACCCATCTCAGAGAAATATAACCCAAATGAAAATGACAGTAATCAGTGCCTTACGAGTGAATTTCACATCAGATATAAGTAAAGGAAAATACCATCGGAAGGGAATATCCGACATATCCACCCATATATCCACATATCCAGCTTTCTTATCCAACAACACACAGACAAACACCTAGAAGCCTTAAATCTCTTAGGCCTATCTTGTTGCTGTCATTTCCGTCTAGTTGCTCTAGTTACAAGAAGCTGTCCTATCTGCTTCCAAACAACTATCCTGTTAATCTCTTCAAACACATTAGAAAATCTGCAAGAAAAGAGCATGGACAAGGTTAAACGGTTCATATTTGTGATTTGCTAACGCATGCAGAAAAAAAGACCTGCAGTGTATGAGGCAAGAGCAGATGTAGCAGATGATCTGGCCATCTGTATATTGACGACTATTGACAAGTGTAAAATACTTTAAACATAAAAACATTAGAATCAAACAAAATCCATGGGATCTGGAGTATTTTGTCTTGGATCTAATTAAAGTTTATATAGTAGGTATGGATTTTCTTTTTGGTATGCTCTTCTTGTCCAATTAGGTGCACATCCTCATCATGAGGCCGTACCGCCAGCAAGACAGCCTTATTTATATATTCAGCCTCTTGACCTCTCCCCTCTCTTTGTCTCACCCTCTCTTTTCACACTGTATCCATGCCGACAACAGGATGAGTTCAACCAACAACAAACAAGGCATCCATAACAGTGCATCTTCGATAAGTGGCAGTCCATTTCCTTCCACATTAGGACCAAGCCAAAGGGAAACGCTTTCCTCCTCTCATCGTGCACAACAGCATGCCCATCTTTCATCTGGCCCAGCGACACAATCAATTATACATGCCAAATGATCCTGTCTTTCTGACTAAATTTAATTAGAGCATCATTGCTGGAGCGATGAGACGACGCCTGCAGTTTGGGTTTGATGGAGTATGACTTTATCTTACGTCTCCCCTGCCCCCATTATCAATTCAGTTTGAAGGTCACCATTAAAAAAAAAAAATGTAATTTAGCAGACGCTCTTATCCAGAGCGACATACAGTTAGTGAGTGCATACATTTTCACACTGCCCCCCCTTGGGAAACGAACCCACAACCCTGGCGTTGCAAGCGCCATGCTCTACCAACTGAGCTACACGGGGCCTGCACAAGTACAGTGAAATGCCTTTCCTGCTAGCTCTAACCCCAACAATGCAGTAATCAATAACAATGTAATTATAAAAATAAGAAATAAGAAGAACATGAGAAAGTAAGTAAGCATACTATATACAGAGTCAGTCAGTTCCACTACCATACAGTGAGGGAAAAAAGTATTTGATCCCCTGCTGATTTTGTACGTTTGCCCACTGACAAAGAAATGATCAGTCTATAATTTTAATGGTAGGTTTATTTGAACAGTGAGAGACAGAATAACAACAAAGAAATCCAGAAAAACGCATGTCAAAAATGTTATAAATTGATAAGTGAAAAGGGAAATAGGTATTTGACCCCTCTTCAAAACATGACTTAGTACTTGGTGGCAAAGCCCTTGTTGGCAATCACAGAGGTCAGACGTTTCTTGTAGTCGGCCACCAGGTTTGCACACATCTCAGGAGGGATTTTGTCCCACTCCTCTTTGCAGATCTTCTCCAAGTCATTAAGGTTTCGAGCCTGACGTTTGGCAACTCAAACGTTCAGCTCCCTCCACAGATTTTCTATGGGATTAAGGTCTGGAGACTGGCTAGGCCACTCCAGGACCTTAATGTGCTTCTTCTTGAGCCACTCCTTTGTTGCCTTGGCCGTGTGTTTTGGGTCATTGTCATGCTGGAATACCAATCCACGACCCATTTTCAATGCCCTGGCTGAGGGAAGGAGGTTCTCACCCAAGATTTGACGGTACATGGCCCCGTCCATCGTCCCCTTTGATGCGGTGAAGTTGTCCTGTCCCCTTAGCAGAAAAACACCTCCAAAGCATAATGTTTCCACCTCCATGTTTGACGGTGGGGATGGTGTTCTTGGGGTCATAGGCAGCATTCCTCCTCCTCCAAACACGGCAAGTTGAGTTGATGCCAAAGAGCTCGATTTTGGTCTCATCTGACCACAACACTTTCACCCAGTTCTCCTCTGAATCATTCAGATATTCTTTGGCAAACTTCAGACGGGCCTGTATATGTGCTTTCTTGATCTTGCATGGATCCCCAGGCCGAGGGAGATTGACAATTCTTTTGTGTTTCTTCTATTTGCGAATAATCACACCAACTGTTGTCACCTTCTCACCAAGCTGCTTGGTGATGGTCTTGTAGCCCATTCCAGCCTTGTGTAGGTCTACAATCTTGTCCCTGACATCCTTGGAGAGCTCTTTGGTCTTGGCCACGGTGGAGAGTTTGGAATCTGATTGATTGATTGCTTCTGTGGACAGGTGTCTTTTATACAGGTAACAAACTGAGATTAGGAGCACTCCCTTTAAGAGTGTGCTCCTAATCTCAGCTCGTTACCTGTATAAAAGACACCTGGGAGACAGAAATCTTTCTGATTGAGAGGGGGTCAAATAGTTATTTCCCTCATTAAAATGCAAATAAATTCATAACATTTTCGACATGTGTTTTTCTGGATTTTTTTGTTGTTATTCTGTCTCTCACTGTTCAAATAAACCTACCATTAAAATTATAGACTGATCATTTCTTTGTCAGTGGGCAAATGTACAAAATCAGCAGTGGATCAAATACTTTTTTCCCTCACTGTACAAGATAGAGCTGGTGTTCACTCCATGGAGTTCCTTCCTCTGGGCGGCCACACCCAAATCATCAGTGGAAGAGTGAGAATTGGAGTTGATTATCATTATTAGTAATGCCTGGCCCTGCCAATGTGACGGTTAGAGAGTTCGGAGAGTGGAACAGCAGCTATATGAAAGATAAGACTTGGACACGGGACAGCATACGTACAGTGGGGAAAAAAAAGTATTTAGTCAGCCACCAATTGTGCAAGTTCTCCCACTTAAAAAGATGAGAGAGGCGTGTAATTTTTATCATAGGTACACGTCAACTATGACAGACAAATTTAGAAAACAAAATCCAGAAAATCACATTGTAGGATTTTTTATGAATTTATTTGCAAATTATGGTGGAAAATAAGTATTTGGTCACCTACAAACAAGCAAGATTTCTGGCTCTCACAGACCTGTAACTTCTTCTTTAAGAGGCTCCTCTGTCCTCCACTCGTTACCTGTATTAATGGCACCTGTTTGAACTTGTTATCAGTATAAAAGACACCTGTCCACAACCTCAAACAGTCACACTCCAAACTCCACTATGGCCAAGACCAAAGAGCTGTCAAAGGACACCAGAAACAAAATTGTAGACCAGCAACAGGCTGGGAAGACTGAATCTGCAATAGGTAAGCAGCTTGGTTTGAAGAAATCAACTGTGGGAGCAATTATTAGGAAATGGAAGACATACAAGACCACTGATAATCTCCCTCGATCTGAGGCTCCACGCAAGATCTCACCCTGTGGGGTAAAAATGATCACAAGAACGGTGAGCAAAAATCCCAGAACCACACGGGGGGACCTAGAGAATGACCTGCAGAGAGCTGGGACCAAAGTAACAAAGCCTACCATCAGTAACACACTACACCGCCAGGGACACAAATCCTGCTGCGCCAGACGTGTCCCCCTGCTTAAGCCAGTACATGTCCAGGCCCGTCTGAAGTGTGCTAGAGTGCATTTGGATGATCCAGAAGAGGATTGGGAAAATGTCATATGGTCAGATGAAACCAAAATATAACTTTTTGGTAAAAACTCAACTCGTCGTGTTTGGAGGACAAAGAATGCTGAGTTGCATCCAAAGAACACCATACTTACTGTGAAGCATGGGGGTGGAAACATCATGCTTTGGGGCTGTTTTTCTGCAAAGGGACCAGGACGACTGATCCGTGTAAAGGAAAGAATGAATGGGGCCATGTATCGTGAATTTTTAAGTGAAAACCTCCTTCCATCAGCAAGGGCATTGACTTTGTCTTTCAGCATGACAATGAACCCAAACACACCGCCCGGGCAACGAAGGAGTGGCTTCGTAAGAAGCATTTCAAGGTCCTGGAGTGGCCTAGCCAGTCTCCAGATCTCAACCCCATAGAAAATCTTTGGAGGGAGTTGAAAGTCCGTGTTGCCCAGCGACAGCCCCAAAACATCACTGCTCTAGAGGAGATCTGCATGGAGGAATGGGCCAAAATTGGGCCAGCAACAGTGTGTGAAAACCTTGTGAAGACTTACAGAAAACGTTTGACCTGTGTCATTGCCAACAAAGGGTATATAGCAAAGTATTGAGAAACTTTTGTTATTGACCAAATACTTATTTTCCACCATAATTTGCAAATAAATTCATTAAAAATCCTACAATGTGATTTTCTGGATATTTTTTTCTCATTTTGTCTGTCATAGTTGACGTGTACCTATGATGAAAATTACAGGCCTCTCTCATCTCTTTAAGTGGGAGAACTTGCACAATTGGTGGCTGACTAAATACTTTTTTTCCCCACTGTAGCTCAACAGGACGTGATTTTATTCTAGGTTATGCAATCAGTTCACATGAGAGACAGGAATTTATAAACACAGACCAGGCATTACTAATCAATGATAATCAACTCCAATTCTCAATCTTACATCAGCCAATGAAAGGAGCCCAGTAATTAGACAGCCTTCAATTGGTTGCAAAAGCATGCAACGGAAAGCAGTCAAGTGTCACAAGTGTTACATGACCTAACACCTTACACTGGCAGCAGAGTTTCCCTCTGATACTTTGAAAGTTTGAATGCTCTGTGCATCACAACATCAGGTTCTGGTTATACCTATTTCCTTTACAGGAAGAAGTGCTATAAAATATTAAACCACAGAAAAGCGGCTTGTTGGATTTTTGCCACGGTAAAATGGGATCCCTCTCTCTCCTTACTCTAAAGCTAATGCACTTTCAATTAATGACTGTCCAACTTTTAAAGCATCACCACTTTTATGAAGGTAATCGCCAGTAAAGTGCCCTCACAGTAAATCAAAGATATATTGCTAAAATACAATTAACTTCCTACCGGAAAAAGAACGGACATGTTGAGGAGAATTGTATTTAGATATGCTCAAGAGGAATTCATTAGTTTCTGTAATGCATGCTGTTCTTACTACTTACACTTTTGAGGTAAAATTAGGCAGTCTTGCCCTCCCGAGTCCAGTCTGTCTCATGGAGGCAGGTCTCAGATGGTAACTTTTCTAATTAATTAATTAATTAATCAACTAAGGCAGGTCTTAAGAGGTCAGCAGCAGCAGCCAAATTAGGTTATCAGAGGTGGCCATTCTTGGCTCATCTCTTCATCACCTCTTCTATCAGCAGAGATTTTCTCATGTTGAAAGATAGACAAAGCCTTTGTCAGACTGCTGTCCGCCACAGTTTTCAGCTGGGTGTATAAATAACATTTAAACATATCTATTTTTGTCAGTAATCCTATTTTTCTTATTAATGCTTGAGGCAGCAATTTTCTTAAGTTAACTGAATACTTAAAATAAATGCATTAGATCATGGTACAACAATCCATTCTTATTCAATTTGCACTATTTCATACCATGATTGGGTTGCATTTCATCCTTATCAAGACAATATTAAGATATGTGTTCCAGCTATGCATTTAATCTCAGCAAGTACTGTAATTACTCTATGCTTACAAAATAAATCTATAGGCCTACTTATGAAAGTAGCAAGTTTTCAGTCAACTTTCTGTCTAAAGTCTATAAACTCAACTAACAAAACAGACAGGTTTTCTGCTTTGAATGAAAACATGTAATGTTAGAAATGTGTCTATGGATTTCTTGTATCATGCAACAGTTTGCAACTGTAGTGATGATACGTTTCTATCACTCTCTCATCATTCATACACAGGAATCAATATGAATGCTTCAAATCACTACTGGTGGTCTGTAGAATAAGCATGCCGCATTTCCAGGATGAAGCGTTACTGTACACAGTTTGATCATCTGTTGGTTATTATTGTAAGCTGCAAATTGCATTTCTTCAGATGGTTCTTCATTTACATTGTGTCAGAGAAGAAGCATTAACTTGATTAACATTGTACAAACACCACCCACCCTCCCAGCATCCTCCTGCTTCCTCTCTCTCCATCTTAGCTGGAGATGTGGCAGATACTCTGCCCGATGCCCCATTTCTGAAGACCGTATGGACCATTGGTGCTTCTGTACCTCATTTATGCATATTTGATATCCATCAACACAATGTAAAGCTATGAGATGTACACACAGCTGGTCATGACAGTGTTTAAATAGAAAATAAGTCATTGATTGCTTCAACAAAACGTCTTCTAACATTAATCCCCTCAGCATTTGGGATATTACACAGTTAATTAAACCAAGGGAAACATTTGACCCTCCAGTTGATCTGTTCAATTCTACATCACATTTCACTCTGTTCTCTTTTCCCACCCATATTCTTGGCATGTAGGTATAAATCTATCGGCAGTTAAGTTCTGTATATGTTTTTTCTTTCCCACTTGCAAGCTACACATCCTAGGGTCCAGGTTTTGAAATTATTTTTGGTCTATTGTCTTCTTCCAGGGAGATAAATGACATAAATCTCCTGCTGTGCTCACCAGAGTTACAGCATGTCCTCTGCACTCCAGCCGTGCCATAAATAGGCAGAAACCTGTGACGCTTAATTAAATTCACTGCTCAAGCTGTCAGCAGTTCTGCCTGGCCCTCCTCTCCCTGGTACTAATGTATGTTTGTGGTCCATAATGACTGTGTGGCAGGTCCACACTGTTGGCTCAGCTTACTATACTACTGATGCTCCATCACCGGGCCTTGTTAATGTATAAGCTGTAAAATGCAACGGTCCAAACGTTAAGATTGAAATATTCCTACCCAAGAAGAGACAAGCACCATTCCGAAGGGTTTCTTCCATCGTATGTGAACTATTGACTTGGTGATGGAGTCAAACAGATAAAGCAATGGAATCCTCATGTACTCCTCTCTTCCTTCAGAGGCCACAAAGCATTGTAAGCGACTGTTTGGGCAGGAGTCACCATCGATAGATTCCATCTAGCTAACTCAACTAGTTAATATGTAATTTAACTAAGGCCACTGGCTCATTATTTGTTCAATACGTTAGTGTTGGTATCAATGATGTATATAAACCCTGGATTGCTGATGCTATGTATTGGCCGATGAGAGGCTTTGAAGCCACCGGTCGGCCATATTGGCACTCCCCAGAAGAAGTAGTCCTCCATACGAATGAATGGAATTGTACAGTATTTAAATGTAATGTTTCAAGGACAAAATTACATGTTTTTAAGTATTTGTTGTTGTAGTGGGGACAGTAACATTAAAACTTTCAAAACGTTATACTTTAAGGAATTTGTTATATGTTTATGTTCAGCTCACATAATATAATTTACATTATGCATTAAGGTGTACACTGAGTATACAAAACATTAAGAACACCTGCTCTTTCCATGACATTGACTGACCTGGTGAATCCAGGTGAAAGATATGATCCCTTATTGATGTCACTTGTTAAATCCACTTCAAATCAGTGTAAATGAACTAGAGGAGACAGGTTAAAGAAGGATTTTTAATCCTTGAGACAATTGAGACATTGATTGTGTATGTGTGCCATTCAGAGGGTGAATGGGCAAGAAAAAGTGCCTTTGAATGGGGTATGGTAGTAGGTGCCATGCGCACCGGTTTGTGTCAACAACTGCAACGCTGCTGGATTTTTCACGCTCAACAGTTTCCCGTGTGTATCAAGAATGGTCCACCACCCAAAGGACATCCAGCCAACTTGACATAACTGTGGGAAGCATTGGAGTCAACATCGGCCAGCATCCCTGTTGAAGGTGTTCCTAATGTTTGGTATACTCAGTGTATGTAATAGAATACGTGGCAAAATAAATGTAGACATTAATAAATGCATTTATATAGCTTCCAAAATATTTTTTACAATGGTGGGTGAGTGCCAAGATGGAGGTGCGGTGGCTGCAAAACAGCGCCCCCTGTTAGTCATCTAGTGTACATGTATAAATCATTGGTTGATATCTATCCATTGTGTAAGATAACTGGTCTTAACCCTGACCCCATAAACTCTACAAGAAGCAACATATCTTATCTTATCAGTCAAGTTATAGTATGTTACCTGATTTTTTATGTTAAGCCACAGACTAATTTACCAGTACTAAGATCCTAGGCTCTGACCAGTGGATAATGCTTGTTTCAGTGGGTAACCTATATGTGTGCTTAAAGCAATGTAGTGATGTTCTGTAATGGAGATTGACACCTGAATGAAGGAGACCATTGACTGCAGTAGTCTCCATCATGTTTCAGCATTAGGACCCTAATCTAGTTACCATTACATTATATTATGTCAGGTTAGGTGTAATAATAATAAGGGTGTAATAATGGGCCACTTCCCAAGGCAGAGACCCTGGGCAATATCTCCCAGGTTTACAATGGAAGGGCATATAAGGATAGTTGCACAGTGCCAATCAGGCTAGTCTAGACATTACTTATTCTTAAAGGAATAATACCAAAAGAGTTTGACACTTTTGAAGAATTCACAAATTGTAGCAATTCTAAATCAGTAAGGGGAGCCTTTCAGTTGCTAGGCAACAGTCTTGGCATCGTTGTCCCTTACAATATTTGTACAACCCACACGTATTCAAGCTATGTTTAGGAGATGGATGTGCAGCCATAAAATTCGGAATTAGAATACTAGAATGGACATGAACCTTCTTATGATGGTATAAAGGTCAGACATTTGTCACGTTCGTTTAATGACGGGTCAGACCAAGGCGCAGCGTGATATGCGTACATGTTTATTTTAACTGTTAAACACATGACAAAACAACAAAGGAAACAAAACGTGAAGTCCAAGGTAGCACATACAACATACCTTAACAAGATAGCACAACTAGACAGTGCCAATAGGCTGCCTAAGTATGGTCCCCAATCAGAGACAACGAGCGACAGCTGCCTCTGATTGGGAACCACACCGGCCAACATAGATCCACACGTACTAGATTGACAACATAGACAAAGGACAACAAGGAATATACACACCCTGACTCAACATTCAAGCGTCCCCTGAGTCAGGGCGTGACAGTACCCCCCCCCCCCCAAAGGTGCGGACTCTGACCGCACAACATAAACATAACAGGGTAGGGGCCGGGTGGGCATTCCGCCTCGGTGGCGGATCCGGCTCGGGGCGTGACGACCTCTCACTCTCCGCCTCCCTGTTGCGCCCCTGGTCTGGTCTGGACCTCGGCGCGCTGCTTCCCCTCTCCTTCCTCCCACGATATGCCAGGCCCTGTCTGGACCCTGGTGTGGGAGACCCCAAACCTGGAGAGGGGCTGACGTCATGGTCTGGACTGGAGCCGCTGACCGGAGCAGGAATGGGCACCGGTGGAGTGGACTGCTCTGGCTCCGGAGTGGAGCCGCTGACCGGAGCTGGATCAGGCACCGGTGGAGCGGACTGCTCTGGCTCCGGAGTGGAGCTGCTGACCGGAGCTGGACTGGACCCCGGTGGAGCGGACCAGCTGACCGGAGCTGGATCAGGCACCGGTGGAGCGGACTGCTCTGGCTCCGGAGTGGAACAGCTGACCGGCACTGGATCAGGCACCGGTGGAGCGGACTGCTCTGGCTCCGGAGTGGAGCTGCTGACTGGAGCTGGATCAGGCACCGGTGGAGCGGACTGCTCTGGCTCCGGAGTGGAGCCGCTGACCGGAGCTGGATCAGGCACCGGTGGAGCGGACTGCTCTGGCTCCGGAGTGGAGCAGCTGACCGGAGCTGGATCAGGCACCGGTGGAGCGGACTGCTCTGGTTCCGGAGTGGCGCAGCTGACCAGAGCTGGATCAGGCACCGGTGGAGCAGACTGCTCTGGCTCCGGAGTGGAACAGCTGACCGGAACTGGATCAGGCACCGGTGGAGCGGACTGCTCTGGCTCCGGAGTGGAGCCGCTGACCGGAGCTGGACTAGACCCCGGTGGAGCGGACTGCTCTGGCTCCGGAGTGGCGCAGCTGACCAGAGTTGGATCAGGCACCGGTGGAGCGGACTGCTCTGGCTCCGGAGTGGAGCAGCTGACCGGAGCTGGATCAGGCACCGGTGGAGTGGACTGCTCTGGCGCCGGAGTGGCGCAGCTGACCGGAGCTGGATCAAGCACCGGTGGAGCGGACTGCTCTGGCGCCGGAGTGGAACAGCTGACCGGAACTGGATCAGGCACCGGTGGAGTGGACTGCTCTGGCTCCGGAGTGGCGCAGCTGACCAGAGCTGGATCAGGCACCGGTGGAGCGGACTGCTCTGGCTCCGGAGTGGAACAACTGACCGGAACTGGATCAGGGACCGGTGGAGCGGACTGCTCTGGCTTGGTGCGAGGAGCAGGAACAGGCCGGGCCGGGCTGGCGACACGCACCACTGGCTTAGTGCGAGGAGCAGGAACAGGCCGGGCCGGACTGACGACGCACACCACTGGCTTGGTGCGAGGAGCAGGAACAGGCCAGGCCGGGCCGGGCTGGCGACGCGCACCACTGGCTTGGTGCGAGGAGCAGGAACAGGCCGGACCGGGCTGGCGACGCGCACCACTGGCTTGGTGCGAGGAGCAGGAACAGGCCGGGCCGGACTGACGACGCGCACCACTGGCTTGGTGCGAGGAGCAGGAACAGGCCGGGCCGGACTGGCGACGCGCACCACTGGCTTGGTGCGAGGAGCAGGAACGGGCCGGGCCGGGCTGGCGACGTGCACCACTTTATTGGTGCGAGGAGCAGGAACGGGCCGGGCCGGACTGACGAAGCGCACCACTGGCTTGGTGCGAGGAGCAGGAACGGGCTGGGCCGGGCTGGCGACGCACACCACTGGCTTGGTGCGAGTAGCAGGAACAGGCCGGGCCGGGCTGGCGACGCGCACCACTGGCTTGGTGCGAGGAGCAGGAACAGGCCGGGCCGGACTGGCGACGCGCACCACTGGCTTGGTGCGAGAGCAGGAACAGGCCGGGCCGGGCTGGCGACGCGCACCACTGGCTTGAGTGCGAGGAGCAGGAACAGGCCGGGCCGGACTGACCGACGCACACCACTGGCTTGGTGCGAGGAGCAGGAACAGGCCGGGCCGGGCTGGCGACGCGCACCACTGACTTGGTGCGAGGATTAGGAACAGGCCGGGCCGGGCTGGCGACGCGCACCACTGGCTTGGTGCGAGGAGCAGGAACGGGCCGGGCCGGGCTGGCGACGCGCACTACTGGCTTGGTGCGAGGAGCAGGAACGGGCCGGGCCGGACTGACGAAGCGCACCACTGGCTTGGTGCGAGGAGCAGGAACGGGCTGGGCCGTACTGGGAACACGCACCACTGGCTTGGAGTAGGAACGGACTGGCGACACGCACCACTTGCTTGGTGCGAGGAGCAGGACTGGGTTCCTTTATTAACCCCCGCTCCTTCTACTGCCTAACCAGCTCCTCTCGCCGTGCCTCTACTCTTTCCTTCTCCCTTTTAGCCTCCTGTAGCGCCTCCCTCTGACCGAATAACTCCTGCTCCCTCTGAACCAATAGCCCCTGTAACATGGTGGCCTCCTCTCCTAACCTGCAGATCCGCCCTTTAACGGCCTCCTGCTGCCTCGTCGTCCACACCGTGTGCCCCCCCAAAAAAAATTATTGGGGTTGCCTCTCGGGTCTCCGTCGTCGGCACTGTTGCCGCCGTTTCTCCTCTCCTACCTGGTTATCCTCCTTCATCGCCCTCCGATAACGGACGGCCTCCTCCTCCGTATTTCTCCCCCAACCGAGGAGGACATCTACTAACGTAACATCTACTAACGTAACCTCCCAGGCGTTTGCTCCTTCTCGGCACGCTGCTTGGTCCTTGTTTGGTGGGATCTTCTGTCACGTTCGTTTAATGACGGGTCAGACCAAGGCGCAGCGTGATATGCGTACATGTTTATTTTAACTGTTAAACACATGACAAAACAACAAAGGAAATGAAACGTGAAGTTCAAGGTAGCACACACAACATACCTTAACCGGAACAAGATCCCACAACTAGACAGTGCCAATAGGCTGCCTAAGTATGGTCCCCAATCAGAGACAACGAGCGACAGCTGCCTCTGATTGGGAACCACACCGGCCAACATAGATCCACACATACTAGATCGACAACATAGACAAAGCACAACAAGGAATATACACACCCTGACTCAACATATAAGCGTCCCCTGAGTCAGGGTGTGATAACATTTTAGTCATGGGGTTGGTCAACCATGGTTTGCCAGTGCTGTGATAAGATATTGTGTAAAATAATGAATTTGAATAATTTATCTGCACTGTATGTTTGTTAGGCAGCTAGCCAGCCGGTTTTAGAGAAATGACTCCATACATTTTTCTAATTAACTGACAATATGCTAACATTCCGCCATCCTGATGTTCTAGCAGTGTCTGAGTCCTGGCTTAGGAAGGCCACCAAAAATTCAGAAATGTCCATCCACAACTACAACATTTTCCGTCTAGATAGAACTGCCAAAGGGGGTGGAGTTGCAATCTACTGTAGAGATAGCCTGCAGAGCTCTATTATACTATCCAGGTCTGTGCCCAAACAGTTTGAGCTCCTACTTATAAAAATCCACCTTTCCAGAAATAAGTCTCTCACTGTTGATGCTTGCTATAGACCCCCCTCAGCCCCCAGCTGTGCCCTGGACACCATATGTGAATTGATTGCCCCCCATCTATCCTCAGAGTTCATACTGCTTGGTGACCTAAACTGGGATATGCTTAACACCCTGGCCATCCTACAATCCAAACTAGATGCCCTCAATCTCACACAAATTATCAAGGAACCTACCAGGTACAACCCTAAATCCGTAAACATGGGCACCCTTATAGATATCATCCTGACTAACTTACCCTCTAAATACACCTCCGTTGTCTTCAACCAGGATCTCAGCGATCACTGCCTTATTGCCTGCGTCCGTAACGGGTCCGCGGTCAAACGACCACCCCTCATCACTGTCAAACGCTCCCTAAAACACTTTAACAAGCAGGCCTTCCTAATTGACCTGGCCCAGGTATCCTGGATGGATATCGATCTCATTCCGTCAGTAGAGGATGCCTGGTTGTTCTTTAAAAGTGCTTTACTCTCAATCTTAAATAAGCATGCCCCATTCAAAAAATTCAGAACTAAGAACAGATATAGCCCCTGGTTCTCCTCAGACTTGACTGCCCTTGACCAGCACAAAAACATCCTGTGGCGTACTGCATTAGCAACGAATAGCCCCCGCGATATGCAACTTCTCAAGGAAGTTAGCAACCAATATACACAAGCAGTTAGGAAAGCAAAGGCTAGCTTTTTCAAACAGAAATGTGCATCCTGTAGCACTAACTCCAAAAAGTTTTGGGACACTGTAAAGTCCATGGAGAATAAGAGCACCTCCTCCCAGCTGCCCACTGCACTGAGGCTAGGAAACACTATCACCACCGATAAATCTACAATAATCGAGAATTTCAACAAGCATTTTGCTACGGCTGGCCATGCTTTCCACCTGGCTACTACTACCCCGGTCACCAGCTCTGCACCCTCTGCTGCAACTTGCCCATGCCCCCCCCGATTCTCCTTCACACAAATTCAGACAGCTGATGTTCTGAAAGAGCTGCAAAATCTGGACCCCTACAAATCATCTGGGCTAGACATCTGGACCCTTTCTTTCTAAAAAATAGCCGCCGAAATTGTCGCAACCCCTATTACTAGCCTGTTCAACCTCTCTTTCGTAACATCTGAGATCCCCAGAGATTGGAAAGCTGCCGCGGTCATCCCCCTCTTCAAAGGGGGTGACACTCTAGATCCAAACTGTTACAGACCTATATCCATCCTGCCCTGCCTTTCGAAGGTTTTTGAAAGCCAAGTTAACAAACAGATCACCGACCATTTCGAATCCCACCGTACCTTCTCCGCTATGCAATCCGGTTTCCGAGCTGGTCATGGGTGCACCTCAGCCACGCTCAAGGTCCTAAATTATATTATAACCGCAATCGATAATAGACAGTACTGTGCAGCCGTCTTCATCGACCTGGCAAGGCTTTCGACTCTGTCAACCACCGCATTCTTATTGGCAGACTAAATAGCCTTGGTTTCTCAAATGACTGCCTTGCCTGGTTCACCAACTACTTCTCAGATAGAGTTCAATGTGTCAAGTCGGAGGGCCTGTTGTCTGGACCTATGGGAGTCTCTATGGGGGTGCCACAGGGTTCAATTCTTGGGCCGACTCTTTTCTCTGTGTATATCAATGATGTTGCTCTTGATGCTGGTGATTCTCAGATCCACCTCTACGCAGACGACACCATTTTGTATACATCTGGCCCTTCATTGGACACTGTGTTAACAAACCTCCAAACGAGCTTCAATGCCATACAACACTCCTTCCGTAGCCTCCAACTGCTCTTAAACACAAGTAAAACTAAATAAATGCTCTTCAATCGAACGCTGCTGGCACCCGCCCACCCGACTAGAATCACTACTCTCGACGGGTCTGACCTAGAGTATGTGGACAACTACAAATACCTAGGTGTCTGGTTAGACTATAAACTCTCCTTCCAGACTCACATTAAGCATCTCCAATCCAAAGTTAAATCCAGAATCGGCTTCCTATTTCGCAACAAAGCCTCCTTCACTCATGCTGCCAAACATGCCCTCGTAAAACTGACTATACTACCGATCCTTGACTTCGGCGATGTCATTTACAAAATAGCCTCCAACACTCTACTCAGCAAATTGGATGTAGTCTATCACAGTGCCATCCGTTTTGTCACCAAAGCCCCATATTCTACCCACCACTGTGACCTGTACGCTCTTGTTGGCTGGTCCTCACTACATATTCGTCGCCAAACCCACTGGCTCCAGGCCATCTATAAATCACTGCTAGGCAAAATCCCCACCTTATCTTAGCTCATTGGTAACAACACCCACCCGTAGTATGCGCTCCAGCAGGTATATCTCACTGGTCATGCCCAAAGCCAACACCTCCTTTGGCCGCCATTCCTTCCAGTTCTCTGCTGCCAATGACTGGAACGAACTGCAAAAATCTCTGAAGCTGGAGACTCTTATCTCCCTCACTAACTTTAAGCATCAGTTGTCAGAGCACCTTACCGATCACTGCACCTGTACACAGCCCATCTGAAATTAGCCCACTCAACTACCTCATCCCCATATTGTTATTTATTTTGCTCATTTGCACCCCAGTATCTCTACTTGCACATCATCTCTTGCACATCTATCATTCCAGTGTTAATACTAATTGTAATTATTTTGCACTATGGCCTATTTATTGCCTTACCTCCATAACTTGCTACATTTGCACACACCAAATATATATTTTCTATTTTTCTGTTGTATTTTTGACTTTATGTTTTGTTTTACCCCATATGTAACTCTGTGTTGTTGTTTTTATCACACTGGTTTTGCTTTATCTTGGCCAGGTCGCAGTTGTAAATGAAAACTTGTTCTCAACTGGCTGACCTGGTTAAATAAAGGTGAAAAAAAAAACTAAAAAAATTCCATTCAAACAATTTTGTCAATCCACAGCCATACACTGGCTGAAATCAGTTGATGATAGGACTTAAACAAGTTGTGAATGCAACAAGTATTGATATTGTATCATATAATAGCACGTTCAGCTTTCCAATATATACAGTGGGGAGAACAAGTACTTGATACACTGCCGATTTTGCAGGTTTTCCTACTTACAAAGCATGTAGAGGTCTGTAATTTTATCATAGGTACACTTCAACTGTGAGAGACAGAACCTTAAACAAAAATCCAGAAAACCACATTGTATGATTTTTAAGTAATTAATTTGCATTTTATTGCATGACATAAGTATTTGATACATCAGAAAAGCAGAACTTAATATTTGGTACATAAACCTTTGTTTGCAATTACAGAGATCATATGTTTCCTGTAGGTCTTGACCAGGTTTGCACACACTGCAACAGGGATTTTGGCCCACTCCTCCATACAGACCTTCTCCAGATCCTTCAGGTTTCGGGGCTGTCACTGGGCAATACGGACTTTCATCTCCCTCAAAAGATGTTCTATTGGGTTCCGCTCGATGTCCGTGATCGACTGATATATTGGGCTCACACGTCACCCTCCTCTGGTCATCCGGGTATTGGTCGAACGGTGCACTGCCTTAGCGGGAAGTACTGGTGGCCCACCTTGGCTAAGGACGTGAGGGTTTACGTTTCTTCCTGTTCGGTGTGCGCTCAGTGTAAGGCGCCTAGACACCTGCCCAGAGGGAAGTTACAACCTCTACCCGTTCCACAACGGCCGTGGTCTCACCTATCGGTGGATTTTGTCACGGACCTTCCCCCCTCCCAGGGGAATACCACGATCTTGGTCGTTGTGGATCGGTTTTCTAAGGCCTGCCGTCTCATTCCAATGCCAGGTCTCCCTACAGCCCTACAAACGGCCGACGCCTTGTTTACCCACGTCTTCCGGCACTAGGGGGTGCCTGAGGATATAGCGTCTGATCGGGGTCCCCAGTTCACCCCTAGAGTCTGGAGGGCGTTTATGGAACGTTTGGGGGTCTCAATTAGCCTTACCTCGGGTTTTCACCCTGAGAGTAATGGGCAGGTGGAGAGAGTAAACCAGGATGTGGGTATGTTTCTGAGGTCCTATTGCCAGGACCGGCAGGAGGAGTGGTCGGGGTATATCCCCTGGGCAGAGATAGCCCAAAACTCACTTCGCCACTCCTCCACTAATCTTACTCCTTTTCAGTGTGTGGGGGTATCAGCCGGTCCTGGCACCCTGGCATCAGAGCCAGATCGAGGCTCCTGCGGTGGATGAGTGGTTTCGGCGCTCGGAGGAGACATGGAACGCTGCGCATGTCCATCTGCAGCGGGCTATCAGTAGGCATAAGGCGAGCGCCGATCGCCACCGCAGTGAGGGTCCAGTTTATGCACCTGGAGATCGGGTCTGGCTCTCGACTCGAAACCTGCCCCTTCGTCTGCCCTGCCGGAAGCTGGGTCGGCGGTTTGTGGGGCCATTTAAAGTCCTGAGGAGATTGAACGAGGTATGTTATAGGTTACAACTGCCCATAAATTACCGCATTAACCCCTCGTTCCATGTGTCTCTCCTCAGGCCGGTGGTAGCTGGTCCACTCCAGGAGAATGAGATACGAGAGGCTCCTC
Organism: Coregonus clupeaformis; assembly: GCF_020615455.1. Taxonomy (NCBI): domain Eukaryota; kingdom Metazoa; phylum Chordata; class Actinopteri; order Salmoniformes; family Salmonidae; genus Coregonus; species Coregonus clupeaformis. The sequence goes on along the minus strand of NC_059218.1, from coordinate 5,549,015 downwards.
CGCCCCCACTAGACATCGAAGGGGCTCTGGCGTACTCAGTCCGTTCCATCGTGGATTCGAGACGTCGGATGGGGGGTCTGCAGTATCTTGTGGAGTGGGAGGGGTACGGTCCAGAGGAACGGTGCTGGGTCCCTAGGAGGGACATCCTAGATCCCTCCCTGTTGACGGAGTTCCACCGGAGTCATCTGACTCGCCCTGCTCCGCGTCCTCCTGGCCGTCCCCGAGGCCGGGGTCGGCGCACGGCTGGAGCCGCGCGTCAAGGGGGAGGGTACTGTCACGGATTCTGCCGAGGCTGCTCCTCCTCCTTGCTTGGGCAGGCTTCGGCGTTCATCGTCCCCGGAGTACTAGCTATTGCCGATCGATGTTTCGGTGTTTGTCTTGTTCTGTCTTGAGTGGTTACACCTGTTGTCTATTATGTTTGATTGTAGTCCCTATATTTACGCATGTCTCTCGTTTGGTATTGTGTGTTATTGTTTTGTGTCTAGGCTGTATCGGCATTGCTGTTTTTGTCTTATACGTGTATTTGTTTTCCTCCCTGTTAGGAGGTTTTGTTTTTGTAGGTTCTTTACTAGCGCTTGACTTCACTCACCGCATACACGTCGCCCCTGACACTTACGTTACAGCCTTATTCAAAAATGTATTAAATTGTTTTTTTCCCCTCATCAATCTACACACAATACCCCATAATGACAAAGCAAAAAAAAGGTTTTGAGACATTATTGCAAATGTATAAATGTTTATTTTTTTTAAATATATTTTACATTTACATAAGTATTCAGACCTTCACTCAGTACTTTGTTGAAGCACCTTTGGAAGCGATTACAGCCTTGAGTCTTTTTGGGTATGACGCTACAAGCTTGGCACACCTGTATTTGGGGGGTTTCTCCCATTCTTCTCTGCAGATCCTCTCAAGCTCTGTCAGGTTGGATGGGGAGCGTCGCTGCACAACTATTTTCAGGTCTCTCCAGAGATGTTAGATCGAGTTCAAGTCCGGGCTCTGGCTGGGTCACTCAAGGACATTCAGAGACTTGTCCCGAAGCCACTCCTGCATTGTCTTGGCTGTGTGCTTAGGGTCGTTGTCCTGTTTGAAGGTGATCCTTCGCCCCAGTCTGAGGTCCTGAACGCTCTGGAGCAGGTTTTCATCAGGGATCTCTTTGTACTTTGCTCCGTTAATCTTTCCCTCGATCCTAACTAGTCTCCCAGTCCCTGCCGCTGAAAAACATCCCCACAGCATGATGCTGCCACCACCATGCTTCACCATAGGGATGGTGCCAGGTTTCCTCCAGACGTGACGCTTGGCATTCAGGCCAAAGAGTTCAATCTTGGTTTCATCAGACCAGAGAATCTTGTTTCTCATGGTCTGAGTGCTTTAGGTGCCTTTTGGCAAACTCCAAGCGGGCTCTCATGTGCCTTTTACTGAGGATGTGGCTTCCGTCTGGCTACTCTACCATAAAGGCCTGATTGGTGGAGTGCTGCAGAGATGGTTGTCCTTCTGGAAGGTTCTCCCATCTCCACAGAGAACTCTGAAACTTTGTCAGAGTGACCATCGGGTTCTTGGTTACCTCCCTGACCAAGGCCCTTCTCCCACGATTGCTCAGTTTGGCCGGGCGGCCAGCTCTAGGAAGAGTCTTGGTGTTCCAAACTGTCACACCCTGGCTCTGGGACTCTATATGTTGAGCCAGGGTGTGTTTATTCTGTTGTGTTTATTTCTATGTTGGCTAGAGTGACTCCCAATCAGAGGCAACGAGTGTCAGCTGTCGTTGGTTGTCTCTGATTGGGAGCCATATTTAAACTGTCTGTTTTCCCTTTGTGTTGGTGGGTTTTTGTTCCGTGTTCGGTCATTGTTACCGTGGACTTCACGAGTCGTTTCTTGTTTTGTTGATTGTGTTCTATTATCACTAAAGATAATAAAGTTAAACATGTTCGTTCATCACGCTGCGCCTTGGTCTGTTCATTACGACGATCGTGACAGAAAAACCCACCAAGTAAGGACCAAGCAGCGTGTCCCGGGGCAGAACTTGGACTGGACATGGGAGGAAGCGCCGGGAGAGGCCCTGGCGAAAGAGGAGCAGCGGCGTCAGCAGTGTCAACGTCGGACAGGCGAGAGGCAACCCCAGAAAATTTTTAGGGGGGGGCACACGGCATGGACGACGGGGCTGACGGAGGCAGAAAAGGGGCGACGATCGTGACACAAACTTCTTCCATTTAAGAATGATGGAGGCCACTGTGGTCTTGCGGACCTTCAATGCTGCAGACATTTTTTGGTACCCTTCCCCAGATCTGTGCCTCGACACAATCCTGTCTCAGAGATATATGGACATTTCCTTTGACCTCATTGCTTGCTTTTTGCTCTGACATGCACTGTCAATTGTGGGACCTTATATAGACAGGTGTGTGCCTTTCCAAATCATGTCCAATCAATTGAATGTACCAGAGGTGGACTCCAATCAAGTTGTAGAAACATGTCAAGGATGATCAATGAAAACAGGATGCACCTGAGTTCAATTTCGAGTCTCATAGCAAAGGGTCTGAATACCTATGTAAATAAGGTATTTCAGTTTTTTATTTTTAATAGATTTGCAAAAATGTATAAAAACCTGTTTTCACTTTCTCATTATGGGGTATTGTGTGTAGATTGACGAGGAAAACATATAATTTAATCCATTTTAGAATAAGGCTGTAACGAAAACAAATGTGGAAAAAGGGAAGGGGTCTGAATACTTTCCGAATGCACTGTATTTTTTTATTAGTCCACTGTTGATACAGTCCCAAAATGTTTTGCATGTCAGCAGTCAGGTTTTCAAGATAGTGGACTTTTTGCATCATCATTTTGCATCATCATGATGATGTGGCCGGTGACACTTTGCTTCTTGAAAGTCCAATATCTTGAAAACTTGACTGCTGACATGCAAAACATTTTGGGACTATATTAACAGTGGACTAATTAAAAAAATACCAACGGATCGTTTTTGAGTAGATTTTCCATTTAAGTTAATAAATTAAACCCTATCTAACAATGAGGGACAGATTAACATTTAGCCTACTCCATTCTAAACTGGGTCATCTCATAGAGAATGAGAGACATTCCAGGGTCAGTCATACATAGGTCAAGGATGCAAGAAATTCTGGGTTAGATTATTTTTGGAGGGGCGTTAACCCATAGGGTTATATCTCTTTGTGTAAACCCCTGCTCTACTAGAATATTATATCGTAGCTATTTGAAGATATAAAAAAAATAGAAGAGAGTTCCTCCTCAGTAGCACTAGGCTGTAAATATCTCTGTATAGTGAAACATTACACTTAAAGTCTTATACTGTACAGCCTCAGGTTACATGACTGAATCATGTAAGGCTAAATGAGATCGTGCTGGGCTGTCAAACCTAAATAAGTTCTACCCTCACTGTTCCTCCCATTCTGTCTGTTCAGTCTATTAGTGAGTTTTGATAGGCCTCTGATGGGAGCTGCATTGAATACCAATAAACTGTAAAGTCATTTTTTCTATATTCTCTGAAAAAACAACGGTTTTGATCAATACTTAAATCATCCGGTAGAGTAAACATTTGGCTTCTAAACATTCCATAGAATTTCATGACAGGCACTGTGTTTGGCAGTGTGACCTGAATTGATTAAGAATACACTGTGTGAAACTTTTCTGAATGATGAAACAAAGAAAAAAAATACCTTGGCTAAGCTGATAGGTAGCGTTCTCTCAGCTGTCATGGGCGTGACTGAATAGAAAATACAGATACATTATGACTGCTCTCGGAATGAGGAGAGACTGTGGGCATATCAGTTATTGTAATTCATTTCTTTCAAATGAAAGATATTTTGGACTAGGCTTTATATCTTCATGTGTTTTTGAGAGGGGGGGAGGGAGGGAGGGAGGGAGGGAGGGGGGAGGGGGGAGGGAGGAAGGGAGTGAGGGAGGGAAAGAGAGCAAGAGATTCATATCAAAGCACAGATTGCCTGTGGATGTGCGTTTTTTATTCTGTTGGTTTGAATCCTGAGCAGTCAGTCATTCAGGAAATGCCATCTACAGTGGGACAATGACAAGGTCACAAAGATCACAGAAGGCAAGGACACTGAAAAATGTAAGGCCTTTTAAAGGGTCATACTTGAGTTGAGGGTCTGTATAAGAAAAGGACAAGGGAAGCACACACACACACACACACACACCACACACGCCACACACACACACACACACACACACACACAGAGATCAATCCTGGCTTGACCATAAGGGACTGCAACCATTACCATGCACATGGAGGGTATGGGTGCCAAGGGAAGCGGAGAGGATATTGTGACACACCCTGCCTCTGGTATGGTGGTGGGGCATTTGTTTGTTAAGGTGCAGGACAAGCAGCAAAGGCTATTCTCCTAAATCCAGCCAAATTAATGTGAATGGCAATGCAATTGCATTGTGGATGGACTGCTAATAATCTATTCCATTGCACCATCCCAGCAAGTCAATGTAAAGGGAACTAGCCACTGGTGTTTTGATTTCTCACCTGTCTTCAAACCTAGCTCGACCTGTTCAGTTTATCTTCATTAAGACAGCATTCATATGAGACCAATAGAAAAATTATGAACTTTCAAACTCCTCCGCCCTCTCTCCTCTGCAAGATGATGAGTCATTTTATTTTGACCTCAAAGTGCACAGGCGTGAATATTACAGACAGTCTAAGACAGTGAATGGAACATCAATACATAATGTTTACTGTATAACAAGACCTAATCTGGAAATCGGATAGGTAGAAAACATTGTTATTGTTATAAACAGAACTTGAACATGGCACAATTTTTGTGTTCCACCTTCAAGATAACGCTACCTTTTGATGTTTTAGAAAGTGTGGTTACTATTTTACTGGTGGAGAGTCTGTAACAACCATGGAAACATTTTTTTCATACTGGCACCCCGTGGGAATCAAACCCGCAACCCTGGCGTTGCAAACGCCATGCTCTACCAACTGAGCTACATCCCTGCCGGCCATTCCCTCCCCTACCCTGGACGACGCTGGGCCAATTGTGCGCCGCCCCATGGGTCTCCCGGTCGCGGCCGACAGAGCCTGGATTCGAACCATTTACATTTACGTCATTTAGCAGACGCTCTTATCCAGAGCGACTTACAGTTAGCGACTTACATTATTCTATTTTTTTATATATATATTTTTTATATTTATATATATATATTTTTTTTTCATACTGGCCCCCCGTGGGAAACGAACCCACAACCCTGGCGTTGCAAACGCCATGCTCTACCAACTGAGCTACCTCCCTGCCGGCCATTCCCTCCCCTACCCTGGACGACGCTGGGCCAATTGTGCGCCGCCCCATTGGTCTCCCGGTTGCGGCCGGCTACAGCAGAGCCTGGATTCGAACCAGGATCTCTAGTGGCATAGATTTGTGAGTGAGGATATTTGAGTGAGTGTCACGCATACAGTAAAATACCATTCAACGCTTTGTGGTAAAGAAACACGAGTAAGCTAAACGCGCATATCGCCTACTTTTCATTCAATCGAAGCCTTAGACCACTGCGCCACTCGGGAGACACAACCAGGATCTCTAATGGCACAGCTAGCACTGCAATGCAGTGCCTTAGACCACTGCGCCACTCGGGCGGTAAGGAATTCAAAATACAAGAAATAGATATATCATATTCATGACAAATCCAGAGATGGACGGAAGGGACAAAGAGACACTGGGGGGGTTAGTTGAGGGGTCAAGTTTCATGTGTGACACAAAGTGGCGCATTCCTTCCTTCTCCTTGCTCTGTCTGGAGAGGGCCAGCCCCCAGATACCCATGGGTCACTATACATTCACCTCCACATCAATAATGTATGGCTCTGCTTACATTTAACCTAGCATGCACTGGAGCCACACACTGGGAGGTGGTAGAGACTATTCCCCCCTCACCCTTCCTCCCTATTGTACAGAGTACAGATTAGACATATTTTAAAATGTAGAAAGGGCAATGTTTGTAAAGTCAATGTTTGTAATGTCAATGTTTGTAAAGTTTAGCAGGCAAAATCGAATTAGATATGATGATATGCCATATTCCCGTTTATTTTTCATCGCCTCTCTCACCTCTCTCTTAAATGTGCAATACCGTAATTTAATATGTCAAAGTATCATTTTCAATGCATTTGGAAGATGCCTGAACTTCAATTTTACTATAGGCTTCCATTAGATCTCTAGTTTGCATCATGATGTTGTCTGAGTTGATGATATTGATTCATGAGAGCATTGAGTGGGGATGTAAAAGCCTCAACACTCCCTTATATGACGTTTCCACCTTCCTGGGAGGTTATTGGTTATTAGTGTATTCTGGCACAAACGTCTTTTTTTATCTGGTCCCCGACCAATCAAGAAGGTAACATTTTAGATTGAGTAGCCTACAAGTTATCTAGTTCCTCAATGCTTTCGATTGACTAGCAAGGCTCGTTGTTGGTGTGGGTGCGATTAGTGAATAGCACTTGCTTCATGGTTCAACTTTTGTTTCGCTGTAACTGTGTTGTGCATACGGCTTCATTTTCAACCGAGTTGCACTGTAGCTCTCCACACGCGCAAGTGGCAAGAAATACATTTCAGCACTGGAGCTGTCCACGCAAGCTTTTTAACGGACTCGTATCACTCTTTTCACGTAGGCTATAGGTTATTTAGATCACATTCGCAGTATAGATTTGTGAGTGAGGATATTTGAGTGAGTGTCACGCATACAGTAAAATACCATTCAACGCTTTGTGGTAAAGAAACACGAGTAAGCTAAACGCGCATATCGCCTACTTTTCATTCAATCGAAGCCTTGAAATGCTGGGTAGCCGTGCGTGAGACAAGAAAAAAGGAAGTCTGGAGAGTTGTCTATTTTATCTCAGGTAAATTCCGTTTATTTATATTTTCAATATGACATAGAGACTAACAGAAAAATTGTTCCATAACACAACATTTCACAGTTGCATTTCCAATGAGTTTTTGATTGATGCATCAAGGATGACAAGGCTCGAATCGAATCTGGGGTGATTGCAGCAGCTATAGCATTTTGATTCATCTGACAATGGTTGATGCCTGTGTTTTAAAGTAAACATTCATAGGCGGGATTTAGTGAGCTGGTGTCATGAAGTCCACGCATCTCTTTATGTGCTACCAGTTTGTGGGTGTGTAATGTAGGCTAGGCTACAGGCCGTTTTGCAGCCGATCAAGGTCAGCACTCAAACGGGTGTGGATCCTAGCCGCGTTTGATCATTTCGTGCATAATATTCCTCTTGTTGGCGTCGCCACTTCAATTAAGGGGGGGCTGAGAGTAGCCCATTGTCAGCTACTCTCAGCCTCAGTATATTGGCTGGCACTGGCACATCCTCTCTGTTTGCCTGGCAACCTGTGAATGCCAACATGGGGACTCCTCTCTAAGGATGCATTTAGATTTACATTCCTCCACTTCCAGGCTCTTCCGTGCACCATGGACGGCACATAAACAGAATTTCAACTCCTCATTTGTTTTTTTGGGACAACCTCCAGTTGTCAGCCCCCCCACTCCATGGTGTCTTTGTTCGGTTCTGGGACAGTGAAGGAAAAAGGTGTTCTCGGTGTACCAGAGTGTATGTTTACCAGTGTGTGTGTGTGTGTGTGGTTATTTTGTGTGTGTGTGGTTGTTTTGTGTGTGTGTGTGTGGTTGTTTTGTGTGTGCTTGTATTTTCGTTTATGATTCTTCTCACCGGGGAAGGCCCGGCCTGGTTGAACTCGTTAGTGTAATTAGTTACAGGTCTTTGCTCTGCGGGTCCGTGGATGAGATCCTTGGCTAAATGGGATTCATTCCCATGAACAGGAATGCTATGTTGCGCCCCCATTCACAGAATCTCCTCCCACAATCCCGGCATGAAAAGGAGGACTGGTTGGGATTCTAATCAGCACATACCCAGAATGGACCTGTGAAGAAAAACATGTCACTACAGTCACATGGACAACCAACTCTGTAGTCAGACCCAGCACCTCAACCCCTACTGTCAAACTTGATTCATTACAGAAACTATATCTGTTCTTTATGATAATAAGCCTGTCTGTTGGGAAAAGCCTGTACAAATAGTCTAGATTAAACCGATTCTGTTAAATCCACCAGTTTGTATAATGCAGGATAAAAGATTGCTATTGTAGGAGCTTAACTTGGATGACATTCCACAGTGACACCCGTGCAGAGGGGGTGTCTGACGGAATACTAATGGGGAACCAAGGTGTCCTAATCAGCCCCTAATACACTGTTTTACAAGGCTCACAGGAGCCAACCCATTCTCATTCCAACCCAAGATTAATGTCCTGTTTGGCATACGCTCTGCCTTAGCCAAAATGTTGTCTCTGCGGGACAAAAATAGATTCTCTATTACACCCAAGGATTCCTTTTGGTATTATGCATGAAACGTACAAAATAAATGTCAAATCAAATTGACTGGCTTTCATCAGAGCACGGTTTTGTGTTGGTGAATGATGGTACTGTTTATTGTATCGCTTCCCTTAAGTGGGATCTGAGCAGGGCTGGCTGATAAATCATGTCTGACCAGTGGAGTGTAGACAGCCTACAAACAGGATTACTGGGAGCGAGAGCTAGATCAGAGGGATTTAAAGAGCACCATAGTGTCTTCCTACAAAATGATCTATATTTCATTACACCAAGACAGTGCAGTGAGTTCCCGCCATCCTGTTCACCACCATTGGGTGCCTTGCTTCATAGCGCAAACCCAGAGGTCTTTATTAAAGCTGACAAGCTAATCAAACTGGTTTAGATGTTTCTATAGGCAACACAAATACTTTCAGACATTATCACTGCATGTTAAAGTGCTCTTCTTTAGCTTGTGCAAATTCTATATGCTGTTTCTCTGCCAAAAACACTGCACAATCATTATTCCTGCTGTTACACTATGTACCCAGTTCGCCATAGGCTTTACGAGTCTTGTTATATGCAACAATATGAAAGATACAAGTGCCCATAAAAGTGTCTAGAATGCCGCCCAAACAGTATCTCGAGACCTAGTGGGAGAATATTCAGACTGTCGCGGTGCAGCTCGTTCAGAATGGGATTCTCTCTCTGCCATGCATCAGGTCCTGTCCCAAGGAGTGGCCATGTTTTCCTCCCCATCCCCTTCTTATTTTTATAATTTAGAGTGGTCTGACCTTCTGTGCAGAGCAGCACAGGCAGCTGCTCCTGTAGGAAACTAGTGAACACACAGCCTGAGGGAACCTGTCACAAATGAGACTCCCGCTGTTCCTCCTGCTCACCACCAGAGGGAACCCTCTCCTGAGTATTAAACCCCTGAACTTCATTTCCCACATACCTGGCTCTGATTACCGTTGCACCTGACTCCCATCAGTAGACTATTTAGGTGCTCTCTAACTCTCTCTCTTTGCGAAGTCTTGTTAGCCCTGGTGATCATTGCTGTGCGTTTTCGCCTGTGTCTGTCTACCCGTGGATTTACTCTGGACTGTTTTTCCCTCCTTGATTGTTTGCTGTCTGCCTTGGACTACATTCTTTACTGGACTGATTGTTGTAGCTTGCTGCCTGCACTGACCTTATGCCTGTACCTGGATTCCGAGTTGCCTTATCCCTACTGTTGTGTCTGCTGGCGATTGACCCTGTTTGTACAACCAAGATTGTAATAAAACTGCAAATGGATCCTCACTCTCCTGGAGCGTCATTACAGAAGACTTCGCCAACACACGATCCAGCAGCTCTGGTTCAGATGTCCACGGAGATCTCCACTCAAGCTAACCAACTCGCCATTCATCAACAGCAGCTAACCCATTTAACTACAGTAACAGAGGAACTTCGTCAGGGCGCTACAGAGGTTGCCGGTGTGCTAACGAACCCAGCCCCTCCTCAATCGAGACGCGAGTGTGGCGCTTCTCCACCACCGTCACTCACAGTTAACCCACGTCTGGCTCTCCCTGATAAATTCGAGCGGCAACCCAACTAAAAGTAAGGGATTTCTACTGCAATGTTCATTATTCATTGATCAACAACCAGCGATGTATGTCACCGATGCCAGCAAGATTTCTTGGTATGCTCACTCCTCACTGACAAGGCGTTAGAGTGGGTGGCGGCGGTTTGGAGAGAGGATGGCACTGCTTTCCCATCGTTTGGTACCTTTCTTCAACGCTTCCGGGAAATATTTGAACACCCGGAGGGAGGTAAGAGAGCTGATGACCGACTACTGGCGTTGAGCCAGGGCAGGAATACCGCAGCAGAATATGCTTTGACATTTCGCACTCTAGCAGCTCAAACCGACTGGGTGGAGAGCACACTTAAACTGCTCTTTCGCAAGGGACTCAGCTTGGAGTTGCAATCGAACTGGCCTGCCGAGATGAAGGGAGATCGCTGAATCAATTCATCGAACTAACCATTCAGATTGATAATCTGATTCGTTCCGTCGTCCACTCAGAGCGGTACCCACCAGCACACAATACCGGTCACTCTGTCTCAAACTGAACCCATGCAGCTCGGATATACTCACCTGACTCCGGAAGAACGAGAACGCCGCATACGTCAACATCTCTGCCTCTATTGTGGTCAACCGGGCCATCTGAGGGCGTTTTGCCCCCACCAGACCACCTCCTCGTAATCCCTCTTCGGTGAGTCCTTGTGTTCAAGCACATCACTCCAGTTCTTGCATCAAAGTACCTATAGTATTATCTCTAGAGGGCAATCAGATATCCACATCAGCTCTATTAGACTCAGGAGCAGCCGGGAACTTTATGTCTCACGAGTTTGCCCAACAACAACAACTCCCATTAATCTCCTGTGACTCTCAATTGGCAGTGGAGGCGCTAGATGGACCGGCCTCTCGGCGATGGGAGGGTCCTGCACACCACCGTGGACCTTCAACTACAGACCGGTACCCTTCACACTGAGGTAATTCGTTTCTCGTCATTTCATCACCTCATAACCGGTTATTCTTGGACTCCTTGGCTACGTCAACATAATCCCCTCATCTCATGGAGGGAGGGTCGTATCATCGAATGGGACCCGTCATGTCACTCCAAATGCTTAACTGGCAGCCCTTCACTCTCCATTCAGACCGTCACGCTAAAGGGCCGGCGGTCCTTTTCCCCACTCTTCCCATTGAATACTCTGACCTCATCGAAGCTTTTAGCAAGACCAAGGCGATGGAACTCCCTCCCCACCCGATCAAGCGACTGTTCCATCGAACTTTACCAGGCACAACACCACCTAAGGGCCGAATCTTCCCTCTATCACAACCCGAATCAGAAGCCATGAACAACTACATCGAGGAGGAACTTTCGAAGGGGTTCATTAGAACGTCGACATCACCTGCAGCCTCTGGCTTCTTCTTTGTTAAAAAAAAAGACGGTGGCCTACGCCCTTGTATCGACTACCGGGGTCTCAACGACATCACCGTCAAGTTTCGATATCCTTTACCGCTGGTACCAGCTGCCCTAGAACAACTCCGCCAAAGCCAAGTACTTCTCCAAACTGGACCTCCGTAGCGCCTACAATCTCATTCGCATCCGGGACGGTGATGAATGGAAGACAGCCTTCTCTACCAGCACTGGGCACTATGAGTATTTGGTTATGCCTTTGGGCTGTCCAATAGTCCGTCCGTATTTCAGTCGTTTATCAATGGCGTCTTTGGGACATGCTTAATCGTTGGGTAATTGTTTACATCGATGACATTCTCGTCTATTCCAACACCTATGAGGAACACGTGCAACACGTGAGAACAGTATTACAACGACTCATTGATCACCAATTATACGCCAAAGCAGAGAAGTGCGAATTTCACCAGACTTCCACGTCTTTCTTGGGCTACATCATCAGCCAGGAAGGAGTCGCCATGGACGCGAGAAGAAGGTCAAGGCCGTTCTAGACTGGCCATTGCCAGTAACCTTAAAGGAGTTACAACGCTTCTTGGGATTTGCTAACTTCTACCGACGCTTCATCAGGAATTTCAGCTCGGTAGCCTCTCCCTTAACCTCTATGACTAAGAGAAATGCCCGACACCTCACCTGGTCAACTACAGCACAGGAGGCTTTCGCAGAAGGCTCAAGTCACGTTTCACATCGGCCCCCATCCTCCACCACCCTAATCCTGAAATCCCGTTTACAGTTGAGGTGGACGCTTCTAATACGGGCATTGGAGCCATCCTCTCACAGCGGCACGGATCCCCACTCAAGCTTTATCCGTGCGCCTATTACTCCCGCAAACTTAGTCCAGCCGAACAGAACTACGGCGTCGGTAACCGAGAACTGTTGGCCATGAAAGCAGCTATGGAGGAGTGGCGTCATTGGCTGGAGGGAGCTAAACACCCGTTTGTGATTCTAACTGACCACAAGAATCTGGAATACTTGCGATCTGCCAAGAGACTGAATCCCAGACAAGCGAGGTGGGCTCTCTTCTTTACGATTTGACTTCACCGTTACCTATCGTCCCGGTTCAAAGAACACCAAAGCAGACGCATTGTCACGCCAACACGACGGTGTAGTTCCCACTGAATCCAGGAAACCCTGCTTCCTGAGTCATTAATCGTGGCCCCTATTCAGTGGGACATCATGACAGAGCTCACCCAGGCCAATTCACAAAAGACCCCTCCTCCCGAATGCCCCCTAACAAAACTTTTTGTACCTCAAGATCTCTGTCAGAAAGTGCTACAGCAAGTTCACTCCGTACTCAGCTCCGGTCATCCTGGAATCGCTGCCACTGTTCACCTGCTTCAGAACAGTTTTTGGTGGCCAACCTTGCGGGCAGACACAATAAAATTCATTAACGAATGCACCACCTGTAACACAAGCAAACATCTCAGACAACTACCATCGGGCCTACTGCAACCACTGCCAGTTCCCCACCGACCATGGTCCCATCTTGCCATAGACTTTATTACTGATCTTCCCAAGTCCAATGGGAACACCACAATACTCACTGTCATAGATCGCTTCTCCAAGGCCTGCCGGTTGATTCCACTTCCCAAACTGCCTACTGCATTGGAAACAGCCGAACTCATGTGCAACCTTGTGTTTCGCTTCTATGGCCTGCCTGAGGACATCGTGTCGGACCGGGGCCCCAATTCACATCCAGAGTATGGTCAGCATTCTTCCAACAACTCAACATCAACATTAGCCTCACGTCAGGATATCACCCACAATCTAATGGTCAGACAGAACGCCTCAATCAGGAAGTCACCCGGTTTCTCAGAACCTACTGTCATCAGAACCAAGCAGACTGGAGTCGATTCCTCATGTGGGCGGAGTATGCACAGAACTCACTCCAGAAACCCTCCACCGGTCTAACTCCATTCCAATGTGTAATGGGCTTCCAACCTCCCCTATTTCCTTGGTCAGGGGGAACCCACCGAGGTACCCTCTGTCAACGACTGGCTCCAGAGAAGCGAGGACATCTGGAGTCAGGCTCACACCCACCTGCTACGTGCTGTCAGGAGACAGAAGTTGCAGGCCAATCGTCACCGTCGCCCCCAATCCCGAATATACTCCAGGTCAATGGGTCTGGCTATCCACTCGAGACCTACGCCTCAGACTTCCTTGCAAGAAACTCAGTCCCAGGTATGTAGGCCCCTTCCAAATTGTTAAACAGATTACACCAGTTTCCTTCCGTTTGGCATTACCCTCTAATTATCGTATCTCTCCCACTTTTCATGTATCACTTCTCAAACCCGCTGGTGGTCCGAGAGCGGAGGAGGAGGAGCAGACCAGTGATCAGGGCCCCCCACCCATCTTGGTGGACGGCGAGGAGGCATATCAGGTTCGAGATCTACTCGATTCCAGACGCGAGGCAGGCTCCTCCAATATCTGGTGGATTGGGAGGTACGGACCGGAGGGAGCGATCCTGGGTTAATACAGAGGACATACTCGACCCCGCACTCATGACTGAGTTCCAGGACGCACCCGGAGAAACCGGCCCCTCGACCTCGAGGAAGACCCCGGCGTCGTTCGCCTTTTCGCGTCAGGAGCCGCTCGCAGGGGGCTCTGTCACAAATGAGACTCCCGCTGTTCCTCCTGCTCACCACCAGAGGAGACCCTCTCCTGAGTATTAAACCCCTGAACTTCATTTCCCACATACCTGGCTCTGATTACCGTTGCACCTGACTCCCATCAGTAGACTATTTAGGTGCTCTCTAACTCTCTCTCTTTGCGAAGTCTTGTTAGCCCTGGTGATCATTGCTGTGCGTTTTTCGCCTGTGTCTGTCTACCCGTGGATTTACTCTGGACTGTTTTTCCCTCCTTGATTGTTTGCTGTCTGCCTTGGACTACATTCTTTACTGGACTGATTGTTGTAGCTTGCTGCCTGCACTGACCTTATGCCTGTACCTGGATTCCGAGTTGCCTTATCCCTACTGTTGTGTCTGCTGGCGATTGACCCTGTTTGTACAACCAAGATTGTAATAAAACTGCAAATGGATCCTCACTCTCCTGGAGCGTCATTACAGAACCACAGCACTCCTCCCCTGCACTTTTCTCTGGATTTAGCCGGAGGGAACCACAGCACTCCTCCCCTGCACTTTTCTCTGGATTTAGCCTGAGTTGTAGTATGTGGGCCAAAAGATAAAGGTTGTTGCCATCTTATAGACATCTTTAAGTCTTTAGCCCCGTTTGTAAATAAATGCAGTTTTCACTACTATGAATTCTGGAGTGTAGGCTTCACATTCTGAGTGTCTCCTGAGGTAAGATTAGTGTAAGACACTCTTACGAAAACACCAGTCAAGTGTGAGGGGAAGTATATTATTTTTTTACCAGTCATGTTGTAAATGTTGAGCATGCTGGGTTCAAATGTTAAGCATTTTAGACAGTTTCATGGCAAAAGCTTTGGGTTAACCGACCTGCTAGATAACCAGTGGCAGATTTCTAAATTACCTTTATTACATCAAGGTACAAAGCACTGACCCACATGTGTCAGCTTTGACTTGCCCACAGAAGAAAAATAAATAAGGCCCTCATTTAAAATTCATAAGTTAACCTCAAAACGGTGAGGTCTCTCTGTGAGCAGTGGAGGCGGATAATGTCTATCAGGGGGTGCCAGGCTCTTTAAGTCAGGATGGGAGTGCGTGTGTGCCAGGTCTGGTCAGTCAGGGATGGCCTCTAGTAGAGCCTGACTGTAGCCTGCAGTGAGTTCCCGCCATCCTGTTCACCACAATTGGGTGCCTTGCTTCATAGCGCAAACCCTCTAGACAGACAAACCCTCTTGTGCAGTGTTCTCCTCGGATGCCCTGTGAGCTATATAGTCTATCATAGAGCCTCATTACTGTGTCTGTCTGTCTGATGTGTCACCCATCCCCCATCACCTCACTCTGAGCTGGAGGAGGGAGAAGGATGGACACATCACTGGCTGAGATGAATTACACCAGCATATAATCATCTCCTCCTGGCACTCGGAGGACTTTGATGAGCTTGTGTTCACATCATGTCCCCCTGCTCCCTGTCTGTCTGTCTGTCTGTCTGTCTGACTGTCCGCCCACCCGTCTGTCTGAGCTGCTAGTAACAGGAGGTCCACAGAAAGAGGCTGTATCAGTAAAGGCAGTAAAGGCCGATGGGTGTTTGGGAAGAGTGTCCTATCCTCCAAAGCTGTCATAGAGCAAGATGAAACAGTATACCAAGCAGGCCCATGCACAGAAGCCTCCAAACTGTAGTCATATTACATCTACCTGAGAATGAGAGGAAAGGACAGAGGCAGGGAAGCACTTCGATGGTACTCTAGATAAATGGGATTGGATTTCACACAACCACTTATTTGGAGCGTGGCTGGATGAGATTGCATTTCAGATCGCGACACATGTCGTCTAAGTACCGTGTAATCAACTTGAATCCCCAACAGCCCCCTTTTCAATAACGGAATTCATGGTCTCGAATGAGCTGAGTGGAATGAGCCAAAGTAGTTCGTTGTTTGTTACAGGAGGCACTAAAGATTACTGTGTTTTGTTCTACTCTTCCCATCCATTTTATTTGTTGATTTATGTTTAATGCTCCGATCTAAAGTAATTTAATGTGATTGATGAACAGTAATGGCAGCAATCCAGGACCAGGAATGGCTGAGCTCAGTCTGATGATAGATCATGATCCCACTGGGCACAGATGTCAATTCAACATCTATTCTACTCTCTCTCTCATTTCAATTTCAATTTAAGAGGCTTTATTGGCATGGGAAACATATGTTTACATTGCCAAAGCAAGTGAAATAGATAATAAACAAAAGTGAAAATTAACTCTCCCTCTCCCTCTCTCTTTCTCTCACTGCGTAGTCATGGGAGTGCTCATGTCTAAGAAGCATCAGGTGGAGAAGGTGCAGAAATGCACCTCGGTCGTCTCCGCCTTTCAGCAGGGGTTAAAGGAACGCACCCCATCCACAACAAACCAGGGGGAAGGATCCGGAGAGGGAAGAGAGGGGCCGACTGAAGCCTCGCCACCACCCAACCCGGAGGAAAAGGAGGAGGCAGA
This sequence comes from Coregonus clupeaformis, assembly GCF_020615455.1. Lineage (NCBI taxonomy): Eukaryota > Metazoa > Chordata > Actinopteri > Salmoniformes > Salmonidae > Coregonus > Coregonus clupeaformis. The sequence goes on along the minus strand of NC_059218.1, from coordinate 5,532,572 downwards.
GCACGGGGAGGCAGACAGCAAAGCGGGGCCCTCAGGGACCTCCCAGCAGGCTGCAGCGCCGGCCCCGGCCCCGACCAGGGACGAGTGTAAGGTCAACCAGGAGGCCTGGAATAGGTTACGGGATGGAAAGGGGGTGGAGCCTGAGGATCTGGACAAGACCGGCCATCAGCTCACCCCACCTGCCTTTGTACGTCCCAAGAGAGATGCCAACGATGACCAGCCTATGGAGATAGCACTGGGACAGAGAGAGCAGGTAAGGTAGTGTGGGGTACTTTACAATAAAGGGTTTACTTTGTTCTCTAAACCCCCAAATTTTGAAGATGCATGTGAGATTTTGAAGGAATTACCATGGCAACAGTAGTCTTATCTCCCGTGAACTCCAGTTGAGTTAGGATGTTTAGACTGAAAAGAGACCTAAACATCTGTTAAGTATGCTGAGTCTTTAGCATTTCCCCCCCATAGGTGAGATAATGTGTGTTTGAAAAAATATATATGCTTTTGTCACACCAGCTATTTTCACTCTACTCCACGGTAGAGCCTTTGTGTTGGCGTCTAAGTGCTCATCATAGAGAGCGTGCTGTTGTGTGGGCAGGTACTCAGGCTGTCTCAGTGAGGAGGCCTTGGCCTCAGCCTCACATCCCAGGGTCACCATGACTAATAGTGGTCCTGAGGTGGTCAGAGACGGGGATGGGGTTCAGGACTGGACCAGATGACCAATCAGCCGGTTGTGGCTGTTAGGAAGAGCACACCTTTATAATAGGACTCTCAGAGAGGATTGTGATTGTTTTTATGCTTTATATCACTCTAATGGTGCTCATCAGAAACACAAAGTAGAACAGAGAGTGGACTATTTGCAGTAATAAGCAATAATATGTTACAGCTGCAGGGACAGTCTAGTGAGGAGCAGAACAATACATGAATATTAAAACCTGACTGAAATGGATGGCCATACTGTAGCAGCAACAGAATATTGTTATTTGTATTTATATTTGTATTTATTAAGGATCCCTACTAGTTCCTGCCAAGGCAGCAGCTACTCTTCCTGGAGTCCAAACACATTAAGGCACTTACATTACATATTAAACAAAAGATAAAACAGTACATCATATAACATTATTACACCACTACATATCTACAATGCAAAATGTATAATACCAGCACACAACAACATTACAATGTACATGTGTGTCGAGTATGTGTGCTAGCGCTTGTGTGTGTATGCGTGTGTCTATACCTTTATGTGTGTCTCTTCACAGTCCCCGCTGTTCCATAAGGTGTATTTTTTATCTGTTTTTTAAATCTGATTCTACTGCTTGAACCAGTTACCTGATGTGGAATAGAGTTCCATGTAGTCATGGCTCTATGTAGTACTGTGCGCCTCCCATAGTCTGTTCAGGACTTGGGGATTGTGAAGAGACCTCTGGTGGCATGTCTTGTGGGGTATGCATGGGTGTCCGAGCTGTGTGCTAGTAGTTTAAACAGACAGCTTGGTGCATTCAGCATGTCAACACTTCTTACAAAAACAAGTAGTGATGAAGTCAATCTCTCCTCCACTTTGAGCCATGAGAGACTGACATGCATATCATTAATGTTAGCTCTTCGTGTACATTTAAGGGCCAGCCGTGTTGCCCTGTTCTGAGCCAATTGTAAATTTCCTGAGTGCCTCTTTGTGGCACCTGACCACACGACTGAACAGTAGTCCAGGTGCGACAAAACTAGGGCCAGTAGGACCTGCCTTGTTGATAGTGTTGTTAAAAAGCCAGAGCAACACTTTATTATGGACTTCTCCCCATTTTAGCTACTGTTGTATCAATATGTTTTGACCATGACAGTTTACAATCCAGGGTTACTCCAAGCAGTTTAGTCACCTCAACTTGCTCAATTTCCACATTATTCAATACAATAATTAGTTGAGGTTTAGGGTTTAGTGAACGATTTGTCCCAAATACAATGATTTTAGTTTTAGAAATATTTAGGACTAAGTTATTCCTTGCCATCCATTCTTAAACTATCTGCAGCTCTTTAAGTTTTGCAGTCATTTTAGTCGCTGTAGTTATAAAGATTAACATAACACTTGTTACAAAATATAATAGATAACAGATATCAGCCCTAAATTAAATTGTTTATATTTGGACCTGTAGGATACTTCACATAAGAGAGGAAAATTAGCAGTGCTGTGTTTTTCGTATATTAGTCATCAAGGAGGTACTCAAAGTCTTGGTGGAACCAGATATAATTATGATATTGGCAGGCAAGTTCAGCCTCCTTCATGATTGGGTAAAATCAATAGAGAAACTTCTCCTTTCCTATCAGGCTCTCTACAGAATAACTGTAATTAGAATCCTCACACAGGATGATTCACACATAATGATACCAGACAAGACAGCTAGAAAATATTGTTGAGTTACATCTGTTTCATAGTGTGATGAGAGTATAGACCGCTATGTCTCTAGGAATAGGTTTGAGTATTGAGTATGGGGGAGGTATGATTCCTTCTGGCTATGGTCACCTGTAAGGGACCAGGTTTGACAAGGTCAGTCCAGATGACTGTGAAGATAGTACTGTTTATCATCCTGAGGTCAAAGCAGTATTAGAGGTTAATACTAAGAGAGTGAATTTAGTCTGACTGACTGCGCTATAGTTAAAGTTCCCACTATAATAATTTTGACTGTGTAGACAGTCAGACGTGTTCTGCCTGTAAATGGAGTCCTGAGGGATGGACCTGAAATCAGAGGAGAAGAGAGACACTAAACTGATAACTTTAAAATGATACTTAAGTTTCTATGAAAGAAAACAGTGCTGTCTAAGCTTTGAATACGAACTTGAATCATATTTGACTGTAAGTCGCTTTGGATAAAAGCGTCTGCTAAATGGCATATTATATATTTATTTTTATTTATATTTGTTTGAGTGTATGGCGTAATCAGCAGACTGACAAACAATTATTTGCATTCGCTATTTGATCAATCCAATACCCTGTCTAGACTGTAACATTCAGGAGAGGACAGCTAGCCTTCAACATGGTGCCATGTGATTCAAAGCTGTTCTTTCTGACAGTCTTTGTGAGAGAGAGCTGAGTGTCACAGGGGATTATTTCTATATTTAAACCCTAATGGAGAAGCTTAATGGAGTGGGTAAGAAAGTTTGATTATGAAAATATGTTAAATGGATATGGATTATATCGGGTTGTAATGAAGGGAAAAGCTAAGTAGGGAAGTTGGCTTATTGCTAGCATGCTAGCGCTAGTTAGCAACTTCCTTCAAACTGCACGCAGAGACATAAAAATGGTATCCACGAGTTCATCTGACTCTGGGGTAGTAGATATTAATTTACCGTTATAGGGTCAAGAACCTCTTTTCAGCCCATACTACTTAGTCATTTGGATAAATCAGTGACTTCATATGCTTCTCAGACATATACAGTAGATGGATCTTTCAGGTAGTGGATTTGGAACACAACTGACAAGTCTCCTACGTAGGATTCAACCCCCACCTCATGCATTAGGAGTATGGTCTTTAACCCATTGACCTGATTTGCCTTTTCCCCAGCCGGTGAACGATGAGATGTGTGAGGTGTGTGAGGTGTGGACGGCCGACGACCTGTTCCCCTGCAGGACCTGCACACGGGTCTTCCATGATGGCTGCCTGAGTGAAATGGGATACCTGCGCACCGAACTCCTGCAGGAGATGAGGGAGACAGCACACACCGCGACAGGCTGGAGCTGCTACTACTGCGTCAGTCACTCAGTCAATACGCACCTCCCATTGGCTATTCACACAGACCAACCACACTCCACAAAGACCGTTTTTTCACCTTTGTATCAAGCATACCCACTACTGTTGCTATAAACAACACACACTTTATGAACTGGAACACACCTTGCACCCACACACACATCTGTGCAGTGTGCTTCTGCATTGTGTGTATTCTTTTAAGATACTTCCAGCCAGATCCTCTTTCCCTAGTGTATGTTTATAAAAAGCCAGTAATACATCATTTGGAGGCAATGTTGAATGTGTGCCAAGATTCTTAATCTCATAATGAATTCAATAGCTTGTCTTCAACATGAAGGGCCCTCCACTGATCTTTGGAGAAGCAATGTGCAATATGGTAAAACTAAAGTACAGACGGCATAAGGGTGCATTTCCTAAAGTGCTCTTCAGACTAAAGTAGAGGGCTTCTCTTACAGATGTAGGATCTTAATTTGATCCCCCTGTTGCAGGAGAACTTTCTTGTAGTGTATTTGAGAATTAAAAAGGCTTCTGAAGTTTGGAATTTCCACTTGGAATTTCAGACTTCATTTTCCCTCATGCAACTCCTACAAAAATGTCCACTAATTATAATCCACATAATAATTAACATTTCCTGTTGCTGGCGGATTATTTTCCTGCTGTAGCGAACTGGCTCAAATTAGGATCCTACACCTGTATGTTTGCAGACTGTGAGAGTTGAAGCCTATTGACAGACTTTGTTGAGTACAAAAGAGGCAGTTTTTAGACAGTTTGAGAAGGGACATCGAAAGGGCCAATTGACTTGTTCCTCGCTGGCCCACAATCAGTATGGGTGCGAGGGAGAAAGTGAAGAGAACAGTGATAGTGGAAGAGGATCAAAGTGACAGTGAGAAAAATACAACTTTTCATCTATGAAAGTGCTCAGGATAGAGTAACCTTTTTCAACTTGTTTGGATTGTGGATGAACAAATATACTTAAAAAAACTTTAAGCATTACTCTGGAGATTAAAATGTAAATCGGAAACATCTAGGGCAGGTCATCCAATTGATTACTATTGTTGACACTTATGCTTAGTTATGCTCCCTGAGGATTTCAAATGGGATTATGAACTGATCTTGAGCAATAGTTTAACAAACCTGCCAGAGAATAAACAAACACATACAATAGCCAATAAAGTGGGTTGTGGTGTTTAATTAGACACCCAGTTCAACACATCCCACTACGTACAGATACAGAAAAGCTTTCTCTCTTTCAAACATGAAGTCAGCAGTCTCCCGGTGCTGAGGAGATTGAGCACCGTGGATATTGAATGACAGTGAGTGAGTGATTATGGTACACAGCCAGCCAGTGGTCCAGGAAACTGCCTCCCCATGCAGGCTAATCAATGCACTCACAATTATGGGATTATTTGTAGACCCGTATTGAACGCAGTGTGTTTACGCAATCCTGGAAAAGTACAAATGTCACCCATTAGGCCATTTCCAGCAGCCCCCAGATTTGATTCACCACTCCTGCACCCCTCCTCTTTTGCTGTGCTCCTGTTCTGACACCCCCTCCAGCACCACAGTTCCAAATCAGTGGCACAGAGGAAGAGTTTATTTTATGATATCTGGCAGGCAGTTTGGACTCTTTAGCATACATGTGATGAATAAACTCTTTAAGGGGTACGCCTGTCTTTCCTGGAGCTATTGTTTATTTGATTCCTTAAAGGGGCTAGCAAGAATGCAAAGAGCACACACAAAGCCCTAGCTTTGGACTCCATATCCTGTTTTGAGCTCCATATTAGTGCGTAAAATCTTTAATCAACATATATTTTGGGGGGTGATGCTAATGGAAAATCAAACGGTCTGATCTCCATAACCCTGGGCTATCCAGAGATTTCACACATCATGGTCAATTATCCACCCCAATTATTACCGTCTGTCATCCTCATCCTCCAACTCCCTCCTCTCAACCTGCTCATCAGAGATAGACAGCGTAGAAAGACTCTGCATCCTCCACACACCTGCTGCAGATAATTCACTAAATGGAAGTTTTAATGTGTGTTCGACCTGAACTGCACCCTCGCCAAGTTTTTAGTGCCAACACCTTTCTGGAGTAAAATGGCTGCCAGGCTTATATTTTCCTATTACCATGGTCGTTTATTCCATGACAGTTTCTAAGAAACGATACTACAAACCATCTAGTACATACTTGACACACTTGATTATAAGAATAGCTTGCATAATAAGCACACCAGGGCATTCTGGATCATGTCTGACGCACGCTGAACTGAATATGGACACACTGCACATGAATCCATTAGGGTATGCTCCATTATAGTGCATATGAGTGCAGCGGGGCACACTTTGTGCTGCCCCCTACTTGACTATAATAATAATAATATGCCATTTAGCAGACGTGAGTTTGTATCAGATCTCTCCCCATTAACAGTGACCTTCCCTCCTTTTTCCCATAGGACAACGTGAACCTGCTCCTGACTGAAGAGGAGATGTACAGCCTGATGGAAACCTTCAAGCAGTGCAAGATCATCCCTGGTCAGTCATAATGTCATGGTGGTGCTGCACCTCTAGAAAGCACAGCTGACAGATCTGCATTATCTGGGACAAGTAGGCTTTATTGGGTATAGAACTGTAGACAGTGATTAATAGATCAATACCCCCAGTACATTGTGTATACAGGGTTGTTTTCATACACTTCAAGCATCTCTGAACCAACCCTCTAAGCACATAAGCAAAGGGTTACTGAGAACAGAATGGTGCCAAAAGCTCTCTGTTTTTGTAATGCACATGTTCATAGTAACTAATCAATATGTCTCTGTCATTATTGGTAACTACCCGTTACTGTATGTATTTGTTAGCAATTGTCTGTTACAGGTTGCTATAAAACTGCACTCTATATTTCAGCCTGGTTTCCCATCGTAATGTGTGGTATCACTATTATGTGTTTCAAGTGAAGGGATATCAACGACAGGCGTTCTCGACTTTGTGATATTAATAATACTCATTAACTATTTGTATCTGGATCACTGCTTGTGGAGATGAATTTGTGGGTGTTGTGATGAACTGCTCTTGCTGTGTAGAGTCATGCCTGGTGTCGGATGAGCTGCTGCAGTTCCGCCACTTTGTGTCCAAGCAGCTGTTTGAGAAGGACCTGTCTGATGAACAGGAGGAGGAGGTGTTGGCCCAGTTCGCTGCCCTGGACCCAGAGAAGAGGGGCCAGATCGAGTGGTCTGACTTCCTCTACCACGAGTCCCTGGGAGTGCTCAGGAAGTTCCGCACAGAGGTACCAGAACCCATCAAAACCCACTAAGCCTGTGGGAATCAAGTGTGGTGTGTTACACATTGACACACATGTGCATATAGACACATACAAACGCATACACACACTCCAACACACACACACACACACACACAAACTCTCATCGTCTGGATGCCCTTGTTCCCAGAACTCATTGGTGCGGCTGTTGAGTGCTAAGGAGAGGGACCATGTGCGGTCAGTGTTCATGGGTTTGGACCTGGATAAAGATGGTGTGGTCACGGGAGCAGAGACCCGCTGGGCCCAGCAGTCCTGGTTTCAGAAGCTCAGCAAGGAGTCCCATTCCTGCAATGTGAGGTGAGCAAAACGCTGCTGAGCCCATGACCATCCATCCACAGGAGATGAGGTTGAGAAGTTAATTGAAAGTCTGTCACAGACTCACAGTCAGGAGTTTCTACTCAAGGGGAAAATAGAACTCAATCAGTACAAGGTCATGTGAAAAATGTCTCAAACCTCTTCAATCCACTTCATACTCTAGAACTAATAACGCTTAACAAAGAGATGTTTAATTTAATGTGGTGAGAGATGCAGCAACGTCATTGACTGTGCCTGAGAGGTGTGAACTAAAGTTTACTGCTGGGGTTTCATCAGTTTCATTTCCCCTGTTGCAGCCGATGAATTAACTTTTCTGCTTTGCATACAGGTGCACGGTTAGGGAAAATAAATCATTGAAATAGAGTGTTTGCTGACAATTCTAATGGAGAAAGTCATGCACACGCCGAAGTGTCATGAATCTTTCCCTGGAGGCAGAGCTGAGCGATTTCCGCTAGATGGGTCAGTTTAACAAACCTGCCAGAGATGTTTATCATTGGTGTCAGATCTTGGAGTCCCATTGGCTGAACTAGTTCTTCTTGGCTGCTCTGAGCTGAATGGAATAATGGACTTGGGTTGATTTATATTACTCACCTCTCTTCATCTCATCTCAGTGTTGATAATTGCACTGTGATTGGAGACCTCTCCGATACTGATTCATTCACAATCAGTAACTGATTCAGTCAGTGTGTGTGTGTGTGTGTGTGTGTGTGTGCGTGCGTGCAAGTGACTGTGTGAATGGACTACCCTGTACTAACCTCCTTCATTGTTATGTGTCATGTCATACCATTCCATCCACCTTATCACCTTATGTCCCATCCTTCAGACTCATTGGATTGTGTTCTCCTGTGAATTGTGGGTAAGTGACACAGCACCGCATGGGTTATCAGTCTTTTTCTTGTCTTTAGTGTCTCCAAGCCCTCAATCCACAAGTAATCTCACACAACCTATTCCTTTTTGACATTCCACCCATAATTTCACTCCCCCCTCTCACCAAGGCCAGGATAAAGTCAACTTGAGGAATAATGGAATCATAGAGCAAACACTACAGGTGGGAGCTATAAAAGTCAAAAAACAATTGAGATGTCTAGCCTATACTCCAAAAGCCCTTCATATGATGATTCCATGTTGGTTTGAGCTCTAGATAAGAAATATCCAGTCCTCTCATTAGAAGGATCAAAAGACAAGCTTTTGATCTCCTGTGAGAAGCTCTAGAAGGCTTCCCTCATCAGCATTAAGAGGACACGGGGGGGCCAAGTGGACGTGAGAGGGTCTGGTCCCTATGCCAAGGACTGAGCATGTATTCTAATTCACCTTTTAGGTCAGACACAACAACAAGCTGCTCTATTAGCTGTGTTTTACAGCTTCTGCATAGAGCTTACTCACGATGCATAATATAGACATAATATTAAACCGGAGAGTGTAACAAGACAGAGGATGTAGCAGAAAGTGTTCAAGTATTCATCTTTCATAGATGAGGTTCATATGCAGAGCAGACCTTGAGCCTCTCTTTTCCTCTATCTTTAATAATTCATGAGTTGGGCTGTGGCCTGGAAGAGAGCCATTTGGTTTCAATAACCCACTGAGATATTTTCAGTGGGAATGTGGTTTTGCACTAGATTTGCACCTGACCTCTTCACAGCTGAAACAAATTACTTTTCAAATCAAAAGGGTGTCTTGTCCTTGGCATACATGTTGGAAACTCAATGCCACCAATTGTAGTGTATAGTGAATCTGTGTTTCTTGTGTGTGTTTACTGGTGCAGTATTAGCCATGTTGGCCCCATATCTGACAGCAGCCCAGCCAGCTCCAGCAGTGAGAGAAGCACTCAGAAAGATGAGAAAAGGTATTTACTAAATATAATTGTGTGTTTGCAGGCCTGAATGCATGCCTGAGTGTGTGCGGTGTGTGTGTGTGTGTGTGTGTGTGTGTGTGTGTGTGTGTGTGTCTGTCCTTAGTTGACCTAAGTTTAGAGGATATGGCTCCCTAACCTCCTCTCTGTCCCAATCACCAGACCAGTGAGCTGGGATGACTTCCTGAGGGAAAGTGCCATCTACATCCTGGCTGCCCGGCCCAACAGCTCGGCAATGCACATCCGCCTGCCACTATAGCCCAAAAGACCTCACCCTGCATGGGCCGGGCCCCATCATAGAGAGAAGGCCTCCCCTGGAAGTCCCTGTGGAGGACAGGTGGAGAGCCGGTACCATGGCACTGTAGGGGAATACTGCACCACTCAGAGACTGGACAGGACAGAACAGAACAAGCCATCAACAGATCTCCTGCTTCACACCATAGATCAATGACCAACTGACAGCAACAATCAACGACCAACTGACATCACCAGTCAAAGACCCACTGACAACAACAATCAATGACCTACAAGTATTTACTAAGGGTAAAATGATAAACAACCTGACAACACAAGCTGACAACCCACTGGTTATAGACACTCATGAAACACTGAGGATAAAAGGCAACAGCCCATTTTCAACACAAGCCAACAATTCACTGATGCTTTGAAGTCTTGTGGTATCCTGGGTGGCACACTTTCCTCTAAATGATAACTACTATATACAGTCAATTTGTCATGTTACAGTCTTACAAACCTCTGTATGATCAATTCAATTGGATTAGAATGACATTGATAGACTGTCTTATGCTATCACATATCCTGCTATTGGGTAAAGCATCATATTTGGATCAGCTTCTGTATTATATCACTGTATTGTATCACTTGGCATCATAACTTGTTGATCATATAATAGTATCTGTCATTTAGGGAGATTTTGAAGCCCCTTCAAATCTTGGTTAATGAGTGTATAGGATTGACCGTGCAACTGCTCCTGATCAGCACATGTACCAAACAGGAATAACAGCTATCTGCATACATAATATTATATATTAAGAAATGCCATACATACAAGTGTAATTACATATAATATTATGCATTAAAAAGCTGTATTTATTCCTGTACCCTATAAGCTATTTTCAGTTTTTCCACTCACTTGTTCAAGATCCATTTATTTTTGATGATTATGATGAAGGTTGTGAATTTGCTATTGTAATGGACACTAACCCAGTATCTGGCCTGTAGATTCAGCCATAAGTACATTTTCTCTTGTAATGTAGTAGTACAACCACTACATATGTATGCTATGACAAAGTAGAATTATCTGCTGCTGCCTTTCCAATCTTTTATTTGAACACTGTAATTTAGATTTGTATGGCTTTGAAGATTATTTCTTGGAATTTAAATCATGCATTTGAAAAGAATATCTCCTTAGGATGAAGGTTGGAGCCCATGCATTAGGCATTCATGATACTTGCATAAGCATTGCTTCAGACCTGACTTGTACATTAACTATAAAATGTATTGGCTTTATGAAGTGACATTACAGTTTGTGTTAGTTAGGGGAACATGTTGATACATTTTCCCAGGTGCTACAGTTATCATGTTTATGCTTATGTAATGAAGGTCTCCTTGTCTGGTATCCTGGCCTGACATAGGCCATTACTTGAATCCTAAGAGGGTAAAGGCTGGGGAATATGTGACAGTGCTGAAATAAATTAATGGCATTAACCCTCCTGAATGACTCTCTGTACTACGTATTTCTATGCTAAGTGTCCAATTCCCAAGGAACAAAAATAATGGCTTTACATAAATAATTCATTTTAACACACCATCAAAACCATTATCTGACCATTTCCCTAAAGCAGCAAAAGATTAAATGGCCATTGAGAGTTTTTAGTGTCTTTACTAGACGACGTCTGCTCTATCAAGATAAATCGAACTGTTCAAAACAGTAAATAAATAAACGGCAAGAGCACTGTAGCTAGTAGTGACTAACCATTGTACCCTTAGCAGCTAACTGGACAAACAAAGTAGCTTGCCCAGGGTGTGTTGAGTGCAGAGTGGAGTGGAGAGGCTCATTGAAACCCCTCTAAGGTGTGCATGCTGGCTCCAGTGAGCGTGAAAGGCACAGAGTAAACCGCATTCTTCCGGGCTGTTTGGTTTTGAATGGAGCCCTACCTTGTGGTGGGAGTAAAATATGAACAGCGTGTGGCTACTGCCACAAACACCACTGAGCACTATCCCGAGGGTTTGTCAATATTGTTCTGCTGAGAAATAAAATATTGGATAATGTAGCCATCTCTAAATTGAGATACAAGCTTGGAGAAAGAGAGTGAGGGAGAATCCTTTCTTAGATTATGATATTCTAGTCCCATGTTAACTGGCAACTCTGTAAAAAGTAACAGGTAGGGCTACGTCAACACAAAACTGAGCTCTGAAGCACCTCAACCAATGTGTAAAGTCGCATTTGATTTAGCCTTATAACATTTTGCTCACAGCAATGCTATTATTTATCACAGCAATGAACTACTAAGAGTGACAGCAGGTTCAGGGCCCATTAAAGCCAGAGTGTGTCTATGCAGAGCCCCTTATGTGACTGAATGAAGCTCAGTGTAATGGTTAGTAAGCGTCCCACTGAGCTCAGGGGGAGGATTGCTGACTGACCCAGCTTGTAGGGGTGTGCTGTGCTGTGCTGTGTTATTGACAGACAGGGCACCACAGGGATGCTGGACAATCACCATCATCCTGCTCCCAGTAGTAACCAGGAGCAGTGTAGTCATCACCAGAGCAGGAGGGGGGAGAGGACAGCAGGGCCTGGCCATCTGTCTGCCTGCCTAATGGAGCCACGCCGAAAGGTCAAGACATCAGTCACGTCACCATGTTCATCAGCAGGCTTATCAAGAAGACCCATCCTGTGTGATTGTTATTCGGTTCTGTACTCTCCCATAAACCTGTAGTGACAGCATGTTCTGTACATTTACACAATTCCCAAGCTAACCACTTTCCTACAAATCGCCCATAACTAAAACATCCCACACATACTGCCCATCTCCCCAAACCATCCATTTTAACACCCGCCCGCCCGCCGCCCGCACAAACAAAACACTACACCTCCCACCTCCCTCAGCTTCCTTCCAGCCAGTCTATTGAATTTGATGTGAGCCCAATAAAGTCGTCTGGCTCCAGGGCACCTGGTTACGTTTTTAAGAGCTCATTTTATGAAATATTGAAGTGCTCCTCTGAAAGCCATATCCAATGTTATACAAACACCACCACCCACATTTTCCCAATACACACACACAGACACAGTATTTAAGAACGGATTACATTAACCCTTAACAACAAAACAGGCACTCAAGCACATACAAACGCACATACACACTTTAATGTTTTAGCCATCATAGAGGACATCTGCCTAAGTGATTGATGTGAAAGGGTTTGCGAATTGACTATAATTAAATTCCCCTTCATGTAACAATTCCAGCATTGTTACTGGAAAATAAGCCATTTGACAGCTTGACAAGGAAACTAGAAAGTAAAGCTTAATATTTGATACAAGGTCATGAGGTTCACTGTAGGTACTACGCAGATACTCTATGGTTCTCACTGGATGCTACACATTTACATTTACATTTTAGTCATTTAGCAGACGCTCTTATCCAGAGAGTGCATACATTATTTATTTTTCATACTACACATGGGGCCATGTTACTATATATACTACACTGAACAAAAATATAAACACAACATGCAACAATTTCAATGATTTTACTGATTTACAGTTCATATAAGGAAATCAGTCAATTGAAATAAATTCATTAGGCCCTAATCTATGGATTTCACATGACTGGGTAGAGGCGCAGGGCTTTATTACAGACAGAAATGCTCCTCAGTTTCATCAGCTGTCTGGGTGGCTGGTCTCAGACGACCCCGCAGGTGAAGATGCCAGATATAGAAGTCCTGGGCTGGCGTGGTTACACGTGGTCTGCGGTTGTGAGGCCAGTTGAACGTGCTGCCAAATTCTCTAAAATGACGTTGGAGGCGGCTTATGGTAGAAAAATGAACATTCAATTCTCATTATGTGACACAGCAAGGACACGGACTCCCTGTGCGGTTGTAAATGAGAACTTGTTCTCAACTGGCTTACCTGGTTAAATAAAAGTGAAATACTGGCGGGTGTGCATCTGTTTGTGTGTGGGAGGATGTCGATATGTGTATATGAGAGAATGTGTTTGTGTGTGGATGAGTGTTTTCAATTAAACATGACCTATACGAGAGTGTCTATGTCTGTGCGAGGATGAGTGTGTATGTATCCGTTTGTGTATTATGGAGGGATGCTGGACATGCAGAGAAGGAGAGAATGAAACAGGGATAGAATCATCTGCTACAGCTCTCCTGATACCCAGACAGACTGAAGACAGGGAGCCACCAGACACTGTAGCTAGAGCCAGCCACTCAGGGTGGGGCGGCCAGCGAGAGAGAGGGATATTTCACAAGCTGCTGAGAGCTGTAGGATGTTGGAAAAACAATATCAGAAGTTTAAAAGCAACGGGATGATAAGTGACAATTCTTGTTTGTCTGACTGCCTGTCATCCTCACTGTAAAGGTGAAGGACTTGCATGAAAAACTACTTGTCTGACTTTTAGCATAGGGATTATACATTGTTATGGGACAATGTTTGAAATAATGTCTATAATATAGCATTTAGCTGGGGTAGTCTAACTTTATTATGGTCCTAGAAATCTAAATATTTTCGAGCCCGATGGCCCATTACAGGTCGACACTACCACCTTGTGGTAAGAAAGTGACACTGCACGCGCTATCTGACAGTCATGGAAGAAAGGAGGCGGAGCACTCTGGAATGACGGCGAGGTTGTTTGTCAACAACAGAACGTTGGAAAATGGTTAAATAAAAGAAACGAGCAATATAGTGGTGTAAACTAACATCAATTCTAAGGTATGTTTTTTTTTTTTTCAATATACATACTGTTCCTTCTTTGTTGATGTGCTTCTTGTCAACGTTAACCAGATATAGCCGTAGAGGTAGATAGCTAGCATCCCTCCCTCCCTCCCTCACTCACTCACTCAGCAGATCGAAAATACCTCCCCTACCTTAACAACGTCACATTAGCTAGTTGGGCTAAGTTAGCTGCTGGCTAACGACGTTTTAGTCAGCTAGCTAGCCAGATAACGCCGGTTCACGACAAACAGTAGCTAGACAGAGAGCTGCTAAACAACAGGCTGTGCAACATTTTGCATTTTTTGATATTATTATTGTTGCCTGTTCCTGGAAACTATTCACAATATCAGTGTGCTGCATGACCATGACAATAACTGCTGCTGATAGATATATACAGTGCTGTGAAAAAATATATATGCCCCTTTTCAGAATGTTTTCTATTTTTGCATATTTATTTTACACTGAATGTTATCAGATCTTCAACCAAAACCTAATATTAGTTCAAGGGAACCTGAGTGAACAAATACTTTTTTTATACTTATTACATTTATTTAATAAACAAAGTTATGCAACACCAAATGCCCCTGTGTGAGAAAGTAATTGACCCCCTTACACTCAATAACTTGTTGTGCCACTTTAGCTGCAATGACTGCAACCAAACACTTTCTTTTGGTTGATTAGTTTGTCACATCGCTGTGTAAGAATTTTGGGCCACTCTTCCATGCAGAACTGCTTTAACTCCGAGGCATTTGTGTTCGAACATGAACTGCTTGTTTCAGGTCCTGCTACAACATCTCAATTGGGTTTAGGTCTGGACTTTGACTAGGCCATTCCAAATCGTTTATATTTGCTGCTTTTCAGCCAATCTGATTTAAAATTGTGTGTGTGTTTTGGATCACTGTCTTGCTGCATTACCTAGCTGCCCACATTCTCTGTCCATAATGCCCCTTAATGTGTTTTTCTGAGACAGTTGTCCCATTGGTTTAAACATTTCCCCAACCTTTTTCCACAGTGATTTTGGCTCAGTGACACAAAGGGGACCATGGGGAACACCAACACCGGCACGGGGCACAGGTGGGACAACCGCTCCATGGAGGGCGACAGGCTTAAAATCCTCATGCACAGTCCAGAGGATGCCGATATGTTCCATGGAGAGGATATCAAGGTTGATTTTACAGGAGTAAGCCTCCGTCATTGTGACTCTCACATTCACGAAACGCATCTCTCCCTCTTCCTGTCTCTCACACACAGAGAAACTAATCTCCCCCTCTTCCTGTCTCACACACAGAGAGACTCATCTCTCCCTCTTCCTGTCTCACACACAGAGAGACTAATCTCTCCCTCTTCCTGTCTCACACACACAGAGACTCATCTCTCCCTCTTCCTGTCTCACACACAGACTAATCTCTCCCTCTTCATGTCTCACACACAGAGAGATTAATCTCTCCCTCTTCCTGTCTCACACACACAGAGACTAATCTCTCTCTCTTCCCGTCTCACACAGAGAGACTAGTCTCTCCCTCTTCCTGTCTCACACACACAGACTAATCTCTCCCTCTTCCCTGGTCTCCTAGGCTCCACTAGAGAAAGAGGAGTATCAGACCTGGAGGCTGATAAAGGGCCCCTTCTGGACCACCCCACTGTGTTCCGCTGGACTGGAACCGGAAAGGAGGTCTCTCTGTCTGGATCCTTCAACAGCTGGACCAATAAGATTCCCCTAACCAGGAGGTGGGTTAAAAGCCCTGGGAAGGGCATCATACTCATAACATTATTGTTGACCTGCCTAAGGTGCAATGTTTTGAGTGTGTACAGTGGGGAAAATAAGTATGTAGTCAGCCACCAATTGTGCAAGTTCTCCCACTTAAAAAGATGAGAGGCCTGTAATTTTCATCATAGGTACACGTCAACTATGACAGACAAAATAAGGAAAACAAATCCAGAAAATCACATTGTAGGATTTTTTATGAATTTATTTGCAAATTATGGTGGAAAATAAGTATTTGGTCAATAACAAAAGTTTCTCAATACTTTGTTATATACCCTTTGTTGGCAATGACACAGGTCAAACGTTTTCTGTAAGTCTTCACAAGGTTTTCACACACTGTTGCTGGTATTTTGGCCCATTCCTCCATGCAGATCTCCTCTAGAGCAGTGATGTTTTGGGGCTGTCGCTGAGCAACACAGACTTTCAACTCCCCTCCAAAGATTTTCTATGGGGTTGAGATCTGGAGACTGGCTAGGCCACTCCAGGACCTTGAAATGCTTCTTACGAAGCCACTCCTTCGTTGCCCGGGCGGTGTGGTTGGGATCATTGTCATACTGAAAGACCCAGCTACGTTTCATCTTCAATGCCCTTGCTGATGGAAGGAGGTTTTCACTCAAAATCTCACGATACATGGCCCCATTCATTCTTTCCTTTACACGGATCAGTCGTCCTGGTCCCTTTGCAGAAAAACAGCCCCAAAGCATGATGTTTTCACCCCCATGCTTCACAGTAGGTATGGCGTTCTTTGGATGCAACTCAGCATTCTTTGTCCTCCAAACACGACGAGTTGAGTTTTTACCAAAAAGTTCTATTTTGGTTTCATCTGACCATATGACATTCTCCCAATCCTCTTCTGGATAATCCAAATGCACTTTAGCAAACTTCAGACGGGCCTGGACATGTACTGGCTTAAGCAGGGGGACACGTCTGGCACTGCAGGATTTGAGTCCCTGGCGGCGTAGTGTGTTACTGATGGTAGGCTTTGTTACTTTGGTCCCAGCTCTCTGCAGGTCATTCACTAGGTCCCCCCGTGTGGTTTTGGGTTTTTTGCTCACCGTTCTTGTGATCATTTTGACCCCACGGGGTGAGATCTTGCGTGGAGCCCCAGATTGAGGGAGATTATCAGTGGTCTTGTATGTCTTCCATTTCCTAGTAATTGCTCCCACAGTTGATTTCTTCAAACCAAGCTGCTTACCTATTGCAGATTCAGTCTTCCCAGCCTGGTGCAGGTCTACAATTTTGTTTCTGGTGTCCTTTGACAGCTCTTTGGTCTTGGCCATAGTGGAGTTTGGAGTGTGACTGTTTGAGGTTATGGACAGGTGTCTTTTATACTGATAACAAGTTCAAACAGGTGCCATTAATACAGGTAACGAGTGGAGGACAGAGGAGCCTCTTAAAGAAGAAGTTACAGGTCTGTGAGAGCCAGAAATCTTGCTTGTTTGTAGGTGACCAAATACTTATTTCCACCATAATTTGCAAATAAATTCATTAAAAATCCTACAATGTGATTTTCTGGATTTCTTTCTCAATTTGTCTGTCATAGTTGACGTGTACCTATGATGAAAATTACAGGCCTCTCTCATCTTTTTAAGTGGGAGAACTTGCACAATTGGTGGCTGACTAAATACTTTTTTCCCCCACTGTATATGCACTTATGCTTACTGTCAGTGTGTTCTATCTTTCAGTCAGAACAACTTTGTGGCGATTGTGGATCTGCCTGAAGGGGAGCATCAGGATAAGTTATATGTGGATGGAACGTGGACCCAGTGGCGGCTCCTAAAAAATTCTCAGGGGGGGGCAATTTTTCTGATGATTTAGGTGACCTACACACATTTAAAAAAAGATATGTCCAGCAACAACATGAAGACAGTGGCAGCATATAAGTCAATACCAGAAGCATTTATTGACTGATCTCAAAAGTGTTGGCTTACAAAAGCAAAATCAGTTATCACAGTAAAAATAATCAAGGGTGTTCTTTCACATTCCTCAACACTGCATAAACAATATTCATTTCCATAAAACACCTCATCTAATTGTGTCACAAAGTTGACAAGTCCAAGAAAAATACCAGGGTTGGTGGAGCCCTCAGTTTCATCTTTGCCTCGCAAAGCTAACTCAAACACTCCGCAAAACTTCACACACTGGATTAGCCGGCTGAGGATGTGGCGGTTCTTGCTAACCTCATCGTTGTGGCGGCGGACAGCTAGCCTGTATCCCTCATCCAGTTGAGTGGCAATGTTCACTCTCCCCAAAGCAGACAATCTCAAACAGCTATCCATGTGGGTCTTTGACAGCTCATGTTTCTTAATCTTTTCTGAAAGATGGTGCATGTCCGTTACACCAGTCGCTGTCCAAGCGGTGCTGTCTGCCGTGCCGCCTTCAGGGTGAAAGAGTAAGCAGGGGTAGCAGAAGACTGCATTAGCTACATCGCAGCCTGCTAGCCAGGTTTTTCGTTACGTACCAATTTTTGGAAAATCCTCGGGTGTAGGACTTTCCCCCTTTAGTAGAAACCTGTTGAATTATTACATTTGGTCTGGGAGGTCCTAATTGTTTCGTTGCCAATTTATCTTGATTTGTTCGCCGACAAAAGGAACTTCTTTCAAAGAGACAATCGAGTTGCACTGAACGCTAGCCATCTTGACAGTAGTACGTGAATTGATTGACGCTGCTACCCGCTCTTTTCTTAGTTACGTTCATGGTTATGTTACGTATGACGAAAGCGCGTAAGTGCAAGCCCTCCCGGAACCCATAGAGATTGTATTGAAAGCTCTGATATTTGAAAAAAAGATTTTACATGAGAGTCTATGAGAGACTTCTGGGGCGATTTTCAACCTGACTGAAATCGCCCCAAAAGGGGCGGGGCCATTTGAAGCACGACTTTAGCCTGATTGGACATTTAGTGGCAGATCAGACGTCTAGATTAGAACACTGATAACTACTGTTGCCGTGATATAATTGATTAGAAAAAAAATCCCTTCCTTTTCCCGTTTGGCAGTGCGTCGCCCATATCGCCCTAATGAACACACCGCCCCTGCGTGGACCCATGACCCAGCTGAGGTGAGCAGTGTGTTTTGGGACCAGAACCACCTATGTTTTACATGTTGTAATGGCTCTGATGGAGAACTGATGTTTACTTAGCTATTTTTCATCCAAATGGGAGTGAAAGACTAATAGATTTGAAGTTTGAGCCCACTGTTTGATTGCTGGTTTTATGGTCCCCCAGCCTGTTGTAACCAACCAGCTAGGCACAGTCAACAACGTCATCCAAGTGAAGAAGACTGACTTTGAGGTGTTTGATGCACATATGGTGGACTCACAGAAATGCTCTGATACAGTTGAAGTCGGAAGTTTACATACACTTAGGTTGGAGTCATTAAAACTCATTTTTCAACCACTCCACAAATTTTTTGTTAACAAACTATAGTTTTGGCAAGTCGGTTAGGACATCTACTTTGTGCATGACACAAGTAATATTTCCAACAATTGTTTACAGACAGATTATTTCACTTATAATTCACTGTATCACAATTCCAGTGGGTCAGAAGTTTACATACACTAAGTTGACTGTGCCTTTAAACAGCTTGGAAAATTTCAGAAAATGATGTCATGGCTTTAGAAGCTTCTGATAGGCTAATTGACATCATTTAAGTCAATTGGAGGTGTACCTGTGGATGTATTTCAAGGCCTACCTTCAAACGCAGTGCCTCTTTGCTTGACGTCATGGGAAAATCAAAAGAAATCAGCCAAAAATTGTAGACCTCCACAAGTCTGGTTCATCCTTGGGAGTTTTTCCAAACGCCTGAAGGTACCACGTTCATCTGTACAAACAATAGTTCGTAAGTATAAACACCATGGGACCACACAGCCGTCATACCGCTCAGGAAGGAGACGCGTTCTGTCTCCTAGAGATGAACGTACTTTGGTGCGAAAAGTGCAAATCAATCCCAGAACAACAGCAAAGGACCTTGTGAAGATGCTGGAGGAAACAGGTACAAAATTATCTATATCCACAGTAAAACAAGTCCTATATCGACATAACCTGAAAGGCCGCTCAGCAAGGAAGAAGCCACTGCTCCAAATCCGCCATAAAAAAGCCAGACTACGGTTTGCAACTGCACATGGGGACAAAGATCATACTTTTTGGAGAAATGTCCTCTGGTCTGATGAAACAAAAATAGAACTGTTTGGCCATAATGACCATCGTTATGTTTGGAGGAAAAAGGGGGTAGCTTGCAAGCCGAAGATCACCATCCCAATCGTGAAGCACGGGGGTGGCAGCATCATGCTGTGGGGGTGCTTTGCTGCAGGAGGGTCTGGTGCACTTCACAAAATAGATGGCATCATGAGGAAGGAAAATTATGTGGATATATTGAAGCAACATCTCAAGACATCAGTCAGGAAGTTAAAGCTTGGTCGCAAATGGGTCTTCCAAATGGATAATGACCCCAAGCATACTTCCAAAGTTGTGGCAAAATGGCTTAAGGACAACAAAGTCAAGGTATTGGAGTGGCCATAACAAAGCCCTGACCTCAATCCTATAGAACATTTGTCGGCAGAACTGAAAAAGCGTGTGCGAGCAAGGAGGCCTACAAACCTGACTCAGTTACACCAGCTCTGTCAGGAGGAATGGGCCAAAATTCACCCAACTTATTGTGGGAAGCTTGTGGAAGGCTACGCGAAACGTTTGACCCAAGTTAAACAATTTAAAGGCAATGCTACCAAATACTAATTGAGTGTATGTAAACTTCTGACCCACTGGGAATGTGATGAAATAAATAAAAGCTGAAATAAATCATTCTCTCTACTATTATTCTGACATTTCACATTCTTAAAATAAAGTGGTGATCCTAACTGACCTATGACAGGGAATTTTTACTAGGATTAAATGTCAGGAATTGGGAAAAACTGAGTTAAAATGTATTTGGCTAAGGTGTATGTAAACTTCTGACTTCAACTGTATGTCAGGTCAGTGTCGACAACCTGTTTATCCATGCATAACACCAGAGCCATGTATTAAGAGAGTTGGGCCATTGAGGTTTCTGCATTAATGATGCATCTACATGACACTTCAACATTCTATGGCAGCCATGTTAGCACCCCATTAATATTTAAATAATGCTATGTAACTGAATGTCTGGAATTAGAGCAATATTCAAAATTCTAAAAGTTGGCCCAACTCTCTAATTATAGGCTCTGCATAACACTAATGAGTGTAACCAAGACAAGTTATGCTACTGTATTGGAAAATATCTCCACGGTGCTAGACACTTAGATGGTAACTGATAATAGAAAATATGAACTAGACAAATCTTGTTCACTCTCCCATTGTATTTATTAACTTGCCCCTCCTCCCATCTGTTTGAGTTAGACCTGTCCAGCTCCCCTCCCGGACCATACCATCAGGACCCCTACATTCCCAAGCAGGAAGAAAAGTTCAAGACTCTGCCCATTCTGCCACCTCACCTGCTACAGGTCATCCTAAACAAGGACACAGGAATCTCTGTAAGTACAAGATGATGACAACAACTGAATCCAAACCCTCATAGGAATATCAATGATGAAGACATGACAGAGCTATTCATGTAATTGACAGTAATGTGCATGCACTGGAGTAAGATGTTTTCGCTTTCCCTCATCAGTGTGACCCTGCATTGCTCCCAGAACCCAACCATGTCATGCTCAATCACCTCTACGCTCTGTCCATCAAGGTAAGACCAGAGAGAGATCAACAAGATTAAATCAAAGTCATGAAGCATTAGTAGATTGATTCAAAGTCTGCAAGATGGAACATAATGAATCCCAGAATAGTTGCTTTTGGAGAGGTGAAGGGAAATGTCAAGTATGTGCTAATGGAGTTCTATATTTCTCTCTCTCTCCTCTCAGGATGGTGTGATGGTGCTTAGTGCGACTCATCGCTACAAGAAGAAGTATGTCACCACCCTGATGTAGCAGCCTATCTGACCAGAGGCCTGTGGCTGTATGCTGTATAAGCCTATCTGACCACAGGCCTGTGGCTGTATGCTGTATAAGCCTATCTGACCAGAGGCCTGTGGCTGTATGCTGTATAAGCCTATCTGACCAGAGGCCTGTGGCTGTATGCTGTATAAGCCTATCTGACCAGAGGTCTGTGGCTGTATGCTGTATAAGCCTATCTGACCACAGGCCTGTGGCTGTATGCTGTATAAGCCTATCTGACCAGAGGCCTGTGGCTGTATGCTGTATAAGCCTATTTGACCAGAGGCCTGTGGCTGTATGCTGTATAAGCCTATTTGACCAGAGGCCTGTGGCTGTATGCTGTATAAGCCTATCTGACCACAGGCCTGTGGGTGTATGCTGTATAAGCCTATCTGACCACAGGCCTGTGGGTGTATGCTGTATAAGCCTATTTGACCAGAGGCCTGTGGCTGTATGCTGTATAAGCCTATCTGACCACAGGCCTGTGGGTGTATGCTGTATAAGCCTATCTGACCACAGGCCTGTGGGTTCTCAGCCTCTGCCTTCCCACCACAGACACCACAGCTTCTCACAGCACAGCCTACACCTTTACACCTGTATATATCTCAGTTCAGAATGATTTCTATCACCCAAATCTTCCTCAGTCTGCCTTTCCTCTTGTTCAATGACTGCTGTCTGTTTGCTGAATGACTAAAATGTAAAATGTTATAGACATAGATGAGCACTAGTTAGCAGACTAGTTATACATAGGAAGGATAGAGGAGTTTCAAATCAAATCAAATCAAATTTTATTGGTCACATGCGCCGAATACAACAGGTGCAGACATTGCAGTGAAATGCTTACTTACAGCCCTTAACCAACAGTGCATTTATTTTAAACAAAAAAAGTAAGAATAAAACAACAACAAAAAAAGTGTTGAGAAAAAAAGAGCAGAAGTAAAATAAAGTGACAGTAGGGAGGCTATATATACAGTAAAATAAAGTGACAGTAGGGAGGCTATATATACAGGGGGGTACCGTTGCAGAGTCAATGTGCGGGGGCACCGGCTAGTTGAGGTAGTTGAGGTAATATGTACATGTGGGTAGAGTTAAAGTGACTATGCATAAATACTTAACAGAGTAGCAGCAGCGTAAAAGGATGGGGTGGGGGGCAGTGCAAATAGTCCGGGTAGCCATGATTAGCTGTTCAGGAGTCTTATGGCTTGGGGGTAGAAGCTGTTGAGAAGTCTTTTGGACCTAGACTTGGCACTCCGGTACCGCTTGCCGTGCGGTAGCAGAGAGAACAGTCTATGACTAGGGTGGCTGGAGTCTTTGACAATTTTGAGGGCCTTCCTCTGACACCGCCTGGTATAGAGGTCCTGGATGCCAGGGAGCTTTGCCCCAGTGATGTACTGGGCCGTACGCACTACCCTCTGTAGTGCCTTGCGGTCAGAGGCCAAGCAGTTGCCATACCAGGCGGTGATGCAACCAGTCAGGATGCTCTCGATGGTGCAGCTGTAGAATTTTTTGAGGATCTGAGGACCCATGCCAAATCTTTTTAGTCTCCTGAAGGGGAATAGGCTTTGTCGTGCCCTCTTCACGACTGTCTTGGTGTGTTTGGACCATGATAGTTCGTTGGTGATGTGGACACCAAGGAACTTGAAGCTCTCAACCTGTTCCACTACAGCCCCGTCGATGAGAATGGGGCGTGCTCAGTCCTCTTTTTTTTTCCTGTAGTCCACAATCATCTCCTTTGTCTTGGTCACGTTGAGGGAGAGGTTGTTGTCCTGGCACCACACGGCCAGATCTCTGACCTCCTCCCTATAGGCTGTCTCATCGTTGTCGGTGATCAGGCCTACCACTGTTGTGTCGTCGGCAAACTTAATGATGGTGTTGGAGTCGTGCCTGGCCATGCAGTCATGGGTGAACAGAGAGTACAGGAGGGGACTGAGCACGCACCCCTGAGGGGCCCCCGTGTTGAGGATCAGTGTGGCAGATGTGTTGTTACCTACCCTTACCACCTGGGGGTGGCCCATCAGGAAGTCCAGGATCCAGTTGCAGAGGGAGGTGTTTAGTCCCAGGATCCTTAGCTTAGTGATGAGCTTAGAGGGCACTATGTGGTGGTGGGGTGGTGGGGAATTCTGACTGATCATACCTAAGGGTTGTGTTGTGGCCTGTAAGAGATACTCAACTTTTGCCTGATGACAGGAAGTCCCATCATCAAACAAACAGGAAGTAGTAGAACATAGTGTTCTACTACATACAATGTTTGATCTAGGATGGAAGGACCAGTGTTGCTGTACAGTAATCATTGATTTTGCCAGTGGGTTTTTTCCACCTTTCATTGTGCTTTGCTCTTCAGCCTGTTACTTGCCATTTGGCCAGTGTGCCTGGCCTTTGTATTTTACCATTATGCTTCACCAGCTATATCAGTTTGTGTTTCAGTGCAAATGTTTTATTTAAATAGTAGTAGCTAAGTAGATGAATAGGACTCTCTTCCATTAGATAGTGCTGTGTATATTTTCTAAATGACTATATATGGTCAAAACAGCTCCCTACATGTGAATCCAAGGGACGAACTCAGAGGGGTGACAGACTAGTAGAGTGGGAGATCGTGGTAGGTAGCCGAGCGGTTAAGAGCATTGGGCCAGTAACCAAAAGGTCACTGGTTCGAATCCCTGAGCTGACTAGATCTGTGCCATTGAGCAAGGCTCTTAACCCTAATTTATCCTGTAAGTTTCTCTGGATAAGAGCCTCTGCTAAATGTAAATGGATTAAATTAAGCTCTTAATGTAACCCTTTTGGACCATGTTGTGTTCATTTATTTCTTTGTGCTAGATTTCTATCCCAATAAAGATAATTGATTTTATAGCATTCTGATTGTGTGTTGTCTTCTCTGAAATATCTCTGAAAGGGTTTACCAGTATATATAGGAAATAAAGCCCCTAGATAGGCATAGCCTTAAATTGATAGCCCCTTGACTATCAATTTGAGTGTCACATATGGGAGATCTAATCAGAATTTATTCCTCCCCTTCGTTTGATTTGATTTCCACAATATTGTCAATCTATTTAAGTGTTATCATGCTAGTATCCTTTCAAGTTCAAGTATTTGGTTACATATTGTTGATGCACATGCACAGGGGAATGAGCCAGATGGCATTCTAAAAGTTTGAAGATAGCCATATGTCAGGTTTAAAAAAGACCTCCCCCAAGCAATGTGGACATTTTCTTCCTGTACACGTTTTGGGGGTGAAAAGGACGCAGAGACCTTGGGCAGAGATTGCAGGAGGACATGCAGCCCCTCTTCCCAGACAAGTCACACCATCTCTTTCTTAATACAACCACAACATCTATGTATCTAAAAAAAAATCCTATTTGATTTGTATTTATTTTATGCACTTTGAGACACACGTTCACCGCACATAGGCCTACACAGAGTGGGAATTCTCGTTGGGGAGTGAATGTTATTTATAATAAGGGTTACATGGAGAAAATCGGACCTCTCTGAAATGAAAATGGATGGCCCTCCCATCAGCTAAATATATTTTACCTAAACCCTCCCTGAATGCTTGAAAAAACAAAAACAAAACAAGTGACACTCCCCTATACCCAAAATAATAATTAAAACAAAGTGGATAGCAGAGAACATGTCTACCATTTACCTTCACTTTCTGGACAGACCAGAACGTTAGATATGCAGTTTTAGAAACTGTTCTTCATCCTGTAAGCATTACAGGATGAATGCTTGATAGCACACAGGGCTGCGAGCCATAAGGTTGTGGGTTCGTAGACCACCGTGGACAATAGTAGGGGTGGAAAGTTCTCCTTTATAGTAAAAGCATTGCATTAATCTATCATCAGTGGTGTAAAGCACTTAAGTAAAAATACCAAGTAGCACCTTTGATAAATGTACATTTACATTTTAGTCATTTAGCAGACGCTCTTATCCAGAGCGACTTACAGTTAGTGAGTGCATACAATTTTTTTGTGATAATTTTATTATAAAAAAAAAAAAGAAAATCCATACTGGCCCCCCGTGGGAATTGAACCCACAACCCTGCCGTTGCAAACGCCATGCTCTACCAACTGAGCTACATCCCTGCCGGCCATTCCCTCCCCTACCCTGGACGACGCTGGGCCAATTGTGCGCCGCCCCATTCGAACCAGGATCTCTAGTGGCACAGCTAGCACTGCGATGCAGTGGCTTAAACCATTGCGCCACTCGGGAGACAATGAGGCCCCAGGACATTTTAGCCAAAAACCTTGAACCTCATTGAAAACCTGAGGTTTGTATTGAAGAGGCAGTCCATAAGCGCAGACGAAGGATATCAAGGATCTGAAAATATTCTGTATGGAGGAATGGTCTAAGATCCCTCCCAATGTGTTCTCCAAATGAGATGTTCGAGGAGCAGGTGTCCACATACTTTTGGTCATAGTGTATTTTATACAGTCTTTTTGCCAATAATTTTGGACCTGACTGTATACACAACTCTGTGGCCTTAATAAAATGTATGTTTTTCCATATGCTGAGCATCGTGCACACACACATTGCTATTGTCACTATATACGCAAATACATGGAAAATCACAAACACTGCACATATTCTGGGAATGCCTACTGTATATTTGTGCACTAATCTGTCTCAATGGCAACACAATTTCCGAATGCAAATTGTACTATGAGTAGACCTACATAAGACAGTCACAATAATGACATAAGATAATTATATGTAACGGAATACCAATTTTATTTAAAGTACATGAAATCCAAATCACCAGAGCACCAGAACGTGGGATTTTCCATGTGCCTGTGCATATGCTGCCACATATGGTAAATGCTGCCAGGTATTATGTACCTGCGGACCATGCACATATATGGGAGACCCAAGGTTTGTCTGTGAAAGAGCCTCAAGGTCGCTGAGTTACAGGAAATATAAATAGACCCCAATGCAGAGGTTTAGGTCCAGAAACTCACTTCTCATTGGCTGGCAACATGAACACCCTCCAAGCAGTATTCCTTGTGGCTTTGGGCCTCTCTGTTGGTGAGTAGCAGCTTCATACAATCTAATTATAAATCGGGCAAATTTACCTGCAACAGTTTCAATTGCATTTTGTCATGGGTAGGTCTTGATCAACATAATCATTAGCATAATCCAATATTTGTGAATATGTCGTCAATTGAAAAGGGGTAAATTGTTGACAGATTTGTACGTATCTTTACATACACAGATTTTACTAATCTTATGCTGCGTTTACATGGTACGAGGTAGACGGCATATTTCCGTTAGGGTACGCCTACTCTGTGAAGTGCGCGTATGCAATAACTAAATTCACCTTTGCACTCCTAAAAAATGCAATTTTTTGAAACTTTAGCAAAGGGTAAAGTCTACAAAATTTTGTCCACTCTGTTCGTTACATATTTTAGTTTTGGGAACAGAAAACGATATTGAGATCAAATGTTTCATCAATGAGAAAATGTGCAGAATGTTTGCCAAAATCCATCTTCTCCCACTACCGGCCACTGGGCTTCCTCCCTCTCACTACTATATTTGGTAGTGAATGGAAACGCCAAGCGGTTGCGTCACATTTATACATCCGGTGAAATATCTGTTTTATCGCGCTGGCTTGCTTTTGCCGTCACCATCTTTCTTGCGTTCTTTATCCCGCTATGCTGACTGGTATGACAGTTTTGCGTCCCTCGTCTAAACGCAGCATTAGTGTCTCACTCATCTGCTCTGGCTCATACTTTATAATAATCTTTAACAATCACATTTTAACAATCAGTTTCCATCTTTACTTATTTTCCCTCTAATGTTAAGTGTCTTGTGTTCTATTTATGCAATTTATTTTGTATTTGAGTGTTCTCATTTTCTAAAAAACATTTTAAATTATTTAAACTATTAGCCTGTGTAAATTCTGTATTTCTTCAGTTTTCTGTGAACAAGAATCAATAAACTCAAACCTTTCTTACAGCCCAGGCAACCAACCTTAACTACAGGGCCCTGTGGCAGTTCAGAAACATGATCCTCTGCACTATGCCTGATAGCTGGCCCATCTTCGACTATGCTGACTACGGCTGCTACTGTGGCAAGGGAGGCTCTGGTACCCCTGTGGACGAACTGGACAGGTTAGGGGTTAAGGGTCAAGGGTCAAGGGACAATGGTTATAAATATGTCAATAGGGCTAAAACCACTCCAGTCCACACACTATCCCAACCACTAATGAATCTATGTTGACTTGACATCAATTAATGTTTTCCTTGAAAGTTTGAGTTCTTTGTTGCTTATTGCTGCTGCCAAAGTTCTGGCAGTGTGTGTAAGTATGAGTTTGTCTCAGAGTTGGTGTGTTCTATGGCATCATCCTACAGGTGCTGTGAGGTCCATGACCGGTGCTACTCTGATGCCATGCAGCACGATGAATGTTGGCCCATCATTGACAACCCTTACACTGAGTCCTATGCCTACGACTGTGACAAGAACCTCAGAAAGGTCACTTGCAAGAGTGAGTACCTCCAAAGAGTCCCCTCCCCTCACTTCATACACCACAATGATTAGCTTTATACTACATTACATACAGTACTGCCCACGATATTCATTACACTCTTTACCTTGCTCTCTCCATTTCACTCTCTTTCTATACCCTCCTTATCGTTCTTTCTCTCACAACCTCAGGCAACAATGACGGATGTGAGATGTTCATCTGTGAGTGTGACAGGAAGGCTGCGGAATGTTTCGCCAGGAGCCCCTGGAACCCTGAGCACGAGCACCTTCCCAGTAGCAGTTGCCAGTAAGGCCCACAGAGGAACCTGAAAACATAGTTCAGATAGCACCTTCAGTGCAATGTATGACTTGTTGAATTGCTTTCCCCCCCGCTAAAACCACCTCATTTTTTCAAGTTGTGACTCATGCAATGCCTTTTGAGTTTAATCTATCTGGTTGTCACCTGTTGGGGTTTGCTACCGGTCGTTTCCTATATCTGGTTGTGACCTACCAGCCCGTCACTCCATGAATCACAGCTAGTTCTACTCTGGGATTTGTTTCTCGTTTAGATGGTGTGGAAGATAAACGGAGTAACAGATCTGCTAAATGACTAAAATGTAAATGTAAATTAAACTGAATAAAACAGATTGAGAAACTGACACCAGTGTCACTGTCTTTCTCTAGTTAGATAACTGGTCACTCTGGAAGTAAAGAAAGGGAGGGAAGAAGATTATAATTCAAATATTGTTCTCTACAGCAGGTTCCCAAACTCAGTCCTGGGGCCCCCCTGGGTGCACATTTAGGTTTTTGCACTACACAACTGATTCAAATATTCAAAGCTTGATGATAAGTTGGTCATTTGAATCAACTATGTAGTGCTAGGGCAACAACTAAAACGTGCATCAAGGGGGGGCTCCAGGACAAAGTTTGAGAAACCTTGCTCTACAGGGCAACATTCAGCCCAAACCACCAGTAGTGAACCAATGTCTTCATATTTCCTACTAGTGACAAGTCTGGCACTTTGAGAGGAATAGGCACAAAATGTGTGTACACCTGCCAAACACAACATGACCAGCTCTCTGTTCGTCTGCTCAGGCCATCCCAGACAAAAGAGCCATTCCCTCTCTTCCTCCTGTTGTCACCACAGTGAAGTGCTAGCAATAAGGGTGGGGTCAGGAATGTGAGTAGCATTAAGGTGGGACACATGGCATTACCTTTCATGATGACCATACAATGCGAGAACAGTACACACACACACACAATAGTTTCAGGTTGACTTCATTCAACTACCTGGAACTATTCACAAAAGCATCGGTCCCAGGACATTATAGACCTAGAGAGAAAGGGCGTGAGTAAGACAAAAGGGAGGAGTGAGTAAGCGAGAGTAAAATGTAAATGAAAGGCAGACTAACACTGTCACCACATCACTCCCTATCCCCAACACGGTGACCTCCACCTTTGCATGTAAACACGGGCTCTAAGGCTGCCATGGTTACCAACCGAATGCTGTGCCTAGTTGATGTTCATGTTGCTTGGGGCTCTAGAGCATTCCACGAGTACTGTCGACAAGACCGAGGACGACAGGTGGGCGTGCCAGTCAAGGAGGCTCATGGGGAGGCATGCCAGTGTGTGTATCACTCCTCCACCCAGAAAATCCTCTGCTGACACAGGCTGTTTGGAATGCATGTAGCAGATAGGAAGAAACCCAGGGAACTGAGCCTTACGCCTCGATCACACCTACAGCGTCATTGCATTTTGGTACACCACAAGTACATTCATTTCCAATGGAACGCTGCGTTTGCCTTGCAGAGTCTGTGCATTCTGTGTGGTGCATACGTTGGATTAATCAAAATTGTATGCATAGACGGCTTGACAGAACTGGTAGCAGAAGGTGAATGTTGAACTTTTGTTGCACACACATGCAGATGATGCAGTGTACCATTTGGCACAATGAGTGTGATCAAGGCATTATTGGTGAAGAGCAGAAGAACAAGCCCTTAGAATCGGAAACGTTGACAAACTGCATATCTAGAAAATCTAAATCAATCAAATAAAAGCGTTAAGTCACATGCTTCGTAAACAACAGGTGTGGACTAACAGTGAAATGCTTACTTACAGGCCCTTCCCAACAATGCAGATAAAGAAAATAGAGAAATAATAGAAAAGTAAAAACACATAATAAAAGATACACAATGAGTAACAATAACATGACTATATAAGGGGTACCAGTGCTGAGTCAATGTGCAGGGGTACGAGGTAGTTGAGGTAGATACTGTATGTACATATAACTAGGAATAAAGTGACAGGTAGTAATTAGTAGCAGCAGCGTATGTGATGAGTCAAAAGAGTTTGTGCACAGTCAATGCAGATAGTTAAATGGTTAACCGAATAGCTACCTGGACTAACTTTTATTTAGCAGTCTTATGGCTTGTGGGTAGAAGCTGTTCAGGGTCCTGTTGGTTCCAGACTTGGTGCATACAGCACAAAACATTTGCTTAGTTTTATCACTACTTTCCACAAAAAGACTATTCCATTAATGGTAGAGTCAGACAGAAAGTTAATGATTCCACACAAATGTGTCATGAATTAGCCTCAAATTAGTTTTTCCTTTGTATACCAACTAGCCATGTTAGAGGTGAGCTTAGAGGGCTTCTGATACCTATATACAGTAGGTGGTGGTATGATTTGTCAGTTTTACTAGCCATGCAGTTTCAGAATAATCAGAGTGAACACAATATTATTTTCTAATGTTTAATAACTCAAGGCACACATTCAATTTGTTCAAAGGCCAGTTTTGATGGCTGAAGTTGAAGAAGTCTGCATGGCAGTTATAAAGAACATTCAGCCTTCTTGGAAGGGCCTTTGTGTGCAATCAGTACTAATATACACCTGAAAACTAACTCTGGGAAGAGTTTAAGAAGCATCATAGGCTGCGTTTAGACAGGCAGCCCAATTCTGATCTTTTGAACAATCACGTCAGATCTTTTCACAGCCAATCTTTTTCAGATCGGATCTGATTTGTCAAATTAGTGAAAAAAAAATCAGAATTGGGCTGCTTCTAAACACAGCCTTAGTACTATGAAAACCAATAAATAAGATAAAATTATGATCTTGGTGCTTAGGAAACTCCCCTCTGGGTGATCTGGAATAAGTTATGGGTAGCACAGGGCTGTATTCTATGAAAAGTACACGAGTAGTGCAAATCTATTTCACATTTTAGTTGGGGCCCAGTTAAGCAGTAGAATTAAGGGCCACTACAAAAGCAAACATTGTGGTCTTCCAAACCTCTACCATCAGACGGGTTCAATTCCATTTCAGTTGAGTCAATTACATTTAGTGATGCACTTCCTCTATTCAAATTCAAACAGGTTTAAACATTGCATATATTCTTGGCAAGAGTTTGTCCAGCTCCATTGCCAAGATCAGGCAGCCAGAATCAGATTGGCAAAGTTGGCTCATTTCCTGACCAGACTTGGGGCAATTCCCTCTACCAGAAAGTTCTCCAGTCACCCCCAATTCTGGCTGATAAAGGCCTCTGAGGGGTGGGAGAAATCAGGGTACATGGGGCTCTTCAGGCTGGTTCCCCCGCTCCTTGGCCATTAGGGGGACGCGGGAGGAGGCAGGGGGTGGTGATACGGCGCCATAACGGGGCCTGGGCTTGGTTGTAACCTGACCCGTCAGGAGCCACACACACCCTATAGTTCTGTCCCTTGTTGTTGTCCCAACGCGGTGTGGCCCCGCTGCCTGGCCGGAAGGACACACAGAACTCCAGACGCTTGCTGGGATCCAGGTTCTGGGGGAGGGGGACGTCAAAGGCAAACGCATCAGTCTTAAAGTCACTGTAGCGCTGCTGCAGGTAGGAGCAGGCGATGTCACGGTGGCTCCGCCATGAGTCAAAGGTCACCCGCACGTGCACAGCCTTCTCAAAGCCAACATTGCAGACACGCACGGTGCCACTCAGGGAGCGCTCGGTCACGCTGCAGCTCTCCAGCTGCACCAGGGCCTCCTGCAGACGGGCGTGGAATGTCGTAAAGTCTGCTGTGGGTTGGGGGAAGGCTAGACGCAGTCTCCAGCGCTGCTGCCCAACGGCTGGACCTGGCCACAGGCTCTGCAGTCTGGGGGAAGAGGAGGGTCTAGGGGTGGAGGAGGAGGAAGAGGAGTCAGCCCCCTGGGCTGTGGAAGGGGACAAGGAGTTGTCTGGGATATACAGTCGCACTGCAGTGAGAGACAGCCCCTTAGTATCAGCAAACACCACGCGGTTCTTCTTAGGGCTGGCACTGTTCCTGTGGACACAGCTCCTAGACTCTGACCACTCTGGTGAGGAGGAAGAGGATGAAGAGGAGGGCGGTGCAGTGCGGAGGCCTGCCCTGAGAGTCTGGAAATCTATTGTCTGAAAGGGAGGTCTCAGGGCCTTTAGAGGAGACACACCCAGTAGGTGACAGATGGGAGGACTCCGGCTCAGACACAGTTGTATGGCAAGGTCCACTGGCATGGCTGACTGCTGTGGTATGGAGTGGTCTCCAAACACATGAAGCGCTCTGAAGAAGGGAAAAAGGTTGATGAGGATAAGGTTAGACTTAGCTGAGAATTTAAAATGCTTGAGGGGATGGGCCATTTTTAACCAATCTGTAGCCCAATATTAGACCTCATTAACTATGTCATTAATAAGGAAACGTGTCAGCTAAGACAGAACAAAACATTGCTATCCATATTAGATTTTTGGGGAAAAGGGGGGTTATAGCATCTAAAAACTAGTTTCTTGTTCACTGTTTGGAGAACTGCTGTTTGCATCGCCTATCGGAGCAGTCTACCGATTATAGCTTCTAGCAGGTAGTCATAAGACCAAAAGTTATCGAACGCAGACGCTATGGAATGCCCTTAGACCTCGTCTCATAAATTCATGAAATAATTTATCAAGCTGAAAGTTGGTTAGGTCAGGATGTTCTAGCATGCACCCAAGATAATTAAAAACCCACAAATAAATCAAATCAAAAATACAAGTAGCCATGGCGCGTCAAGACTCAATTCATTCTAAAATGTAACTTTTTGTTAAGACCTCAACTAAAATAAAATAAAATCAACTAACCTTAAGATAAAACAAGTTAGGTTGGAACACGAGGAATGACTGACATAGACATCTAGAGACAGGTGTTGTCGGTCGTGTAAAATGACCAGTGCGGCACCACAAAAAGCCAGTGAATTTCCACGGAATTCAGCTTTAAGACCATGGGTCAGAGTGACATGTGGCCAGTGCCACCAAACAAGGTCGCACTTGAAGCTTGCATCAGTCGATAATTTGTGCAATAAACAACCAATACAAAATCATGCGGTAGTAATGTGAAAATAAAGTTAACAGGCAAATAGAATACTTACGGAAAATTCACTCCAAATTCAATAAAGGCCATCTGCAAAAACTATCTTGAAGAAAAGAGAAACACGCTGAACGAAGTGTCGGAAAAATCACCTCCCATTTGTTTCCATCCGAAACGTATCACCCTTTTCGACGCAACACGCTAACGACTTCTCTATCGAGACATTCACGCGCTATTTATTGAGGTACTACTCTTGCCCTCAGCTTTTGATTCTTCGCGTGAACCGTTTCGCTTAACCAATCACATTCCTCCTGTCTTCACCCTGGCCAATCAGAGCAACCACTGTGACTGATCAATAGGCGAGACGTGATCAATAGGCAAGAGATTTACAGACATTAGGCTACTCGATTCTGAGATTGTAAGTTTATCATCAATATCGTTGCCTGCTAAGCGCAATGCACCTTCTTTCAACATAGCTTAGGTCTACATTGTATTACTAACAATATAGAGAGATATGATGAGTAGGCTTATTTGAGTTTTTTAACATTACATCTGTAATGGCCTAGATAATGATGTATTGCATAAGACTGCCCCAAAAAATAGGCCTAGATGATGGGCCAATGTTATTTTGCATAATAATAGTAGTCGAAACTACTGCTGCTAATGGCATGTTTAGGCTACAGGGACGGACTGGCCATCTAGCATTTCGGGCAAATGCCAGATGGGCCGGTTCATTTTAAGCCCAGTGGGCCTGTCTAACTTGGGTTTTTAGCGCAACATAATCATTATCTGACTAATAATGGGGGCCTCAAGGGGAAAAATGGGCCATGTGTGGGGTCTCAAGAAAAAAAATCGGACAGGTGTGGCCTCCCAAGTGGCGCAGCGGTCTAAGGCACTGCCTCACAGTGTTGCGGCATCACTACAGCCTGGGGTTCTATCCCAGGCTGTGTCATTACCGGCTGTGACCGGGAGTCCCATAGGGCGGGTCACAATTGGCCCAGCGTCGTCCGAGTTAGGGGAGAGTTTGGCCGGGGGGCTTTACTTGGCTCATCGCGCTCTAGCGACTCCTTGTGGCGGGCCGGGCACCTGCAGGCTGACTTCGGTCGTCAGTTGAATGGTGTTTCCTCCGACACATTGGTGCAGATGGCTTCCAGGGTTAAGCAAGTGGGTGTTAAGAAGCGCGGTTTGGCAGGTCATGTTTCGGAGGACACATGACATCGACCTTCGCCTCTCCCAAGCCCGTTGGGGAGTTGCAGCGATGAGACAAGATCATAATCACGAAACCGGTATGTAAGAAATGCCAGGGACAATTTCTGGTCCCAGTCCGCCCCTGGGCTACTACATGAAGACATATATAGGCTACATATGTTATGCATGACTTGTAAGTGTGTGGTGCCCCATTGACACAGGTTAAGTTTTCACCTATCAAGACACTGCAGAATTAAAAATGACACACCCTCTGAGAATTTAGTCCCATTTACTGATCAGATCAAACCATGTCAGTTAATGTATTCTTTAATGAGGCGTTTGTTAAAATTATTGAAATAATGGCTCACCACAATCTTCTTAGCTCATTCCAAAGCTGTTGATGTTGATTATTCAGCTCTTGGCTAGGTCCTTGGCTTGTTCAGGCAGTTAAATATTACACAACAGAAATAAAATGTATTTTCCCAGCCATGGCATAACATCACTACGAAAGGAGGATTATGGCCAATCCAGTGCTTTGTCCAAAAGTATTATAAACACAATTTATTTGTTTCTATATCATTTTTGTTATATGTTATCTAGCCAGCAAAAACTGCATTCCATATAATGATGATGCAGCCATTGTCTTGTTCCGCCCTACGCCTGTGGCAGGGACTGCAGTGCTTACAGTCAGACAGTAAAACTGCACACAGGGAACACATGAAAAACAAAGGATTAGTCTTAATCCTCTCACTTGGAATGCCTGTACATTTAATTACATCTGCCACAGCAATGTTTGTTCAGTGAGTTTGTTTAGGTAGTACTGTACTACAATGTTTCTGTTGCACATTACCAAGACAGAGGTAGAGGGACTGACCCACCTGTTGACCCAGTCTAGGAGTCAGTCTGGGTCATGAGACTACATGGCTCTGGTTAAGGGGTTGCCTACATGGCAGGGGAGGCTGGTGGGAAGAACTATAAGAGGACGGGCTCAATGGAATGGAATAAATGGAACGGTACCAAATGCATCAAACATATGGAAACCACATGTTTGACTCTGTTCCATTGATTCCATTCCAGCCATTACAATGAACCCATCTTCCTATAGCTCCTCCCACCAGCCTCCTTTGCTACATGGTTAATCCCTAAATAAATGACCCAGGATGAACTGTTTTACACAACGCAGGATTATAAATTTGGCAAAGACACAAAAGCACAATATTATTCAACAGCACATTGTCATTAGGAATACATTGTCAGAGATCAAACCCTGCATTCAGGTTCAGATAAGGATGTACCGGCTTGCTTGCAGCTGGTTATTTTTTAAAACTTTTTTTCAACTAATCACACAGCCTTAAAATGGCCTTCCCATTCAAACATGATACACTAAAAACAAGTGTTTGCGTGAATGATGCCGATTAATATTTATATACTTCAAGGGTGTCTCCTAGGATGCAGATGGAGTTATTTATGACAGTTAAAAACTAGTTATGCCTGTATATAATACCTGATGCTAATTAAAACTTAAAGGTTTCTTACAGGGCTACTTGTCTCTCTGCCTATGTGCCAGCCTGTGAGCCTCATATGCCCTGGGGAAAACTGGTTCTTTTTCTAGGCCAAAGCCTACTTTTTCTCTCTCCGAAATGTGATTCAATGATGAAGGATAGCTGGCAAGAATAGGAGAAAAGTAGTCTTATCCCTAATATCTCCCAAGATAGTTGACTCTGTCTCTGAATATCAGAAGTGGTCATAGATTTTTAGTTTTTCCATGTATTGACTAACTGTACATTTCACATCAGAGGGCACCATCAGACCAACTTATTGAATGGCCTACTCCATGAAGTTTGCACTTGTGTCTAAAAAACATGCTTCTTTACCCTTAAGTGTGTGTACGTACATTACTGTGTTTATACATGGGATATTGTTTTTCAACAGGAAAAGTAAAACAAAAAGCTGGAGTGCATCTTTAAACGACGATCTCTGTAAGTCTGGAACTGATGGTTAGGCTTCAATTAGCTGGGGCACTGGGGATTTAGTGTAAATAAGGAGAAGATTATTGAGGAATACTGTCACGATCGTCGGAAGGAGCGGACCAATACGCAGCGCGTGGAGTGAACATGATGACTTTATTAATAAAGCAACCACGACAAAACAACAAATGACGATAATGAAGTCCTCAGTGACACGACTGAACACGGAACAATAACCCACAAAACACAGGAGAAAACACACAGAATATATATGGCTCCCAATCAGAGATAACGAGCCGACAGCTGACACTCGTTACCTCCGATTGGGAGTCATTAACCAATCACCAAAAACACAAACAAATGAAACTCACCCAACCCAACACCACCAAATGAAATACACCCTGGCTCTAACACACAGTCCTTGGAGCCAGAGTGTGACAGTACCCCCCCCTAAAGGTGCGCACTCCGGGCGCACCAGCATACCGTCTAGGGGAGGGTCTGGGTGGGCGTCTGTCCCCGGTGGCGGCTCTGGCCCCGGTCGTGATCCCCACCCCACCGCAGTCACAACCTGCTTCGGTAGCCTCCTCCCAATGACCACCCTCCAACTAACCCCACCTGGACTAAGGGGCAACACCGGACTAAGGGGCAGCATCGGACTAAGGGGCAGTACCGGACTACGGGGCAGTACCGGACTAAGGGGCAGTACCGGACTAAGGGGCAGTACCAGGCTAAGGGACAGCACCAGGATAAGGAACAGCACCAGGATAAGGAGCAACACCGAGCTAAGGGGCAGCACCTGACTAAATGGCGGATCCTGGCTGGCTGGCTCATGGCTGGCTGGACGGATCTGGCTGCTCATGGCTGGCTGACGGATCTGGCTGCTCATGGCTGGCTGGACGGATCTGGCTGCTCATGGCCGACTGACGGATCTGGCTGATCCTGTCTGGCAGAAGGCTCTGGCTGATCCTGTCTGGCAGAAGGCTCTGGCTGATCCTGTCTGGCAGAAGGCTCTGGCTGATCCTGTCTGGCAGAAGGCTCTGGCTGATCCTGTCTGGCGGAAGGCTCTGGCTGATCCTGTCTGGCGGAAGGCTCTGGCTGATCCTGTCTGGCAGACGGCTCTGGCTGATCCTGTCTGGCGGAAGGCTCTGACGGCGTTGGGCAGACGGGCAGTTCAGACGGCGTTGGGCAGACGGACAGTTCAGGCCCCGTTGGGCAGACGGCAGACTCTGGCCGTCTGAGGCGCATCGTAGGCCTGGTGCGTGGTGCCGGAACAGGAGGTACCGGGCTGAGGACACGCATCTCAGGGCTAGTGCGGGAGAAGCAACAGGGCATGCTGGACCCTGGGGACGCACCGTAGGCCTGATGCGTGGTGCCGGAACTGGAGGTACCGGGCTGAGGACACGCATCTCAGGGCTAGTGCGGGAAGCAGCAACAGGGCATGCTTGGCCCTGGGGACGCACCGTAGGCCTGATGCGTGGTGCCGGAACTGGAGGTACCGGGGCTGAGGACACGCATCTCAGGGCTAGTGCGGGGAGTCGGAACAGGGCATGCTGGACCCTGGGGACTCCCATAACGCCTAGTGCGGGGAGCCGGAACAGGGCCTGCTGGACCCTGGGGACTCACCTCACGCCTAGTGCGGAGAGCAGGAACAGGCCGGGCGGGGCTGGCGACGCGCACCGTATCCCTGGTGCGTGGAGTAGGAACAGGCCGGGCTGGGCTGGCGAAGCGCACCGTATCCCTGGTGCGTGGAGTAGGAACAGGCCGGGCTGGGCTGGCGAAGCGCACCGTATCCCTGGTGCGTGGAGTAGGAACAGGCCGGGCTGAGCTGGCGACGCGCACCGCATACTTGGTGCGTATGGCAGGAACAGGCCGAACCGGGCTGGCGACGCGCACCTTACACTTAGTGCGAGGGACCGGAACAGGCCGTACCGTACGGGAACACACACTACTGGCTGCACCTCGGGACTAGGAACGGGCCGGACCGAACTGGTTACACACCCCAGTACCTCACGCCGTGCCTCAACACCTTCCTTCCCTGCTTTACCCAGTAGCCCCCTTGACCTGGTAGCCCACTGAATCCGTCCCTTCTCTGCCTCCGTCAGCCCCCTTAACCTGGCAGCCCTCTGACTCTGCCTAGTGGCAGCCTCCTGCTGCTCCGTCGCCCAAGCCATGTGCCCCCCCCCAAAAATTTCTTGGGGTTGCCTCTCGTCCTTCCGACGATGATGGCCCTGCTGATGCCGTTGCTCCTCTCGCCGTCGCCTCTCCACCGTCTCGTTCCATGGTCGGCGATCCATACCATCTAGGATCTCCTCCCAAGTCCAGGACCCTTTACCTTCCACCAGTTCCTTCCATGTCCAGGCCCTTTGTTCCTGGGACGCGCTGCTTGGTTCCTTTATGGTGGGTTATTCTGTCACGATCGGTCGGAAGGAGCGGACCAATACGCAGCGCGTGGAGTGAACATGATGACTTTATTAATAAAGCAACCACGACAAAACAACAAATGACGATAATGAAGTCCTCAGTGACACGACTGAACACGGAACAATAACCCACAAAACACAGGGGAAAACACACAGAATATATATGGCTCCCAATCAGAGATAACGAGCCGACAGCTGACACTCGTTACCTCCGATTGGGAGTCATTAACCAATCACCAAAAACACAAACAAATGAAACTCACCCAACCCAACACCACCAAATGAAATACACCCTGGCTCTAACACACAGTCCTTGGAGCCAGAGTGTGACAAATACAAACAAATTCCCTGTTTACAGGATATACATGTTTGCTAATGTGATTGATACCATTTGTAAGTGTGCTGCTGTTAATAAACACCACAGCAATAAAAAACCTTGGATTTGTTATTAAAGAGAAGTGAAAACAGAAAGGTACCAATATTAACCACATCATGAATATGACTCATGAGAAAAATGGAAGTGCAGGTACTGGCAGAGTCAGCGATCAATAGAGAAATTAGAAGGAGGGCCTGAATAAAGGGAATGTGAAATTGACCCACATAGTCCTTCCAGTAAATTAGTATTCTCCCATAACAGAATGTATCTCTTGAGCCAAAGCGATGTTCCACATTTTGGTCAAGTAATCCCCACTGATTCAATTTAACCGGCAAATGCAATTGATTACAAGGCATTGATTTCTGTGAGCCCATATACTAAATTACCACTTATCGACGAAGTGTGAATGTGTGTGTGAGTCATGAGTGTGTGTTTGTGTGTGTGAATGTTGGGAGGGATGGTGTTTGCAGTTTTGAGTGGAACATTCTTAATCCCAATCAAGGTGCTTCTTTGTTGTGTTTTTAAATGTTTTTATTGATATCCATCATGCTTTTCACTTTCTGTTACACAATTATGTGATGTTGCGTAATGGCTCTCATGAAGTCCTATTAAGGAGAATATTATGTACAGAAAGTGGTCTCTACACTTGAGAGGATTTAACAAAAGTTTTATTTCAGTGTAATTTCATGTAGCTCCACTTGATGGCACTGGAGCATAAGAGAAAAATCCCATCACAAATGTTACCTTTCAAAAAAGGAGAGTTTAACTCACAGGACCAATGCCCATGTGTGTAACATGTTACATCTGTTATCAGACAGACCGATAGAAGCCCTAGAAATATTTGCAATAAATAGTCACCCTGCTGGTGAGTGCTGGTTTTGCAGGTGACTAGCCTTCGCTGTGTTTTGCACACTTTGATGCTGGTATGCTGGTGATACTGCTGGTGATACTGGTATGCTGGTGAATGCAATTCACATTATTCTAGCCTGGCTTGCAAAGTGACATTAATTCCTATTGGAATCCAGCCAAAGTGGATATAGCCAACAATTTGAACTTTTATTCACCCACACTGCTTTCAGAATGGTTAGAAAGATACATTAATGAGACTACCTAAACCATCTAAACTGGAACAACCATTTCATTAACAGATGCAATAAATCCAACTAACAGTTTGAATCAGTTTAGAAAAATGTATGTTATTTATTTTGTGTAGCATAAGATTAATTAATTAATTAATCAATGTACATGCAAAAACACAGATATTGAAACAAACCATTCTAAAGATCAAACAACAATAGAGCATGCTGGGAAATATAATAAGGATGGGCATTGGTTTTGTCAGCTAGACCATGCTAGTCAGAGTAGCTTGACCAGCTAGACCAGGGATGGGCAACTTTGATAGGGGTGGGGGCCACAAATAATCGGAACTCATTATGAGAGCCGCAGTTGCTTGAGGGTCTGCATACCCACATCCGTAACCCCCCCCCCCACACACACACACATACTCACACACACACACATTGCAAGCAAAACATTTTAGTGGCCCCCCTCTTGACAGCGGAGAGAACCATTGTACGTTTTAAAGTTCATTTCGTGCAATTCTACACATTTTAGAGAAAATGTTGCAGTTTTAAAGAGAGTTTTCTGCAATACTACACATTTTGCCATGGGGCAAAGAGAAGATTTGGCTATTTTATTACTAATTTCATGCAATTCTACTCACTTTGCTATGGGGGTTGAGAGGAAAATGTGCTGTTTTACAGCTAATTTCCTGCAATTCTACACATTTTGCCATATCGTGGAGAGAAATGTTTGCTGTGGTCCTCTGTAGCTCAGCTGGTAGAGCACGGTGCTTGTAACGCTAAGGTAGTGGGTTCGATCCCCGGGACCACCCATACACAAAAAAAAATGTATGCACGCATGACTGTAAGTCGCTTTGGATAAAAGCGTCTGCTAAAATGGCATATTATAATTTTTAATATGATATCTGAGTGAGACTGACTAACAAAATCAATGCAGGACCCACGGCCCGGTAATTCAACCATGATTTCTAAGTTTAGATAGAACATTTTGTTTTTTGTCTGACATGGGCTAATTGAGTGACTATCAGTGACATAAAAAGAGAAAAACCGTTGATCCGCAACCACATTTCAAAATTGCACCTTGTGTATTCTACTATTCTAATGCGCAACAGTAAGTAGAGACCCTGACTGAGTTCCCAAAATAAAAATGAAAAATACCAACAAAAATGACAAAATAATAATAATTATATACAGTACCAGTCAAAAGATTGGACACACCTACTCATTCAAAGGTTTTTCTTAATTTTTACTATTTTCTACATTGTAGAATAATAGTGAAGACATCAAAACTAAGAAATAACACATATGGAATCACGTAGTAAGCAAAAAAGTGTTAAACAAATCAAAATATATTTTAGATTTGATATTCTTCAAATAGCCACCCTTTGCCTTGATGACAGCTTTGCACAAGCTTGGCATTCTCTCAACCAGCTTCACCAGGAATGTTTTTCCAACAGTCTTGAAGGAGTTCCCACATATGCTGAGCACTTGTTGGCTGCTTTTCCTTCACTCTGCCATCCAACTCATCCCAAACCATCTCAATTTGGTTGTGATCGGGGGATTGTGGAGGCCAGGTCATCTGATGCAGCACTCCATCAATCTCCTTCTTGGTAAAATAGACCTTACACAGCCTGGAGGTGTGTTGGGTCATTGTCCTGTTGAAACACAAATGATAGTCCCACTAAGTCCAAACCAGATGGGATGGCGTATTGCTGCAGAATGCTGTGGTAGCCATGCTGGTTAAGTGTGCCTTGAATTCTAAATAAATCACAGACAGTGTCACCAGCAAAGCACCCCCACACCATAACACCTCCTCCTCCATGTTTTACGGTGGGAAATACACATGCTGAGATCATCTGTTCACCCACACCACGTCTCACAAAGACACGACGGTTGGAACCAAAAATATCTAATTTGGACTCCAGATCAAAGGACAAATTTCCACCGGTCTAACGTCCATTGCTCGTGCTTCTTGGCCCAAGCAGGTCTCTTCTTCTTATTGATGTCCTTTAGTAGTGGTTTCTTTGTACCAAATCGACCACGAAGGCCTGATTCATACGGTCCCCTCTGAACAGTTGATGTTGAGATGTGTCTGTGACTTAAACTCTGTGAAGCATATATTTGCGCTGCAATTTCTGAGGCTGGTAACTATAATGAACTTATCCTCTGCAGCAGAGATAACTCTGGGTCTTCCTTTCCTGTGGCGGTCCTCATGAGAGACAGTTTCATCATAGCGCTTGATGGTTTTTGCGACAGCACTTGAAGAAACTTTCAAAGTTCTTGACATTTTCCGGATTGACTGACCTTCATGTCTTAAAGTAATGATGAACTGTCGTTTCTCTTTGCTTATTTGAGCTGTTCTTGCCATAATATGGACTTGGTCTTTTACCAAATAGGGCTATCTTCTGTATACCCACCCTACCTTGTCACAACACAACTGATTGGCTCAAACACATTAAGAAGGAAATAAATTCCACAAATTAACTTTTAAGAAGGCACACCTGTTAATTGAAATGCATTCCAGGTGACTACCTCTGTCACGACTTCCACCGAGGCTGCCTCCCCTCCTTGTTCGG
The DNA here is from genome assembly GCF_020615455.1 of Coregonus clupeaformis. Lineage (NCBI taxonomy): Eukaryota > Metazoa > Chordata > Actinopteri > Salmoniformes > Salmonidae > Coregonus > Coregonus clupeaformis. Next base: position 5,489,298 of record NC_059218.1, on the reverse strand, counting down.
GAAGGTTTCGGCGTTCGGCGTCACCGGCTTACTAGCTACTGCCGATCCATTTATCATCACTCCATTTGTCTTGTCTTCAATCACACACACACACCTGGTTCTTATTCCCTCATTAGTCATGGTATAAGTGTTCCCTCTGCTTCCTTGTCTGTGTGGGTGATTGTTTATTGTGGAGGTTAGTGAAGCTCGGTGGAGCTCATTGTGTTGTGTTGTGTATCGACGGGAGTATTTTTCCCGTGTGTCTTGTATTTTCCAGTGCGCCTGTTTTGTGCCCTGGAGTGTGTTTGACGCATTTCTGCGTAAACCTGTATTTTGTGGATTAAAGCCTGTTATTCTGTGATTTACCCTCCTGCGCCTGACTCCTTCATCACCACCTCATCACAGAATCACCCTCCATTATGGAGTCAGCGGGAGAGACGCACATGCCTGGAGTCGTGGAACGGGTCCAGGAGCATTCAACTATGCTAGCCAGCTTGGGTGAAGTGATGGCTTGGGTTCTTCAGGTCGTCCAACGCCTGGAGAGGAGAGAGCCCGATCCGTCGAGACCAGCTGGTCAACCGGATCCCACCACCTACACCCCAGCACCCGGAGGGATACAGATATCCCGACCAGGGGAGTTCGACGGGACAGCGGCGCTGTGCCAAGGATTCCTTCTCCAACTGGAGCTCTACTTCTCCAGCATCCGACCGGTTCCATCGGAGCGGGAGAAGGTGTCCGCCCTCGTCTCCTGCCTCTCGGGGAAAGCCCTGGTGTGGGCCAACGCGGTGTGGAACGAAGGAGGAGCCGCGTTGGAGAACTACGATCACCTGCCCAAGGGTCGAGAGGCTGCTGGGTGCCAGGTTATTCTGCTCCAGGTAGAGCTCTACCTGGCTACCATCCACCCGGCTCCTTCGGGATATGAGAGCGTGTCCACCCTCATCTCCTGTCTGTCGGGGAGCGTGCTCGAGTGGGCCAATGCCGAGTGGGGAGGAATAGACGCAGCGTCAGTACGCTATGAGGATTTCACCCGCCGCTTTCGGGTGGTATTCGATCATCCACCGGAGGGGAGAGCGGCGGGGGAACGTCTATTCCACCTCAGACAGGGGAAGAGGAGCACACAGGACTTTGCACTGGACTTCAGGCCTCTGGCTGCCAGCGCAGGATGGAATGAGAGGGCCCTGATCGACCACTACCGATGCAGCCTACAGGAGGACGTTCGTCGGGAACTGGCCTGCAGGGACACCACCCTTAACCTGGACCAACTGGTGGATATGTCGATAAGGCTGGATAACCTGTTGGCAACCCACGGACGTCCGGATCAGGGACCGTCCATTCCATCCTCCAGCACCTCCGACCCTACCCCTATGGAGCGCGGAGGTGCTGCGCTTAGGGAGACCGGAGGAAGGGCCGTCTCCTGCACCAACTGTGGCCGCAGAGGACACACTGCTGGTCGGTGCTGGGGAGGGTCTTTAGGGAGTCGAGGCAGTAGACAGAGCACTGGTGGACCGTCTCAGGTGAGTAGGCCCCTGACTCACCCAGAGCTCCCTGTTGCGCATATGTGTATTGATAATGAATTTCCAGAGTTTCCCCTCATTCCCAGCATAAGGTGCTCGTAGATTCAGGTGCAGCTGGGAACTTTATTGATCATCAATTTTCCCGTAGTTTAGGGATTCCTATTGTTCCTATTGATGTGCCCTTCCCTGTACATGCCTTAGATAGTCGCCCTTTAGGGTCAGGCCTGATTAGGGAGGTCACAGCTCCACTCTTGATGAAGACGCAGGAGGGTCATGAGTAGAAAATGAGTCTCTATTTGATTGATTCCCCTGCGTTTCCAGTGGTGTTGGGGCTTCCCTGGTGAACTTCTCATGACCCCATGATTTCATGGCAACAGAGGGCTCTCAAGGGATGGTCAAGTCAGTGCTCGGGGAGGTGTGTAGGTGTTTCCATAGGGGCAACTACGGTGGAAAGTCCAAACCAGGTCTCCACCATGCACATTCCCCCCGAATATGCTGATTTGGCTCTCGCCTTCTGTAAAAAGAAGGCGACTCAATTACCACCCCATTGACAGGGGAATTGTGCGATAAATCTCCAGGGAGGTGCTGCAGTTCCCCGGAGTCACGTATATCCCCTGTCACAGGAAGAGACGGCGGCCATGGAAACATATGTCTCCGGCAGGGATACATTCGGCCATCCACTTCACCTGTCTCCTCGAGTTTCTTTTTTGTGAAGAAGAAGAATGGAAGTTTACGCCTGTGCATTGACTACCGGGGTCTCAATCAGATCACTGTCAAGTACAGTTATCTACTACCACTCATTGCTAGTATGACGGAGTCATTGCACGGGGCACGCTTCTTCACAAAATTGGATCTCAGGAGCGCATACAACCTGGTGCGTATCCGGGAGGGAGATGAGTGGAAGATGGCATTTAGTACCACATCTGGGCACTATGAGTACCTCGTCATGCCATACGGGTTGATGGACGCTCCATCAGTCTTCCAATCCTTTGTAGATGAGATTTTCAGGGACCTGCACAGACAGGATGTAGTGGTGTATATAGATGATATTTTCATATACTCCGCTACACGAGCCGAGCATGTGTCCCTGGTGCGCAAGGTGCTTGGTCGACTGTTGGAGCATGACCTGTACGTCAAGGCGGAGAAATGTCTGTCTCCTTCCTAGGGCACTGCCTGTCCACGTCAGGGGTGGAGATGGAGATTGATCGCATTTCGGCCGTGCGTAATTGGCCGACTCCAACCACGGTTAAGGAGGTGCAGTGATTCTTAGGGTTTGCCAACTACTACCTGTCACGCTCGTTGAAGGACGGGTCAGACCAAGGCGCAGCGTGATATGCGTACATGTTTATTAAACTTGATAAACACACGACAAAACAACAAAGGAAACGAAACGTGAAGTCCAAGGTAGAACACACAACATACCTTACAAGGAACAAGATCCCACAACTAGACAGTGCCAATAGGCTGCTTAAGTATGGTCCTCAATCAGAGACAACGAGCGACAGCTGCCTCTGATTGGGAACCACACCGGCCAACATAGAACTATACCTACTAGACAAGCCACATAGAAAAAGCACAACAAGGAATATACACACCCTGACTCAACATATATGAGTCCCCTGAGTCAGGGCGTGACACTACCAGAGGTTTATCAGGGGCTTTGGTCAGGTAGCGGCTCCCATTTCCTCCTTGCTGAGGGGGGGACCGGTGCGACTGCAGTGGTCAGCTGAGGCGGACAAGGCGTTTGGTCACCTGAAGGACCTGTTTACCTCGGCTCCAGTGCTGGCTCATCCGGATCCCTCCTTAGCATTCACAGTAGAGGTGGACGCATCCGAGGCTGGGATAGGAGCTGTACTGTCTCAGCGCTCGGGTACGCCACCAAAACTCTGCCCCTGTGCTTTCTTTTCAAAGAAGCTCAGCCCGGCGGAGCGCAACTATGATGTGGGGGACCGGGAGCTGTGGTTAAAGCTCTGAAAGTGTGGAGGCATTGGCTTGAGGGGGCTAAACACCCTTTTCTCATTTTGACTGACCACCGCAATCTGGAGTACAGATTGTTTTTCACTCGTTTTGTGTTCACCCTTTCTTACAGACCAGGTTCCCAGAACGCTAAGGCAGACGCCCTGTCCCGACACTATGACACAGAGGAGAGGTCCATTGAGCCCACTCCCATACTTCCGGCGTTGTGTCTGGTGGTACCGGTGGTGTGGGAGGTTGACGCGGACATCGAGCGGGCGTTACGTACAGAGCCCACTCCCCCCCAGTGTCCAGAGGGTCGTATGTACGTGCCGTTAGAGGTCCGCGATCGATTGATCTATTGGACTCACACGTCCCCCTCCTCTGGTCATCCTGGCATCGGTCGGACAGTGTCTTAGTGGGAAATACTGGTGGCCCACTTTAGCCAAGGGCGTGAGAGTTTATGTTTCCTCCTGCTCGGTGTGCGCTCAGTGTAAGGCACCTAGACACCTGCCCAGAGGGAAATTACAACCCCTACCTGTTCCACAACGGCCGTGGTCCCACCTATCGGTGGATTTTGTTACGGACATTCCCCCGTCACAAGGGAACACCACGATCCTGGTCGTTGTGGATCGGTTTTCTAAGTCCTGCCATCTCATTCCTATGCCCGGTCTCCCTACGGCCCTACAGACTGCGGAGGCCCTATTTACACACGTCTTCCGGCACTACGGGGTACCTGAGGATTTTGTATCTGATCGGGATCCCCAGTTCACCTCAAGGGTCTGGAGGGCATTCATGGAACGTCTGGGGATCTCGGTCAGCCTGACCTCAGGTTTTCACCCCGAGAGTAATGGGCAGGTGGAGAGAGTGAACCAGGATGTGGGTAGGTTTCTGTGGTCCTATGGCCAGGACCGGCCGGGGGAGTGGTCGGGTTTTATCCCCTGGGCAGAGATGGCCCAAAATATCAGCCGGTCCTGGCACCTTGGCATCAGAGCCAGATCGAGGCACCTGCGGTGGAAGAGTGGTTTCGGCGCTCGGAAGAGACCTGGAATGCTGCCCATGTACGCCTGTAACGGGCCATCAGGTGACAGAAGGCGAACGCCGACCGCCACCGCAGTGAGGCTCCGGTGTATGCACCGGGGGACCGGGTCTGGCTCTCAACCTGAAACCTGCCCCTTCGCCTGCCCTGCCGGAAGCTGGGTCGGCGGTTTGTGGGGCCATTTAAAGTCCTGAGGAGATTGAACAAGGTTTGTTATAGGTTACAGCTTCCTCCTGAGTATTGTATTAACCCCTCGTTCCATGTGTCTCTCCTCAGGCCGGTGGTAGCTGGTCCACTCCAGGAGTCTGAGGTACGGGAGGTTCCTCCGCCCCCACTGGACATCGAGGGGGCACCGGCGTACTCGGTCCATTCCATCCTGGATTCGAGGCGTCGGGTGGGGGGCCTGCAGTATCTTGTGGAGTGGGAGGGGTACGGTCCGGAGGAACGGTGCTGGGTCCCTAGGAGGGACATCCTCGATCCCTCCATGTTGGGGGATTTCCACCGTCGTCATCCGACTCGCCCTGCGCCGCATCCTCCTGGCCGTCCCCGAGGCCGGTGTTGGCGCACGGCTGGAGCCGCGCGTCAATGGGGGGGTAATGTCATGGATTCAGCCGAGGCTGCTCCTCCTCCTTGCTCGGGCAGGCTTCGGCGTTCGTCGTCGCCGGAGTAATAGCTGCTACCGATCTATGTTTCTGTGTTCTACTTGTTTTGTCTTTATTGTTCACACCTGGTTCCCATTATGTATTGATTTCTTCCCTATTTAACCCTCTGGTACCACTGTTTTTTGTCCGTGTTTGTTCATGTTTGGTTGTCGTCTGGTGAGCGAGTTTGTTCCTCCCTGCGTGGAGGTTATGTTATTTACGTTACCTACGAGTAAAGTACGTTTTCGATTAGCTCTGTGTCCTGCGCCTGACTTCGTCCTACCGCATCACATTGACCTCCTGACAACTACATTGACATTACAATTTAGCCATTCAGCTGAAGCTCCCATTGGTTACTACAGTGCCTTGAAAAAGTATTCATCCCCCTTGGCGTTTTTCCTATTTTGTTGCATTACAACCTGTAATTTAAATTTATTTTTATTTGGATTTCATGTAAAGGACATACACAAAATAAAGTGAAGTGAAATGAAAAAAATAACTTTTTCTAAAAATTCTAAAAAATCAATAACGTAAATGTGGTGCGTGCATATGTATTCACCCCCTTTGCTATGAAGCCCCTAAATAAGATCTGGTGCAACCAATTAGCTTGGTGGGCAATGTGCCCACCAAAACTCATGGACCAGGCAAGCAGGGCATTAATCAGCGAGGCAACAAAGAGACCAAAGATAGCCCTGAAGGAGCTGCAAAGCTCCACAGCGGAGATTGGAGTATCTGTCCATAGGACCACTTTAAGCCGTACACTCTACAGAGCTGGGCTTTATGGAAGAGTGACCAGAAAAAAGCCATTGTTTAAAGAAAAAATTGTTATGCATGCTCAAGTTTTCTGTTTTTTTGTCTTATTTCTTGTTTGTTTCACAATAAAAAATATTTTGCATCTTAAATGTGGTAGGCATGTTGTGTAAATCAAATGATACAAACCCCCCAAAAATCCATTTTAATTCCAGGTTGTAAGGCAACAAAATAGGAAAAATGCCAAGAGGAGTGAATACTTTCGCAAGCCACTGTACATGATTCCATATATGTTATTTCATAGTGTTGATGTCTTCACTATTATTCTACAATGTAAAAAAATAGTAAAAATAAAGACAAACCTTTGAATGAGAAGGTGTGTCTAAACTTTTGACTGGTAGTGTGATATATATATATATATATATATATATATATATATATATATATATATATATATATACAGTGGGGAAAAAAAGTATTTAGTCAGCCACCAATTGTGCAAGTTCTCCCACTTAAAAAGATGAGAGAGGCCTGTAATTTTCATCATAGGTACACGTCAACTATGACAGACAAAATGAGAAAAAAAAATCCAGAAAATCACATTGTAGGATTTTTAATTAATTAATTTGCAAATTATGGTGGAAAATAAGTATTTGGTCAATAACAAAAGTTTCTCAATACTTTGTTATATTCCCTTTGTTGGCAATGACACAGGTCAAACGTTTTCTGTAAGTCTTCACAAGGTTTTCACACACTGTTGCTGGTATTTTGGCCCATTCCTCCATGCAGATCTCCTCTAGAGCAGTGATGTTTTGGGGCTGTCGCTGGGCAACACGGACTTTCAACTCCCTCCAAAGATTTTCTATGGGGTTGAGATCTGGAGACTGGCTAGGCCACTCCAGGACCTTGAAATGCTTCTTACGAAGCCACTCCTTCGTTGCCCGGGCGGTGTGTTTGGGATCATTGTCATGCTAAAAGACCCAGCCACGTTTCATCTTCAATGCCCTTGCTGATGGAAGGAGGTTTTCACTCAAAATCTCACGATACATGGCCCCATTCATTCTTTCCTTTACACGGATCAGTCGTCCTGGTCCCTTTGCAGAAAAACAGCCCCAAGGCATGATGTTTCTACCCCCATGCTTCACAGTAGGTATGGTGTTCTTTGGAAGCAACTCAGCATTCTTTGTCCTCCAAACACGACGAGTTGAGGTTTTACCAAAAAGTTATATTTTGGTTTCATCTGACCATATGACATTCTCCCAATCCTCTTCTGGATCATCCAAATGCACTCTAGCAAACTTCAGACGGGCCTGGACATGTACTGGCTTAAGCAGGGGGACACGTCTTGCACTGCAGGATTTGAGTCCCTGGTGGCGTAGTGTGTTACTGATGGTAGGCTTTGTTACTTTGGTCCCAGCTCTCTGCAGGTCATTCACTAGGTCCCCCCGTGTGGTTCTGGGATTTTTGCTCACCGTTCTTGTGATCATTTTGACCCCACGGGGTGAGATCTTGCGTGGAGCCCCAGATCAAGGGAGATTATCAGTGGTCTTGTATGTCTTCCATTTCCTAATAATTGCTCCCACAGTTGATTTCTTCAAACCAAGCTGCTTACCTATTGCAGATTCAGTCTTCCCAGCCTGGTGCAGGTCTACAATTTTGTTTCTGGTGTCCTTTGACAGCTCTTTGGTCTTGGCCATAGTGGAGTTTGGAGTGTGACTGTTTGAGGTTGTGGACAGGTGTCTTTTATACTGATAACAAGTTCAAACAGGTGCCATTAATACAGGTAACGAGTGGAGGACAGAGGAGACTCTTAGAGAAGAAGTTACAGGTCTGTGAGAGCCAGAAATCTTGCTTGTTTGTAGGTGACCAAATACTTATTTTCCACCATAATTTGCAAATAAATTCATTAAAAATCCTACAATGTGATTTTCTTGATTTTTTTTTCTCATTTTGTCTGTCATAGTTGACGTGTACCTATAATGAAAATTACAGGCCTCTCTCATCTTTTTAAGTGGGAGAACTTGCACAATTGGTGGCTGACTAAATACTTTTTTTCCCCACTGTATATATATACAGTGGGGAGAACAAGTATTTGATACACTGCCGATTTTGCAGGTTTTCCTACTTACAAAGCATGTAGAGGTCTGTCATTTTTATCATAGGTACACTTCAACTGTGAGAGACGGAATCTAAAACAAAAATCCAGAAAATCACATTGTATGATTTTTAAGTAATTAATTTGCATTTTATTGCATGACATAAGTATTTGATACATCAGAAAAGCAGAACTTAATATTTGGTACAGAAACCTTTGTTTGCAATTACAGAGATCATACGTTTCCTGTAGGTCTTGGCCAGGTTTGCACACACTGCAGCAGGGATTTTAGCCCACTCCTCCATACAGACCTTCTCCAGATCCTTCAGGTTTTGGGGCTGTCGCTGGGCAATACAGACGTTCAGCTCCCTCCAAAGATGTTCTATTGGGTTCAGGTCTGGAGACTGGCTAGGCCACTCCAGGACCTTGAGATGCTTCTTACGGAGCCACTCCTTAGTTGCCCTGGCTGTGTGGTTTGGGTCGTTGTCATGCTGGAAGACCCAGCCACGACCCATCTTCAATGCTCTTACAGAGGGAAGGAGGTTGTTGGCCAAGATCTCGCGATACATGGCCCCATCCATCCTCCCCTCAATACGGTGCAGTCGTCCTGTCCCCTTTGCAGAAAAGCATCCCCAAAGAATGATGTTTCCACCTCCATGCTTCACGGTTGGGATGGTGTTCTTGGGGTTGTACTCATCCTTCTTCTTCCTCCAAACAAGGTGAGTGGAGTTTAGACCAAAAAGCTCTATTTTTGTCTCATCATACCACATGACCTTCTCCCATTCCTCCTCTGGATCATCCAGATGGTCATTGGCAAACTTCAGGCGGGCCTGGACATGCGCTGGCTTGAGCAGGGGGACCTTGCGTGCGCTGCAGGATTTTAATCCATGACGACGTAGTGTGTTACTAATGGTTTTCTTTGAGACTGTGGTCCCAGCTCTCTTCAGGTCATTGACCAGGTCCTGCCGTGTAGTTCTGGGCTGATCCCTCACCTTCCTCATGATCATTGATGCCCCACGAGGTGAGATCTTGCATGGAGCCCCAGACCGAGGGTGATTGACCGTCATCTTGAACTTCTTCCATTTTCTAATAATTGCACCAACAGTTGTTGCCTTCTCACCAAGCTGCTTGCCTATTGTCCTGTAGCCCATCCCAGCCTTGTGCAGGTCTACAATTTTATCCCTGATGTCCTTACACATCTCTCTGGTCTTGGCCATTGTGGAGAGGTTGGAGTCTGTTTGATTGAGTGTGTGGACAGGTGTCTTTTATACAGGTAACAAGTTCAAACAGGTGCAGTTAATACAGGTAATGAGTGGAGAACAGGAGGGCTTCTTAAAGAAAAACTAACAGGTCTGTGAGAGCCGGAATTCTTAGTGGTTGGTAGGTGATCAAATACTTATGTCATGCAATAAAATGCAAATTAATTACTTAAAAATCATACAATGTGATTTTCTGGATTTTTGTTTTAGATTCCGTCTCTCACAGTTGATGTGTACCTATGATAAAAATTACAGACCTCTACATGCTTTGTAAGTAGAAAAACCTGCAAAATCAGCAGTGTATCAAATACTTGTTCTCCCCACTGTATATATATATATATATATTTATATAAATATTTGTTGTTGTTGTTGTGGAAATTGATCTGAGAGCCTTCATCCCTGAGCTAGACCATCTTGGACTAGCATAGACCAGCATGGACCAGTTTGGTCACCAGCATAAGCTGGTCACCAGCATACCATCACCAGCATACCAGTTAGCCGGCAAGCCTAACCAGCTAGACCATGCTGGTCAGACCTGCTTGACCAGCTAGACCATACTGGTCAGCCAGCATAACCAGCTAGATAGACACAAGTGAGATTTATGTTGTTAATCCAGCAAAAACTGCATCCCATTTATTTTCTGTCTATCAATAGGTAACGAGGGTTGACGTGTTATGCTCAACCCACAGTTTTCCACCACAAAGCTCCAGAAAATGGCTAAAAAGAGTAGATCCAGCTCACCTGCTTTTACACTACGATTTGACTATTAGATGTTCAAAGTCTCTTTAGATTTTTTTTTTAAGGAATAGTTTCACCATATTAAAATGAGAGTTCAGTTCCCGTAACAGGGTTGACCTTAAAATGAGGGACTGTCTTGTTCTGCCCTATGTCCGTGGCAGGGACTGCAGTGCTTACAGTCAGACACTAAAACTGCACATAAACACATAAAAACAAAATATTATTCCTAATCCTTTCACTTGGAATGGCTGGAAATTTAATTTAATCTGCCACAGGAATGTTTATTCAGTGTGTTTGTTTAGGAGCTACTACATTGTTTCTGTTGCCCACACCCATGTTGTCACTGATTAACTGTACATTTCACCCTGATCAAATAAACTCTTCCCAGAACAAAGCATTGCTGGGTCATTATATTCAATAGACACAGACAGTAGATTAACTAGAGTGCCTTGAAAGATTGGCTGCACCCCTCTAGAGGAGACAGCTGAACCTTTCACATTCAACCTGCATGAAACGAGCCACACAAAGTTGAACTGGGGGCATGAATTATCTCACTAATGCCTGAAACAGTATTTGGTCTCTGAGATATCAACCTTCAATAGAGAAGTGGTATGGGTCGTTCCACTAATTAGGTACCTTTTGAGTAGTGTAACTTGGTGAAAAACCTACTTTTAACATTCTGTCATAAAGAGCACATGTTCAAAAAATTTTTAATAAACAACTTTTTCCCATCTCAAGATGTTATTAAAATGAATCACTAATAACATTAAATAAATAGTCATCTTCAGAAATGACTTTGTCAAAGCAACAAAATAACTAGGGCCTTACAATGATTGTGAAAACTTTGAGAAATGTTGGGGTTAAGTGGGTTAAAATCTTCCTAGAAATCACAGAGGATGCACAGAAGGACATGTCAAAATGCAGATTTTTTGTAAGTCTTTATTCATTTAAGCAATCAGATTAATGGAATTTTCATGTGGTCTATACTAAAGAACACTTCATTTACTGTAACATAATTTTTTTATTCAATATTTGTGCACAATTTCTACTTAAAATATCAAAGGGCACTTATGCACTAATGTCACGGAATGATATATAGTGCATCAAGATGGACAGTGGCAGGTGATACCAGACGTGATATCAGAGGTGCAAGATCCATCACACAGTTAATGTCAGTAAGAACAAAGAAAATACATGTTGATAACCACTGATCAAAGAACATGTCCTTAAAGTCCTACTCAAGCTTTTCAGCTAGTGTATCACCTGATTTACTAAACAAAAGGCACTGTTCAATAGGTGGTCCAGGTGTCCTCTGACATGACACAAGTTGGTAGGGGGGGGTGGCTTTCCTCTTTTGTTTTCTATTGCTCCTCTATTGTTCCTCAAGCAAGGGGGGAGGCAGATGACATCAGAGGGCACCATCAGACCAACTCCTTGAATGGTGTACTCCATGAAGTTTGCACTTGTGTCTAAAAACCACTATTTTGCTCAAAACATATATATATATATATATTTTTTTACCCTTAATTGTGTGTGTACATTACTGTATTTATACGTGGGATCTTGTTTTTCAACAGGAAAAGTAAAACAAATAGCTGGAGTGCGTCTTTTAATGACCATCTCTGAAAGTCTGGAACTGATGTTTAGGCTTCCATTACCTGGGCACTGGGGATTTACTGTAAATCAAAGATAAGGGGAAGATTATTGAGGAATACAAACAAATTCACTATTTACAGGATGTAGATGTTTTCTAATTTGATTGATCACATTGTTAAGTGTGCTGTTTTTAATAAACACCACAACAATAAAAAACCATTGGTTTGTTATAAAGCGAAGAGAAAACAGAAAGGTACCAATATTAACCACAGAATGAATATGACTCATGAGAAAAATGGGAGTGCAGGCACGGGCAGAGTCAGCGATCAATAGAGAAATTAGAAAGAGGGCCTGAATAAAGGGAATGTGACATTGGCCCTGATGAGCCCACATGGTCCTTTCAGTAAATTAGTATTCTCCCATAACAGAATGTATCTCTTGAGCCAAATCGATATTCCACATTTTGGTCAAGTAATCCCCATTGATTAAATTTAACCGGCAAATGCAATTGATTACACCAAGGCGGTTTTACAATTGAAAATCATTGATTTCTGTGAGCCCATATTCTAAATTACCACTTATCGACGAAGTGTGAATGTGTGTGTGAATGTGGGGAGGGATGCTATTCACAGTTTTGAATGGAACATTCATAATCCCAATCAAGGTCCATTCAAGGTGTTTCTTTGTTGTGTGTTTGTTTTTCGTAAAAATTTAGATCCAATATGCTTTTCACATTCTGTTACACTCTCATCTGAATCTCAGTGCCAAGATCCATTGGTTGCCTCCCGTCTCATACATGAATGATATAGATTCTGGAATGATTCACAGTTAGCAGCACCTTCATCGTGTTTAAACCCAGCATAATAAATACAATGAAAGTATGTTGGAGCAGAGACTGTAGACTGGGCTCCGTGTCGAACGACCTTACCTGGTGTCCAAACAGGACACAACACAACAAATAAAATACATAATATACAGTACCAGTCAAAAGTTTGGACACACCTACTCATTCAAGGGTTTTCTTTATTTTTACTATTTTCTACATTGTAGAATAATAGTGAGAACATCAAAACTATGAAATAACAAATATGGAATCATGTAGTAACCAAAAAAGTGTTAAACAAATCAAAATATATTTTATATTTGAGATTCTTCAAAGTAGCCACCCTTTGCCTTGATGACAGCTTTGCACACTCTTGGCATTCTCTCAACCAGCATCATGAGGTAGTCACCTGGACGCATTTCAATTAACAGGTGTGCCTTCTTAAAAGTTAATTTGTGGATTTTCTTTCGTTCATAATGTGCTTGAGCCAATCAGTTGTGTTGTGACAAGGTAGGGGGGGTATACAGAAGATAGCCCTATTTGTCAGTCCATATTATGGCAAGAACAGCTCAAATAAGCAAAGAGAAACGACAGTCCATCATTACTTGAAGACATGAACGTCAGTTAATAAGGAACATTTCAAGAACTTTGAAAGTTTCTTCAAGTGCAGCCTCAAAAACCATCAAGCGCTATGATGAAACTGGCTCTCATGAGGACCGCCACAGGAATGGAAGACCCAGAGTTAACTCTGCTGCAGAGGATAAGTTCATTAGAGTTACCATCCTCAGAAATTGCAGCCCAAATAAATTATTCACAGAGTTCAAGTAACAGACACATCTCAACATCAACTGTTCAGAGGAGACTGCGTGAATCAGGCCTTCATGGATGAATTGCTGCAAAGAAACCACTACTTTTGACTGGTACTGAACATACATATACTGTACATACGTATCACTACATTGACATTACAATTTAGCCATTCAGCAGAAGCTCCCATCCAGAGCAACCCACAACTAGTGCATTCTATCAAACTAACATGGTCCAAGCACACCAAGACAGTCATGAAGAGGGCATGACAAGAACCTATTCCCCCTAAGAAGACTGAAAAGATTTGGCATGGGTCCTCAGATCCTCAAAAGGTTCTACAGCTGCACCATCGAGAGCATCCTGACTGGTTGCATCACTGCCTGGTATGGAAAATGCTCTGCCTCCAACCGCAAGGCACTACAGAGGGTAGTGTGTGCGGCCCAGTACATCACTGGGGCCAAGCTTCCTGCCATCCAGGACCTCTATACCAGGCGGTGTCAGAGGAAGGTCCTAAAAATTGTCAAAGACTCCAGCCACCCTAGTCATAGACTGTTCTCTCTGTTTATTATTATCTATGCATAGTCACTTTAATTACTCTACCTACATGTACATATTACCTCAATTACCTCGACTAACCGATGCCCAGGCACATTGACTCGGTACCGGTACCCCCTGTATATAGCCTCACTATTGTTATTTTTTAACTCTGCTCTTTAATTATTTGTTACTTTTATTTCATATTATTTTATATTGTATTTTTGTGTGATTTTTTTGGTATTCTTTCTTAAAACTGCATTGTTGGTTAAGGGCTTGTAAGTAAGCATTTCACTGTAAGGTCTACACCTGTGGTATTCGGCGCATGTGACAAATATAATTATATTTTATTATATTTTGATTCATCTTAAGATAGCCAAGCGAGACAACCACATACTGTGTCACAGTCATATCCCAACCACGTATCACATACATAATACAATGAAAAATACACTAAATATACAAAAGTATGTGGACACCTTTTCAAATCAGTGGATTCGGCTATTTCTGCCACACCCGTTGTTGACAGGTGTATAAAATGGTGCACATAGCCATGAAATCTCCATAGACAAACATTGGCAGTAGAATGGCCTTACTGAACAGCTCAGTGACTTTCAACGTGGCACCGTCATAGGATGCCACCTTTCCAACAAGTCAGTTCGTCAAATTTCTGTCCTGCTAGAGCAGACCCGGTCAACTGTAAGTGCTGTTATTGTGAAGTGGAAACGTCTAGGAGCAACAACAGCTCAGCCACAAAGTGGTAGGCCACACAAGCTCACAGAACGGGACCGGCGAGTGCTGAAACGCGTAATGCGCGTAAAAATTGTCCGTTCTCGGCAACACTCACTACCGAGTTCCAAACTGCCTCTGGAAGCAACATTAGCACAATAATTGTTCGTCATAGTGCCAACTATAAAGTTTGGTGGAGGAGGAATAATGGTCTGGGGCTGTTTTTCATGGTTCGGGCTAGGCCCCTTGGCTCCAGTGAAGGGAAATCTTAACGCTAAAGCATACATTCTCTATGATTCTGTGCTTCCAACTGTGGCAACAGTTTGGGGAAGGCCCTTTCCTGTTTCAGCATGTCAATGCCCCCGTGCACAAAGCGAGGTCCATACAGAAATGGTTTGTCGAGATCGGTGTGGAAGAAATTGACTGGCCTGCACAGAGCTCTGACTTCAACCCCATCGAACACCTTTGGGATGAATTGGAACGCCTACTGCGAGCCAGGCCTAATCGCCCAACACAGTGCCCGACCTCACTAAAGCTCTTGTGGCTGAATGGAAGCAAGTCCCTTCAGCAATGTTCCAACATCTAGTGGAAAGCCTTCCTAGAAGAGTGGAGGCTGTTATAGCAGCAAAGGGGGAACCAACTCCATATTAATGCCTATGATTTTGGAATCAGATGTTCAACGAGCGGTGTCCACATACCTTTGGTCATGTAGTGTACAATACAAAATGCATAAAAATGTCTGTGTGTCTCTTCACAGTCCCCGTCGTGCCGTAAGTTGTTATTTTACCTGTTTTTATTGCTTTAGTTACCTGGGGTGGCAGAGTTCCATTTAGTCATGGATCTATTTAATATTATGTGTTTCCCAGCCTCTGTTCTGGAGCTGGGGACTGTGAAGAGACCTATGGTTGTATGTCTTGTGTGATACCGATGAGTGTCCGAACTGTGTGCCAACTGCTTGAACAGACAGTTCGGTATCTTCAACACATCAAAACCTCGCTCAAAGACCAACAGTGATGCAGTCAATCTCTCGTCAACTTTGATTCAGGAGAGATTGACATGCATGTCATTGACGTTCGCCCTACGTGTACATCTAAATGCAATACGTGCTGCTCTGTTTTGGACCAACTGCAATTTGCCTTTGTCCTTCTTTGCCGCACCTGACCACACAACTGGACAGTAGTCCAGGTGCGACAAAACCAGGGCCTGTAAGACCTGTCTGGTTGAATGAGATATCAAGAAAGCAGAGCAACACCTTATCATAGACAAACCTCTTCCCATTTTAGTAACCATTTGTTTTGACCATGAAAGCTTGCTATCTAGGGTGACACCCAGCAATTTAGTCTCTTGCTCAATAGCCACATTATTCAATAATAGATCCAGATGAGGTTTAGGGTTGAGCGAGTGATTTGTCCCAAAAATGATGGTTTTAGTTTTTTAGATATTTAGCACAAGCCTATTGCTAGTTACCCATTCTAAAACTCACTGGAGCTTTATGTTAAAGCTTTGGCTCCCCTCAACCCCTCCCATCTATCTCTGAACACCATCCAGTTTTTATTTCTATTTGCAATATACACTATCGGTCAAACGTTTTATATCCCCCTAGATACAGCCACGTCTCATAGTCACATCATGAGATTTGTAACTGAAAGAGGAATATAATAATACAAATCGAATGGAGTTTCCCATCTCCCCATTTAGAGTATTTCTGGCACAGCACAGGAATGCCCTTATCCAGATTGTGAGACAAAGGCATTTCCTAACAGACCTGCTAACTTTCTTTCTTGTTACTTTTAAGGTTGGAACCAACATGCAGTACCTCCAGCAGGCAGAGAGGCAAAATCCATTCGTCCGCCAGCTCAGGGACAAGCTAAACTATTCCCAGCCCTAATGTTCAATGTAATTACATTACTGGACTTTTTGTTTAAAAAATGTACAAATAAAGGAAACGTATGGTTTAAACATGTCTTTAAAGTGGAACTGACAGCATTTTAAATACTTTGCAGATATGAAACAAAAAGACAATCATAATATCAGTAAAAAATATCAAATTCCCAGTTTATGCTACAAAACCAACTTTATGGGAGGTTTTAAAAATAGGTTTTATTTTACTCAAAATGTCATTACGTAGAGCATGTGTCAAACTCATTCCAAGGAGGGCCGAGTGTCTGCGGGTTTTCGCTCCTTGATTTGATTGATGAATTAAGGTCACTGATTAGTAAGGAACTCCCCTCACCTGGTTGTCTAGGTCTTCATTTAAAGGAAAAACCAAAAACCATCAGAAACTAGGCCCTCCATGGAATGAGTTTGACACCCCTTGACATAGAGTAAGGCATTGTTGGCAGAATAGATGGATGCAGTTCAATGCATAATTAATATAATTCACCAATAAATGTTTTGGTAGTCCAACAAATTTTGATATCAGTTTATAAATCACAGCTGGCCTGGTACACATTGTTTGCTTCCTCCAGCCATTCAGTATGTACTGTTTCAGTTTCAATTACTCAATATTTTGGACAGAAATTGACAAATGTAGCCAACGAAGGCTGGGAATGTCTATACAATCAAACTAGCAAGGGCAATGATCACAAGTCAGTCATAATGTGGCTAATATGCTAGCTTATCTATTTATGCAGCTATTTATTTAGCAAGCTGAAAACACATAGCCTAATGTTAGCTAGCTAGCCAACTACTGGGAGGATGTTATGTCATTGGAAGAGTGGGTGAGTGGCCAACTTCTTCCCCCCATATTGTTTTTCTGTGGCTACAACTAGAGATGAAGGAGTTGTCCAGGTCCTGAGGCAGCAAAGCATCCCCAAACCATCACACCACCACCACCATGCTTGACCTTTGGTATGATATTCTTACTGTGGAATGCAGAGTTTGGTGTGATGGTTTGGGGATGCTTTGCTGTCTCAGGACCTGGACGACTTGCCTTAATAGAAGTAACCATGAATTCTGCTCTGTATCAGAGAATTCTACAGGAGAATGTCAGACCATCCATCTGTGAGCTGAAGCTGAAGCACAGCTGGGTCATGCAGCAAGACAATGATCCAAAACACACAATCAAGTCTACATGAAAATTGCTAAAAAGCAACAAATTGGAAGTTTTGGAATGGCCTAGTCAAAGTCCAGACCTAATCCCAATTAAGATGTTGTGGCAGGACTTGAAACGAGCAGTTCATGCTTGAAAACCCACACGTCACTGAGTTAAAGCAGTTCTGCATGGAAGAGTGGGCCAAAATTCCTCCACAGCGACGTGAGAGACTGATCAACAACTACAGGAAGCATTTGGTTGGAGTCATTGCAGCTAAAGGTGGCACAACCAGTTATTGAGTGTAAGGGGGCAATTACTTTTTCACACAGGGGAATTGGGTGTTGCATAACTTTGTTTATGAAATAAATGAAATAAATATGTAATTGTTATGTTATTTGTTCACTCATGTTCCCTTTATCTAATATTAGGTTTTGGTTGAAGATCTGATAACATTCAGTATCACAAATATGCAAAAGTAGAGAAAATTAGAAAGGGGGCACATACTTTTTCATAGCACTGTAGCTAGCTAGTTTCCTATTTAAAAAAAACTGTATTTAACTCTCCTTTACAATTTACAATAAGAAGACGAACAATCATGTGACATCTTGGTCACCATAGCAATGGCTGACAGTTGGCAGTTGAGGAAAGTGAGCGCACGAGAGGGGGTGACCTGGGGAGCTCTGAGGTACTGGAACGCCTGAGAAAAAAATCACCTTTATAATACATCATTGCATGCATATCATCACATTTGCGTAGTGGCATAGAGCAGTAGAGTAGAGGCACTTACAGAAGATGGGGAACATTTTTAGTAGCCTAGGGTCCAGGAATTGTTTCGCCTTTTATAAATGCATTTCATGAAATTCTACGTCATTTTACATAACTGGAGAATTTGGCAGAATCTTTTTTAATACCTCACAAATGATCAAAATGACAGGTTACTGAGAATCTGAGATCAATAAAAACGACCTTGTCTTGAATCCATCAGTAGCCTAGGCCGACGTGTGTGGAGACACAAATTGTAGGCTACAATATGAGGAGGAAATTATAGTCCTAAAAATCCTTTCCAGTTTCACTGACTCACCCACTGATGTGCAGCTCACTCACTGGTGATGGACGATGTGCTCGTGCCAAAAGCCTATCTCTCTCGTTTTTCTTTGTAAAACAATATTTATATATGATCAAATATTTTGGTATCCTACAGCAGACAGATTAGAGTATTCTCTTTTCACCAGGAGCCATTTGCTTTCCAACCTGTTTTCCCACGATTGTATTAGACATATTGCAAAAGGCCTGTTTTGTCTGCATGCTGTTTGTTCGCTGACAGATTTAACGGCAGGAGAATTAACGAAGAGGCAACTCAAATGAACTTTAATCTATGTATTCCAATTTTTACATTGCAGAGGTACCGGATTCGGCCAAATAGGTTCCGGACGAAACTGCCCAAAATGGAGAGGTGCCGGATCCTGTTCCGGCTCAAATTAAGCACTGAGTAGGCTACCAGTTAAAGGTGAGTAGATTGTCTTTTACTACTATAGTATATAAGTTGCACTATTATGTCACTGTTTGTCATATAACACACAAACACACACACACACACCCACACACACACAGATGCTCTGTAGAGCCTGTAATCAACAGTGAGTGTAACGATCCCGGCAGTCTGAGTCGGTTCGGACTGTTTCTTCTGCTTTCGGGATCCAGTTTCCCGAGGGTTTTGAACGCCTGCCTGGTTGCCGGCAACGTTGCTAGGCGGAGCCTTCATCGCAGACCTGCATTTCCGGTCTGATCATCACCTTCTTAGCTCTGGCCTAACATCCATTCCCGCCGGATCGTTAGCCATGAACATCACTCGTCCGAACCTTCATCCAACCTGCCTGCCTGGTTACGATTGGATCGACCATGCACTTCAACAACTAATCAACGACGCCGCTCTGTTCCCTGGATTATTCAGCATCACTCTTGAATTTGTAAATAAACACTCACCTTCGTTTCAACTTACCTTGTCCTGGTCTGCTTCTGGGCTCTGGCTCTGTCACGAGTTACAAAGCCAGAACCCAGAAGCAGACCAGGACAAGGTAAGTTGAAACGAAGGTGAGTGTTTATTTACAAATTCAAGAGTGATGCTGAATAATCCAGGGAACAGAGCGGGCGGCGTTGATTAGTTGTTGGGGGTGCAGTGGTT
The DNA here is from genome assembly GCF_020615455.1 of Coregonus clupeaformis. Taxonomy (NCBI): domain Eukaryota; kingdom Metazoa; phylum Chordata; class Actinopteri; order Salmoniformes; family Salmonidae; genus Coregonus; species Coregonus clupeaformis. The sequence goes on along the minus strand of NC_059218.1, from coordinate 5,469,625 downwards.
GATCCAATCAGGCTCGGCAGCCGGACCACCAGGCAGAGGTGGATGAAGGTTCCGGACGAGTGATGTTCATGGCTAACGTCCGGCAGGGAATGGATGTTAGGCCAGAGCCTAAGAAGGGTGATGATCAGGACCAGGTGTGCAGATTGCTGATGGGATGCAGGTGCGAAATCAAGAGAGCTCCCGCCTAGCAACGTTGCCCGGCAACCAGGCAGGGAGCGTTCCAGAACCCTCGGGAAACTGGAGATCACGAGCAGAAAAACTAGTCCACAGACAGGACCCGACTCAGACTGCCGGGATCGTTACAGTGAGACTGACTAACAAAGAAGGCAGCACTGGACAGCCATGCAGGCGAAGGTAACACAACACACAGTTTCAGCCTCTCATTTCTCCCTTTAAAACAGAGCCTAAAACAGACGCATACTCACAGATGTTGTTGGGGTGCCAGCCATATTAAAACCAACTATCACCATGTTTACCATAGCAGACATCCGTTTCCCTTCACACCAATAAACATACTGTAAGCTGTTCATGTGACGTCACCATTACTCTCACTCTTGTTACAAAATATGCTTTTACCATATGTATTCAAAATAATCATATTTTATGCAGTGCTGGTGAAATAGACAATCAAATACGTTGCTTCATTGAATATTAAAATTGCCATGCAATCTGATATCTTGTGGTTTCTGTCCATTCTTTTGAAAGAATGTAGATAGTCCTACATGAAATTCTCTGAAGGATGAGGAAGGGATCCATCAGGTTGTCTTACAGTAAAATGGCACCTGGAAATCTTGTGGAATTACCTGCAGAAATCTTACCTACAGGATATCCCACAGGATTTGGGGGCCATTTTGGTGTAGGACAATTCCAGCAGTTAGTCCTTCAGGAAAAAATCCTGGGAGTTATTTGAGGACTATCTGCAGGATTCCTGCAGGAATTGTTCTACAGGAAAGTAACCTGTGGGATATCCTAAAGGACTTCCTATTCCTGTAGGATAGATATTCTGCAGGATTCCTGTGCAAAATATTACAGGATACTTCATAAAATGTCAATAAATATGTTATTAACATTGTGTGTCACCAGCAAAGCACCCCCACAACATAACACCTCCTCCTCAATGCTTTACGGTGGGAAATACACATGCAGAGATTTTATTTTTATTTATTTATTTTACCTTTATTTAACTAGGCAAGTCAGTTAAGAACAAATTCTTATTTACAATGACGGCCTACACCGGCCAAACCCGGACGACACTGGGGACTCCCAATCACGGCCGGTTGTGAAACAGCCTGGAATCGAAGCAGGGGGTCTGTAGTGATGCCTCAAGCACTGAGATGCAGTGCCTTAGACCACTGCGCCACTCCGGAGCCCCAGAGGGGACTGTGTGAATCAAGCTTTCATCATCCGTTCACCCACACCGCGTCTCACAAAGACACGGCGGTTGGAACCAAAAATCTCAAATTTGGACTCCAGACCAAATGACAAATTTCCACCGGTCTAATGTCCATTGCTCATGTTTCTTGGAACCAAGCAGGTCTCTTCTTCTTATTGGTGTCCTTTAGAAGTGGTTTATTTTCAGCAATTCGACCATGAAAGCCTGATTTACACAGTCCCCTCTGAACAGTTGATGTTGAGATGTGTCTGTTACTTGAACTCTATGAAGCATTTATTTGGGCTGCAATTTCTGAGGCTGGTGACTCAAATAACTTATCCTCTGCAGCAGTAACTCTGGGTCTTCCATTCCTGTGGAGGTCCGCATGAAAGCCAGTTTCATCATAGTGCTTGATGGTTTTTGTGAATGCACTTTAAGAAACTTTAAAAGTTCTTGAAATATCCATATTGACTGACCTTCATGTCTTAAAGTACCGTATTTTCCGCACTATAAGGCACACCGGAGTATAAGCCGCAGCAGCTAAATTGAATGATATTGAATGATGTGTACATATATAAGCCGCACTGGACTATAAGCCGCAGGTGTTTTAATGTTTAATTACCATATGTAATGGTTCGTGCACAGAGGGGATTGTCGGGAAAGAGACAAACTGTCTCGCTCTCGTAATGTCTGTCTGTCTTGCTCTGCTTCTGTCTCTCGTTCTGTTCTCGTACCACTCTCGGTTCCACTTTTTACTTTTGCGCGCTTACCTGTCTCACTCTTTTCCGGCCTCCAGCTTTTCCTGCTGGAGCCCGCCGCTAAAGGTGGGGGGGGCGCGGACCGGTCATAGAGCCCATAGAGTTAAAGTTGGTGGACTGTAACCTGTAAAATCCATAGATTTAGGAGGTATTCTAGTGGCCGTTAGCTGTAAAAATCCATAGATTAGCCGCACCGTTATATAAGCCGCAGGGTCGAAAAATGGGGAAAAAGGCACGGCTTATAGTCCGAAAATTACGGTAATGATGGACTGTTGTTTCTCTTTGCTTATTTGAGCTGTTCTTGCCATAATGTGGACTTTTTTTTTTTTTTACAAAATAGGGCTATCTTCTGTATACCCCCCCTACCTTGTCACAACACAACTAATTTGCTCAAATGCATTAAGAAGGAAAGAAATTCAACAAATTAACTTTTAAGAAGGCACACTTGTTAATTGAAATGCATTCCAGGTGACTACCTCATGAAGCTGGTTGAGAGAATGCCAAGAGTGTGCAAAGCTGTCATCAAGGCAAAGGGTGGCTATTTGAAGAATCTCAAATATAAAATATATTTTGATTTGTTTTACACTTTTTTGGTTTCTACATGATTCCATATGTGTTATTTCATAGTTTTGATGTCTTCACAATTTTTCTACAATGTAGAAAATAGTAAAAATAAAGAAAAACCCTTGAATGAGTAAGTGTGTCCAAATTGTTAAATGGTACTGTATATTCTGCAAGATTCCTGTACGAAATATTACAGTACACTACATATATTGTCAATAAATAGGTTATTCATGTTCTGCTGACATATGAATGTTCTCTCATGATCCACTGGTTACTGTATAGTGTGAGAGGTATTTAAATGAGTTGATGAACCTGCAAAGCTTGCGTTTTTGTGTGTCTGTGTTTGTCAGAGCCAAGATGATTTGGAGTAGTCCAACTTGAGACTACCGCACCAGGTATTCCTCTTCTGTTCCCATGCTGGAGACCAGGGCTTGATTACAATCTGTTACAATGGTGCTAACATTTTGTGGATGATCTTTCAGCCGGGGAGTGGGTGAATGTGTCAAAGCTCTAACTTTGCCCCGCACGGTATGGCTCGTTTTTGTTGCGTGTGTGTTTGTGTACTGAGGAACATGTAACTTGGTTCCAGAAGAAAGCCACTTTCAATTTCCTTATGTTGGGGGCTTTCATCAAGGTAAGTGTTTCTTGGTGTAATGTCATCCCCAGGCTATTGTGCACACAGCACATTCAAGCCTGGGATATCAACCATTCAAAGTTGGCCTTAGTGGGAGTGACCATAGAATACTATGGGTTTGACCTTACTTAGTAAAGTATTTGTCTTAGTCACTAGTTAACACAGTCACAAAGTCATAATTATGGCTAAAACCTGCCAGTTTCCACAATTTCTCTTCTTACATTTAGATTTTTAAACTAACCCTAACTACTGAAGGCTAAGTTTTATGTGTTGGTCCACCAGACCTTCCACGCATTTGGGAAGAAGTGTCTGGGAACGAGATTAGGTGTAATGTGACTAACATGACTTCACTTTAGAGCATATGCCAGCCTTTAGCACAACATGTCACCCTTTATAAAGCACATGTTTATATCATAATAAAAAACAAAGGTGGATGAATTGGCCTGGGTGTATAATGCGAACATCTAGCAAAGGTTGCGTGTTCGAATCTCATCATAGACAATGTTAGCATTGTAGTTAATTTTGTTTTTGTACTTTTTACACTTTTTTCTCCCCAATTGGTAGTTACAGTCTTGTCCCATCCCGTACGGTCTCGGGAGGCTGCTGCTGCCTATAGAAATCACTGGCCACTTTAAGAAATGGAACACTAGTCACTTGAATAATGTTTACATATCTTGCATTACTCATCTCATATGTATATACTGTATTCTATAATATTGTACTGTATCTTAGTCCATGCTGCTCTGTCATTGCTCGTCCATATATGTATATATTCTTAATTCCATTCCTTACTTAGATTTGTTTGTATTGGGTATATGTTGTGAAACTGTTAGATATTACTGCACTGTCGGCGCTAGAAGCGCAAGCATTTCGCTACACCCGCAATAACATCTGCTAGATTTGATTTGGTCGAGAGCCATGCGTCGTCCGAAACAGAACCCTACCAAGCCGCACTGCTTCTTCACTACAGACCCAGGATCGAACCCGGGTCTGTAATGACGCCTCATAGCACTGCGATGCAGTGCCTTAGACCGCTGTGCCACTCGGGAGGCCATAATTAGCACATTTGCAACTACTTACAATTTTTTAGCTAACAACTATAGATTTAGAACACGGGAGAGTTACCGCAAGTCGCAAAGAAAACAGAATCTGCCTCCACTTTTCCAGCACCATTTCAACTTCAACATTTCAACATCATCAAATCACCTATGCTTAGTCTAATACTAAAATTAGTAAGAATGGCTCACCCTGTGTTCAAGAACGGCCTTTTTCCCTTCATTCAGATTACAACCTCTCACTTTCGGTTATTTTAAAATGACATCATCTCCAGAATATCACTTTTTTCAAAACAAGCAATAGAAAGCTGGTTGCAATTTCAGTTTAATAAATGACAGAACAAATATTATGTTTAAACTCAAATATACTAATTGATTAAAAAAACATTATTTTGGGATATATATATATTTTTTAATGGTATAATCGTTGTACATGATATCATCAATAGGACTGGTGGAGTTACGTCACACATAATATATGGAAATGTCTGCTCTATCCAAAATTACAACCAACTGATTGCAGCATTACCGCGAAAATGGAGGAGGCTAGTGGAAGGGGGAGAAAGAAAGGAACTTGTCTGTCAGCCCTGCATTAAAGACCAACATTGGTTAAAGAAAATTGTGATGAAAAAAAAAGTATACCAGTTTCATTTAAGGACCAAAAAAATTGACAGCTTTGCCATACAGGTTGCATAATAGTTTGGAGGAGATTTTATATGTACCGATTCCATGGCACATGGTTTATGAACTGAAATACAAAACGACGCCGGATTCAAAACGTAGAGTTTTTCAATTGAAATGATTATACAGAATTCTTGCAACCAATAGAATGTTATATACAGTGCCTTCGGAAAGTATTCAGACCCCTCGACTTTTTGAACATTTTGTTATGTTACAGCCTTATTCTAAAATGAATTTAAAAAAAATTAAATCCTCAGCAATCTGCAAAAAATACCCGATAATGACAAAACAAAAACAGGTTTTTAGAATAAATAAAAAAATTGGAAATATCACATTTACATACAGTGGGGAGACCAAGTATTTGATACACTGCCGATTTTGCAGGTTCTCCTACTTACAAAGCATGTAGAGGTCTGTAATTTTTATCATAGGTACACTTCAACTGTGAGAGACGGAATCTAAAACAAAAATCCAGAAAAACACATTGTATGATTTTTAAGTAATGAATTTACATTTTATGGCATGACATAAGTATTTGATCACCTACCAACCAGTAAGAATTCCGGCTCTCACAGACCTGTTAGTTTTTTCTTTAAGAAGCCCTCCTGTTCTCCACTCTTTACCTGTATTAACTGCACCTGTTTGAACTCGTTACCTGTATAAAAGACACCTGTCCACACACTCAATCAAACAGACTCCAACCTCTTCACAATGGCCAAGACCAGAGAGCTGTGTAAGGACATCAGGGATAAAATTGTAGACCTGCACAAGGCTGGGATGGGCTACAGGACAATAGGCAAGCAGCTTGGTGAGAAGGCAACAACTGTTGGTGCAATTATTAGAAAATGGAAGAAGTTCAAGATGACGGTCAATCACCCTCGGTCTGGGGCTCCATGCAAGATCTCACCTCGTGGGGCATCAATGATCATGAGGAAGGTGAGGGATCAGCCCAGAACTACACGGCAGGACCTGGTCAATGACCTGAAGAGAGCTGGGACCACAGTCTCAAAGAAAACCATTAGTAACACACTACACCGTCATGGATTAAAATCCGGCAGCGCACACAAGGTCCCCCTGCTCAAGCCAGCACATGTCCAGGCCCGTCTGAAGTTTGCCAATGACCATCTGGATGATCCAGAGGAGGAATGGGAGAAGGTCATGTGGTCTGATGAGACAAAAATAGAGCTTTTTGGTCTAAACTCCACTCGCCGTGTTTGGACGAAGAAGAAGGATGAGTACAACCCCAAGAACACCATCCCAACCGTGAAGCTTGGAGGTGGAAACATAATTCTTTGGGGATGCTTTTCTGCAAAGGGGACAGGACGACTGCACCGTATTGAGGGGAGGATGGATGGGGCCATGTATCGCGAGATCTTGGCCAACAACCTCCTTCCCTCAGTAAGAGCATTGAAGATGGGTCGTGGCTGGGTCTTCCAGCATGACAACGACCTGAAACACACAGCCAGGGCAACTAAGGAGTGGCTCCGTAAGAAGCATCTCAAGGTCCTGGAGTGGCCTAGCCAGTCTCCAGACCTGAACCCAATAGAAAATCTTTGGAGGGGAGCTGAAAGTCCGTATTGCCAAGCGACAGCCCCGAAACCTGAAGAATCTGGAGAAGGTCTGTATGGAGGAGTGGGCCAAAATCCCTGCTGCAGTGTGTGCAAACCTGGTCAAGACCTACAGGAAACATATGATCTCTGTAATTGCAAACAAAGGTTTCTGTACCAAATATTAAGTTCTGCTTTTCTGATGTATCAAATACTTATGTCATGCAATAAAATGCTAATTAATTACTTAAAAATCATACAATGTGATTTTCTGGATTTTTGTTTTAGATTCCGTCTCTCACAGTTGAAGTGTACCTATGATAAAAATGACAGACCTCTACATGCTTTGTAAGTAGGGAAACCTGCAAAATCGGCAGTGTATCAAATACTTGTTCTCCCCACTGTAAGTATTCAGATTGAGCTCGGGTGCAACTTGTTTCCATTGATCATCCTTAAGATGTTTCTACAACTTGATTGGAGTCCACCTGTGGTAGATTCAATTGATTTGACATGATTTGGAAAGGCACATACCTGTCTATATAAGGTCCCACAGTTGACAGTGCATGTCAGAGCAAAAACCAAGCCATGAGGTTGAAGGAATTGTCCGTAGAGCTCCGAGACAGGATTGTGCCGAGGCACAGATCTGGGGAAGGGTACCAAAAAATGTCTGCAGCATTGAAGGTCCCCAAGAACACAGTGGCCTCCACCATTCTTAAATGGAAGAAGTTTTGAACCACCAAGACTCTTTCTATAGCTGGCAGCCCGGCCAAACTGAGCAATCGGGGGAGAAGGGCCTTGATCAGGGAGGTGACCAAGAACCCGATGGTCACTTTAACAGTGCTCTAGAGTTCCTCTGTGGAGATGGGAGAACCTTCCAGAAGGACAACCATCTCTGCAGCACTCCACCAATCAGGCCTTTATGGTAGAGTGGCCAGACAGAAGCCACTCGTCAGTAAAAGGCACATGACAGCCCGCTTGGAGTTTGCCAAAAGGCACCTAAAGACTCAGACCATGAGAAACAAGATTCTCTGGTCTGATGAAACCAAGATTGAACTATTTGGCCTGAATGCCAAGCGTCACGTCTGGAGGAAACCTGGCACCATCCCTACGGTGAAGCATGGTGGTGGCAGCATCATGCTGTGTTTTTTTTCTTCCAGAGGCAGGGACTGGGAGACTAGTCAGGATCGAGGGAAAGATGAACGGAGCAAAGTACAGAGATCCTTGATGAAAACCTGCTCCAGAGAGCTCAGAACCTCAGACTGGGGTGAAGGTTGACCTTCCAACAAGTCAACCACCCCAAGCACACAGCCAAGACAACGCAGGAGTGGCTTCGGGACAAGTCTTTGAATGTCCTTGAGTGGCCCAGCCAGAGCCCGGACTTGAACCAGATCAAACATCTCTGGAGAGACCTGAAAATAGCTGTGCAGCAACACTCCCCATCCAACCTGACAGAGCTTTAGAGTATCTGCAGAGAAGAATGGGAGAAACTCCCCAAATACAAGCTTGTAGCGTCATACCCAAGAAGATTTTGAGGCTGTAATTGCTGCCAAAGGTGCTTCAACAAAGTACTGAGTAAAGGATCTGAATACTTATGCAAATGTGATTTTTTAATTTTTGTAATGTAAAAATTTTTTTTTTGCAAATATAAAAAACTGTTTTTGCTTTGTCATTATGGGATATTGGGTGTAGATTGATGAGGGGGAGAAAAAAAACAATTTTATCAATTTTAGAATAAGGCTATTACCTAACAAAATGTGGAAAAAGTCAAGGGGTCTGAATACTTTACGAAGGCACTGTGTATGGGGGATACAACCATCACAGCTCTGGAGATTTTGCTGCTAAGAGATAGAATCATTATATCACTTGTTTTGGTACTGCCCATATGTAGCTTGTTTTTGGTCGCAGGTTCAGAAATGGCTGAAAAATTGCAACATTTACTTGGTGCTAACTCTGCAAATAGCATTGCTGGGTGATTTGAAAAGTCATAGTCAATCGATCAATAATATAATAATACTATTAGCAAAGGTGTTTATCTTTAATTTACAATCTATAGCAACTATGAGAATAGAAAGGTTCAGAACTTTTGTGAAACATCACAATACAGCAGAAAAATATATGGCAGCTAGAAATCAAAACTGGATGGTCTTCAGGGGTTGAAGGTTGCTGAATGCTGGGACTAAAAACAAACCCAAGATAACTAATATAAAAATATACTATTCGTGAAAAGCTGGAAGTGGAAGCCTAAGTATTGTTGTCCATTAGTTTACTCCAATTAGGGTAGGGATGGTAGGGTTAGAAGGAAAATATATGTAATTAGTCTACTCCAATTAGGGGAGGGGTGGCAGGGTTAGGGGAAAATAATAAAGATATATTTGAAAAAATATATATATTGACAAAAAAAGATATGGGGGATTGGAAATGATGCAGACAATTACACTGATAGAAGCCACAATCTATCTGCAATATTAAAGTTCAACAGCATGTGTAACAGCAGAATGTAAAACATGGTCGCTGTGGATGTTGTTTAAAAGCCTAACACAACGAAATGGCCAGCACTTTCTAAGGTGATGATTAATTCAAAATCCCCATACACATATTAGAGCTTGTGCATATGCTTATGAACCCAAGCCCGAAGAATAAACTGAATTAAAATTATGATTGTGGCGTTATACAATACATAGCCTACTGCATATTACGCGTGGCAGAGAAACATGAAACAAAATTGATTTAAGATGTCTTTGGTACAAAATTGGTCTAGCTCGAATAAACTCGAATAATCACCTTTGAGTGTGGACTGTATTATTATGCATACTGGATGGACTGGTTACCTTATGCTACATTCCAAAATGTCTGTCCATGAGTCTGGGAGAGAAGTATGGTCCTAGGCTATGCTGTTTGTTCATTGATTGTGCAGGACGGCTTACAGTTACCCTACAATTATAGTGAATTTGTATTTGATTTTGAATAGCCTAGTAATAGGGCATTTTTTATATTTTAACAATTAATTGGGTGACACATTACCTTTAGCTATACAGAATATCTCACCACCATGCGCTTCCATCTCCTCCTCTCTCTCCTTTATTCCTTTCTCGAGCATTCAGAGAAGCTGTCAACTGTTTAGTGAAATATGTTTAATTGTGAAAACATGTTGCTATCGATGTTCCTGATCAGATTTCACTTGGTTTCCCAAATTAAGCACTGGGTAGCTGCAGGAACAGGGTTGGAGAGCCAATGGCTTACAGAGTTTGGGCCGATATCACCTGTCGCGCAGCGAGAGCATGCTCCTCAAACAGTGGTTGATGCGTGGAGTGAAATAAGTGTTCTTATATTTATTTATCAGCTGCTCATATTAAGCACATGCTCCTCTATAAAACCGAGGTAACCTACCAGGCATCATTAAAAAATGAGTGCATATAGATGACATGTCTTTTTTCCCCTGTCCCTGTTCCTGCCCATTTGAAAATGGGCCATTCTAAATCAAAACAAATTTGACATATTAGTAAAGACAATATTAAAATTGAGAATAGTCTGATGGGTGAAAATATGATAACTTGATGAGAGAACAGCTGTGCAGCCTGAGGCAAGCTTTTTTTGCAACTTTCTCAAATCATCAATAGCCTATAGTCACATCATGCAGCCCATATATGTTTCGATTTCTAAGACATTCTAAGGTTTGTGTTATTCACAACTAAAGTTGCCAAATAACTCAAAATCTATCATATAGGACCTGTTTCAAATGATCACTTTTACGCTCAACATAGCCAATTCATATGCGCTCTTGCTCTGTAATGGGAAAAATATCCTTTCTATTATATTCAACTAAGTTCAATTATATTCTTCTTACTATAAAACCATATAATATAAAATAATGGCATGGGATTTATAAGCATATCTTGTCAGCTAAATGAACAAGCCTACAGCCTATGGCATGGAGCATAGCCAGATAACATACAGTAGGCCAACTCATATTCTGTTCTTCTTAAATACATTTTCTTCATATCATAGTTTCTTTAGACCTGACTAAAATAAATAATGGATTTATTGTGATGGTGTATATTAAATTGATTTATTATTCTTTTTTAAATGTAGATATTCCAAATGCATGGAGCCCTGGAGATGCTAAACATGTTTATGTTAATTAATGGTAAATTACCATGAGACCAGTGGTCTTTTGCATGACAATAACCGGCTGACAAATTGTCATGACCACCACAGCCCTACCACTAACCCTAACCTGAACCCTTTAACCTAATTCCTAACCCCTAACCCCTAGCCCAGCCACCTAGCTAACGTTAGCCACAACAAATTGGAATTTGTAACATATCATACTTTTGGAAATTCGTAACATATTGTAAGAATTGCAATTCGTAACATATTATATGAATTTCAATTCCTAAAATAATCATACAAATTGTAATTTATAATATATCATACGAATTTCCTCGGATTTACGTACAGAATAATACGAAATGTTCTGGGACCAGGTTGGTGGATCTGGCTAATCACTTGAGAGTTTAATTGTGTAATGCTGTCATGCTGTAGGCTAATCGTGATGTACCAATGCGATCCCTCTTGGAAATCAATATCCAAAGGAACATATTAATAAACTTTCCAAATGTGGGTCTGCTGCAAAATAAAAAACCCAGAGGACAATTGGCAGAGTAAGTTCATGGAATTTCGTGACAGACATGGGACGTACAGTATATATTTTCCTCAATACAAATGTACGTGACTATGTTGTCCACGGGACAGCGTAGGAACGTCGGGGCTAGCTGTAGGCCTACATACTGGTATACTTGACTGAAATGAGAAATTGGATACACATAGCATACACATCGCAGGAGGCTGCTGAGGGGAGGATGGCTCATAATGGCTGGAATGGAGTGAATGACATGGTATGAAACACATGGAAACCTTCTGTTTGATAAGTTGGATTACCATTCCATTCATTCTGTTCCAGCCATTACTAGGAGCCTGTCCTCCCCAATTAAGGTGCCACCAACCTTCTGTGATACACATAGCATATCTTACCATGTCAACCAAACAATAGAGAGACAATAATAACCACATTTTTATTGATAGCATGCCCTTGCAATTGCTCTTGTGTTGTATAGTGAAACAGCCTTTGTACTGTGGAATGAAACAGTTAAATACCCAGGAATGATGCAGCTTATTTTATATAGGTGGGTATAAAGCACAGTCCTTTGAGCAATGGAATGAAAATGCAATCTGAAACCTACAGTATGGTTGCATGTCTTGTGCATTCATATCACGTACAGCCCATATGCTGTTTTACAGTGCATAAATAGAACACTATATACACTACCAGTCAAAAGTTTGGACACACCTACTCATTCAAGGGTTTATCTTTATTTTTACTATTTTTTACATTGTAGAATAATAGTGAAGACATTAAAACTATGAAATAACACATATGGAATCATGTAGTAAAACCAAAAACGTGTTAAACAAATCAAAATATATTTTATATTTGAGATTCTTCAAATAGCCACCCTTTGCCTTAATGACAGCTTTGCACACTCTTGGCATTCTCTCAACCAGCTTCATGAGGTAGCCACCTGGAATGCATTTCAATTAACAGGTGTCCATTCTTAAAAGTTAATTTGTGGAATTACTTTCCTTCAAGGTGGGGGTGGGGGGGTGGGGGGGGTATACAGAAGATAGCCCTATTTGGTAAAATATGGCAAGAACAGCTCAAATAAGCAAAGAGAAACGACGGTCCATCATTACTTTAAGACTTGAAGGTCAGTCAATACGGAACATTTCAAGAACTTTGAAAGTTTCTTCAAGTGCAGTTGCAAAAACCATCAAGCGCTATGATGAATATGGCTCTCATGAGGGCCGCCACAGGAATGGAAGACCCAGAGTTACCTCTGCTGCAGAGGATAAGTTTATTAGAGTTACCATCCTCAGAAATTGCAGCCCAAATAAATGCTTCACAGAGTTCAAGTCACCGACACATCTCAACATCAACTGTTCAGAGGGGACTGTGTGAATCAGGCCTTCATGGTCGAATTGCTGCAAAGAAACCACTACTAAAGGACACCAATAAAAAGAAGAGACCTGCTTGGGCCAAGAAACACGAGCAATGGACATTAGACCAGTGGAAATGTGATCCTTTGGTGTGGGGTCCAAATTTGAGATTTTTTGTTCCAACCGCTGTGTCTTTGTGAGACGCGGTGTGGGTGAACGGATGATCTCCGCATGTGTAGTTCCCACCGTAAAGCATGGAGGAGGAGGTGTTATGGTTTGGGGGTGCTTTGCTGGTGACACTGTCAGTGATTTATTTAGAATTCAAGGCACACTTAACCAGCATGGCTACCACAGCATTCTGCAGCGATACGCCATCCATCTGGTTTGGCCCTAGTGGGACTATCATTTGTTTTTCAACAGGACAATGACCCAACACACCTCCAGGCTGTGTAAGAGCTATTTTACCAAGAAGGAGAGTGATGGAGTGCTGCATCAGATGACCTGGCCTCCACAATCCCCCGACCTCAACCCAATTGAGATGGTTTGTGATGAGTTGGACTGCAGAGTGAAGGAAAAGCAGCCAACAAGTGCTCAGCATATGTGGGAACTCCTTCAAGACTGTTGGAAAAGCATTCCAGGTGAATGCCAAGAGTGTGCAAAGCTGTCATCAAGACAAAGGGTGGCTACTTTGAAGAATCTAAAATCTAAAATATATTTTGATTTGTTTAACACTTTTTTGGTTACTACATGATTCCATATGTGTTATTTCATAGTTTTGATGTCTTCACTATTATTCTGCAATGTATAAAATAGTAAAAATAAAGAAAAACCCTTGAATGAGTAGGTGTGTCCAAACTTTTGACTGGTACTGTATATATACACACTGAGTGTACAAAACATTAAGAACACCTTCCTAATATTGAGTTGCACCCCCTTTTGTCCTCAGAACGGCCTCAATTAATCGGGGCATGTACTCTACAAGGTGTCGAAAGCTTTCCACAGGGACGCTGGCCCATGTTGACTCCATTGCTTCCCACAGCTGTGTCAAGTTGGCTGGATGTCCTTTGGGTGGTGGACCATTCTTTATACATATTGGAAACTGTTGAGCGTGAAAACCCCAGCAGTGTTGCAGTTCTTGACACACTCAAACCGGTGCGCCTGGCACCTACTACCATACCCTGTTCAAAGGCACCCTCTGAATGGCACACATACAGTACACAATCCATGTCTCAATTGTCTCAAGGCTTAAAAATCCTTCTTTAACCTGTCTCCTTCCCTTCATCTACACTGATTTAACTGGATTTAACAGGTGACATCAATGAGGGATCTTAGCTTTCACCTGGATTCACCTGGTCAGTCTATTTCATGGAAAGAGCAGGTGTTCCTAATGTTTTGTACACTCAGTGTGTAGATATATATGAAAAAGTTGCTACAGTACGATGAATCTTCTTCCCTACCATGTGAAATCACAGTCCCAAATGCTATTGCTCACTATCCCCCATGTTGTTATTGCATGTTATGCTGACCCTGGAGACAACACATGGAAGGAACAACCTTTTTTCTCTAATGCATGAATGATCCCATAGCTATTGCATGGTCTATCCTCACACCTCCGAGCACACCATTTTGAATTTTGCATTATTAAAGGCCTTATGTCATAGCTTCAGTCCCAAGGAAAGAACACTCTCTGTTAATTAAATTACATCTAGTTGGGTCTTTGCATTAAGCTTCAGCCTGGCTAGAATGGTGCTCTACCTTTAGATGCAATGTTCCAACGTCATCATGCACAACGAGAAAATATTTGAAACGCAAATAGCGATTTCATATAATTGCACAATGGTTCTCTGTTGATTTAAGTACTGGTGTTATCGGTATCACTAATTTCTCTGGTGTTTTATCCCTCTATATCCTGGGTGAATCAATCAGTGATTGATGAGGCCTGCCCTACGCTGGCCTTTCACTGAAGACTGGGAGAGTTCATTAGTACATTACCAGTACACTCTGGGAAATCAAAACCACAGTCTCTTGAGTACTTCTTACTCATTCATTCCCTGTGATGGGGTAGGCTGCCGTTTGATCGCCCTTCCTCTTTCTCTCCCTCCCCCTCATGCTCATTATCTATTAAAGTCTGATCATTTTCTTTCATCCCTGTAGAAATTAAGAGCACGGTTAAGATGTGTTCAAATTAGACACATTCTGTTCAAAAGCAAATCCTCTATTGACGTCTTGGCTCTCCTTTTGTTTGGTAATGGCCAGGCAATTCCTTTGTGTGTGTGTGTGTCTGTGTTGGCGTGTGCATGTTGTACCTGTGTGAGTTGAAAGGTTTTCAGGGGTCTTGTTGTCTTTTGAATAGAAAGAGTGGGGCTGGGTCTCACAGGGGTTGGTTGCCACAGTGATCATAACAAAACATCTTCAGGGTGCATATGAATTGATACAACCAGTAATTTACACCAAAACAACATGTTTGAAGATAATGATTAATTTAACCGTAATAAGCTTAATTTAAGTATGAAGTCTGTTGTTTTTGTGATTTAAAAGAGTCCAAAGATACAAGGGATCATGAATAGAATGAAATGGCAAAAAACTAACTTATTTCAGTTTTTCATTACTCTGGACCTGCGTATTGTCATAGTTAATTTAGCGTTTCCTAATTCTCCTCATTTGAATTTCAATGTGTCTACTTAATCTGGCCAGAAACCAAATGATCTCCTAACATTTATTCCGCCATGAATATTTTATTGTCAAAAATTGCCTAAAGAACAGACAGGGCCTGAGATTTGGTTTTGATATGAGATTAAACTATCAAGAAATCAATTTTTTTTGTTTGAATAATTCAGGCTTTAACGTGATGAGAAATGACGGAAAGATAGAACTGCAGACATGCCAATCAAGCACCAGAGTCCCAGTGTCTCTGTGGTCACTGATAGGAGAGTCCAGTGCCATTCTGCTACTGTAATCTTTGCTGGCCTGCTGTCTCTTCCGGTTTGGTTTAGGTGAGGTGGGTGTTGACATCCGCATGCTGCAAAGTACCTTCCATTTTTGGTTTGTTTTGCTGACGGTGGCTAATATGGCAATCCCAGCGTATAGCTACACTACATGGCCAAAAGTATGTGGACACCTGCTCGTCGAACATCTCATTCCAGAATAATCTGCATTAATAAGGAGTTGGTCCCCCCTTTGCTGCTATAACAGTCTCCACTCTCCTGGGAAGGCTTTCCACTAGATGTTGGAACATTGCTGTGGGGACCTGCTTCCATTCAGCCACAAGAGCATTAGTCAGGTCGGGCACTGATGTTGGGCGATTAGGCCTGGCATGCAGTTGGGGTTCCAATTCATCCCAAAGGTGTTCGATGGGGTTGAGGTCAGGGCTCTGTGCAGGCCAGTCAAGTTCTTCCACACCAATCTCGACAAACCATTCCTGTATGGACCTCGCTTTGTGCACGTTGGCATTATCATGCTGAAACAGGAAAGGGCCTTCCCCAAACTGTTTACACAAAGTTGGAAGCACAGAATTGTCTAGAATGTAATTGTATGCTTTAGCGTTAAGATTTCCCTTCACTGGAACTAAATCCACTAATTTGAAGGGGTTTCAACATACTTTTGGCCATGTAGTGTATGTGGTTGTCCACTTTAGAGTGAAATTGAATCAATCATGGGAAATACATTGTGGCTACTTTACATGTTTAATTTTCTTTAAATCTTTCAGGTTCCTCAAGCCACCAACCTCTCTCAGAACTTTAAAATCCTACTAATGAGTAGAAATGTTGATGTGCACCTCAAGTTTCAAGACATAATGCTTATTTCAAATGTTCAGAGAAGGTAGCAAAACATTCAGACCATAACATTTCAGAAAAAAAGAAAAAGAACGAAAGAATCACAGTGGGTAAAGCCAAGTTCACTGAGTCATCGTCTGAGTGCTTTTTGAGGGCGGTTTGGTTTCAGTTCGATTAAGAAAAAATTATCACGGTTTTCAAATTCGGTTTTGAAGATTTTTTTGTAACATTAAATGCACTATGCATAATTTATTCATATTTCTTTAATATTTTTATATTTTTATTTGATGACTTTATTATTTAATTCCAAGTCACCATCTTATCTCTATAGAGCTGCTGCTTATGCTGTCTGACAAAATATTATATTAGTAGTTCTTCAAAGTAAATATGGGTTTCTTTTATGACTGCTAAATACAAACTATCAATCACTTAGATCATGTATTTTCAGGTAGCGATACCTCGCTAAGCAACTGCTTTCTATCCCTCTTGATCGTGCGTTCTGTCTTCTCTCTATCTCTGTGTCTGCTCCACACAGACTGCACAAATAGGCGGGCACTCAATGGATTATGGTTATTGTAGTTAATTACCACGTTTTTCTGCGCTAAACTATGTAAAATATTGGCCTATTGGAACTCCCTGCTACATCGCACATTTCAGGCTTGATCTGATTTATCGCTACGGAAACTGTGCATCCATCTCACAGAAAAAAAATACTAAATGGAATTCAAATAATTGAACCGACGTCGGTCAATTAGTTGTTTAAAAACCGAAAAATAACCAACATTTTGGTTAATCGCTCAGCATTGGTCATGTAACCAGGGGAATGGTCTCTGAAATTTGGATAACCTGCTTTCCCAGAGGCAGGACTGAGCTGCTCCACAGTCAGAGGAAAATGCCATGCGTGGGAGGTTTAAACTCTAGTCATGTCACTATTCAACCTGCTTCCTCCATCTCTCTCTGTCTCTACTCACTCTTCCCACCCTTTTCTATCTCTGTCTTCCTATTCAGATATATCCTCTTTATCTAGATCTTCCCAATACACACTGGCGCCGGAGGGGATGGCTGCCGTTTTATGGACTCTTAACCAACCGTGCTATTTTGTGTGTTTTTTCACATTGTTTGTAACTTATTTTGTACATAATGTTGCTGGACATCAGAACAGCGATTACTCAACTTGAACTGGACAAATAATTTGTATTTTATGAGTCGGGCGAGAGGGATTTGCTCCAGACACCCGACAGGGCCCTCATCCTCGTCATTCGCAGTAGAAAGAAAATGAGATATTGCAGAAGGAGATCGGGGTGCTTGGTAAGGAGCCGGCGACAAGTGGCTAATCTGCCTTTGCCATCGATACTATTGGCCAACTTACAATTGCTTGATAATAAAATGGACGAACTACAGTTGAACTGTATACGGCCATAAGAAAACAGGAAAACGCTCATCCAGAGGCGGCGCTCCTAGTGGCCGGGGACTTTGATGCAGGGAAACTTAAATCCAATTGACCAAATTTCTACCAGCATGTTAAATGTGCAACCAGAGGGAAAAAAACTCGAGACCACCTTTATTCCACACACAGAGACATGTACAAAGCTCTCCCTTGCCCTCCATTTGGAAAATCTGACCATATTTCTATCCTCCTGATTCCTGCTTACAAGCAAAAACTAAAGCAGGAAGCACCAGTGACTCGATCAATAAAAAAGTGGTCAGATGAAGCAGATGCTAAGGTACAGAATGGAAAATGTTCCGGGATTCTTCCGATGGCATTGAGGAGTACACCACGTCAGTCACTGGCTTCATCAATAAGTGCATTGATGAAGTCGTCCCCACAGTACCCCAACCAGAAGTCATGGATTACAGGCAACATCCGCAATGAGCTAAAGGGTAGAGCTGCCGCTTTCAAGGAGCGGGACTCTAACCCGGAAGCTTATAAGAAATCCCGCTATGCCCTCCGACGAACCATCAAATAGGCAAAGCGTCAATACAGGACTAAGATCGAATCGTACTACACCAGCTCCGACGCTTGTGGGATGTGGCAGGGCTTGCAAACTATTACAGACTACAAAGGGAAGCACAGCCGCGAGCTGCCCAGTGACACGGGCCTACCAGACGAGCTAAATCACTTCTATGCTCGCTTCGAGGCAAGCAACACTGAAAAATGTACGAGAGCATCAGCTGTTCCGGATGACTGTGTGATCACGCTCTCCGTAGCCGATGTGAGTAAGACCTTTAATCAGGTCAACATTTACAAGGCCGCAGGGCCAGACGGATTACCAGGACGTGTAAACCGAGCATGTGCTGACCAACTGGCAAGTGTCTTCACTGACATTTTCAACCTCTCCCTGTCAGAGTCTGTAATACCAACATGTTTCAAGCAGACCACCATAGTCCCTGTGCCCAAGAACACTAAGGTAACCTGCACAAAGACTACCGACCTGTAGCACTCACGTCTGTAGCCATGAAGTGCTTTGAAAGGCTGGTCATGACTCACATCAACACCATTATCCCAGAAACCCTAGACCCACTCCAATTTGCATATCGCCCCAACAGATCCACAGATGATGCAATCTCTATTGCGCTCCACACTGCCCTTTCACACCTGGACAAAAGGAACACCTATGTGAGAATGCTATTCATTGACTACAGCTCAGCGTTCAACACCATAGTGCCCTCAAAGCTCATCACTAACCTAAGGACCCTGGGACTAAACATCTCCATCAGCAACTGGATCCTGGACTTCCTGACGGGCCGCACCCAGGTGGTAAGGGTAGGTAACAACACATCCACCACGATGATCCTCAACACGGGGGCCCATCAGGGGTGCGTACTCAGTCCCTTCCTGTACTCCCTGTTCACTCATGACTGCATGGCCAGGCACGATTCCAACACCATCATTAAGTTTGCCGATGACACAACAGTGGTAGGCCTGATCACAGACAACGACGAGACAGCCTATAGGGAGGAGGTCAGAGACCTGGCCGTGTGGTGCCAGGACAACAACCTCTCCCTCAACGTGATCAAGACAAAGGAGATGATTGCGGACTACAGGAAAAAGAAGAGGACCGAGCACGCCCCCATTCTCATCGACAGGGCTGTAGTGGAGCAGGTTGAGAGCTTCAATTTCCTTGGTGTCCACATCCCCAACAAACTAACATGGTCCAAGCACACCAAGACAGTCGTGAAGAGGGCACGACAAAACCTATTCCCCCTAAGGAGACTGAAAAGATTTTGTATGGGTCCTCAGATCCTGAAAAGGTTGTACAGCTGCACCATCGAGAGCATCCTGAAGGGTTGTATCACTGCCTGGTATGGCAACTGCTCGGCTTCCGACCACAAGGCACTACATAGGGTTGTGCGTATGGCCCAGTACATCACTGGCCATCCAGGACCTCTATACTAGGCGGTGTCAGAGGAAGGCCCTAAAAATGGTCAAAGACTCCAGCCACCCTAGTCATAGACTGTTCTCCCTGCTACTGCACGGCATGCGGTACCGGAGCGCCAAGTCTAGGTCCAAGAGGCTTCTAAACAGCTTCTACCCCCAAGCCATAAGACTCCTAAACATCTAATCAAATGGCTACCCAGACTACTTGCATTGCCCCCCCACCCCTCTTTTACGCTGCTGCTACTATATGTTTATTATCTATGCATAGTCACTTTAATAACTCTACCTACATGTACATATTACTCTAATTACCTCGACTAACCGGTGCCCCCGCACATTTACTCGGTACCGGTACCCCCTGTATATAGCCTTTCTATTGTTATTTTTACTGCTGCTCTTTAATTATTTGTTACTTTATTTCGTATTATTTTATATAGTATTTTTTTGTGATTTTTTTTGGTATTCTTTCTTAAAACTGCATTGTTGGTTAAGTGCTTGTAAGTAAGAATTTCACTGTAAGGTCTACACCTGTTGTATTCGGCGCATGTGACAAATACAATTTTGATTTGATTTAATTTGAATGTACAAAACATTAGGAACGCCTGCTCTTTCCATGACATATACTTACCTGGTGAATCCAGGTGAAAGCTATGATCCCTTATTGAAGTCACTTGTAAATCCACTTCAATCAGTGTAGAGGAAGGGGAGGAGACAGGTTAAAGAAGGATTTTTAAGCCTTGAGACAATTGAGACATGGATTGTGTATGTGTGCCATTCAGAGGGTGAATAGGCAAGACAAAATATTTAAGTACCTTTGAACGGGGTATGGTAGTAGGTGCCAGGCACTTCGGTTTGAGTGTGTCAAGAACTGCAACGCTGCTGGGTTTTTCACGCTCTACAGTTTCCTGTGTGTATCAAGAATGGTCCATCACCCAAAGGACATCCAGCTAACTTGACACAACTGTGGGAAGCATTGGAGTCAACATGGGCCAGCATCCCTGTGGAACGCTTTCGACACCTTGTAGAGTCCATGCCCCGACGAAATGAGGCTGTTCTGAGGGCAAAAGGGGTGCAACTCAATATTAGGAAGGTGTTCCTACTGTTTTGTACAGTCAGTGTATTTTCACACCTACATTCCCCCATCTATTTGTTTCCAAAATTGCTGTCCTGGTTTCAGACTCCGCTATCTATTTCTCATCTTCTCTTCTGTCCGCCTCTTAGTCATGCAGACATGCATCCTAATTGTCAATGGGAAACTTTACAGCCATCCCAATGCCCCATATGATACATCTGCTGTGTCATCATCTTAGCTCAGGGAACTTTTGACCTCTTTCCTCCAGGTCCTCTGCTATGGCTAAAAGTAGAATGATTAAAGAGATGGGGAGGTCTGCAATGTGTGATGGTTACTGAAATCCCCCTGGATACCCGAAGAGCAAATTGCAGCATCACATATACAACCTGGGGAATACGTGTGGGAAAGACTGACAACCATTTTGGCACATTAAACTGAGACTCAGTGCTTGAATAATTGCTTTGCACCTAATTATATTAGTGTCCTCTTGGGTGTGTGTGTATGATTGTGTGTGTATGATTGTGTGTGTGTTTTATTGTGTGTGTACTTGTGTGCGTGCAGGTTTGGGGCTATTGGTTTGGGGTGATCAGGGGGCTACCTCAAAGAAACCGCTGCATTAGGTTTCTAGAGGATTTTATCAAATTTGTGATTTTAGAAGTTTACAATCACCTTAGGGGAGCCTTAGAGAAAGAGAGGAGCGCAGGAAAGGCAACCTTGTGTTGTTCTGAGCCGCTGATAAGGAAGCAGCCTCAACAGTAAGTGAACTAAATGAGAAATAGTGCTGGCACAGCTGTTGTTCCATTAAGGGCCCCCTGAGGAGGCTTTAAAGGGGGGTCCAGGAAGAGATGGTACTCACAATGTGCCCACAGACCTTGCCACGTCTGCTACTCACTCACACCTCTCATTCTGTTTGGCTCTAATCTCGTAAGAAAACCAATTATTGATACTTGCCGTTCATTATTCATTTATGGATCTAGATACCCATTTTCAGATGGGTCCCTATCCAGTTCTAGTGGTCCTCACTTGTTGGAACTATAGCTCTGAGGCAATCGAGTCACTACCCACTACAATTGTGTTGAGAATTCCACATAGAAAAATAAAACATTGATTTTGTCCTATATTCAATAACTTGGGTGATTGAAATTATGTTGAATTTAATATTTGATTAGACATACAGTTGAAGTCGGAAGCTTACATACACTTAGGTTGGAGTCATTAAAACTAGTTTTTCAACCACTCCACAAATATCTTGTTAACAAACTATAGTTTTGGCAAGTCGGTTAAGACATCTACTTTGTGCATGAAACAAGTCATTTTTCCAACAATTGTTTACAGACAGATTATTTCACTTATAATTCACTGTATCACAATTCCAGTGGGTCAGAAGTTTACATACACTAAGTTGACTGTGCCTTTAAACAGCTTGGAAAATTCCAGAAAATGATGTCATGGCTTTAGAAGCTTCTGATAGGCTAATTGACATAATTTGAGTCAATTGGAGGTGTACCTGTGGATGTATTTCAAGGCCTACCTTCAACCTCAGTGCCTCTTTGCTTGACATCATGGGAAAATCAAAAGAAATCAGCCAAGAACTCAGTAAAAAAATTGTAGACCTCCACAAGTCTGGTTCATCCTTGGAAGCAATTTCCAAACGGCTGAAGGTACCACATTCATCTGTACAAACAATAGTACGCAAGTATAAACACCATGGGACCACGCAGCCGTCATACCGCTCAGAAAGGAGACGCGTTCTGTTTCCTAGAGATGAACGTAATTTGGTGTGAAAAGTGCAAATCAATCCCAGAACAACAGCAAAGGACCTTGTGAAGATGCTGGAGGAAACAGGTACAAAAGTATCTATATCCACAGTAAAACAAGTCCTATATCAACATAACCTGAATAGCCGCTCAGCAAGGAAGAAGCCACTGCCTCAAAACCGCCATAAGAAAGCCAGACTACGGTTTGCAACTGCACATGGGGACAAAGATCATACTTTTTGGAGAAATGTCCTCTGGTCTGATGAAACAAAAATAGAACTGTTTGGCCATAATGACCATCGTTATGTTTGGAGGAAAAAGGGGGATGCTTGCAAGCCAAAGAACACCATCCCAAACGTGAAGCACGGGGGTGGCAGCATCATGCTGTGGGGGTGCTTTGCTGCAGGAGGGACTGGTGCACTTCACAAAATAGATGGCATCATGAGGAAAGAAAATTATGTGGATATATTGAAGCAACATCTCAAGACATCAGTCAGGAAGTTAAAGCTTGGTCGCAAATGGCTCTTCCAAATGGACAATGACCCCAAGCATACTTCCAAAGTTGTGGCAAAATGGCTTAAGGACAACAAAGTCAAGGTATTGGAGTGGCCATCACAAAGCCCTGACCTCAATCCTATAGAGCATTTGTGGGCAGAACTGAAAAGGCGTGTGCGAGCAAGGAGGCCTACAAACCTGACTCAGTTACACCAGCTGTCAGGAGGAATGGGCCAAAATTCACCCAACTTATTGTGGGAAGCTTGTGGAAGGCTACCCGAAACGTTTGACCCAAGTTAAACAATTTAAAGGCAATGCTACCAAATACTAATTGAGTGTATGTAAACTTCTGACCCACTGGGAATGTGATGAAATAAAAAAAGCTGAAATAAATCATTATCTCTACTATTATTCTGACATTTCACATTCTTAAAATAAAGTGGTGATCCTAACTGATCTAAGACAGAATAATAGTAGAGATAATTACATTTTTACTAGGATTAAATGTCAGGAATTGTGAAAAACTGAGTTTAAATGTAATTGGCCAAGGTGTATGTAAACTTCCGACTTCAACTGTATTGGATTTGACTTTGTTTAAATGTTGATGAAAACAGTACAGGTTGATTACTTTTTTCAAATCCAATGTATTTTCCACGTTGCAATACATTGACAAATGTTGATGAAACAACGTTGATTCAACCAGTGTGTGCCCAGTGGGTATCTCTCTCACCAATACAGCTCAATGCCAGCCAGAGATGATGCTGTTAGTTGGTTCTGGCTTGGGTTTGCACTAGTAATCAACACCATCTATGGGGCTTTGCAATAATGTGTCATTTCCAAAACAGTTGCTATGGGAGAATTGCACAGCATCTGATCTCCACAGCCTTGGAGGCCAGGCCAGAGCAGTTCTGTTGGACAGCTCGATACATGCCTGGTGGAGATCCTAGGGGAGAGGGACTGTAATTAGTAATATGCCTAGGTGAGGAGAAGTCCTGCATTCATGTTTTGGCCAGCCTCTAACGGCTTTAGCGTGAATGTGCGTCAGTCGGTCTCATTCACAGCACATAGGGTGGCTCTGATGGTTCGAGAGCTTTTTCAGACCATTCATGTTCTCAGTTCAGAGGTAATTGTATGACTCATTCCCTTAGCAATACCCCTTGCCAGAAGCCAGCCATACCCCACTGTATTCCTCTGCTGGTATTTGCCTATATCAATATTTGATGAATACATCAGAAACTCAATATTTACTGTAAATATGCTTTCTTACTAAGAACAAGTTAGTTCCCTCTTTACATCAGAAAAACAGATCAGTTATTTTCTATCCCCCCGTTTCTGAGAACCCAGCACTCTTCACATTGCACTCTCCATACTGGGCCAACCACTAACAATGTTTCTAATTGGTTATTTCTTTAATGAGCCATTATTCTTGAGTATCTGTACTCTTCTGTGGTTCAATGTGTGTGGCCGAGATGTGAACTCATAACCTTGCACTAAGACCTGCATAACGTCTCCCTTTACTTGTAGTGCTAGTTTATAGAGCAAAGAAAAATAAATATAATAGCTCAAAACTATTGCCCAGAGAAGTCTCCATGTTTTTTTCTCCCTAACAGCAAGACGATTATACCTGAGCTCAGATACTGTACAAACTGTGATATACCATGTTGCTAAACAGGGCATCTATATACAGTAAGCTATATGGTCAGATAGGTCTAGTTAAAGCTGAGTCCAGCAGTTCGTGGCAGTACCAGTAATACAGTGCCGTGAAAAAGTATTTGCCCCCTTTCAGATTTTCTCGTTTTTTGCATATTTTTGATACTGAATGTTATCAGATCTTCAACCCAAACCTAAAATTAGATAAAGGGAACCTGACATGGTTCCCAACACACATATAACCACAGAAGTGTATACCTGGTGAAAACCAAACACTACACCACATTAAGAACCTCATACGAACAGTCAAGCATGGTGGTGGTAGTGTGATGGTTTGGGGATGTTTTGCTGCCTCAGGACCTGGACAACTTGCCTTAATAGAATGAACCATGAATTCTGCTCTGTATCAGAGAATTCTACAGGAGAATGTCAGGCCATCCGTCTTTAAGCTGAAGCTGAAGCACATCTGGGTCATGCAGCAAGACAATGATCCAAAACACACAATCAAGTCTACATGAAAATGGTTCAAAAGCAACAAATGTAAACATTTTGGAATGGCCTAGTCAAAGTCCAGACCTAATCCCAATTGAGCTGTTGTGGCAGGACTTGAAACGAGCAGTTCATGGTTGAACACCCACAAATGTTGCTGAGTTAAAGCAGAGAGAATGATCAACAACTACAGGAAGCGTTTGGTTGGAGTCATTGCAGCTAAAGGTGGCACAACCAGTTATTGAGTGTAAGGGGGCAATTACTTTTTCACACAGGGGCATTGGGTGTTGCATAACTTTGTAAATGAAATAAGTATGTAATTGTTGTGTTATCTGTTCACTCAGGTTCCTTTTATCTAATATTAGGTTTTGGTTGATCATCTGATAACATTCAGTATCAATAATGTGCAGTAGAGAAAATTTGAAAGGGGGCAAATAATTTTTCACGGCACTGTATGTTTACATCTGTCACAGCATTGACTCTGATAACGCCTTTGCATTTCAGTCGGATCAGTGTCTTTCATCTGTTAGGATCATCTCATTCAGCCTAGTTTTCAGCCTCAACAACGATATGTCGTCTGTATTTATGGTTTCTTTCTTCTCCTTTTTGTGCTTCCCATCTCCCATCAGACCGGGGCTATTTTACAGGCCAGATCCATTTAGATCGATCTTGCAGAAATGAGTCAGTCTGGCACGGCCCCCAAGGGAACCTGGCTCCATCACTCTCTCCTTTCTCTCTCCTTCCCCACTTGTCTTTCACGTTGTGGAAAAATACAGCACCTTAATGAGAGCCCAACACAAACACAACATAGACACATTACTGGTAGTAGTAAAGTTACTCATTTTGCGCAGTCTTAAGAATCAAACATATCTGATGTTTTCTTTCTAGTTCTCCACGTCGACACACATGCTTAGCTTGCGGTGTCATATGTGGCCCCCTGCTGCTTCTCAGTATGCTTCTCAGTATGCCTCCCGCCCACTGCAAACAAGATTCAGAAGCCTCTCAATGACTTGAGCCATACATATAATAATAATATAATATGCCATTTAGCAGACGCTTTTATCCAAAGCGACTTACAGTTATGCGTGCATACATTTTTTTTTGTGTATGGGTGGTCCCGGGGATCGAACCCACTACCTTGGCGTTACAAGCGCCGTGCTCTACCAGCTGAGCTACAGAAGACCACCATACGATAAAGACAGGAGGATAACAGGAGATAGAGAGGTAGAGAAAAAACATACAAATACATTTTGATGCAGAGTCCTCTGTAGATTTGGGCAGGCTGCAGCAGTGGTGCCTGAATTATTTAGCCCATCCTGGGTCTCCATGAGCGGGGAGGAGCGAAAAAGCGTGCAGGGAGCACTACTGGGGATTAGCCCCTGTCATGGGGTTTTCAGGAGAGCCAGGACTCCAGATTGGGAGCGATATGGCACTGAGGGTGAACACCCAGACAGGGTAAAAGGGGGGATTTAGCGTACAAGGTCCCTAGTATTGCTGCAGCATCTAAACCATTTCCCACAGTCATTTAGACAAGCACCTCCGGCGGGGATTTGGTTATCCTCTCCAAGAGTGCTGTGGTCTTACAAGGCTGCGCCCCTCAACCATATGATGGAGGGATTAATAGAGAGATGGTCGGACAGAGGGAGAGTGAGAGAGGAATGGATAGAGATAGAGATAGATAGAGAGAGAGGCAGGAGTGAGAGACATAGAGGCCAGCCTTGTCTCATAGACTAGACGTAACATAAAGGGACACTCAAATTAGTATAATATGTTACATTTCGTATGGTTACAGAAGACAGAAGGTTACTTATAGGGCAATTCCGCCACTTTTCAACCTCATATTCATTACCTCCAGCACCATACCATTGTCTACATATGTGAAAATGGCACATTTCTATGATATGTGGTTAAAAAGATAAGAAGGAAGGTCCTAAAAAATGCTTCTCTGTGTCATCACAGGGTAGGATTAAAAGTAAGAAGAACAGTGATTTTCAAAACCTGCAACGAGTTTCTAGCCAGAGGGATGGTATTTTCTAGCTACCCACATCACTGCGAGAGGGGTAGGGCACAGCAAGCTATAAGACCTGGCTTTTTCTTTTGTTCTCTCTCTTACGTCCACGACAAGTGTGTTAGATAACTGTTGTGTGTACTTTACAGATTGTTTTGGCGTAGGCTATGTCATTACAGTAGCCTGTTAAGAGTTTAGGAATAAACCGTTTGATTCGAGAGCTTGATCCTATGTCCTGGACATTTGTTTATTCATGATCTATTGAGGTCATTACATTGGTGTCAGAAGTAAAAACTACAATTTAGCTAGCTGACTACAGTGGCTAGCTACGCGGATTAGCCTAGCAGTGAAAGGAGACTGAAAATGCTTAGAGGCGGCCCGAGAGCGAAGGAAGAGGCAGAGGACGATCACAGAGATAGGGGTGCTTGTGGATGGACATTGGAGGATCAGGCTGAGGAGTTCGCGAGGGCACAAGTCCCGCTTGAGAGAGGCCGCTAGACAGATGGCGCCTGAAGCGGGCATCTTCGTCTGCTCTTCTGGTGGGCGAACCGAAGTTGTGATGTCGATGCTGCATGACGGGAAGGCTGGGGCTCAGAATGTAAACAAACGTGGTGCGCCCAGTCGCATCCGTAGCTGTTAAGATCCCAAAGTACTCTGGTAAAGCGGATTGGGAAGCTTTTCTAGCCCAGTTTCAACTGTTAGCTCATTCAGGGGGGTGGTCGGATGAAGATAAGGCACATCAACTAGCTTTGTGCCTCACGGATGATGCTCTGTCCTGTTTGATATTGATTAGCGCAGAGGACAGACGTGATCATGGGGCTTTAGTTGGAGCACTGGAGAGGCGCTTTGGACATTGTTTACAACCCGGGCTGCTGCGCTCCGAACTGAGTAATAGACGCAGGCAGCCAGGGGAGCTGCTATGGGTGCTAGCTAATGACATTGAGAGCCTCACTCGGCGGGCATAAGCTCACATGCCCCCCTCTGTGCAGAGCGAGCTGGCACACAACTAGTTCATACAGGCTCTCTCTCCTACGGAGCTTCGCACACAGACCCGGGTGGCTCATCCCGAGTCATTACAGAAAGCCTTGGAGATGGCTTTGGAGAGGGACATTGTGTGGGCTGGGGCTTAAGTGGGGGCATGTGGAGATACACCCACTGTTCTGGCTGTAGTGCAGAGCAACCCAGAGCCGGAAAAGCCTGCATGGGTGGCTGAAATTACTAAATTAATTCATGCTGTAACACTACAGACGGCACGCAACAAGCGCTCTGGCCCCACAGTCTGCTGGATGTGTGGCAAGCCAGGCCATTTGGGCAGGGATTGCCCCATGTCTCCCAGAGCTCAGGGAAATGGCTCGGGGTCCGCATAGACAGGGTAGTGCCTGACCCCTGGCTCTCTTTCCCAAACCCCACCATCGCCATGAGGAGCCCAACGGCACAGATGGGGGAGCAAGGCTCCACTTCCCCCAGAAGCAGACAACTGCATGCGGATGGAGCCTGTTGTAGTGGTGGGACGGACCTGTGTTGGAGACTTTTGTCATGTCCCTGTCACTGTGGAAGGGGTACCTTGCTCTGCCTTGGTGTACACTGGGTCCACAGTAACCTTGGTGAGGCTGGACATTGGACTGAGTTAGAAATGTGTAGCTCTGCAAAGTCACAGGTGAGCTGGCACCCATGAAAAGGAAGAGGATAATGACTCTTACAGTAGGGGGCAGGACTATGAATCATCTTGTGTGTGTTGTGCCTGTGCAGGACCACTGTATCCTGGGGTTGGACTTTGTTAGGAGCACAGGCTGCCAGCTAGACCTAGACGGGCGCACACTGAGGTTCCAGGGAGGGCCTGCAGTCACGATGGCCCCCCCTATTGTCACATTCACGCTGCCCAAGAACCCCCTTAATCAGGCTGTCAAGGCAGCAGAGACCCAGGAGAGGACACTGTCTGCAGTGAGGGAGTTATGGGGGAGGAACTGTGATGGTCTTGACCCCGAGCAGCAGGAACAGCTGTGACAGAGATAGAGTTCAGAGATATCTTTCCCCTGAGTGAGGAGGAGGTGGGTCAGACCAATCAAGATGCGTCCCTGCGTATCCCGCTGGCCTCGAACTACAGGAGGTTTGTACAGGGCTTCTCCAGCGTTTCCGCTCCCTTGAACCGCCTGCTGCAGAAGGACCAGGCCTACACATGGACAGTGGAGTGCAAGGAGGTCTTCAACACCCTCAAGCATGCACTGATCGAGGCCCCCATGGTCGGCCCCCCCTGACCCCACCTTGCCCTTTATCCTGGACAGATGCGAGCAATGTGGGCATGGGGTGGAGTGCTGGCCCAGGTGGGGCCAGAGGGGGTGAGAGTGGTGGCGTACTTCAGAAAAACATTCAACAAACATGAGTGCCGCTACTGTGACACCCAGCGAGAGCTCCTCGCTATAGTGGAGTCTATCAAACACTTCAAATACTACCTGTGTGGCCTGCCCTTCACTGTAAGGACTGACCATGGATGGATGGATGGATGGGCGTATAACGTGAACGTCTAGCAACCCAAAGGTTGCGTGTTCGAGCCTCATCACGGACCACTTTAGCATTTTAGCTAATTAGCAACTTTGTAACTACTTACAAATGTTTTGCTACTTTGCAACCACTTAGCATGTTATCTAACCCTTCCCCTAACCCTAACTCGGACCTTAACTCTTTAATCTAACTCTTAACCCTAACCTTAACCTTAACCTTAACCCTAACCTTAACCCATAAACCTAACCCATAGTCTAGCATTAGCCACCTAGCTAACATTAGCCACAACAAATTGGAATTCATAATATATCATACATATTGCAAATTTGTAACATATCATACGAAATGGATGATGGACATCCACAAATTAATACAAAACATATGAAACGTAACATCCCACATGAACAAATATTACAGTTTAATATAGAATACTACAGCACTTACTATAAAATTCTGTAGTAAACTGTAGTATATTGCAGAATATTATACTACACATTGTAGTATCCCTCGATCATGTGTAGTAGTTACTATAGAACGTTGCAGTATACTGTAGAATACCATAGTCAATACATAGGCATCTTAGCTACTGTTTGGACCATGACAGTTTACAATCCAGGGTTACTCCAAGCAGTTTAGTCACCTCAACTTGCTCAATTTCCACTTTATTTATTACAAGATTTAGTTGAGGTTAAGGGTTTAGTGAATGAGTTGTCCCAAATACAATGCTTTTAGTTTTTGAAATATTTAAGACTAACTTATTCCTTGCCACCCATTCTGAAACTAACTGCAGCTCTTTGTTAAGTGTTGCAGTCATTTCAGTTGCTGTAGTAGCTGATGTGCATAGTGTTGAGTCATCGGCATACATAGACACACTGGCATTACTCAAAGCCAGTGGCATGTCGTTAGCAAAGATTGAAAAAAGTAAGGAGACTAGACGGCTGCCCTGGGGAATTCCTGATTCTACCTGGATTATGTTGGAGAGGCTTCCAATAAAGAACACCCTCTGTGTTCTGTTAGACAGGTAACTCTTTATCCACAGGAAGATCAGGCTCCAGGGCGGCAAAACTATTCGTTGTTTGTATCCACTCCGGGCCTCTCGTTGGGAGGGTAGACTGCTTTGTGGGAGGCCACTGTCTTCGGCTTCCATGACTTGTGACATGCGACCACCGTTGATTGCCATGCTCCTCTTGCTGTGCTCTTTCAACCCCGCTATCAGATAGGGGGACGAGAGGCAGGAGATGGCTCCCCTGGTGAACAAACTCCGGGCAACACCAGCCAGTCAGATAACAACAAACGACAAAACCGAGATGCATCCAACGTGCTCGAACACCGTCCAGCCACCGGCATAGAAAAGGTAAATATTCCACTCTGCATTTTCCCCAGTTTCTTACGTAGGCTGGCTACCGGTGTGATCAAGGAAGCCACCTCAAGCCTATAATCATTGGCAAGCAAACAATTGCCACATTGGAACTCAGAGTGATCCAGTTTGATTGGTTATGTTTTAGTTATAATAAAAAACTGAGTGTTTCCAGTATACAGTGTTCAGCTGCGAGCTCTGAATATACAGCTGGCGGGTTATACACTGTATAGGCAGGATAGAACAGCAGCCTCTGGTAAGACAAGGGGTGGCGGTCTATCTATATTTGTAAACAACAGCTGGTGCACGATATCTAAGGTTTTGCTCGCCTGACGTAGAGTATCTCATGATAAGCTGTAGACCACACTACAGTGAGGGAAAAAAGTATTTGATCCCCTGCTGATTTTGTACGTTTGCCCACTGACAAAGACATGATCAGTCTATAATTTTAATGGTAGGTTTATTTGAACAGTGAGAGACAGAATAACAACAAAAAGATCAAGAAAAACACATGTCAAAAATGTTATCAATTGATTTGCATTTTAAAGAGGGAAATAAGTATTTGACCCCTCTGCAAAACATGACTTAGTACTTGGTGGCAAAACCCTTGTTGGCAATCACAGAGGTCAGACGTTTCTTGTAGTTGGCCACCAGGTTTGCACACATCTCAGGAGGGATTTTGTTCCACTCCTCTTTGCAGATCTTCTCCAAGTCATTAAGGTTTCGAAGCTGACGTTTGGCAACTCGAATCTTCAGCTACCTCCACAGATTTTCTATGGGATTAAGGTCTGGAGACTGGCTAGGCCACTCCAGGACCTTAATGTCCTTCTTCTTGAGCCACTCCTTTGTTGCCTTGGCCGTGTGTTTTGGGTCATTGTCATGCTGGAATACCCATCCACGACCCTTTTCAATGCCCTGGCTGAGGGAAGGAGGTTCTCACCCAAGATTTGATGGTACATGGCCCCGTCCATCGTCCCTTTGATGCGGTGAAGTTGTCCTGTCACCTTAGCAGAAAACCCCCCCAAAGCATAATGTTTCCACCTCCATGTTTGACGGTGGGGATGGTGTTCTTGGGGTCATAGGCAGCATTCCTCCTCCTTCAAACACGGCGAGTTGAGTTGATGCCAAAGAGCTCGATTTTGGTCTCATTTGACCACAACACTTTCACCCAGTTCTCCTCTGAATCATTCAGATGTTCATTGGCAAATTTCAGACGGCCCTGTATATGTGCTTTCTTGAGCAGGGGGACATTTACATCATTTACATTTTAGTCATTTAGCAGACGCTCTTATCCAGAGCGACTTACAGGAGCAATTAGGGTTAAGTGCCTTGCTAAAGGGCACATTGACAGATTTTTCACCTAGTCGGCTCGGGGATTAGAACCAGAGACCTTTCGGTTACTGGCACAACGCTCTTAACCACTAAGCTACCTGCCACCGGGACCTTGCGGGCGCTGCAGGATTTCAGTCCTTCACGGCGTAGTGTGTTACCAATTGTTTTCTTGGTGACTATGGTCCCAGCTGCCTTGAGATCATTGATAAGATCCTCCCGTGTAGTTCTGGGCTGATTCCTCACCATTCTCATGATCATTTCAACTCCACGAGGTGAGATCTTGCATGGAGCCCCAGGCCGAGGGCGATTGACAGTTCTTTTGTGTTTCTTCCATTTGCGAATAATCGCACCAATGGTTGTCACCTTCTCACCAAGCTGCTTGGCGATGGTCTTGTAGCCCATTCCAGCCTTGTGTAGGTCTACAATCTTGTCCCTGACATCCTTGGAGAGCTCTTTGGTCTTGGCTATGGCGGAGAGTTTGGAATCGGATTGATTGATTGCTTCTGTGGACAGGTGTCTTTCATACAGGTAACAAACTGAGATTAGGAGCACTCCCTTTAAGAGTGTGCTCCTAATCTCAGCTCGTTACCTGTATAAAAGACACCTGGGAGCCAGAACTCTTTCTGATTGAGAGGGGGTCAAATACATATTACCCTCATTAAAATGCCAATCAATTTATAACATTTTTGACATGCGTTTTTCTGGTTTTCTTTGTTGTTATTCTGTCTCTCACTGTTCAAATAAACCTTCCATTGAAATTATAGACTGATAATTTCTTTGTCAGTGGGCAAACGTACAAAATCAGCAGGGGATCAAATACTTTTTTCCCTCACTGTAGGTCCAAGAGGCTTCTAAACAGCTTCTACCCCCAAGCCATAAGACTCCTCAACATCTAACCAAATGGCTACTAAGACTATTTGCATTGCCCCCCCACCCCTCTTTTACGCACTGCTACTCTCTGTTTACTATCTATGCATAAACACTTTAATAACTCTACCTACATGTACATATTACCTCAATTACCTCGACTAACCGGTGCCCCTGCACATTGACTCGGTACCGGTACCCCCTGTATATAACCTCGCTATTTTGGGGTGGTATTCTTTCTTAAAACTGCATTGTTGGTTAAGGGCTTGTAAGTAAGCATTTCACTGTAATGTCTACACCTGTTGTATTCGGCGCATGTGACAAATAAAATGTGATTTGATTTGATGACGTCAGCTGAACACTGGCTCCCCAGTGTGTGGGCCTGGCTTTCAAGTGGGTGGGCCAATGCCTTCCCAGGCCCACCCATGGCTGCGCCCCTGCCCAGTCATGTGAAATCCATAGATTAGGGCCTAATTAATTTATTTCAATTGACTGATTTCCTTCTATGAACTGTAACTCAGTAAAATCTTTGAAATTGTTGAATGTTGCGTTTATATTTTTGTTCGGTATAGTTTTATTTTACTACAGTGTAGTTAACTATAAAAACTACAGTATATTACAGTGTAATACAGTAAATACTACAGTATTCATTGTAGTGTTTTTGCAGACTTTAATCCGTAAAAAGAATACAGTGAATACTATAATATTACAGTAGCCTTGTAGTGTCGAGATAACAATGCTAATTATGCTGTGATGACAAGAAATCCGCTGACACTGTCCTTGATTATAATAGCTTATTACATCTTCACTTTCAGCGTCAATTTACAGATTTCTGCAGAAAATCAGGAGAACAACCAACCCAATCTCTAATATGTTTTTCCTCCCCGTCCTTTGTTTCAACCATGGTATTTATAATCTGTAACATGATATGGGTGGTTTTCCCATAAACGAATCCCAGGACGCCACATAACAGACTTCCTCTAACACACCATTTGCAAACATCAGCAAAGTCATAAACTCTTTAGACACTACATATTTCCCCCCTTCGAGACTAATTAAGTCTCGAAAACAAAAAGAATAGGATTATGACAAATAACAATTTCTCTTATTGAGTAACTTTAGCAATAAACCAACATTTATGGAGAGTAAACACCTTTTTCTATGGAGTGTAAATAAATGTATATGAAATATGAACAAATCTTTATGGAGTGTGAGAGCGAAAAACCTGTCTGGCAGTTTTCTTTCCAAATATCCGTCAATCAATCAAGACAATAAAATTCTCTCACGGCCCCTCTGCCCCAGGCAACCACCTAAGTACTCCAGATCAATTCATAAATCTTTATCAATGCATTTTAAACTATGATGCAATTGAATACACATGAAAGCCTCAGAAAACAAAATACAATCAAAAAATGTCCACATTCAGGCTGGTCGACCCATCGGACCCTCCTGTGGATTCTCTCTGTCCCTGCCTAGACCCAATATCCCTAAGCATCCACGAAATAAACAAAAACATCTGAGATCCCCACATGTACCCAACAACAGAAAACATCATTCTTCAAAAATTAATACAGAAAGAATATGACACAAATTATGTATTACACATGCAAATACAGTGGGGAAAAAAAGTATTTAGTCAGCCACCAATTGTGCAAGTTCTCCCACTTATAAAGATGAGAGAGGCCTGTAATTTTCATCATAGGTACACGTCAACTATGACAGACAAAATGAGAAAATCACATTGTAGGATTTTTTATGAATTTATTTGCAAATGATGGTGGAAAATAAGTATTTGGTCAATAACAAAAGTTTCTCAATACTTTGTTATATACCCTTTGTTGGCAATGACACAGGTCAAACGTTTTCTGTAAGTCTTCACAAGGTTTTCACACACTGTTGCTGGTATTTTGGCCCATTCCTCCATGCAGATCTCCTCTAGAGCAGTGATGTTTTGGGGCTGTCGCTGGGCAACACAGACTTTCAACTCCCTCCAAAGATTTTCTATGGGGTTGAGATCTGGAGACTGGCTAGGCCACTCCAGGACCTTGAAATGCTTCTTACGAAGCCACTCCTTCGTTGCCCGGGCGGTGTGTTTGGGATCATTGTCATGCTGAAAGACCCAGCCACGTTTCATCTTCAATGCCCTTGCTGATGGAAGGAGGTTTTCACTCAAAATCTCATGATACATGGCCCCATTCATTCTTTCCTTTACACGGCTCAGTCGTCCTGGTCCCTTTGCAGAAAAACAGCCCCAAAGCATGATGTTTCCACCCCCATGCTTCACAGTAGGTATGGTGTTCTTTGGATGCAATCCCTCGGTCTGGCTCCTAGTCGAAGTTCAACTTTCACCGGTTGGGCTGATTTCACAAGTCCAATATCGGTACTGTGTTGAGACCACAAACATTCTGGAACTTGTTGCAACATCTCCTCTTTCATAGGGTCTCAATCCATCTTCACACTACAAATAGATTCATGTGTCATCCGTACAGCTTATGGCTCTCCTTGTCCTTGAGCCAAAATCATTATTTTGAGAAATCGCTGATCTTCACTCCTCCAAATCCCCAAATTCACTTTCATCAGTACAAAAACAGCTTTCTCTGCTTCTCTCATCATTTCTCCTATTTGCTTCTGCTCATAGCCTTCAGAAACCAACAAGGTCACATGTGGCACACTCTTCTCAATCTCCAATTCTTTATCCAGATAATCATCTGTGTTTATCTTCATAGCTGCTCCTTGTGGTCCTAAAATTATGCAACATGAGCTGAGTTGAACTTTCTTTGGTTGATGACTCAACCATTCCTCTGAGTTCGATTGGGCAGCATTCTTGAAAAACTTGAGCGTACAATGAAATGGATATTCCAGAAGCCTCGCAACTGGCATATTTGCCACAATGAATTTCTCCCATATCTTAGCCTGCTTCAAAAAATCTTCACTGAGATTTCCAATCCAGAATACTGTAGAAGAATCCATCTCTGTCATCATCAACAATTGGTAAACCTTTTCCTTTGGCACTTCTACCAGACAGCCGTCTGGTGTACATTTTATTGTACAGTTCAACTTACACAATGCATCTCTTCCCAACAATGCAATAGGTGTATGTTCTGATACCAGTATGGGTATTGTAATTTTCTGATTTTTATAGCAGAGCTCAATTGGTTCCGTAAGAGGAATCAACTGTTTCACTGAATATTGCTGGAAGTATGGCTTAAATCTTCCTCCTCTTCCTCTTCCTAAGCCTTCTCGTCCTCTTCCTCTCCAATTCTGTGTCTGTCCAGAGTCTGGCTGTGGATATGAAACAACTGGTACCGCTATTGGTGGCTGGTACAATTGCGTTTGACCTGGTTCGGTTGAAGCTGTAGCAGTGATTGTTGATTTGGTGCACACTGAATCTGCATAACCAAAGCTTGTTTCTTCTCCTTCTTATTCTCCACCAGTTGTATTTGATTGAGTTTTCTGAGAGTTTCTTGGTCCTGCTCTTTCTGGTTGTGTTCCTTTTTCCTGTACAGATCCACTTGATGGGCTATATGATCTGTATAGACACCTTTTGTCATGCTTCCAAGTCCAACCACCTCTGCCAGTTTGCTCTTTACTGGTGAGGGCAGTCCCATCTGCAGTTTAGCTCTCAAAATTGACTGCTCAATTTGACTCACATCTGGATAATTTCCGGTAATATTTCTCCACACTTGATGAACTCTTGACACATAGGCTCTCGGATATTCTTGTTGTCCTAGTGGGTCAATCAGAATGTTGTCAGGATGCACATTTGTTGGAAACGTATCTTTCAGTGCTCTCCACAGCCGATTTCTACTTGCAGCCAACAATTCAGGGTCATTCACCGCAGTCCCCACATATCTATTAAGTCCAGCTCTCTGAAAAATGTCTTCCATATCTGGAATCCCAAGGAGATTAGCCAAAAGTATCTTAATGTCTCCTATGGCAGACTGTGTTCCCACCATCATTTCTTCCAATTTTGAAATCCAAGGATATGCTCCATCTTGAAGAGTAGGCAGCTTCTCAAGTATATCTGACATATCGGTATTCTACAAAGGCTTATACTCCAGGTTCTGTCCTCAAATTATCACTGGCATCATCTTCTTACTTGTGCTCTCTTTTCTTGTAGGATAAAATCCTCTTGAATATGAAGCACCTTTAATCTCCAAATCTTCATCGCTTTCTCCATCTTCACTTTCATCAGAGATCGAATCTCTTGCTTCTTCTTCCAACTTCCATCACCCCTTCTTTCCGCTCTTGCCAACCTCCATCTGATCACAGGGTCATATCCACCCATGATCTCTTCTGAATCACTCTGATCATCATCATCTTCAAGTTCCATCCTCCTGAACCTCACTCCACCCTTAGTTTCCAGACATCTCGTTTTCTTCTTACTTTTGGAGTTTGGATTCATCTTTATGGTCATTTCTGCTTGTCCTCTCTCTATTATTCGTTCGTCTTCATCTCTGATGCAATAATCACCCTCCTGAATGATCATTGGAAGCTGAGGATAGACGTCCTTAAACTCTACTTTCTCGTAAGGTGGGGGTCTTTTTGCTGAATCCGTATGTGAGAAAGGTGTATTGACTTCTGCCATTCGTTTTTCTGTCACCTTCACCTCTTCACAGCTTGTCTGTCGAAACGTTGGTTATTAAGATATTAAATTATTGCATCTGAGCTCCTAGAGGGTGCGGCTTTCCTTTTCTTTTTGAAGTGTTTTACGCCGTCAGCCAGCACTTCGCCTAAATAGGTGTGCGTTTCTTTTGCCTTTACCTTCACCTCTTTTGCCGTTTTCTCTATACCTCTGTTTCTTTTATCGTTAGTATCTTTTATCAGTTTTTATCCTTCATTTTCAAACAGCTTAAGAACACCCAGCTCTCTTTGTCTCTTTTCTTTACGTTGTTCCCTTTTTTTCCCTTCTTTTGATCTGCCTTATCAATCGACAGAAGCACTTTCATTATGTTGATGATGTCAGGGTTAAGAGTCCCTTCCACTGGCCATGGTTGTTCAATGTCAGGCCAACGTTTATTCCATTTTCCAGATAACCTTGCAATACCATTAACTAGAGGATTACTATTTTCTACTACATCAACAGGAGTAATTACTTTCATAGTTTTGATTTCCTTTTCCCCCCATTGTAACAACTCTTTTATATTCCTTTATTGTGAATTATTTTATTATTTTAGACTATGTAACTTATGTTTCCCTCCTTTTTTTTCTTTCCCCAAATTAATTAACTAATTAATCAATTAATTAATCAATATATATATATATATATTTTTTAATTTATTAATGTATTTTATTTTATTTTACCAAATTATTGATTAGTGGCAATCTTACCACATCCGATCAGGAAAAGTAAATGAAAGTAGTCAACTTCAGAGCAATCCAAAAAAGAAAGACCTGTAATCCAGCAACACTACAGCACTCACAAACCAATTGCTTAATAATCACCCAATTACCTTAATTTTACAGAATAATGTCAGTGCTGGATTTCCAACTGAACTCTAATCAAACCAACTCATGCACAAAAAACTCCAATGTGCAATTCTTAATTACATCAATTGGTCAGTCTGTTGCCAAGTCCCTGTCAAATTGTCACAACATGAAATATGCTAGGCACACACACAATATCCTGTATGGGAAGGTAAGTTTTGTGAACAGAACAGTACTGGCCTTGACTGGACTTGATCCGTGGCAGCACACACTGTCGTGTGACGCACTGGTCAGCACCTCCTCTCTCTCTCTGTCTCCTCCTTCTCGTCTCTCATATGACAGAAGAACAAAGGAACATACAATAATTTAGTATTTTATGCACTCACTGGGTTATTTCAACCATGCAATACCCTTTTAGAAATACCTATGTTCACACTCGCGCTAACAAATAAGCAAACAGCTTAACTCAGGAATATTATAAATAGCTCAATAAAATTTTATTTTATTTATTTTTAATCCATCAACATATCTCTCATTTATAAATTCAATAGATCTCAATCAAATAGTTTCATCGTTAAGCAACAGTCGATTTAACAAACAGAATACTTTATTCGTGTATAAGTCTCCCCCTCCTTCTCCTTCTGCATGTCACAGCAGCTCAGTGCAGGCAGGGGAGTGGCATATTTGCTCTACGTAACTCTAAACTCATAAAATCCCACACATGCGCAGTTCATTCACCAGTGAGATTTCAGAGTGAGAAGAGCTCCCAAGCAGCTCTCCCCAAGCTAAACAATAGAAAGTAGACAGACCAGCTGTCCCTCCGTTATTTCCCCAACACAGACAAACAGTAACACTTAACAGAACTCACAAACCAACACAAAACATAGAACACAAATCCTACTTTGAAGTTTCTTAATTTCACTTATCCTAATCTGCAGATTTATAGTTATTTTCTTATCCATTACAAAACATCTCTATACACTCTTGAAACTCCTCCCTGTAGGCTCATAATCTTTTAACAGTTATTAAACGTTCTCTTTTTATAGAGCCTCATAAGATTTTAACCTTAACGTCCTCCCAGGGGGCTCATATATAGTTAACAATTATTAACGTTCTCACTAACAGAGACTCATAAGATTTTAACCTTAACTTACATATTTCCTTACAAAAACTAAAACCCCTGTTCTCAACCAAAACATATATATGCATACATCTCTAACATAAATCTTATCCTAACATGAGTCGACACACAGCTTAAACACAACAGAGACGTCTTTATTTTATTATTATTTTTTCTCCCCCACACACACAATTCAAGAGGAGTGCATCCGTTCCTACGGTCCTCTAAAGCATGCTACCGTCGTTCCTTATTTTTCATAGTTCCTTCCTAAATTTATGCTGCCTCGAGTTTGCAGATATCCAATGAGAGGTTACATCGAACATATACCTCGTCAACTATAAGTCGAGGGGTAACTTGCAACCGAATGTATCTACCACAAACACCAGTTCCCGGAACTGACCTTAAAAATCAACCTAGTGAGTTTTCAGGATTTTCGGCCCATCCTAATGATCGCCTCGTTTGAGGGCTTCCATAGATCAACGACGTCCTAATTAGTATACATTTTCCTTAGTTCCTGGCCTTATTCCTTCATTCTATTCAAGCCAAATATATCTGTGCCAAGTGTTATCAATTCCTATAGACACTACCCCCTGTTTGCGTTGTTTTCAACGCAAACAAATTTAGAAATTTAGAACGGATTCTTATCCCACAGCAAATAACAGCAAAGTGTACACATAAGTCTTTCAAACGGTACATCTCCTCAGCGCACACACCCACATAAGCAAACGAACCGACCAGCGCCCAAAATTGTGAGAAATCTCACCTTATGTGCCGGCTACTTGAGCGGGAGTCACTTCGTAGCTCATGCATGGAGCGCTGGAGAGACGCAACACGTCCCAAAGGTCCTCGTCGCCATTCTGTGGTATCTAAATAATGATGCTAATTATGCTGTGATGACAAGAAATCCGCTGACACTGTCCTTGATTATAATAGTTTATTACATCTTCACTTTCAGCGTCAATTTACAGATTTCTGCAGAAAATCCGGAGAACAACCAACCCAATCTCTATTATGTTGTTCCTCCCCGTCCTTTGTTTCAACCATGGTATTTATAATCTGTAACATGATATGGGTGGTTTTCCCATAAACCAATCCCAGGACGCCACATAACAAACATCCTCTAACACACCATTTGCAAACATCAGCAAAGTCATAAACTGTTTAGACACTACAGCCTCAACAGCACTCTGTAGGGTAGCACCATGGTGTAGCCGGAGGACAGCTAGCTTCCGTCCTCCTCTGGGTAGATTGACTTCAATACAAAACCCAGGAGGCTCATGGTTCTCACCCCCTTCCATAGACTTACACAGTAATTATGACACGTCCTCCAACCTATCAGAGCTCTTACAGCATGAACTGACATGTTGTCCACCCAATCAAACGATCAGATAATTAATCTAGTGCTGAAAGCATAAATTACAGCTAGCTAGCACTACAGTGTTAAATTGTGGTGAGTAGTTCACTCAAAGAGAGAGAGAAAGACAATAGTTCAACCATTTTTAACAAATTGATTTCTTCCAAAATGAAGGAAAAGCAAGAGAGAAATATATATAGAGAGATTTTCATTTTTTTTTCACTTTCAGTTTCACTTACTTAGCTAGCAAATGCAGCTAGCTAGTTTAGCCTACTGAAACACCCTGCTCAAACAGAGGGATGCTATGTTAGCTATCCAACACAAGACTGGAACTCTCCCAAGTCAAGGTAAGCTTTTGGTTTTGGGCCCGCCGGTGTAACTGCTTACTGACTATACATTGTAACCTTACTGCATGATTGTAGCGGGTTTACTAAAGCGTTAGTTCTATTAGCTATGCTGACTATGACGTTACTTTAGCTAATATGGTGACAACGAGGTAGGCTGTGTGTAGCGGTTTGGCTTGGAAAGGTTTTTTCGCCTGGTCACATACAGCTGATGTGTTGAGCATTGAAGTCCACAAGCGAAGGGAAGAGGTGAGTGGAGGAGAGCGAATAGATGTGTGATGGAATACAACGTGGCTGTGTGTTCACGCGTGATCAGGGGTGTATTCATTCCACCGATTCTGTTGAAAAACGTTTCTTAAACGGAAGCAAAAGGAACAAAACGGGGATAAACATACTTGAATTTGTCCAATAGAAACTCTTGTTTACAACTGTTGGATTAATATTTACATCCTATAATAGCTAGATGCAGGCAAGAGTGTGTATGTCACCTCAAATGTGTCTCTCGACCTATATGCACCTTCGTTGTAAACTCTCATTCATAGGCTAGGTTGTAGCAACCTTATGATGGGTATAGGGAAAATTCTGGTATGATGTAGTAGCCTAAACCTATCGCTGTGAATGGAATATGAATGACAGTCATCCAATATGCTGTAATAGAAATAAGGCGATACTCATGAAAAAAACGGCACTGACCGCCACTGGTACACACACACACACACACACACACACACACACACACACACACACACACACACACACACACACACACACAAACACAAACACACACACACTGTGTACACCGGTCCTCACACCCACCTCAACCTTCACCCCTCTAACCAGCCTAGGCAGACTGACCAGGGATTTACTTGCAATTTTATTTTCCACTTCTATGTCATCTCTCTACCTTTCTCCACACCTCTCCCGGGTCCCTTCAAACCCTTTTCAATCCTTTGAAATATTGTATATTTTTCATTCTTGTTTTTTTCTTTTGTCGATTTAACTCTTTCATCCACCCAGCTTCTTTCTTTACTTAGATCTGTCTGCATCGAGTGCCTGTGGAGATGGTGGGAAGACCCTAGTCATAGCTCCCGTAGGACTCTGCTTCTTTGAGTTTGTTAATAGACGTCAGAACCATTGTTTCCTTTCAGGAGTAACAACAATGACACAATAAATAGAAGAAAATCAGCAAAACCCCTGTCATCCCTGTGACCCTTGACCCCAATGCTCCAGTTGAGGGCATTAATTGGCTGCTTTCCTCCCTCAGACAACATTCCCATACCAATTACAGTAGTGTGTGTGTGTGAGAGAGAGAGAGAGAGAGAGAGAGAGAGGCTGCAGAGGAAAGAAATGAATCAGACACAAAGATAGCAGCAGGGTTGTGAATCAGGATTATATGCAATGGTCGTTCAGGTCTGTCAGAGAAGGCGTGAGGGAGAAAGAGGAGAGAGCAATGGCGGGAGGAGGCCAAGGATGGCCACGGAGGGAGAGAGAGAAAAGGGAAAAGAAAGATGGATAGAGAAATGAATAAGTGTGGACCCTGTCCATCTGATCGGATGGACAGGGTCCTATCACATACATGCTGTCGGAGCAGGAAGAGGACAGGCCTGATGGATTTCTATGATAGATGAGTGGACGCATGGAGTGCTGGCCCCAGCTGCTAGGCTTAATGAAATGTGTCCCACTGCAAGATGGAACACCGTGATTTAAACACATCATGCGATGTCTATTCCTCTTTCCTCTAATCCAGCCCGAAAGAACAGCCATCAGCCTCTCTCTCTACTGTTTGTCTTTCAATTTGAAACTCAGGTTTTTCATTTTGCACCCCTCATGTATCTCTCGTCTCTAAAATTAATAGTGTTCATTTTTCGTGTCTTTGGCTCAACTATGAGTCAACAGAATCTACAAATGTTTTCTGGTGTTCAGGCCTGTCCCTCTCCTCTTCTTTCTACAGTTGTCATTCTATTCAAGTCAGAGCTATTATATTGAGATGGTTTCAAAACATACAGTAAGAGAGAGAGACAAAG
The DNA here is from genome assembly GCF_020615455.1 of Coregonus clupeaformis. NCBI lineage: Eukaryota > Metazoa > Chordata > Actinopteri > Salmoniformes > Salmonidae > Coregonus > Coregonus clupeaformis. The sequence continues at coordinate 5,426,073 of NC_059218.1, read as the reverse complement.
AGAGAGCGGACTAGCATGAATCTAGAAGTGTTGTATAGCACACTGTATTCCTTATACAACGAATATAAGGACAGGACATGAGACTGGAGTAGAAACTAACATGGGCATTGTTGATTGCGTTTCACAGGACAAAACATTCCAAGCATTCCTAAAGGGACAAACTAGAATATCAATACACAACAACAAGTGTCATTAAGCTGTTTCAATGGAGGATTACCTTTACACTAGCAGACAGAAGAAATACCCACCAGGTACCCCCCACACATACACATGGAGGTATAGGAAATAGCACTTTTACCATAGAAATTAGTCACAGTGAAACTCCTCATTCAAAACTTTGCAGAAGACAATTAGGGACAAAGAGAGAAAGAGATGTATGAGAAAATGACAATATGTGTCACGGTTTCGGCCGAGGCTGCTCCTCCTCCTGGTTCGGGCAGGCTTCGGCGGTCGTCGTCCCCGGAGTACTAGCTGCCACCGATCTATGTTTCATGTTCCGTGTTGGTTTGTGTATGTAACCAGGGACGTCACGTTTTCGTTTTGTTGTTTTGATCATTATATAAATAAATATGTTCGCATTCAACGCTGCGCCTTGGTCCTCCTCTCTCACCGACGATCGTGACAATATGGAACATATTTTTTCCCCCCTCTCTACCCCTTCTTCTGTTCGCTCTGCCTCCTCTCCCCTTCAGCATCTACAGTTGAAGTCGGAAGTTTACATACACTTAGGTTGGAGTCATTAAAACTAGTTTTTCAACCACTCCACACATTTCTTGTTAACAAACTATCGTTTTGGCAAGTCTGTTAAGACATCTACTTCGTGCATGAAACAAGTCATTTTTCCAACAATTGTTTACAGACAGATTATTTCACTTATAATTCACTGTATCACAATTCCAGTGGGTCAGAAGTTTACATACACAAGTTGACTGTGCCTTTAAACAGCTTGGAAATTTTCAGAAAATGATGTCATGGCTTTAGAAGCTTCTGATAGGCTAATTGACATAATTTGAGTCAATTGGAGGTGTATTTCAAGGCCTACCTTCAAACTCAGTGCCTCTTTGCTTGACATCATGGAGAAATCAAAAGAAATCAGCCAAGATCTCAGTAAGAAAATTGTAGACCTTCACAAGTCTGGTTCATCCTTAGGAGCAATTTCCAAATGCCTGAAGGCACCACATTCATCTGTACAAACAATTGTACGTGAGTATAAACACCATGGGACTACGCAGCCGTCATACCACTCAGGAAGGAGACACGTTCTGTCTCCTAGAGATGAACGTACTTTGGTGCGAAAAGTGCTAATCAATCCCAGAACAACAGCAAAGGACCTTGTGAAGATGCTGGAGGAAACAGGTACAAAATTATCTATATCCACAGTAAAATGAGTCCTATATCGACAACCTTTAAGGCCGCTCAGCAAGGAAGAAGCCACTGCTCCAAAACCGCCATAAAAAAGCCAGACTACGGTTTGCAACTGCACATGGGGACAAAGATCGTACTTTTTGGAGAAATGTCCTCTGGTCTGATGAAACAAAAATAGAACTGTTTGGCCATAATGACCATCGTTATGTTTGGAGGAAAAAGGGGGTTGCTTGCAAGCCGAAGAACACCATCCCAACCGTGAAGCACAGGGGTGGCAGCATCATGCTGTGGGGGTGCTTTGCTGCAGGAGGGACTGGTGCACTTCACAGAATAGATGGTGTTACGCACGCCTCTCGGAAGAGGGAACGCAACACCCTGCTACAACTCAACTCTCCGTGGTGTGAAAGAGGTATGGGACTGTAGGTGTGAGTAAGGATGACAAAAGGCAGAGAATACCGTTAACAGGGAATTTATTCCTTCGCACGGTAAGTTTGGGGAAAAGGGGCTGGACGGAACCAAAGCAAAAAAGTAAATTTCAAAGCCCCCTCTCCTACCTTACCTGCCTACCCACTACTTACTTAACTAGCACCACCTGGTGCACTAACCAAAATACAGGGGATGGTCCGCCCAGGTCTTTCCTAGTGTGCATAGACAGTCAACTTCTATGGGTAATGTATGCCCGCGGGCCTCTTGCCTAAGCACTCCCTAGGTGCCTTCCCCTTCCCCCCTTGGGAACAAATGAAACAAAAATAGCATAAACTGGTTCACAACAAAAACCTGAGAAAAAACTAACTCAGGACATTATAGAAACTCTGAGCCACAAACTAACACAAAACATTATAATTGGTTCTCAGAGCAACAACAACACAGTACATACCAACTCTTAGCATATAACCAACATGCTGTAACTCTCAGCAATTAGTTCCCCTTTTTCCCCTTTTCTGAGCAACTGGGGCTTATATAGCTTCAGGAGGAGTTGGTAATTGGAGACAGCTGCGTCCTGACGAGGACGCAGGGTCAGCTCTCCAATCATCAATGTTCATTGACCAATCAGCTGCTTGTGGTGGGGAATTTCAGGAACCCATTTCCTGAAATACATACATGAAAATACACAACCTACAACACAGAAACTGGTGAACGTAACAGATGGTATCATGAGGAAGGAAAATTATGTGGATATATTGAAGCAACATTTCAAGACATCAGTCAGGATGTTAAAGCTTGGTCGCAAATGGGTCTTCCAAATGGACAATGACCCCAAGCATACTTCCAAAGTTGTGGCAAAATGGCTTAAGGACAACAGTTAAGGTATTGGAGTGGCCATCACAAAGCCCTGACCTCAATCTTATAGAATATTTGTGGGCAGAACTGAAAAAGTGTGTGGGAGCAAGGAGGCCTACAAACCTGACTCAGTTACGCCAGCTCTGTCAGGAGGAATGGGCCAAAATTCACCCAACTTATTGTGGGAAGCTTGTGGAAGGCTACCCGAAACGTTTGACCCAAGTAAAAAAATGTAAAGGCAATGCTACCAAATACTAATTGAGTGTATGTAAACTTCTGACCCACTGGGAATTGTCCTGCTCCTTTGTCCTGCTCTCCTGCTCTCATTCCAACAACACACTCCTTCTTTCTCCTGCTCTCCTGCTCTCATTCCAAGAACACACTCCTTCTTTCTCCTGCTCTCCTGCTCTCATTCCAACAACACACTCCTTATTTGTCCTGCTCTCCTGCTGTCATTCCAACAACACACTCCTTCTTTGTCTTGCTTTCCTGCTCTCATTCCAACAACACACCCCTTCTTTCTCCTGCTCTCATTCCAACAACACACTCCTTCTTTCTCCTGCTCTCTTGCTCTCATTCCAACAACACACTCCTTCTTTGTCTTGCTCTCCTGCTCTCATTCCAACAACACACTCCTTCTTTGTCCTGCTTTCCTGCTCTCATTCCAACAACACACTCCACCTTTCTCCTGCTCTCCTGCTCTCATTCCAACAACACACTCCTTCTTTGTCCTGCTTTCCTGCTCTCATTCCAACAACACACTCCTTCTTTCTCCTGCTCTCCTGCTCTCATTCCAACAACACACTCCTTCTTTCTCCTGCTCTCCTGCTCTCATTCCAACAACACACTCCTTATTTTCCTGTTCTCCTGCTCTCATTCCAACAACACACTCTACCTCTCTCCTGCTCTCATTTCAACACACTCCACCTTTCTCCTGCTCTCCTGCTCTCAGTCCAACAACACACTCCACCTTTCTCCTGCTCTCATTCCAACAACACACTCCTTCTTTTTCCTGCTCTCCTGCTCTCATTCCAACAACACACTCATTCTTTCTCCTGCTCTCCTGCTCTCATTCCAACAACAAACTCCACCTTTCTCCTGCTCTCCTGCTCTCAGTCCAACAACACACTCCACGTTTCTCCTGCTCTCCAGCTCTCATTCCAACAACACACTCCACCTTCCTCCTGCTCTCCTGCTCTCATTCCAACAACACACTCCACCTTTGTCCTGTTCTCCTGCTCTCATTCCAACAACACTCCACCTTTCTCCTGCTCTCCTGCTCTCATTCCAACAACACACTCCGCCTTTGTCCTGCTCTCCTGCTCTAATTCTAACAACACACTCCGTATTTCTCCTGCTCTCCTGCTCTCATTCCAACAACACACTCCACCTATTTTCATGTTCTCCTGCTCTCATTCCAACAACACACTCCACCTTTGTCCTGCTCTCCTGCTGTTATTCCAACAACACACTCCTTCTTTGTCCTGCTCTCCTGCTCTCATTCCAACAACACACTCCACCTTTCTCCTGCTCTCCTGCTCTCATTCCAACAACACACTCCTTCTTTGTCCTGCTTTCCTGCTCTCATTCCAACAACACACTCCTTCTTTCTCCTGCTCTCCTGCTCTCATTCCAACAACACACCTTCTTTCTCCTGCTCTCCTGCTCTCATTCCAACAACACACTCCTTATTTTCCTGTTCTCCTGCTCTCATTCCAACAACACACTCTACCTCTCTCCTGCTCTCATTTCAACACACTCCACCTTTCTCCTGCTCTCCTGCTCTCAGTCCAACAACACACTCCACCTTTCTCCTGCTCTCATTCCAACAACACACTCCTTCTTTTTCCTGCTCTCCTGCTCTCATTCCAACAACACACTCATTCTTTCTCCTGCTCTCCTGCTCTCATTCCAACAACACACTCCACCTTTCTCCTGCTCTCCTGCTCTCAGTCCAACAACACACTCCACCTTTCTCCTGCTCTCCAGCTCTCATTCCAACAACACACTCCACCTTTGTCCTGTTCTCCTGCTCTCATTCCAACAACACTCCACCTTTCTCCTGCTCTCCTGCTCTCATTCCAACAACACACTCCGCCTTTGTCCTGCTCTCCTGCTCTAATTCTAACAACACACTCCGTATTTCTCCTGCTCTCCTGCTCTCATTCCAACAACACACTCCACCTAGTTTCATGTTCTCCTGCTCTCATTCCAACAACACACTCCACCTTTGTCCTGCTCTCCTGCTGTTATTCCAACAACACACTCCTTCTTTGTCCTGCTCTCCTGCTCTCATTCCAACAACACACTCCTTCTTTGTCCTGCTCTCCTGCTCTCATTCCAACAACACACTCCTTCTTTGTCCTGCTCTCCTGCTCTCATTCCAACAACACACTCCTTCTTTCTCCTGCTCTCCTGCTCTCATTCCAAACAACACACTCCTTCTTTCTCCTGCTCTCCTGCTCTCATTCCAACAACACATTCCTTCTTTCTCCTGCTCTCCTGCTCTCATTCCAACAACACACTCCAACTTTCTCCTGCTCTACTGCTCTCATTCCAACAACACACTCCACCTTTCTCCTGCTCTCCTGCTCTCATTCCAACAACACACTCCACCTTTGTCCTGTTCTCCTGCTCTCATTCCAACAACACACTCCACCTTTCTCGTGCTCTCCTGCTCTCATTCCAACAACACACTCCACCTTTGTCCTGCTCTCCTGCTCTCATTCCAACAACACATTCCACCTTTCTCCTGCTCTCATTCCAACAACACACTCCTTCTTTCTCCTGCTCTCCTGCTCTCATTCCAACAACACACTCCTTCTTTGTACTACTCTCCTGCTCTCAGTCCAACAACACACTCCTTCTTTCTCCTGCTCTCCTGCTCTCATTCCAACAACACACTCCTTCTTTCTCCTGCTCTCATTCAAAACTCCTTCTTGCTCCTGTCTCATTCCAAACAACACACTCCTTCTTTCTCCTGCTCTCCTGCTCTCATTCCAACAACACATTCCTTCTTTCTCCTGCTTTCCTGCTCTCATTCCAACAACACATTCCTTCTTTCTCCTGCTCTCCTGCTCTCATTCCAACAACACACTCCAACTTTCTCCTGCTCTACTGCTCTCATTCCAACAACACACTCCATCTTTCTCCTGCTCTCATTCCAACAACACACTCCACCTTTGTCCTGTTCTCCTGCTCTCATTCCAACAACACACTCCATCTTTGTCCTGTTCTCCTGCTCTCATTCCAACAACACACTCCACCATTCTCGTGCTCTCCTGCTCTCATTCCAACAACACACTCCTTCTTTCTCTTGCTCTCCTGCTCTCATTCCAACAACAGACTCCACCTTTGTCCTGTTCTCCTGCTCTCATTCCAACAACACACTCCTTCTTTCTCCTGCTCTCCTGCTCTCATTCCAACAACACACTCCTTCTTTCTCCTGCTCTCCTGCTCTCATTCCAACAACACACTCCACCTTTGTCCTGTTCTCCTGCTCTCATTCCAACAACACACTCCACCTTTCTCCTGCTCTCCTGCTGTTATTCCAACAACACACTCCTTCTTTGTCCCGCTCTCCTGCTCTCATTCCAACAACACACTCCTTCTTTGTCCTGCTCTCCTGCTCTCATTCCAACAACGCTCTCCTGCTCTCATTCCAACAACACACTCCACCTTTGTCCTGTTCTCCTGCTCTCATTCCAACAACACACTCCATCTTTCTCCTGCTGTTATTCCAACAACAAACTCCTTCTTTGTCCCGCTCTCCTGCTCTCATTCCAACAACACATTCCTTCTTTCTCCTGCTCTCCTGCTCTCATTCCAACAACACACTCCTTCTTTCTCCTGCTCTTATTCCAACAACACACCCCACCTTTCTCCTGCTCTCCTAATCTCATTCCAACAACACACACCACCTTTGTCCTGCTCTTCTGCTGTTATTCCAACAACACACTCCTTCTTTGTCCTGCTCTCCTGCTCTCATTTCAACAACACACTCCTTCTTTCTCCTGCTCTCCTGCTCTCATTCCAACAACACACTCCTTCTTTGTCCTGCTCTCCTGCTCTCAGTCCAACAACACACTCCTCCTTTGTCCTGCTCTCATTCCAACAACACACTCCACTTTCTCCTGCTCTCCTGCTCTCATTCCAACAACACACACCACCTTTGTCCTGCTCTTATGCTATTATTCCCACAACACACTCCTTCTTTGTCCTGCTCTCATTTCAACAACACACTCCTTCTTTCTCCTGCTATCCTGCTCTCATTCCAACAACACACTCCTTCTTTGTCCTGCTCTCCTGCTCTCAGTCCAACAACACACTCCTTCTTTCTCCTGCTCTCCTGCTCTCATTCCAACAAAACGCTCCTTCTTTCTCCTGCTCTCATTCCAAACAACACACTCCTTCTTTCTCCTGCTCTCCTGCTCTCATTCCAACAACGCATTCCTTCTTTCTCCTGCTCTCATTCCAACAACACTCCACCTTTGTCCTGTTCTCCTGCTCTCATTCCAACAACAAACTCCACCTTTGTCCTGTTCTCCTGCTCTCATTCCAACAACACACTACACCTTTCTCCTGCTCTCCTGCTGTTATTCCAACAACACACTCCTTCTTTGTCCCGCTCTCCTGCGCTCATTCCAACAACACACTCCTTCTTTGTCCTGCTCTCCTGCTCTCATTCCAACACACTCCTTCTTTCTCCTGCTCTCATTCCAACAACACTCTCCTGCTCTCCTGCTCTCATTCCAACAACAGACTCCACCTTTCTCCTGCTCTCCTGCTCTCATTCCAACAACACACTCCATCTTTCTCCTGCTGTTATTCCAACAACACACTCCTTCTTTGTCCCGCTCTCCTGCTCTCATTCCAACAACACATTCCTTCTTTCTCCTGCTCTCCTGCTCTCATTCCAACAACACACTCCTTCTTTCTCCTGCTCTCCTGCTCTCATTCCAACAACACACTCCTTCTTTCTCCTGCTCTCATTCCAAACAACACACTCCTTCTTTCTCCTGCTCTCCTGCTCTCATTCCAACAACACATTCCTTCTTTCTCCTGCTCTCATTCCAACAACACTCCACCTTTGTCCTGTTCTCCTGCTCTCATTCCAACAACACACTCCACCTTTGTCCTGTTCTCCTGCTCTCATTCCAACAACACACTCCACCTTTCTCCTGCTCTCCTGCTGTTATTCCAACAACACACTCCTTCTTTGTCCCGCTCTCCTGCTCTCATTCCAACAACACACTCCTTCTTTGTCCTGCTCTCCTGCTCTCATTCCAACACACTCCTTCTTTCTCCTGCTCTCATTCCAACAACACTCTCCTGCTCTCCTGCTCACATTCCAACAACAGACTCCACCTTTCCCCTGCTCTCCTGCTCTCATTCCAACAACACACGCCATCTTTCTCCTGCTGTTATTCCAACAACACACTCCTTCTTTGTCCCGCTCTCCTGCTCTCATTCCAACAACACATTCCTTCTTTCTCCTGCTCTCCTGCTCTCATTCCAACAACACACTCCTTCTTTCTCTTGCTCTCCTGCTCTCATTCCAACAACAGACTCCACCTTTCCCCTGCTCTCAGTCCAACAACACACTCCACATTTCTCCTGCTCTCCTGCTCTCATTCCAACAACACACTCCTTCTTTCTCCTGCTCTCATTCCAAACAACATACTCCTTCTTTCTCCTGCTCTCCTGCTCTCATTCCAACAACACATTCCTTCTTTCTCCTGCTCTCATTCCAACAACACTCCACCTTTGTCCTGTTCTCCTGCTCTCATTCCAACAACACACTCCACCTTTGTCCTGCTCTCCTGCTCTCATTCCAACAACACACTCCACTTTCTCCTGCTCTCCTGCTCTCATTCCAACAACACACACCACCTTTGTCCTGCTCTCCTGCTGTTATTCCAACAACACACTCCTTCTTTCTCTTGCTCTCCTGCTCTCATTCCAACAACAGACTCCACCTTTCCCCTGCTCTCCTGCTCTCAGTCCAACAACACACTCCTTCTTTCTCCTGCTCTCCTGCTCTCATTCCAACAACACACTCCTTCTTTCTCCTGCTCTCATTCCAAACAACACACTCCTTCTTTCTCCTTCACTCCTGCTCTCATTCCAACAACACATACCTTCTTTCTCCTGCTCTCATTCCAACAACACTCCACCTTTGTCCTGTTCTCCTGCTCTCATTCCAATAACAAACTCCACCTTTGTCCTGTACTCCTGCTCTCATTCCAACAACACACTCCATCTTTCTACTGCTGTTATTCCAACAACACACTCCTTCTTTGTCCCGCTCTCCTGCTCTCATTCCAACAACACATTCCTTCTTTCTCCTGCTCTCCTGCTCTCATAACAACAACACAGTCCAACTTTCTCCTGCTCTACTGCTCACATTCCAACAACACACTCCAACTTTCTCCTGCTCTCCTGCTCTCATTCCAACAACACACTCCACCTTTGTCCTGTTCTCCTAATCTCATTCCAACAACACACTCCACCTTTGTCCTGCTCTGCTGCTCTCATTCCAACAACACACTCCACCTTTGTCCTGCTCTCCTGCTCTCATTCCAACAACACACTCCACCTTTCTCCTGCTCTCCTGCTTTCATTCCAACAACACACTCCTTCTTTCTCCTGCTCTCCTGCTCTCATTCCAACAACACACTCCTTCTTTCTCTTGCTCTCCTGCTCTCATTCCAACAACAGACTCCACCTTTCTCCTGCTCTCCTGCTCTCAGTCCAACAACACACTCCACATTTCTCCTGCTCTCCTGCTCTCATTCCAACAACACACTCCTTCTTTCTCCTGCTCTCATTCCAAACAACATACTCCTTCTTTCTCCTGCTCTCCTGCTCTCATTCCAACAACACATTCCTTCTTTCTCCTGCTCTCATTCCAACAACACTCCACCTTTGTCCTGTTCTCCTGCTCTCATTCCAACAACACACTCCACCTTTGTCCTGCTCTCATTCCAACAACACACTCCACTTTCTCCTGCTCTCCTGCTCTCATTCCAACAACACACACCACCTTTGTCCTGCTCTCCTGCTGTTATTCCAACAACACACTCCTTCTTTGTCCTGCTCTCCTGCTCTCATTTCAACAACACACTCCTTCTTTCTCCTGCTCTCCTGCTCTCATTCCAACAACACACTCCTTCTTTGTCCTGCTCTCATGCTCTCAGTCCAACAACACACTCCTTCTTTCTCCTGCTCTCCTGCTCTCATTCCAACAACACACTCCTTCTTTCTCCTGCTCTCATTCCAAACAACATACTCCTTCTTTCTCCTGCTCTCCTGCTCTCATTCCAACAACACATTCCTTCTTTCTCCTGCTCTCATTCCAACAACACACTCCACCTTTGTCCTGTTCTCCTGCTCTCATTCCAACAACACACTCCACCTTTGTCCTGCTCTCCTGCTCTCATTCCAACAACACACTCCACCTTTGTCCTGTTCTCCTGCTCTCATTCCAACAACACACTCCACCTTTGTCCTGCTCTGCTGCTCTCATTCCAACAACACACTCCACCTTTGTCCTGCTCTCCTGCTCTCATTCCAACAACACACTCCAACTTTCTCCTGCTCTCCTGCTTTCATTCCAACAACACACTCCTTCTTTCTCCTGCTCTCCTGCTCTCATTCCAACAACACACTCCTTCTTTCTCTTGCTCTCCTGCTCTCATTCCAACAACAGACTCCACCTTTCCCCTGCTCTCCTGCTCTCAGTCCAACAACACACTCCACATTTCTCCTGCTCTCCTGCTCTCATTCCAACAACACTCCACATTTGTCATGTTCTCCTGCTCTCATTCCAATAACAAACTCCACCTTTGTCCTGTACTCCTGCTCTCATTCCAACAACACACTCCATCTTTCTACTGCTGTTATTCCAACAACACACTCCTTCTTTGTCCTGCTCTTGTCATTCCGACAAACACTTCCTTCTTTCTCTGCTCTCGTTCTCATAAACAACACACTCCACCTTTCTCCTGCTCTACTGCTCATTCCAACAACACACTCCAACTTTCTCCTGCTCTCCTGCTCTCATTCCAACAACACACTCCACTGTTCTGTTCTCCTAATCTCATTCCAACAACACACTCCACCTTTCTCTGCTCTCCTGCTCTCATTCCAACAACACACTCCACTTTGTCCTGCTCTCCTGCTCTCATTCCAACAACACACTCCAACTTTGTCCTGCTCTCCTGCTCTCATTCCAACAACACACTCCTTCTTTCTCCTGCTCTCCTGCTCTCATTCCAACAACACACTCCTTCTTTCTCTTGCTCTCCTGCTCTCATTCCAACAACAGACTCCACCTTTCCCCTGCTCTCCTGCTCTCAGTCCAACAACACACTCCACATTTCTCCTGCTCTCCTGCTCTCATTCCAACAACACACTCCTTCTTTCTCCTGCTCTCATTCCAAACAACATACTCCTTCTTTCTCCTGCTCTCCTGCTCTCATTCCAACAACACACTCTACTTTCCTGCTCTCCTGCTCTCATTCCAACAACACACTCCACCTTTGTCCTGTTCTCCTGCTCTCATTCCAACACACTCCACCTTTCTCCTGCTCTCATTCCAACAACACATTCATTCTTTCTCCTGCTCTCCTGCTCTCATTCCAACAACACACTCCACCTTTGTGATGCTCTCCTGCTGGTATTCCAACAACACACTCCTTCTTTGTCCTGCTCTCCTGCTCTCATTCCAACAACACACTCCTTCTTTCTCCTGCTCTCCTGCTCTCATTCCAACAACACACTCCTTCTTTGTCCTGCTCTCCTGCTCTCATTCCAACAACACACTCCTTCTTTCTCCTGCTCTCCTGCTCTCATTCCAACAACACACTCCTTCTTTCTCCTGCTCTCATTCCAACAACACACTCCTTCTTTCTCCTGCTCTCCTGCTCTCATTCCAACAACACATCTCCTTCTTTCTTCTCCCTCTCCTGCTCTCATTCCAACAACACACTCCACCTTTGTCCTGCTCTCCTGCTCTCATTCCAACAACACACTCCTTCTTTGTCCTGTTCTCCTGCTCTCATTCCAACAACACACTCCACCTTTGTCCTGCTCTCCTGCTCTCATTCCAACAACACACTCCACCTTTGTCCTGCTCTCCTGCTCTCATTCCAACAACACACTCCAACTTTCTCCTGCTCTCCTGCTCTCATTCCAACAACACACTCCTTCTTTCTCCTGCTCTCCTGCTCTCATTCCAACAACACACTCCTTCTTTCTCCTGCTCTCCTGCTCTCATTCCAACAACAGACTCCACCTTTCCCCTGCTCTCCTGCTCTCATTCCAACAACACACTCCACATTTCTCCTGCTCTCCTGCTCTCATTCCAACAACACACTCCATCTTTGTCCTGCTCTCCTGCTCTCATTCCAACAACACACTCCATTCTTTGTCCTGCTCTCCTGCTCTCATTCCAACAACACATCCGCTTTCTCCTGTCTCCTGCTCTCATTCCAACAACACACTCCTTCTTTGTCCTGTTCTCCTGCTCTCATTCTCAACAACACACTCCACTTTCTCATGTCTCCTGCCTCTCGAGTTCAACAACACACTCCAACTTTGTCCGCTCTCCTGCTGTCATTCCAACAACACACTCCTTCTTTCTCCTGCTCTCTTTCTGTCATTCCAATAAACACTTCATTTTCTCTGCTCTCGCTCATTCAACAACACACTCTCTTCTTTGCCTCATTCCAACAACACACTCATCTTTGTCTCCTCCTGCTCTCATTCCAACAACACACTCCACTTTTCTGTTCTCCTGTCTCTCATTCCAACAACACACTCCATCTTGTTCTCCTTTTTCCAACAACAAACTCCTTCTTTGTCCGCTCTCCTGCTCTCATTCCAACAACACATTCCTTCTTTCTCCTGCTCTCCTGCTCTCATTCCAACAACACACTCCTTCTTTCTCCTGCTCTCGTTCCAACAACACACCCCACCTTTCTCCTGCTCTCCTGTCATTCCAACAACACACTCCACCTTTGTCCATGCTCTCCTGTCTCATTCCAACAACACACTCCTTCTTTGTCCTGCTCTCCTGCTCTCATTTCAACAACACACTCCTTCTTTCTCCTGCTCTCCTGCTCTCATTCCAACAACACACTCCTTCTTTGTCCTGCTCTCCTGCTCTCAGTCCAACAACACACTCCTCCTTTGTTCCTGCTCTCATTCCAACAACTACACTCCCTTTCTCCTGCTCTCCTGCTCTCGTTTCAACAACACACTCCACCTTTGTCCTGCTCTTCTGCTATTATTTCAACAACACACTCCTTCTTTTCCTGCTCTCATTTCAACAACACACTCCTTCTTTCTCCTGCTATCCTGCTCTCATTCCAACAACACACTCCTTCTTTGTCCTGCTCTCCTGCTCTCAGTCCAACAACACACTCCTTCTTTCTCCTGCTCTCCTGCTCTATTCAACAACCACTCCTTTCTTGTCTCCTGCTCTCATTCCAACAACACACTCCTTCTTTCTCCTGCTCTCATTCCAACAACACACTCCTTCTTTCTCCTGCTCTCATTCCAACAACACACTCCTTCTTTGTCCTGCTCTCCTGCTCTCATTCCAACAACACACTCCACCTTTCTCCTGCTCTCCTGCTCTCATTCCAACAACACACTCCACCTTTCTCCTGCTCTCCTGCACTCATTCCAACAACACACTCCACATTGTCCTGTTCTCCTGCTCTCATTCCAACAACACACTCCATTCTTTGTCCGATCTCTATCTCATTCAACAAACATCCTTCTTTCTCCAGCTCTCCTGTCTCATTCCAACACTACACACTCCTTCTTTCTCCTGCTCTCTTGTTCTCATTCCAACACACTCCTTCTTTTCCTGCTCTCATTCCAACAAAATTTTTCTCCTGTCTCCTGTCCTCGTTCCAACAACACTTCATTCTTTCTCCTGCCTTGTCTCATTCAACAACACATCCACCTTTGTCCTGCTCTCCTGCTCTCATTCCAACAACACACTCCTCTTTGTCCTGTCTCCTGCTCTCATTCCAACAACACACTCCTTCTTTCGTCCTGCTCTCCTGTTCTTATCTCCAACAACACACTCCACTTTGTCTGCTCTCTACTCTCATTCCAACAACATACTCGCTCTTTCCTGCTCTGCTCTCGTTTCAACAACACTCTTCTTTGTCCGCTCTCTGCTTCATTCCAACAACACACCCTCTGTCTCCTGTCTCATTCCAACAAACACTCTCCTGCTCTCCTGCTCTCATTCCAACAACATCACCTTTCCCTGCTCTCCTCTCTCATTCCAACAAACACTCCATCTTTCTCTGCTGTTATTCCAACAACACACTCCATCTTTGTCCGCTCTCCTGCTCTCATTCCAACAACACATTCCTTCTTTCTCCTGCTCTCTGCTCTCATTCCAACAACACACTCCTTCTTTCTCTTGTCTCCTGCTCTCATTCCAACAACAGACTCCACCTTTCCCTGCTCTCAGTCCAACAACACACTCCAAATTTCTCCTGCTCTCTGCTCTCATTCCAACAACACCTCCTTCTTTCTCCTGCTCTCATTCCAACAACATACTCCTTCTTTCTCCTGCTCTCCTGCTCTCATTCCAACAACACATTCCTTTCTTGCTCTCCTAGCTCTCATTCCAACAACACACTCCACCTTTGTCCTGTTCTCCTAATCTCATTCCAACAACACACTCCACCTTTGTCCTGCTCTCCTGCTCTCATTCCAACAACACACTCCCACTTTCTCCTGCTCTCCTGCTCTCATTCTAACAACACACACCACCTTTCTCCTGCTCTCCTGCTTATTCCAACAACACACTCCTTCTTTCTCCTGCTCTCCTGCTCTCATTCCAACAACAGACTCCACCTTTGTCTGCTCTCTGCTCTCAGTCCAACAACACACTCCTTCTTTCTCCTGCTCTCCTGCTCTCATTCCAACAACACACTCCTTTCTTCTGCTCCTGCTCTCATTCCAAACAACACACTCCTTCTTTCTCCTTCTCTCCTGCTCTCATTCCAACAACACACTCCATCTTTTTCCTGCTCCTGCTCATTCCAACATACACTCCACCTTTGTCCTGTTCTCCTGCTCTCATTCCAATAACACACTCCACCTTTGTCCTGTTCTCCTGCCTCGTTCCAACAATACACTCCACCTTTTCTATCTACTGCTGTTATTCCAACAACACACTCCTTCTTTGTCCGGCTCTCCTGCTCTCATTCCAACAACACATTCCTTCTTTCTCCTGTCTCCTGCTCTCATTCCAACAACACAGTCCACCTTTCTCCTGCTCTACTGTCTCATTCCAACAACACACTTTCTTTGTCATGCTCTCCTTTGCTCTCATTCCAACAACACACTCCACCTTTGTCCTGTTCTCCTACTCTCATTCCAACAACACACTCCACCTTTGTGTCTGCTGCTCTCATTCCAACAACACACTCCTTCTTTGTCCTGCTCTCCTCTCATTCCAACAACACACTCCATCTTTCTCCTGCTCTCCTGCTCTCATTCCAATCAACACACTCCTTCTTTCTCCTGTCTCCTGCTCTCATTCCAACAACACACTCCATCTTTCTCTTGCTCTTCTGCTCTCATTCCAACAACAGACTCCACCTTTCCCCTGCTCTCGCTCTCAGTCCAACAACACACTCCACCTTTCTCCTGCTCTCCTGCTCTCATTCCAACAACACACTCCTTCTTTTCTCCTGCTCTCATTCCAAACAACATACTCCTCTTTGTCTCTGCTCTCCTGCTCTCATTCCAACAACACACTCCTTCTTTCTCCTGCTCTCTGCTCTCATTCCAACAACACTCCACCTTTGTCCTGTTCTCCTGCTCTCATTCCAACAACACACTCCACCTTTGTCCTGCTCTGCTCTCATTCCAACACACTCCTTCTTTCTCCTGCTCTCCTGCTCTCATTCCAACAACACACTCATTCTTTGTCCTGCTCTCCTGCTGTCATTCCAACAACACACTCCTTCTTTGTCCTGCTCTCCTGCTCTCATTCCAACAACACACTCCTTCTTTCTCCTGCTCTCCTGCTCTCATTCCAACAACACACTCCTTCTTTGTCCTGCTCTCCTGCTCTCATTCCAACAACACACTCCTTCTCCTGCTCTCCTGTTCTCATTCCAACAACACACTCCAATCTTTCTCCTGCTCTCCTGCTCTCATTCCAACAACACATTCCACCTTTCTCCTGCTCTCCTGCTCTCATTCCAACAACACACTCCCCTTTTTCTGTCTCCTGCTCTCGTTCCAACAACACACTCCTCCTTTGTCCTGTTCTCCTGCTCTCATTCCAACAACACACTCCTCTTTCTCCTGCTCTCCTGCTCCTCATTCCAACAACACACTCACCTTTGTCCTGTTCTCCTGCTCTCATTCCAACAACACATCACCTTTCTCCTGCTCTCCTGTCTCATTCCAACAACACACTCACCTTTCTCCTGCTCTCCTGCTCTCATTCCAACAACACACTCCTTCTTTGTCCTGCTCTCTGCTCTCATTCCAACAACACACTCCTTCTTTCTCCTGCTCTCCTGCTCTCATTCCAACAACACACTCTACCTTTCTCCTGCTCTCCTGCTCTCATTCCAACAACACACTCCTCCTTTCTCCTGCTCTCCTGCTCTCATTCCAACAACACACTCCACCTTTGTCCTGCTCTCCTGCTCTCATTCCAACAACACACTCCATCTTTGTCATGCTCTCTGCTATCATTCCAACAACACACTCCTCCTTTCTCCTGCTCTCATTCCAACAACACACTCTCTTTCTCTGCTCTCATTCCAACACATCCTTCTTTCTCCTGTCTCTGTCTCATTCCAACAACACACTCACCTTTGTCCTGCTCTCCTGCTCTCATTCCAACAACACACTCCACCTTTCGTCCTGTCTCCTGCTCTCATTCCAACAACACACTCACCTTTGTCCTGCTCTCCTGCTCTCATTCCAACAACACACTCACTTTTGTCCTGCCTCTGCTCTCATTCCAACAACACACTCCTTCTTTGTCCTGCTCTCCTGCTCTCATTCCAACAACACACTCCTTCTTTCTCCTGTTCTCCTGCTCTCATTCCAACAACACACTCCACCTTTCTCCTGCTCTCCTGCTCTCATTCCAACAACACACTCCACCTTTCTCCTGTCTCCTGCTCTCGATTCCAACAACACACTCCTTCTTTTCTCCTGCTCTCATTCCAACAACACACTCCTTCTTTCTCCTGCTCTCCTGCTCTCATTCCAACAACACACTCCTCTTTCTCCTGCTCTCATTCCAACAACACCTCCACCTTTCTCCTGCTCTCCTGCTCTCATTCCAACAACACACTCCACCTTTCTCCTCTCTGCTCTCATTCCAACAACACACTCCTTCTTTGTCCTGCTCTCCTGCTCTCATTCCAACAAAACACTCCTTTGTCCTGCTCTCCTGCTCTCATTCCAACAACACACTCCTTGTTTCTCCTGCTCTCCTGCTCTCATTCCAACAACACACTCCTTATTTGTCCTGCTCTCCTACTCTCAGTCCAACAACACACTCCTTCTTTCTCCTGCTCTCCTGTTCTCATTCCAACAACACATTCCTTCTTTCTCCTGCTCACATTCCAACAACACACTCCTTCTTTCTCCTGCTCTCCTGCTCTCATTCCAACAACACATTCCTTCTTTCTCCTGCTCTCATTCCAACAACACTCCACCTTTCTCCTGCTCTCCTGCTCTCATTCCAACAACACACTCCACCTTTGTCCTGCTCTCCTGCTCTCATTCCAACAACACACTCCACCTTTGTCCTGTTCTCCTGCTCTCATTCCAACAACACACTCCACCTTTGTCCTGCTCTCCTGCTCTCATTCCAACAACACACTCCACCTTTGTCCTGCTCTCCTGCTCTCATTCCAACAACACACTCCTTCTTTTCGTCTCCTGCTCTCATTCCAACAACACACTCCTTCTTTCTCCTGCTCTCATTCCAACAACACACTCCTTCTTTCTCCTGCTCTCCTGCTCTCATTCCAACAACAGACTCCACCTTTCTCCTGCTCTCCTGCTCTCATTCCAACAACACACTCCACCTTTCTCCTGCTCTCCTGCTCTCATTCCAACAACACACATCTTTGTCCTGCTCTCTGCTATCATTCAAACAACACACTCCTTCTTTCTCCTGCTCTCCTGCTCTCATTCCAACAACACACTCCTTCTTTTCTCCTGTCTCCTGCTCTCATTCCAACAACACACTCCACCTTTGTCCTGTCTCTCCTGCTCTCATTCCAACAACACACTCCACTTTCTCCTGCTCTCCTGCTCTCATTCCAACAACACACTCCACCTTTGTCCTGCTTCCTGCTGTTGATTCCAACAACACACTCCTTCTTTGTCCGCTCTCCTGCTCTCATTTCAACAACACACTCCTTCTTTCTCCTGCTCTCCTGCTCTCTCATTCCAACAACACACTCCTTCTTTGTCTGCTCTCCTGCTCTCAGTCCAACAACACACTCCTTCTTTCTCCTGCTCTCCTGCTCTCATTCCAACAATACACTCCTTCTTTCTCTGTCTCCGCCATTCCCAACAACACACTCCTTCTTTCTCCTGCTCTCCTGCTCTCATTCCAACTAACACACTCCTTCTTTCTCCCTTCCTGCATTCCAACAACACTCCACCTTTCTCTGCTCTCCTGCTCCTCATTCCAACAACACACTCCACCCGCTCTCTGCTCATTCCAAAAAACTACCTTTGTCTGTTCTCATAGCTCATTCAACAACACACTCCATCTTTCTCCTGCTCTCCTGCCGTTTCTCATTCCAACAAACACTCCTTCTTTGTCTCTCTCCTGTTATCGATTCAACAACACACTCCTTCTTTTGTCCTCTCTGCTCTCATTTCAACAACACATTCATTCTTTCTTCCGCCTCTGCTCTCATTTCAACAACACACCCACCTTTGATGTTCTCCGTTCATTCCAACAACACACTCCTCTTTGTCCTGCTCCTGTTTTCATTCCAACAACACACTTCTTCTTTGTCCTGCTCTCCGCTTCCTCATTCAACAACACATCATCTTTCTCGGCTCTCCTGCTCTCATTCCAACAATACACTCCTATCTTTGTCCGCTCTCCTGTCTCATTCCAACAACACACTCCTTCTTTCTCTGTTCTCCTGTCTCATTCCAACAACACACCCCACCTTTCTCTGTCTCCTGCTCTCATTCCAACAACACACTCCCCTTTCAATGTCTGCTCTCCGTCTCATTCCAACAACACACTCCACCTCTCCTGCTCTCCTGCTCTCATTCCAACAACACTCCACCTTGTCCTGTTCTCCTGATCTCATTCCAACAACACACTCCACCTTTCTCCTGTTCTCCATGCTCACTCATTCCAACAACAACTCCACCTTTCTCCTGCTCTCCTGATGTTATTCCAACAACACACTCTTCTTTGTCCCGCTCTCCTGCTCTCATTCCAACAACACACTCATTCTTTGTGCTGCTCTCCTGCTCTCATCTCCAACAACACTCCTTCTTTCTCCTGTTCCTCATTCCAACAACACACTCTGCTCTCCTGTCTCATTCCAACAACACACACCACTTTCTCCTGCTCTCCTGCTCTCATTCCAACAACAAACCTTCCTTCTCCTGCTCTCCTGCTCTCATTCCAACAACACACTCCTTCTTTGTCTGCTCTCCTGCTCTCATTCCAACAACACACTCCTTCTTTGTCCTGCTCATCTGCTTTCATTCCAACAACACACTCCTTCTTTTCCTGCTCTCATTCTCAACTAACAAATTTTCTTTGTCTGCTCTCTGCTCTCATTCCAACAACACACTCCTCCTTTCTCCTGCTCTCCTGCTCTCGACCAACAACACACTCCACCTTCTCTGTCTCATTCCAACAACACACCTTTCTCTGTCATACTCCTCTCATTCAACAACACACTCCACCTTTGTCCTGTTCTCCTGCTCTCATTCAACAACACACTCCACCTTTCTCCTGCTCTCCTGTTTCTCATTCCAACAACACACTCCACCTTTCTCCTGTTCTCCGCTTCTCATTCCAACAACACACTCCTCTGTCCTGCTCTTCTGTTCTCGATTTCCAATAATACACTCCATTCTTTGTCCTGCTCTCCTGCTCTCATTCCAACAACACACTCCTTCTTTGTCATGCTTCCTGCTCTCATTCCAACAACACATTCCATCTTTCTCCTGCTCTCCTGCTCTCATTCCAACAACACACTCCTTCTTTCTCCTGTTCTGCTCTCATTCCAACAACACACCCATCTTTCTCCTGCTCTCCCTGCTCTCGTTTTGTCCAACAACACACTTCACCTTTCCTGCTCTTCCTGCTCTCATTCCAACAACACACTCACTTGTCTCTCATGTCATATGTCATTCCAAACAAGCACACCAATCGCGCTGGTCTCCCGTCTCATTCCCAAACACACACTTCACCTTTCTCCTGCTCTCTGCTCTCATTCCAACAACACACTCATCCTTTGTCATTCGCGTTAAACCTCTTTCTCTCATTTCGTTCGCAACACACTCCTTCTTTCTCTCCCATGCTCTCCTGCTCTCATTCCAACAACATACTCCACCTTTCCCTGCTCTCCTGCTCTCAATTCCAACAACGCACTCCATTTCTTTGTCCTGCTCTCCTGCTCTCATTCCAACAACACACCCCTTCTTTGGTCTCCTGCTCTCATTTCCAACAACATACTCCTTCTTTCTCCTGCTCTCCTGCTCTCATTCCAACAACACATTCCTTCTTTCTCCTGCTCTCCTGCTCTCATTCCAACAACATACTCCACCTTTCTCCTGATTTCTCCTGCTCTCATTCCAACAACACACTCCGCACCTCCTGCTCTCACCGACAACCGCTGTCCTGCTCTATTCCAATAACACACCCCAATCTTTGTTCTTGCTCTCCTTCGCTTCATTCAACAACACATCCACCTTGTCGCTCTCCTGCTCTCGATTCCAACAACACCATCATTGTGTCCTGCTCCTCCTGCTCCTCATTCCAACAACACACTCCTTCTTTCTCCTGCTCTCCTGCTCTCATTCCAACAACTACATCCTTTTCTGTTCTCCGTCTCATTCCCAACAACACACTCCATCTTTGTGCTGCTCTCCTGCTCTCATTCCAACAACACATTCCTCTTTGTCCAAGGCTGCTCTCATTCCAACAACACACTCCCCCTTTCTCCTGCTCTCCTGCTCTCATTCCAACAACACACTCCACCTCTTTCTCATGCTCTCATTCAACAACACATCCCTCTTTCTCTGTTCTCCTGCACTCATTCTCGTTCAACAACACACTCCGCTTCGTCCTGATATCACTGCTGTTATTCCAACAACACTACTCCTGTTTTGTCCGCTCTGCTCTCGTTTCCAACAACACACTCCACCTTTCTGCTCTCTGCTCTCATTCCAACAACACACTCCACCTTTCTCCTGTCTCCTGCTCTCATTCCAACAACACACTCCACCTTTCTCCTGTTCTCCTGCTCTCATTCCAACAACACACTCCATCTTTGCTGTCTCCTGCTGTCATTCCAACAACACACTCCTTCTTTGTCCGCTCTCCTGCTCTCATTCCAAACAACACACTCCTTCTTTGTCCTGCTCTCTGCTCTCATTCCAACACACTCCTTCTTTCTCCTGTCTCATTCCAACAACACACTCTTCTTTCTTCTGCTCTCATTCCAACAACACACTCCACCTTTCTCCTGCTCTCCTTGCCTCATTCCAAACAACACACTCCTCTTTCTCCTGCTCTCTGCTCTCATTCCAACAACACACTCCTTCTTTGTCCTGCTCTCCTGCTCTCATTCCAACAACACAATCGCTTCTTTTCTCCTGCTCTCATTCCAACAACACACTCCTTCTTTGTCCTGCTCTCCTGCTCTCATTCCAACAATACACTCCTTCTTTCTCCTGCTCTCCTGGTCTCATTCCAACAACACACTCCTTCTTTCTCCTGCTCTCCTGCTCTCATTCCAACAACACACTCCTCCTTTCTCCTGCTCTCCTGCTGTCATTCCAACAACACACTCCTTCTTTGTCCTGCTCTCCTGCTCTCATTCCAACAACACACTCACTTCTCCTGCTCTCCTGCTCTCATTCCAACAACACACTACTTTTTCTTCTCCTGCTTTCATTTCAACAACACACTCCTTCTTTCTCC
Source organism: Coregonus clupeaformis (assembly GCF_020615455.1). NCBI lineage: Eukaryota > Metazoa > Chordata > Actinopteri > Salmoniformes > Salmonidae > Coregonus > Coregonus clupeaformis. The sequence continues at coordinate 5,404,214 of NC_059218.1, read as the reverse complement.
TGCTTCCTGTTTCATGTTGTTCAACAACACACTCCACCTTTTTCGTGCCTTCTCCTGCTGTCATTCCAACAACACACTCCCTTTGTCCTGCTTCCTGCTCTCATTCCAACAACACACTCCTTCTTTGCTGCTTTCTGCTTCATTCAAATAACACACTCATTTCTGTCTCCTGCTCTCATTCCAACAACACACTCCACTTTTCTCCTGCTCTCCTGCACATTCAAAACACAAATTGTCTCTGCCTCTCCTGCTCTCATTCCAACAACACATTCCACCTTTCTCCTGCTCTCCTGCTCTCATTCCAACAACACACTCCACTTTGTCTGCTCTCCTGCTCTCATTCCAACAACACACTCCATCTTTGTCCTGTCTCCTGCTCATTCCAACAACACACTCCACCTTTGTCCTGCTCCTGCTCTCATTCCAACAACACTTACTCCACTTTGTCTGTCTCCTTGCTGTCATTCCAACAACACACTCCTTTCTCCTGATCTCCTGTCTCATTCCAACAACACACTCCTCGTCTTTGTCCTAATCTCCTGCTCTCGTTTCACAACACATCAACCTTTCGTCTTTCTCCTGCTCTCATTCCAACAACACTCTCCTTTCTCCTGCTCTCTGTCTCATTCCAACAACAACTCCTTCCTCCTGCTCTCCTGCTCTCATTCCAACAACACACTCACCTTTGTCATGCTCTCCTGCTCTCATTCCAACAACACACTCCTTCTTTCCGATCCTGTTCTCTGCTCTCATTCCAACAACACACCCATCCTTTGTCATGTTCTCCTGCTCGTCTTCCCAACAACACATCTCACTTTCTGTTTCCTGACAACACTTTTCTCTTGTTCTTTCACCAACACACTCTTCTTTCTCCTGCTCTCCTGCTCTCATTCCAACAACACACTCCACCTTTGTCCTGCTCTCCTGCTCTCATTCCAACAACACACTCCACCTTTCTCCTGCTCTCCTGTTCTCATTCCAACAACACACTCCAACTTTGTCCTGCTCTCCTGCTCTCATTCCAACAACACACTCCACCTTTGTCCTGCTCTCCTGCTCTCATTCCAACAACACACTCCACCTTTCTCCTGCTCTCCTGTTCTCATTCCAACAACACACTCCAACTTTGTCTTCGTTCTCCATGTTCTCGTTTCCAGCAACACATCATCCCTTTCGTATGCTCTCCTGCTCTCATTCCAACACACCTCCTTCTTTCTCCTGCTCTCCTGCTCTCATTCCAACAACACATACCATTCTTTCTCTGTATCACCTCGTTCCAACAACACACTCCTTTCTCGTCTGTCTCATTCCCAACAACACACTCCGTTCTTTCGTCCTGTCTCTGATCTCATTCCAACAACACACCTCTTTCTCTGCTCTCTGATCTCATTCCAACAACACTGTCACGCTCTCTGTCTCTGCATCATTCCAACAACACACTCCTTCTTTTCCGGCTCTCCTGTTTTCTCATTCCAACAACACATCTTTCAGTCCTAAGCTTCATTCCAACAACAACTCCTTTCGTCCTTTCTCCTGCTCTCATTCCAACAACACACTCCTCCTTTCTCCTGCTCTTCCTGCTCTCATTCCAACAACACACTTCCACCTTTTCTTCCTGCTCTCCTGCTCTCATTCCAACAACACACTGCGGTTCCACCTTTCTCCTGCTCTCCCTTGCTCTCATTCGTTCAACAACACACTCCTTCTTTGTCCTGCTCTCCTGCTCTCATTCCAACAACACACTCCACCTTTGTCCTGCTCTCCTGCTCTCATTCCAACAACGCTACACTCTCTTTCTCCTTCTCGTTCCCTCTCCTCTCTGCTCTCATTCCAACAACACACTCCACCTTTGTCCTGCTCTCCTGCTCTCATTCCAACAACACACTCCACCTTTCTCCTGCTCTCCTGCTCTCATTCCAACAACACATTCCTTCTTTCTCCTGATCTCCTGCTCTCATTCCAACAACACACTCCTTCTTTGTCCTGCTCTCCTGCTCTCATTCCAACAACACACTCCTTCTTTGTCCTGCTCTCCTGCTCTCATTCCAACAACACACTCCTTCTTTGTCCTGCTCTTCTGCTCTCATTCCAACAACACACTCCTCCTTTCTCCTGCTCTCCTGCTCTCATTCCAACAACACACTCCACCTTTCTCCTGCTCTCCTGCTCTCATTCCAACAACACACTCCACCTTTGTGCTGCTTTCTCCTGCTCTCATTCCAACAACACACTCCACCTTTGTCCTGTCTCCTGCTCTCATTCCAACAACACACTCCACCTTCTCCTGATCTCCTGTTCTCATTCCAACAACACATCCACCTTTGTCTGTCTCTGTCTCGTTCCAACAACACATCCACCCTTCGTCCTAATATCTGCTCTCATTCCAACAACACATCACTTTTCTGCTCTTCTCATTCCAACAACACATCCTTTCTCTGTCTCCTGCTCTCATTCCAACAACACACTCCACCTTTCTCATGCTCTCCTGCTGTCATTCCAACAACACACTCCTTCTTTGTCCTGCTCTCTGCTCTCATTCCAACAACACACTTCCTCCTTTCTCCTGCTCTCCTGTCTCATTCCAACAACACACTCCACCTTTGTCCTGCCTCCTGTCTCATTCCAACAACACACTCCTACTTTGTCATGCTCTCCTGCTCTCATTCCAACAACACCTCCTTCTTTTCCTGTCTCCGCTCTCATTCCAACAACACACTCATCTTTTCTGTCTCCTGCGTCTCATTCCAACAACACACTCCTTCGATCCCGCTCTCCTGCTATCATTCCAACAACACACTCCTTGCTTTCTCCTGCTCTCATTCCAACAACACACCCACCTTTGTCCTGCTCTCCTGTCTCATTCCAACAACACACTCACCTTCTCGTTGCTCGCTCTCATTCCAACAACATCACCTTCTCTGTTCGTTCTCCGCTCTCCTGTCTCATTCCAACAACACACTCCTTCTTTGTCCTGCTCTCCTGCTCTCATTCCAACAACACACACCTTCTCTTTGTCCTTCGCTTCCTGTTTCATTCCAACAACACATCACCTCTGCTCTCTGCTCTCATTCCAACAACACATCCCTTTGGTCTTTCTCCTGTTCTCATTCCAACAATACACTCCTCTTTCTTGTGTTGTTCCCCTTGCTCTTGTTGTCCATTCTCCTTAATTGTCAACAACACACTCTTCTTTGTCCTGTCTCCTGCCTCTCATTTCAACACACATTCTTTCCTTCTCGTTCCCTGCTCTTGCTCTCATTCGCAACACACTCCCTCTCTTCATCAAATCACCTTTCTCCTGCTGTCAACGTTTCCAACAACATACTCCTTCTTTGTCCTTCTCTCCTGTCTCCATTCCAACAACACATTCCTTCTTTGTCCTGCTCTCCTGCTCTCATTCCAACAACACACTCCTTCTTTCTCCTGCTCTCCTGCTCTCATTCCAACAACACACTCCACCTTTCTCCTGCTCTCCTGCTCTCATTCCAACAACACACTCCTTCTTTTGTCCTGCTCTCCTGCTATACATTCCAACAACACACTCCACCTTCTCCTGCTCTCCTGCTCTCATTCCAACAACACACTCCACCTTTGTCTGCTCTCTGCTCTCATTCCAACAAACACACTCCTTCTTTTCCTGCTCTCCTGCTCTCATTCCAACAACACAACTCCCTTTTTCCTGTCTCTCCTGCTCTCATTCCAACAACACACTCCACCTTTCTCCTGCTCTCCTGCTCTCATTCCAACAACACTCCACCTTTGTCCTGTTCTCCTGCTCTCATTCCAACAACACACTCCACCTTTCTCCTGCCTCCTGCTCTCATTCCAACAACACACTCGTACTTTGTCCTATCTGCTGCTCTCATTCCAACAACACACTCCATCTTTGTCCTGTCTCTCCTGCTCTCATTCCAACAACACAATTCTTGTCCCTAGCTCTCCTGCTCTCATTCCAACAACACACTCCTTCTTTCTCCTGCTCTCCCTGCTCTCATTCCAACAACACATTCGATCTTTGTATTCTCCTGTCCATTCCAACAACACACTCCTTGCCTGCTCTCCTGCTCTCATTCCAACAACACACTCCTTCTTCTCCTGTCTCCTGCTCTCATTCCAACAACACACTCCCTTCTTTTCATGCTCTCCTGCTCTATTCCAACAACACTCCATTTCTCCTGCTCTCCTGCTCTCATTCCAACAACACACTCCTTCTTTCTCTGCTCTCTGCTCTCATTCCAACAACACACTCCACCTTTCTCTGACTCTCCTGCTCTCATTCCAACAACACACTCCTTCTTTGTCCTGCTCTCTGCTCTCATTCCAACAACACACTCCACTTTGTCCTGTTCTCCTGCTCTCATTCCAACAACACACTCCCTTATCGTTCCCCTGCTCATCCTGTCTCATTCCAACAACACACTCCACCTTTGTCCTGCTCTCCTGCTCTCATTTCAACAACACATCCACTTTGTTCCTGCTCTCCTGCCATTCCAACAACACACTCCTTCTTTCTCCATGCTCCATGTCTCATTCCAACAACACACTCGTTCTTTGTGCTGCTCTCCTGCTCTCATTCCAATAACATACTCCTTAACTTTGTGCTCTCTCCTGCTCTCATTCCAACAACACACCTTTCTGTCTCATTCCAACAACACACTCCTTCTCCTGCTCTCCTGCTCTCATTCCAACAACACACTCCACCTTTTTCCTGCTCTCATTCCAACAACACACTCCACCTTTCTCCTGCTCTCTGCATCTCATTCCAATAACACACTCCACCTTTCCCTGCTCTCCTGCTCTCATTCCAACAACACACTCCTTCTCTTGTCCTGCTCTCCTGCTCTCATTCCAACAACTACACTCCTTCTTTCTCCTGCTCTCATTCCAACAACACATCCTTCTTTCTCCTTTCTCTGCTCTCATTCCAACAACACATTCCTTCTTCTGCTTCCTGCTCTCATTTCAACAACACACTCCACCTTTTCCTGTTCTCCTGCTCTCATTCCAACAACACACTCCACCTTTTGTCCTGTTCTCCTGCTCTCATTCCAACAAACATACTCCACTTTCTCCTGTCCTGCTCTTATTCCAACAACACACACTCCTTGTTTTCTCTCTCGCTCTCATTCCAACAACACACTCAAACTTGTTCCTTCTTTCTCTGCTCCTCGTTCCAACAACATACTCCACCTTTCTCCTGTTCTCCTGTCTCGTTCCAACAACACACTCCACCTTTGTCCGGCTCTCATTACGATCTTTCATTTTTTCCAACACATCCTTCTTTTCTCCGTCTCTTCTCATTCCAACAACACATCCTACTTTGTCCTGCTCTCCTGCCCTGATTCCAACAACACACTCCACTTTGACCTGCTCCTGCTCTCATTCCAACAACACTCTACCTTCTCCGTTTCTGCTCTCATTCCAACAACACACTCCACCTTTGTCCTGTCGTTTTCAATGCTGTCGATTCCAACAACACACTCCATCTTTCTCCTCTCTCCTGCTTCATTCCAACAACACATCCTCTTTGTCCTGCTCCTGCTCTCATTCCAACATCACACTCCTTCTTTGTCCTGCTCTCCTGCTCTCATTCCAACAACACACTCCATCTTTCTCTGCTCTCTGCTCTCATTTCAAACAACACATCACTTTCTCCTGCTCTCCTGCTCTCATTCCAACAACACACTCCACCTTTCTCCTGCTCTCCTGCTCTCATTCCAACAACACACTCCACCTTTCTCCTGCTCTCCTGCTCTCATTCCAACAACACACTCCTTCTTTGTCCTGTCTCTGCTCTCATTCCAACAACACATCCGTTCTTTGTGTTTATCCTAATATCATTCCAGTCTCCAACCATTTCCATACAGATTTCTCTCTGTCTCTTTCCAACAACACACTCCGCGCTTTCTCATGTATCCTAGCTATCATTCCGGCAAACACATTCCACCTTTCTCTGTCTTCTGCTCTCATTCCAACAACACAATCCTCACCTTTGTCCCGTCTCTCCCGCTGTCATTCCAACAACACACTCCATCGTCTGCTCTCTGCTCTCATTCCAACAACACACTCCTTTGTCCTGTCTCCTGCTCTCATTCCAACAACACACTCCTCCTTTGTCCTGTTCTCCTGCTCTCATTCTAACAACACACTCCACCTTTCTCTGCTCTCATGCTCTCATTCCAACAACACACTCCTTCTTTGTCCTGCTCTCCTGCTCTCATTCCAACAACACACTCCTTCTTTGTCCTGCTCTCCTGCTCTCGATTCCAACAACACACTCCTTCTTTGTCCTGCTCTCCTGCTCCTCATTCCAACAAAACACTCATTCATTCTCCTGTTCTCCTGCTCTCATTTCAACAACACACTCCACCTTTCTCCTGTCTCCTGTTCTCATTCCAACAACACACTCCACCTTTGTCCTGCTCTCCTGCTCTCATTCCAACAACACACTCCTTCTTTCTCCTGTTCTCCTGCTCTCATTCCAACAACACACTCCTTCTTTCTCCTTCCTGCTCTCATTCCAACAACACACTCCTTTCTCCTGCTCTCATTCCAAACAACACACTCCTTCTTTCTCCTGCTCTCCTGCTCTCATTCCAACAACATCATTTCTACTTTCTCCTGCTCTCATTCCAACAACACACTCACCTTTCTCCTGTTCTCATCAATTCAACAACACACTCCACCTTTCTCCTGCTCTCCTGCTCTCATTCCAACAAAACACTCCTTCTTTGTCCGTCTCCTGCTCTCATTCCAACAACACACTCCTTCTTTCTCCTGCTCTCATTCCAACAACACACTCCTTCTTTGTCCTGCTCTCCTGCTCTCATTCCAACAACACACTCCTTCTTTCTCCTGCTCATCTGCTCTCATTCCAACAACACACTCCTCCTTTCTCCTGCTCTCCTGCTCTCATTCCAACAACACACTCCACCTTTCTCCTGCTCTCATTCCAACAACACACTCCACCTTTCTCCTGCTCTCCTGCTCTCATTCCAACAACACACTCCACCTTTGTCCTGTTCTCCTGCTCTCATTCCAACAACACACTCCCCTTTCTCCTGTCTCCTCTCTCATCTCCAACAACACACTCCTCCTTTCTCCTGCTCTCATTCCAACAACACATTCTACCTTTCTCTGCTCTCTGCTCTCATTCCAACAACACACTCCACCTTTGTCTCTCCTGCTCTCATTCCAACAACACATCCACCTTTCTCTGCTCTCCTGTTCTCATTCCAACAACACACTCCACCTATTGTCTTGTTCTCCTGCTCTCATTCCAACAATAGCACTCCACCTTTTCTCCTGCTCTCCTGCTCTCATTCCAACAACAACTGCTCCCATCTTTGTCCTGCTCCCTGCTCTCATTCCAAACAACTACACTCCACCTTTGTCCTGCTCTCTGCTCTCATTCCAACAACACACTCCTTCTTTCCTCTCTCCTGCTCTCATTCAACAACACACTCCTTCTTGTCTCCTGTTTCTCTGCTCAATTTCAACATACACACCCTCTCCTGTCTCCTGATCTCATTCAAACAAACACACTCCACATCTTCGGCTCCTGATCGTCATTCCAACAACACACTCCAAAACTTGTCCTGCCCTCCTGCTCTCGATTCCAACAAAACACTCCTTAACTTGTCCTGTCTCCTGTCTCGTTCCAACCAACACACTTCTTGTTTCTCCTGCTCTCATTCCAAACAAAATATCCTTCTTTGTCCTGTATCATTCCAACAATATCACTCCGTTTCTCCTGTTCTCCTGCTCTCTCATTCCAACAACTACATTCACCTTTTCTGCATTCATCCAATCTCGTCCAACAACACACTCCGCCTGTCATAATTGGCCTGTTATTCCAACAATACACTCCTTGTCCCGAGGCTCTCCTGATATCATTCCAACAATACACTCCTTTCATTCTCCCATATGTCTCGTTTCCAACAACATACTCCACTTCGTTCCTGCTATCCTGCTCTCCATTCCAATAATACAATCCACTGTCCTATTCTCCTGCTCTCATTCCAACAATACACTCCGTCTTTCTGCGCTCTTATTCCAACAACACACTCCTTCTTTCTCCGTCTCATGATCTCATTCCAACAACACATTCCATCTTTCTTCTAATTCCAAAAACTCACCTTTCTCCTGCTCTACTGCTCTCATTCCAACAACACACTCCACCTTTCTCCTGCTCTCCTGCCTCATTCCAACAACACCCACTCCTCCTTTGTCCTGTTCTCCTGCTCTCATTCCAACAACACACACTCCACCCATTTGTCCTGCTCTCCTGCTCTCATTCCAACAACACACTCCACCTTTGTCCTCTCCTGCTCTCATTCCAAACACAACACACTCCTCCTTTCTCCTGCTCTCCTGCTCTCATTCCAACAACACACTACTTCTTTCTCTTGCTCTCCTGACCTCATTCCAACAACAAACTACACCTTTTTTTTCCCCTGCTCTCCTGCTCTCTCATTCCAACAACACACTCCCTTTCTCCTGATCTCCTGATCTCATTCCAACAACACACTCCTTCTTTCTCCTGCTCTCATTTAAACAACACACTCCTTCTTTCTCTTCTCCTGCTCTCATTCCAACAATACATTCCTTTCTTTCTCCTGCTCTCAAAGTTCCAACAACACATCCACCTTTGTCCTGTTCTCCTGCTCCATTCCAACAACACACTACTCTTTCTCCCTGCTCTCTGCTCTCATTCCAACAACACACCACCACCTTCGTCCTGCTCTCCTGCTCTTATTCCAACAACACACTCCATTCTTTCTCCTGTCTCTCCTGCTCTAATTTCAACAACACACTCCATCTTTGTCCTGCTCTCCTGCTCTCATTGTAACAACACACTCCATATTTGTCTTGCTCTCGTGCTCTCATTCCAACCAACACGTAATTTTTCGCCATGTCATTCCAACAACACATCACTTGGCCTGCTCCAAGGTCATTTCAGACAACACACTCATACAACGTCGCATCTCCTGATATCATTCATACAACACACACGTTTCTTCTCCTGATATCGAACAACACACTACCCTGTCATAACTCCGGGCCACTCGTTCCGAACAAAACATCCCTTTGTCTGATCTTTCTGTCTCCATTCCAACACACACCTGGCGTTTCGCTCCTGATATCATTCCAACAACCACATCCGCACTCGCCCGGTTCTCCTTAATCTCATGTCCGAACAACACACTCCACCTTTCTCCTGCTCGCCTTCTTATTCGAACAACACACTCAACTCGTCTCTCCTTGCTGTCATTCCGACAACACATTCATTCTTGCGTCTTCCAACCATCTCCTGTCCCTCTCATTCCAACAACACATCCAGTCCTGCTCTCCTGTCTCATTCCAACAACACACTCCATCTTTCTCTGCTGTTATTGCAACAACACACTCCTTCTTTGTCCAGCTCTCCTGTCTCATTCCAACAACACACTCCTTCTTTGTCCTGCTTTCTCCTGATCTCATTCCAACAACACACTCCTTCTTTCTCGCCTGCTCTCATTCCAACAACACACTCTCCTGTCTCTGCTCTCGTTTCCAACAACACACTCCTCCTTTCTCCTGCTCTCCTGCTCTCGATTCCAACAACACACCTCCTGCTCTTCTGCTCATTCCGACAACACACTCGTTTTCTCCTGCTCTTCTGCTCTCATTCCCCAACAACACATTCCACTCTGTCCTGCTCTCCCTGCTCTCATTCCAACAACACACTCCATCGGCTTTCTCCTGCTCATCTGCTCTCATTCCAAAATACAACTCCACCTTTCTCTGCTCTCCTGCTCTCATTCCAACAACACACTCTACCTTTGTCCTGCTCCTCTGCTCTCATTTTCAACAATACACTCCACCTTTCTCCTGCTCTCCTGCTCTCATTCCAACAACACACTCCACCTTTTGTCCCTGCTCTCCTGCTCTCATTTCCAACAACACACTCCACCTTTGTCTCATTCCAAACTCCTGCTCTCATTCCAACAACATCCTCCACCTTTCTCCTGCCTCTCCTGTTCTCATTCCAACAATACACTCCACCTTTGTCCTGTTTCTCCTGTCTCATTCCAAATAACACACTCCACCTTTCTCAGCCTGCTCTCATTCCAACAACACACTCCTTCTTTGTCCTGCTCTTCTGCTCTCATTCCAACAACACACTCCTTCTTTGTCCTGCTCTCCTGCTCTCATTCCAACAACACACTCCTTCTTTCTCCTGCTCATCTGCTTTCATTCCAACAACACACTCCTTCTTTCTCCTGCTCTCCTGCTCTCATTCCAACAACACACTCCACCTTTCTCCTGCTCTCCTGCTCTCATTCCAACAACACACTCCACCTTTGTCCTGCTCTCCTGCTCCTCAATGTTCCAACAACACACCTCCTTTCTCCTGCTCTCCTGCTTGGTCATTCCAACAACACACTCCACCCTCTGCTCTCACTTTTCATTCCAACAACACTCTCCTTCTTTCTCCTGCTCTCCTGTCCTCATTTCAACAACACACCTACTTCTTTCTGCTTCTCCTGATCTCGATTCCAACAATATAATCCTTTCGGTCCTGATCTCCTGTCTGATCCAAACAACACACTCCTTCTTTCTCATGCTCTCTGCTCTCATTCCAACAACATACTCCACCTTTCTCCTGAATCCCTCTCGTTCCAACAACACACTCCACCTTTGTGTTGCTCTCTGCATTTATTCCAACAACACACTCCTTCTTTTCTCCTGCTCTCATTCCAACAACACACTCGGCCTTCTTATCCTGCAGTCTCATTCCAACAATACACTCCTTTTTTCTCTCTCCCTGCTCTCATTCCAACAACACACTCCTTCTTTCTGCTCCTCCTGTCTCATTCCAACAATACAACCACCGTCACAATTCTCCTGCTCTCATTCCAACAACACACTCCACCTTTGTCCTGTTCTCCTGCTCTCATTCCAACAACACACTCATCTTTCTCCTGCTCTCCTGCTCTCATTCCAACAACACACTCCTTCTTTCTCCTGCTCTCCTGCTCTCATTCCAACAACAACACCTCCTTGTTTTCTCCTTAACTCTCGTTCCAACAATACACTCATTCTTTGTCACTGCTCTCCTGTCTCATTCCAACAACACACTTCCACCTTCTGTCTCCTGCTCTCATTCCAACAACAAACTCGGCTACTTGTGCTCTCCTGCTCTCATTTCAACAATACACTCCACCTTTGTCATATCTGCTGATCTCCGTTCAACA